>NC_140957.1:48495731-49141231 GCF_014529385.1 Adiantum capillus-veneris
ACCCAGAATACAGCCTTCACAAACATGTTTGACAGGTGCTTCAAGAGGCGGCAAAGAAGCAACCATATCAGATTTCTGCAAACGCAGCAAACTGGCGAAATTCAGATGACCAAAACGTGCATGCCAAAGTTTTGCATCTGAAATAGCCCTTGAATCTGCAACAGCATTTGCAAAATTTTGTCCACACTTGTCATACAAAGTGAGCTTATATAGCCCACGGCACAAAAGCCCAGATGCAACAATTTCATCACCAAAACTGAGATCATGAACTGTACATGTGTCATCCACAAATTTGACTACAAGTCCAAGTCTAGCAAGTGCGGATACAGACAAGAGATTCTTCTT
Organism: Adiantum capillus-veneris; assembly: GCF_014529385.1. NCBI lineage: Eukaryota > Viridiplantae > Streptophyta > Polypodiopsida > Polypodiales > Pteridaceae > Adiantum > Adiantum capillus-veneris. Next base: position 48,496,077 of record NC_140957.1, read on the forward strand.
GATCCCAGGTACATAAAGTGCATCAACAAGTGTGAAGGAACTGCCATTAGCAGCAGTGGGCACAATCTTTCCAACTCCCTGAACTGGATAAGAGGCATTGTTGGCACAAGTGACTGAATTCCCATGAGGGACAGACTCGAGAGAGGTAAACAATTCACGATGTGAGGTAATGTGCTTTGTAGCACCACTGTCGAAATACCACACATGTGAATCTGCAGCAACTGACAAGCATGCATCATGGACAGCAGGATTGTAAGTGCACTCTGCGCTAAAAGCCCATTCTGCATCAACATCAGCATCACAATCTCCTTTCACAGAAGACTCAACAATGGCTGCATTTGTAGTGGATCCAGCATTTGCAGTGGAACCACCCTCTTTCTTCTTAGCCTCTTTGGCCTTCAACTTAGGACACGACTTGATCAAGTGATCATTGGCTTTACAATAATGGCAACGCATCTTCTTTTTGCCCTTATCACCAGAATTGCCAGACGAAGTGCTGCCAGCAGAAGCATTAGGAACAGAATTTTTGCCACTCGCAGTAGAACCATAAGAAGTGGCTGCATTACTGTTACCACCCTTTCTTTGAGAAGCAATAAAAGCTTGTTCAACTGCACGCTGCCTAGTCCTGTTTTTTCTAGAAAGTGACTCTTGCAACAGCAATGTGCATAATGCATCAAACTTGACAACTTCAGGATTTCCTTGGGTCATCAGTCTCCAAGTACTAGCAAAAGTCTGGTAGGAATCTGGTAAGGCATCAAGAACAGTCTGCACAAGGGAACTGTCCGAAATGACTTCACCTGCAGAAATGAGTTGCTCATTGATATCCTTGACACTAGCAAGGAAAGTGTCCATATCATCTTCCTCATGCATAATCTTCGACTCTAGCTCTTTACGCAGCAAAGCAATTTTAGCCTCATTGCGGCTTGCATAAAGACCTGCTAGAATATCCCAAGCCTGTTTTGCAGATTTTGCTGAACGGATGTGAGGAATAATGGTGCGCTTCACAGACAACGCAATCAATGCATGAGCCTGCGCATCCTTAACATCCCAACGAGCTTGTTCTGCCGTAGGCAAAACAACTCTAATAGCTGCAATCCTTGCAGCAAGACCTGCAACATCCTCAATATCGCCTACATCTTCAGAACCAGGACGTACATCAATGCCCTGCACAATGTTCCAGACACCTTTTGACACAAGAACATGTTGCATCATATAAGCCCACATAGGGTAGTTGTCCCCATCCAACCTGTCCTCAGCAGCAAACATCTTGAACACATCTGTGTTGTTGTTGTCAGCCATGGTAAATGCTGCACCTGATGTGAAAACTGCCCGAAAATAGAAGAAATGGAGCGGGAACAACTTGTGCTATATAGCACAAACCGTAGAAGACTATAAGACACCTGTTATGCAGAAAACGGCACTGACAAAGTTGTCTATTACTCCAATTGTCTGTCCTGGCCCTCTTTGACAAATAGTATTCACTATCTTGGGTAGTCCTCTGAATCTCTTTAGCTAACGGTTTGGCCCTTAGCAAGGCATCTTGTAGTGTTGTCGGCCCGAGAGCTTCCAACTGAGTATTCAAAGGATCGATTAGCCCTTGGCAGAACCTCGCCACCTGTTGTTCCAAGGTCATCTTAGGAGCATATCTCCGAAGAGTGACAAACTTTGAATAATATTCCTCGACAGATGAAGTCATCTGCCGAAGGGAAAAGAACTCGTTCATCTTCAAGGTTTTATAGGCGGGTGGTAAATATCGCTCCATCACAGCAGCCTTGATGTCTTCCCATGACTGGGAAGATCCCTTGATATCCAAGTCCCTGCAATGTTGTTTCCACCAGATCTTGGCATCACCAGACAAGCGGAACATCGCAAGCATGGTTTGGTTCTCGGGTTGAGTTCTCGCAGCTTCGAAATAGTTGTCCATTGCTTCCATCCATACTTCCGCGTCTCTCTCCACATTAACCCCTTCGCCTTTAAAGGTTGGAGGCTGAGCTTGTTTAAGAAGGAGCTTCTTCTCTTGCGCTGCTGAGTAGAGAGTAGCAGGCGGTGCCTATCCAATGGTATAAATCTCATTACTATAGCACTCTTCTCAAATGAACCTAAGCTTTTCCATACTCAAGAAGAAATTTAACTTTTTGGGCTTAACCAGCCTACTTAATCTGTACAGCTATCACAAAGGATTTTAACCATTTCACCATTTAAATTCCATTGAATATATCCAAAATTGTCCGATAAATAATGGTAAAAACTTTACTCGAGAGCTTTGATCCATACTTATAACTTTATGTGCATCAACAGGCTACCTGCCCGCAACACTAGTCGCACCAACGACTTCTCAAAAAACATCATGTGGAACCCACTGAATCCCTACAAGCTCAACGAGTAAAACTCTTCAACATCACTCAGTAGACAATCCACTAGAAAAATCCACTATCATTATTCTGGGAAACATCGTGCTCAAGCTTTTGTGTACGAGCTATCCTACTATCCCTTATTTTTCAAAATTTCAAACAACATCATTTTTCCAGTTCGTAAACCTATAGCTCTGATACCAGGTGTGAGGTCCCCACCCCGCCGTATCAAACGGAGGATCTGATGGTGAACCTGGTGGCCACTAGATCTATAGTGGAAGCAAACAAAGTGGTTCAGGGTTCAACTAGCGGACGATCTCTCATCACAAAGTGAGTCGAGTTCGAGCCTACTAGTAAGGAGATCTAGCTCCACCTCGCAGGAAAAGCGTACTTAAACTATCTAACGATCCTAAGACCCACCTTCCAAGAGGAGAGAAACCCTGAGCACCTTTTCTCCCATGTTTCAGAGGCACGTACACTTGAGACTTCGCCACTCTAGGGGCAATGAGTATTACTAGTATCGATTTTAACACTATGGGGACAGAGAGTTCCCGACCAATCGGGACCACCCATCTCGTAGGCATTGGCAACCCGAGCCAAGCCCCCACTTTCCACCCCCACACTCACACTTCCTCGTGTGACCTAATTACTACCACAAAGGTTGTTCAACATAGATATTCCTTGTTTAATTCCGAATCACATGGTTCGTTAAAACAGCCCTTCAACCAGTATTGCAAACAACACCAAGACAGAATTCTAGTAAAAACTCTACTCAAACTTATTCATAAAAGTTCCGATGTTCTGGAGGTACAACATCCCCCCTCCAGCGAGAGTTTACTCCTCCCGTTGTCGCCTAGCTGCCCATACAACTAGGTATGTCCACCGCATAGAAAGCACGGCATGGACATTCCCACCGCTTAACCAGCAGACGTGGGTTCCCACCGCTTAACCAGCAGACGTGGGTTCCCACCGCTTAACCAGCAGTTGTGGGTATCCACCGCTTAACTAGCAGTCGTGGATTCAAGAGCCCTTAACCAGGAACTCTGCCCCCTGTGATCAGGAGGGGGTTCATGACTAATTCAACATTGGAATTTGAATGAATATGCCGAGCTAAACTTTCCCTAGTAGAGATTCTTTCCTATTGCAAACAGTATATCCGTCAATCATTTCTTTCCTACTTTAGACTTTAATATACAAATGAATTCAAGCCGAGGTTTTCGTCGGATTTCTCCAACATGTTTGGGGATATGTTCATTCCTAGCTAAACGTATGCAATGTTAAACTAAACAACTTGAATAAAATTGTGATCTACCTCTTCCATTTTTTCGTCATTGGCTCGTGAGATGGCCGGTGCTTGTTCGACCGTGGGAGCTTTTCCTTTTCCATTTGTATTGCTCGTTCCCGCCTCGTGGTCGTGGACACCACCGAAGCGAGTTCTCTTAACCGGGGCCATTTTACTCACTACTTTAAATGATAAACTTGAAGAAAAGAGCTAAAGTCCGAGAGCATCATAACAACCAAATGGCAGATTAGAATTATTAAAGAATCCTGCTTAGGCAGCAGATTAGATTTTTCCTTCGAGACCTAGCAATTTTATGGGTAATTCCTTACTTACCCTATGGGAAATGGCTCTAAGGTTAATTACTTGGCTTAGATGATTAAGAAATTCAGAATTTTACTAATTGATTCACGAAAGAGATGAAGTAATTAAGCTCATTCATTTTCCTAGAGCAATATGAAGATGCAGAATTGCCGCAGGCATGTGTGACATAAAATTCTCTTCTCAATGACCTAATGACGGATTAATTTTCAGACTTAATCACATTTTAATGTGGGAGAAGATTGAGTGTAATTTAATTACAACACTATTGAGTGGTAAAAGAATGAATTTCATCAAATCTACACTATTACTGGCTGACTATGCTGCCTAGAGAGAGAATCTTTCCTAATCATGCATTAATCCTTGGTTAAGGATGATGAATGGTTGCATAATTTAGCTAATTGAATGATGATTATGTAATGGAGTATAGGTATGGAGATTTAGAGAGCATCTATAGGGAATTATAGCCAGGATTAAGCATAGTAGCTAAGGAATTTGGAGAATAAAGATGAGAATTAAGAAGAGCAGTAATTAAACCATGATTACCGTGATTAGGGGTTGAGAATCCTCTGATTTTTCTGATCCAATGAATCCTCAAGATGAGAATTTCGGCAGTACCTCCCTCCTTGCTTCTCCTTCAAAAACTGTGTGTGTATCGGCAGCACCTCCCCAAGGTGTGTGTAGGTGCGTGTGTGTACTGGGTTTGTGTGTGAGCATGTGTGTGTGTGTGTGTGTGTGTGTGTGTGTGGGTGTGCAGGTCTTTAAATAGGCTCCTACAAGCTGAAAATCGATTTGTGCTGCTATAAGCATCTGAGTGAGCACTCAGTCTCTGCATTGGCAAGTTCAGTTCCCCTACCCACCAAGTGTCAGGTTGGCTTGGTTAACTGACTCTGAGACTTAGTTACTGGCTTGGAAAATTCTCCCAGGACTCCCACAAAGCAAGAGGGCGTCCCCTAGCTGCTAAAGCTGGTCTGGAGTGGCCTGGAACCTGTTCCCACACAGCCCCGGGCCCCCGGTGCCTCCCCGGACAATTTTATGAAAAACTGGTTTTAGGCTAAAACGGGCCATACGAATCGGATTTTGATGCTGTAAATTGCTATACTGAGGTCTAACTAAGGCGTACTGGACTGAGTACCTGCCATATTTAGCATCCCCCCAGGGTTCGAAAATGCATTTTTTTCAAATTCGGGGTACGGGTGCAGTTTTTCGAGACGATCAAAACTAAACGGGTCGGGTGACCAAAAACTTACTATATTTGGAAATTTTTTTACAAAAATTATTTTAATTCACATTTCGAAGCTTAAAAATATTCTAAACATCATGGCACCGACAGAATTTGAAAAAATGCTAAAAATAGTAACTTTTTTCATTATATTCATTTCAAGGTACAATGGTGCTCTTTTTGATCGGGGTTAGAGACCTTACAAAGATGATAGGACTAATGTGCAGACATGCTTGGGGCAGCCTCAGGATCTCAAGCACCAAATGGACTAGTCATCCATTGTGGAAAGATGTCGTAGGGTAACATAGGGATCCTCTACCCGCTAAGAAAAGGACTAATGAATATGCTTTATCTTCTCTAGTACCACATAGTCGAGGATGACTATGATTTTAAGAGAGAGGTAATGTCATAATAATCAATATCTAATTCTCCTAAAAGATTTTTTCATGTTAAAATGATCATTTAATATGGGGAAGTGCCATGGAAGAAAAAGCTAGAATATTGGTTAAGTTAACAGACCGGCCACAGTAGGGATCCAAAGGAGGGAAAATAGGGATCCAAAGGGGGGGCCATCTGTAAAAAAGCCATGTGCAACAATGGGCTTAAAAGACCCTAAGGTTCAGCCCATTAAGACTTCCAAAATGCTAAGGTTTTAAAATTCAAAGGTTGTGTCCAAAGGTCAAACATTGGGGGAATTGAATGCTTTGTGTGTGTCCCAAAAGTCTTTAGCAATCCCTACATAGGAGGGGGCGAGCGTTGCAAGTAGGGGATGAGAGAGAAACTCACACACACACACACACACACACACACACACACACACAAGCTCCCTTTACACAAAGGGAATGAGTGACACATGACAGCTCCCTAGCCCAGATGCCCACAAGGTGTATCCAATTCCTATTGGATGGCCTTGGAGGTGGACCAATGAGAATTAGGCTAGATTAAATCTAGTTTAATTAATTTAAAAACACTTAATAAAAGAACTAATAAGAATTAAGCTCTCTAGAAGACTATTGGACAGCCTCCTAAGGGGACCAATGAGCATTCAGCAGCCCAATGGCTTGCCTGATTCTTATTTTCAAGGAGGCAAAGGGGTCCAATGAGAGTTTAGTTGCATTTATTGATTACCTAAAGCTCTCACAAAAAAGGGGAAAGGGGGGACACATGTCAGAAGTCTATCACTTATATTGCTTAATTCTCATTGGCTAAGCCTGGGGAGCTCCAATAGGACTGTAGCAAGAGAAAATTGGAAGGGGGGTCGACCAAGAGAGAGAGAGGGGGATGATTTTTGCAAGGCATTATCACACACACACTCACACAATCTCATGTATGAAGTAAAGAAGACTCTCTCTCCTTTTCAAGCTTTAATGAAAAGCTTACCACCTACTTCAAGCTTGTGAGAAGGGAGGCCTACACCAACAACTCTTGGCTTTGTGATGCAAATCCAACCAAGAGCCAAGCTTCAATGCATGCTCATCTTCTCTACCACGCTAATCACTAAGCTAAGCTATGCTAATATGAGTGATTATGTGAGGAGATGTACATCTTTCTCGTAAGAATACTCCTTCTTCCTCTCAATCTACTCTCATACCCCGCTAGCTCTCACCATCTTTGAAGGTGTGTGAGGTCTTGGGTTTGAGATAGTGAGGGAGTTGATGTTGTGTTTGATAAGTGTTTTTCTTAGTGCATGTATTTCCATCTTCATTGCACTAGCTAGTATTGAAGGAACACAGGAAATTGTATTGTAAAATGTCTCTCTTGATGGGAGAAACCATAATACAAAGCCTTTTGGAAAGGGGACAAGCTCCATGCAAATCCGGTCCTCAACTGTTGTCAATTGCTTAATTTCTCTCTCTTTTGAAGTATTGTTCATGCTATCTAACTAGGTGTTATGCTTTTTGATGCTTTCTCCACCCAAGCACTCTTGTTAATCTCATTAGGAATCTATTCTAATGAAATGCTCACTATAATCATGCTATTTTCCGCTACACAGAAGTTTCCAGGCCATTAAATGTTACAGACAAACTCATGAGCAATTGGAAAGTTGTTTTTGTTGAAATATAGGGCTACCTTCATTAAGCCTTGTTTGAATTGTTTTGGTATGGTTTGAAGGGCTGTATAAAAGAACCTGTGTTTGAAATTAATTAAGGAACACTCTTTGTATATGTAAAACAATGTGGTAAAAAGTGTGAGTGTGGGGTGGAAAGTGGGGGCTGGCTCAGGTTGCCAGTCAAGGATGGGTGGTCTCGATTAGTCAAGAAACTCTCCACTCCCTCTGATTAAGAGAAGTGAAATTAGAGACTCATTGTGCCAAGAGTCGAGATGGCCCAAATCTACGTGACATAAAATTACTATTTAGTTTAGACTAAGTCTCATATCATAGTTATTGTTTATGGATGGCTGCCGTGCCTCTTAAACGTGTGGAAAAAGGCGTTGTTTATGGATTCTAAATATGTCAATGGGATTTCATCTTTATGTTAGAAAATAACTTTCATTGGAATCTTAGATTTATCAACCTGACTTGTGGTGTATGACCCTTATAACCACGTAAATGATGGATAGAGGATTTCCTCTCTTCTGTTGCTCATATCTCTACTTTGTGGAAATGGAGTAGGGTGTCGTCAATGGAAAAGGAGAATAAAGGAAGGCCATCTATCAAGTCGCCCCAATCTTCTCGGGGTTGGGGACCTCACATGCCAGCTTAACCAATATTCTAGCCTTTTCTCCCCTGGTACTTTCCCATATTAAATGATCAGTTTAACATGAGAAAATCATTTAGGAGAATTAGATATTAGTTATTATGACATCCGACACCACTAGTGCAAATTTCAAGCCTTTCTAAGCTTTATTCTTTGTACCTTCTATAGCAGCACCATCCATGACAAACAAAAACCCGCATTAAGTTGGCCTATTTGAAGAGCGACTCTTTACATTGTCATCCATGCAAGCAACGGAGAGACCTTTGCATTGCAAAGTTTCAATAGTTGGAGAGAAAGAGAAAGAGAAGACAAGAGAAGTTTTAACATCATAAATATAGTCCCAAGAGACCTCACAGGTCTATCCAATAAGATCTTGAAAAGGTTTATTGAGAGAGAGAGCTTGTTGAAATCCTCACCCAACATTCCATAGATGAAGATGAATATCTTACAGGTGGGTGTTTTTATTTTACCTCTAAAAATAAAAATGAATGTATAAATACCAACAAATTCTAGCAATTGTGTATATTTTGTGAAATAACCTAAATTTCATCAAAGCATCTTCAAATTATTGTATTTGAAGGTTTCCCAAGCTTTTCAAAGGTTATTCATTCTTAGCACTAAAGTGTTGAAAAATTAATTGCAAAATCATTCATGTCTTCTTCCTTAAGGTGTGACTAATTTTACCTTAATGATGTTGGAAAATCTCATGGTGAACATGGTCATCCACCCATGCACTCTTAAGATGAGCTTATATAACATTATAGGCAGCTAGAGCTAGTAGACATGAATACAAGGGAGATGGTTAACCTTCAACATAGGATGCCATCATTCATGGATATGACCTCCTTATATAGTGCTATGGGTGCATGGTAGATAGGTGTGTGTGTGTGTGTGTGTGTGTGTGTGTGTGTGTGTGTGTGTGTGTGCGCGCGCGCGCGCGCGGCATTGACAATGCCTATCCACTCACAACCCACGGCCATCAGCCACCGACCAGTGACCACCGGCCATATTACTTATGGCCTAATATCACAAGGAATGTTCTAGAAATATTTCTTTAAAATTTTTCTCAAGATGGCACTCTTGAATTAGCTCTATATCATCCACAAGCACAAATAAAGACCTTATCAGTGGGCAAGCTAATATCCACCAAATATATGTGCACTATTGGCTTCTCCTCATATGGGGCCTTAAAATCTATGCAACGTACATGATGGTGGACCCAATTGAGAGGGAGGAATTGCATTATACTAACATCCTCCTCGATGAACACCCAAAGATGCTTTATGTTAGTTGTGGGCCGAGGTCATGTGCCGACTTTGAGTCGATGAAGGTGTCAAACTAGTTGGTCTTTCTCAAGATCTTTGGTGAAGAAATATGCACAATTATCTAAGTAGGACAATACTTTAGACCCACAATCTCATCCTTAATAAGATCTAAAACATAATGATATTGAACCTCAATATTCTTTGTGCGTGCACAGAAGACAATGTTCTTGGAAATCATCATGCAAACCTGGTTGTAACATTGAAGTGCCATTGTTAAATCAGCAAGAACACCTTAGTCCATGAGAACTCTCTTGGGCCAAATTTTTTCATAAGCTACAAAAATAGACATCTTTATACTCTGCTTCTATTAAAGAAAGAGTCACGGGTGTGAAGAAAGAGTCACGAGGCGACTGCTTCTTGCTAATCCAAAAACACCTTAGTCCATGAGAACTCTCTTGGACCAAATTATTTCATGAGCTAAAAAAACAAACATCTTTATACTCTGCTTCTATTGAAGAAAGAGTCACGGGTGTGAAGAAAGAGTCACGAGCGGCTAATTCTTGCTAATCCAAGAACACACTCTAGAACAAAGTGAGAAACAATATTCAAAAATTGGCTTTCTAGAATCACAATTTTATGTCCAATCAATCATAGAAAATTCCACAAAAAATATCATGGCCCAAAGTACCCTTAATATACTCTAGAACACACATGCCTGCCTTCCAATGAGATTCCCTAGACTGGATGGAAAACCTTCTCACAACGCCAACTACAAAACAAGTGTCTTGTCTAGTATCGAATAAAAAGGTGAAACTTCCCACTACAATCTTCCTATACTTCTTGATGTTGAATAAGCAAGAAGAATCCTCCATGAAGAGTTTCACATTTACCTCCATGTGCTCACAGGTTTACAATCTATCATCCCAAATGCTTTTAGAATATTTATTGCGTATTTTTGTTGAGAAATGAAGATTCCTTTTGTGGATTGTCAATCTTAATCCCCAAGTCATAATGTAAAAGTCCTAAGTCTATCATTTCAAATTCGGAGCTCAAAATTTTTCAAGTTTGTCATAATAATCAATATCTAATTCTCCTAAATGATTTTCTCATATTAAACTGATCATTTAATGTGGGGAAGTGCCAAGGGAGAAAAAGCTAGAATATTGGTTAAGTTAGCAGACCGGCCACAGTAGGGATCCAAAGGAGGGAAAATAGGGATCCAAAGGGGGGGCCATCTGCAAAAGAGCCATGTGAAACAATGGGCCAAAAAGACCCTAAGGTTCAGCCCATTAAGACTTCCAAAATGCTAAGGTTCCAAAATTCAAAGGTTGTGTCCAAAGGTCAACCCTAGGGAAAATTGGATGCTTAGTGTGTGCCCTAAAAGTCTTTGCATATCCCTACATGGGAGGGGGCGAGCCCCAAAGCTAGGGGATGAGAGAGAAAGCCACACACACACACACAGGCTCCCTTTACACAAAGGGAATGAGGGACACATGTCAGCTCCCTAGGCCAGATGCCCACAAGGTGTGCCCAATTCCTATTGGAAGACCCTTGAAGTGGACCAATGAGAATTAAGCTAGAGTAAATCTAGTCTAATTAATTTAAAAACATTTAATAAAAGAAACCAATAAGAATTAAGTGTCCTAGAAGACTATTGGGCAGTCTCCCAAGGGGTCCAATGAGCATTCAGAAGCCCCATGGCTTGCCTGATTCCTATTGGCCAGGAGGCAAAGGGGTCCAATGAGAGTTTAGTTTAATTATTTAATTATCTAAAGCTCTCACAAAAGGGGAAAGGGGGACACATGTCAGAAGGCTATCACTTATGCTGCTTAATCCCTATTGGCTTGACCTGGGGAGGTCCAATGAGGCAAAAGCCAGACTAACTTAGCAGCTAGGGCTCGCCCAAGAGAGAGAGGGGGCTGATTTTTGCTTGGCATTGACACTCACACTCTCACACTTGACCATGTGTAAAGGGAAAATACTCTATCTCCTCCCAAGCTTTAATGGAGAGCTCATCACCTACTCCAAGCTTGTGAGATAGAAGCCTACATCAACACTCTCTTGGCATGTGGATGCAAATCCAACCAAGAGCCAAGCTTCAATGCATGCTCATCTTCTCTACCAAGCTAATTACTAAGCTAAGCTATGCTAATATGAGTGATTATGTGAGGAGATGTACTTCTTTCTCGTAAGATACTTCTTTTTCCTCTCAATCTACTCTCATACCCTGCTAGCTCTCACCATCTTCGAAGGTGTGTGAGGTCTTGGGTCTGAGAACGGGGATAATTCAAGTTGTGTTTGATTAAGTGTTTTGCTTGGTGTATGAAGCTTCCATCTTCATTGCACTAGCTAGTCTTGAAGGAACACAAAGAAGTGTATTGTACAATGTCTCTCTTGATGGGAGAAACCATAATACAAAGCCTTTTGGAGGGGGGACCGGTTCCATGCAAATCCGGTCCTCAACTGTTGTCAATAGCTTAATTGCTCTCTCTTTTGAAAGTATTGTCGATGCTATCTAACTAGGTGTTATGCTTTTTGTTGCTCTCTCCACCCAAGCACTCTTGTAATTCTCATTAGGAATCTATTCTAATGAAATGCCCACTATGTTCATGCTAATTTCCGCTACAAATAAGATTTTAGGCCATTAAATGTTACATTGGTATCAGAGCTCAAGGTTTCTCTTTTCTTGCTCAAGAAGGGAGGTCCTCAAGCTAGCTACAAATGGTTGGTATTATTAATTGCCTGTGAGTAAGTAGAATAGGGATTTTTCAGCCTTGCAGTGCGCCTGCCTTTGTGCAGTTAACGGGGCATCACCGTCGAGAGCTATGGTCTTAATAGTGGAGTCCTACGGGGCTTGCCTACGGCTTAACCACTATTGAGCTATTAGAAGCTTGACAGGAGCCGGTGCTGTTTTGGTGTCGAAAGACCCTCTCTTCTATTCCTTGCAATTAATGGTATTCGAGCCGCGGGTACAGTAGCTTGAGTGCTTTTTCTAAAGGGGTAAAGAGGAGTAGCAACTAGGGCTTGAAGTGCCAAAGTACACCTAAAAAGTTTACACCTAAAAGTTGTTAGAATGGCTGACAATATTAAAGAGAGTGAAATTAATGTTGATAACTTTGATTTTGCTCATGAGCAAGCTACTAATGATGCTTCAATGCTTGTTATTTATCTTGTTTCTAGGCTTCAACAAGCCATGGGCAATCCATCTCTCCAAAGTGAAGTGCAACGGCAGCTCCGTGCTCACGGGATTCTCCAAGCTCATCACCATGACGAGAGAACACCTAGGAAGCCTCCTTGTGAGACTACCAAAAGAGGTCTCTCTCCGATTCGGGAAGAAGAAGAGAATCCATATGAAGGGCTCAAGAACTTACTTCTTGATGATGCATCTCCTTCCCAAAGGAGAACTCAAGAGCCTCCACCGAAGGAACGAGAAAGAAGCGAGTCTCCCGCCACCTCGGCGGAGATGGCTCCACGAAGACGGCGGGCTAAACGCTCTCCATCACCACCAAAGCGGAGAAGACCATCACACTCTTCTCCACGCCATAATTCAAAGAGGGATGATAAAAAGCAAGAGACGAAAAAGGCGAGAAAGAGGACACCCTCTTCTCCATCTTCTTCATCCTCTTCCTCTTATGAAAGCTATGGTGAAGACGACAAAGATCAAGACAAGAAAAAGGCGAGAAAGAGGTCACCCTCTTCTCCACCTTCTTCAAATTCTTCATCTTCTGAAGAAAGTGATGGTGCAACTTTTGAACCATCAAAAAGAAGAGGCCATAGGAAATCCTATGCCGCATGGAAGAGGTCGTCCAAGCTGAAGAAATTCAAAGAGGGAGGGAAGAGCATCTCTTTCCTTACCTATGATGGCACCTTCGGTGCTACAGACAAAGTTTTGGCCTTTATCCAACAATTCGATGCGGCGTTTGGAGATGAGGGCTTCACGGAGTCCTCTAAGCTACGCCATGTAGCTATGCACTTTCAAAAGTCCGCCAGACAATGGTGGTCTAGCCTACGAGCCAACGGTGAAGCTCCATGAACATGGAAGGCTTTAAGAGCTTCCATTATGAAGCAGTTTTTGGCCACCGATGCCAAAGACAAAGTACTCACCGAATGGCGAAGCTTAAAGCTCTCTCCCAATGAATCCATCCACAAATATGTAGACAAGTTTTGGGACCTACAACTCAAAGCCACTGTCTTCAAAAAGTTGGATTTTGGAGAGCAAAAGCAACAATTTTGTGCGGGCTTAACCGAAGAAATGGCGGAGTATGTCAACTCCCAAAGGCCACGTACCATATCGGCGGTAATACACCATACTATGGTGGCCTCGCGAATCAATTTCCAAACGGGGGGTAAAAGAAATAATAAGCCCCCGGAAAACAAAGGTTCCAATGAGCCTAAGGGGAAGGACAATGTCCAAAAGTCTCCTAAGGGCAATTCCAACAAAGCTAAAGAGAAGGGAGTTTACAAAGGAAAGAATAAACTCTCTCCTGAAGAGCTTGAGCGTTATCGTAAAGATAACCGGTGTTTCAAGTGCGGCGAACAAGGGCATGCGTACCGCGCTTGTTCCCAAAAGAACAACCGCCAAGATCCTCCTAGAGCTTCTTTGGTTGAAATCCAAGAGGAGGAGATTCATCAAACTCACCACAAAGGATCTCCTCTATGCCATGCTTGGGGAAAGGTAAGAGAACATGATGCTTTTATTCTCTTTGACCCTGGTTCTACTCACAATTTTATATCTATGGAGTTAGCCACCAAGCTAGGCATACAATCCTACGAGATGGGAGATATCCTACCCGCAGACAGTGCCTTCAAGGGACAAGAAGCTTCAGTCACTCCCTTAATCGGGAAATTGAGGCTTCATGTCCAAGGCTATGTGGACAAAGAGGACTTCTTTATCTCTCCTCTCAAGCATGAGGATGTAATCCTAGGGGCACCATGGTTTGACCGTCTGGCTGCCCATGTTAAATTTCCTGAAAGGAGAATCTCCTTTAAGTTCAGGGAAAAGGACATGTATATAGATGCTAGGGAGATGGGTAACACCATCCCCATTGTACATACACCAGCTTTCAACAAGTCAATAAAGAGCTCTATTTCCGTGTACATGATTTTTGTTAAAGATTCTCAAAATGAACCTAATGCTTTAGCAAAAGAAAATAAAAGCAACCAAAAGGAATTAGAGTTATCCAATTTTCTCAAGGGGTTTCAAGATGTCTTTATTGACGACATCCCTTGTGAGCTACCTCCTAAACGAGGTAATGACGACCATGCAATTGAACTTCTTCCAGGAAGTTCACCGCCTAACAAACCTCCTTATAGAGTTTCTCAAGCTCAACAAGAGGAGATTATGCGGCAAGTGCATGAGTTAATTGAGAAGGGCATGGTTAGGCCTAGCTCATCTCCATTTTGCTCACCTGTGCTATTAGTGCAAAAGAAAGACGGCACATATCGTATGTGTGTCGACTATAGAGCACTAAATAGGATCACTATCAAGAATAGGTTTCCCGTTCCACGGGTAGAAGACCTATTTGATAAGCTACAAGGATCGACCTACTTCAGTAGGATTGACCTAAAAAGTGGCTATCATCAAATAAGGATAATTGATCAAGACATTGTAAAGACCGCATTTCGTACTACATTTGGTCTTTACGAATACATTGTCATGCCTTTTGGCTTGACTAATGCACCAGCCACATTTAACCGCTTGATGGAGAAGCTGTTCAGACCTCATCGAACCTTCACTGGAGTGTTCTTCGATGATATTATCATCTACTCTAATTCATTAGAGGAACACAAGCAACACCTCCAGGTAATATTTCAAGTTTTAAGAGAGAATAAACTTTATGTTAATCGAAAGAAAAGTGAATTTTTCTTGCAAGAGATTCAATATTTAGGTCACATTATCTCTCAAGATGGAATCCAAATGGATCCATCCAAGTTAGAGGTAATAAAAGGATGGCCTAAACCAAGGAATCTTCATGAACTAAGAAGCTTTATAGGTATGTGTGCATACTATAGACGCTTCATAGAAAAGTTCTCACAAATTGCGGGACCATTACATGACCTAACAAAGAAAAATGTTAGGTATACGTGGTCTGCTAAGGAGACCAATGCTTTCGAAAAGCTTAAAAAAAAGCTTATCTCTCAACCTGTACTTACACTACCGGATCTCTCAAAACCATTTGAGGTCCAATGTGATGCTTGTGGTGATTGCCTTGGGGCTGTTCTACTCCAAGAAGGGCACGCCATAGGCTATGAGAGTCGAAGGCTCGACCCTGTTGAGCAAGCTCTAGGCATATACGAAAAAGAACTCCTTGCAGTTCTACATGCCTTAGACTCATGGAAGCACTATTTATTGGGGACTCCTTTCATTCTGCGAACGGATCACCAAAGTCTTAAGTACTTCATGACGCAGACCAAGCTCTCCGACAAACAAATGAGGTGGGCAAATTTCCTTTCGCAATTTCAGTTTCATATTGCTCACATTGTTGGCAAGCATAATCAAGTAGCCGATGCACTCTCAAGACGACCGAAATGTACAAAATGTTAAAAATGAACAAAAATTTTTGTCTTATAAGACTCCCTTTTTCTCTATTTGTGCACAAAAATGAAGTAGTATGCATGCTTAGATCAAGTTTGCGGAGACGACGTCTCCCAAACACCAAGTAGAGCTTGTCACTCTACTATGGAAGACTGATAGGACTAATGTGCAGACATGCTTGCGGCAGCCTCAGGCTCTCAAGCGCCAAATGGACTAGTCATCCCTTATGGAATGATGTCGTAGGGTAACATAGGGATCCTCTACCCGCTAAGAAAAGGACTAATACATATGCTTTATCTTCTCTACACCATAGTCGAGGACGACTATGATTTCAAGAGAGAGGTAATGTCATAATAATCAATATCTAATTCTCCTAAATGATTTTCTCATATTAAACTGATCATTTAATGTGGGGAAGTGCCAAGGGAGAAAAAGCTAGAATATTGGTTAAGTTAGCAGACCGGCCACAGTAGGGATCCAAAGGAGGGAAAATAGGGATCCAAAGGGGGGGCCATCTGCAAAAGAGCCATGTGAAACAATGGGCCAAAAAGACCCTAAGGTTCAGCCCATTAAGACTTCCAAAATGCTAAGGTTCCAAAATTCAAAGGTTGTGTCCAAAGGTCAACCCTAGGGAAAATTGGATGCTTAGTGTGTGCCCTAAAAGTCTTTGCATATCCCTACATGGGAGGGGGCGAGCCCCAAAGCTAGGGGATGAGAGAGAAAGCCACACACACACACACAGGCTCCCTTTACACAAAGGGAATGAGGGACACATGTCAGCTCCCTAGGCCAGATGCCCACAAGGTGTGCCCAATTCCTATTGGAAGACCCTTGAAGTGGACCAATGAGAATTAAGCTAGAGTAAATCTAGTCTAATTAATTTAAAAACATTTAATAAAAGAAACCAATAAGAATTAAGTGTCCTAGAAGACTATTGGGCAGTCTCCCAAGGGGTCCAATGAGCATTCAGAAGCCCCATGGCTTGCCTGATTCCTATTGGCCAGGAGGCAAAGGGGTCCAATGAGAGTTTAGTTTAATTATTTAATTATCTAAAGCTCTCACAAAAGGGGAAAGGGGGACACATGTCAGAAGGCTATCACTTATGCTGCTTAATCCCTATTGGCTTGACCTGGGGAGGTCCAATGAGGCAAAAGCCAGACTAACTTAGCAGCTAGGGCTCGCCCAAGAGAGAGAGGGGGCTGATTTTTGCTTGGCATTGACACTCACACTCTCACACTTGACCATGTGTAAAGGGAAAATACTCTATCTCCTCCCAAGCTTTAATGGAGAGCTCATCACCTACTCCAAGCTTGTGAGATAGAAGCCTACATCAACACTCTCTTGGCATGTGGATGCAAATCCAACCAAGAGCCAAGCTTCAATGCATGCTCATCTTCTCTACCAAGCTAATTACTAAGCTAAGCTATGCTAATATGAGTGATTATGTGAGGAGATGTACTTCTTTCTCGTAAGATACTTCTTTTTCCTCTCAATCTACTCTCATACCCTGCTAGCTCTCACCATCTTCGAAGGTGTGTGAGGTCTTGGGTCTGAGAACGGGGATAATTCAAGTTGTGTTTGATTAAGTGTTTTGCTTGGTGTATGAAGCTTCCATCTTCATTGCACTAGCTAGTCTTGAAGGAACACAAAGAAGTGTATTGTACAATGTCTCTCTTGATGGGAGAAACCATAATACAAAGCCTTTTGGAGGGGGGACCGGTTCCATGCAAATCCGGTCCTCAACTGTTGTCAATAGCTTAATTGCTCTCTCTTTTGAAAGTATTGTCGATGCTATCTAACTAGGTGTTATGCTTTTTGTTGCTCTCTCCACCCAAGCACTCTTGTAATTCTCATTAGGAATCTATTCTAATGAAATGCCCACTATGTTCATGCTAATTTCCGCTACAAATAAGATTTTAGGCCATTAAATGTTACATTGGTATCAGAGCTCAAGGTTTCTCTTTTCTTGCTCAAGAAGGGAGGTCCTCAAGCTAGCTACAAATGGTTGGTATTATTAATTGCCTGTGAGTAAGTAGAATAGGGATTTTTCAGCCTTGCAGTGCGCCTGCCTTTGTGCAGTTAACGGGGCATCACCGTCGAGAGCTATGGTCTTAATAGTGGAGTCCTACGGGGCTTGCCTACGGCTTAACCACTATTGAGCTATTAGAAGCTTGACAGGAGCCGGTGCTGTTTTGGTGTCGAAAGACCCTCTCTTCTATTCCTTGCAATTAATGGTATTCGAGCCGCGGGTACAGTAGCTTGAGTGCTTTTTCTAAAGGGGTAAAGAGGAGTAGCAACTAGGGCTTGAAGTGCCAAAGTACACCTAAAAAGTTTACACCTAAAAGTTGTTAGAATGGCTGACAATATTAAAGAGAGTGAAATTAATGTTGATAACTTTGATTTTGCTCATGAGCAAGCTACTAATGATGCTTCAATGCTTGTTATTTATCTTGTTTCTAGGCTTCAACAAGCCATGGGCAATCCATCTCTCCAAAGTGAAGTGCAACGGCAGCTCCGTGCTCACGGGATTCTCCAAGCTCATCACCATGACGAGAGAACACCTAGGAAGCCTCCTTGTGAGACTACCAAAAGAGGTCTCTCTCCGATTCGGGAAGAAGAAGAGAATCCATATGAAGGGCTCAAGAACTTACTTCTTGATGATGCATCTCCTTCCCAAAGGAGAACTCAAGAGCCTCCACCGAAGGAACGAGAAAGAAGCGAGTCTCCCGCCACCTCGGCGGAGATGGCTCCACGAAGACGGCGGGCTAAACGCTCTCCATCACCACCAAAGCGGAGAAGACCATCACACTCTTCTCCACGCCATAATTCAAAGAGGGATGATAAAAAGCAAGAGACGAAAAAGGCGAGAAAGAGGACACCCTCTTCTCCATCTTCTTCATCCTCTTCCTCTTATGAAAGCTATGGTGAAGACGACAAAGATCAAGACAAGAAAAAGGCGAGAAAGAGGTCACCCTCTTCTCCACCTTCTTCAAATTCTTCATCTTCTGAAGAAAGTGATGGTGCAACTTTTGAACCATCAAAAAGAAGAGGCCATAGGAAATCCTATGCCGCATGGAAGAGGTCGTCCAAGCTGAAGAAATTCAAAGAGGGAGGGAAGAGCATCTCTTTCCTTACCTATGATGGCACCTTCGGTGCTACAGACAAAGTTTTGGCCTTTATCCAACAATTCGATGCGGCGTTTGGAGATGAGGGCTTCACGGAGTCCTCTAAGCTACGCCATGTAGCTATGCACTTTCAAAAGTCCGCCAGACAATGGTGGTCTAGCCTACGAGCCAACGGTGAAGCTCCATGAACATGGAAGGCTTTAAGAGCTTCCATTATGAAGCAGTTTTTGGCCACCGATGCCAAAGACAAAGTACTCACCGAATGGCGAAGCTTAAAGCTCTCTCCCAATGAATCCATCCACAAATATGTAGACAAGTTTTGGGACCTACAACTCAAAGCCACTGTCTTCAAAAAGTTGGATTTTGGAGAGCAAAAGCAACAATTTTGTGCGGGCTTAACCGAAGAAATGGCGGAGTATGTCAACTCCCAAAGGCCACGTACCATATCGGCGGTAATACACCATACTATGGTGGCCTCGCGAATCAATTTCCAAACGGGGGGTAAAAGAAATAATAAGCCCCCGGAAAACAAAGGTTCCAATGAGCCTAAGGGGAAGGACAATGTCCAAAAGTCTCCTAAGGGCAATTCCAACAAAGCTAAAGAGAAGGGAGTTTACAAAGGAAAGAATAAACTCTCTCCTGAAGAGCTTGAGCGTTATCGTAAAGATAACCGGTGTTTCAAGTGCGGCGAACAAGGGCATGCGTACCGCGCTTGTTCCCAAAAGAACAACCGCCAAGATCCTCCTAGAGCTTCTTTGGTTGAAATCCAAGAGGAGGAGATTCATCAAACTCACCACAAAGGATCTCCTCTATGCCATGCTTGGGGAAAGGTAAGAGAACATGATGCTTTTATTCTCTTTGACCCTGGTTCTACTCACAATTTTATATCTATGGAGTTAGCCACCAAGCTAGGCATACAATCCTACGAGATGGGAGATATCCTACCCGCAGACAGTGCCTTCAAGGGACAAGAAGCTTCAGTCACTCCCTTAATCGGGAAATTGAGGCTTCATGTCCAAGGCTATGTGGACAAAGAGGACTTCTTTATCTCTCCTCTCAAGCATGAGGATGTAATCCTAGGGGCACCATGGTTTGACCGTCTGGCTGCCCATGTTAAATTTCCTGAAAGGAGAATCTCCTTTAAGTTCAGGGAAAAGGACATGTATATAGATGCTAGGGAGATGGGTAACACCATCCCCATTGTACATACACCAGCTTTCAACAAGTCAATAAAGAGCTCTATTTCCGTGTACATGATTTTTGTTAAAGATTCTCAAAATGAACCTAATGCTTTAGCAAAAGAAAATAAAAGCAACCAAAAGGAATTAGAGTTATCCAATTTTCTCAAGGGGTTTCAAGATGTCTTTATTGACGACATCCCTTGTGAGCTACCTCCTAAACGAGGTAATGACGACCATGCAATTGAACTTCTTCCAGGAAGTTCACCGCCTAACAAACCTCCTTATAGAGTTTCTCAAGCTCAACAAGAGGAGATTATGCGGCAAGTGCATGAGTTAATTGAGAAGGGCATGGTTAGGCCTAGCTCATCTCCATTTTGCTCACCTGTGCTATTAGTGCAAAAGAAAGACGGCACATATCGTATGTGTGTCGACTATAGAGCACTAAATAGGATCACTATCAAGAATAGGTTTCCCGTTCCACGGGTAGAAGACCTATTTGATAAGCTACAAGGATCGACCTACTTCAGTAGGATTGACCTAAAAAGTGGCTATCATCAAATAAGGATAATTGATCAAGACATTGTAAAGACCGCATTTCGTACTACATTTGGTCTTTACGAATACATTGTCATGCCTTTTGGCTTGACTAATGCACCAGCCACATTTAACCGCTTGATGGAGAAGCTGTTCAGACCTCATCGAACCTTCACTGGAGTGTTCTTCGATGATATTATCATCTACTCTAATTCATTAGAGGAACACAAGCAACACCTCCAGGTAATATTTCAAGTTTTAAGAGAGAATAAACTTTATGTTAATCGAAAGAAAAGTGAATTTTTCTTGCAAGAGATTCAATATTTAGGTCACATTATCTCTCAAGATGGAATCCAAATGGATCCATCCAAGTTAGAGGTAATAAAAGGATGGCCTAAACCAAGGAATCTTCATGAACTAAGAAGCTTTATAGGTATGTGTGCATACTATAGACGCTTCATAGAAAAGTTCTCACAAATTGCGGGACCATTACATGACCTAACAAAGAAAAATGTTAGGTATACGTGGTCTGCTAAGGAGACCAATGCTTTCGAAAAGCTTAAAAAAAAGCTTATCTCTCAACCTGTACTTACACTACCGGATCTCTCAAAACCATTTGAGGTCCAATGTGATGCTTGTGGTGATTGCCTTGGGGCTGTTCTACTCCAAGAAGGGCACGCCATAGGCTATGAGAGTCGAAGGCTCGACCCTGTTGAGCAAGCTCTAGGCATATACGAAAAAGAACTCCTTGCAGTTCTACATGCCTTAGACTCATGGAAGCACTATTTATTGGGGACTCCTTTCATTCTGCGAACGGATCACCAAAGTCTTAAGTACTTCATGACGCAGACCAAGCTCTCCGACAAACAAATGAGGTGGGCAAATTTCCTTTCGCAATTTCAGTTTCATATTGCTCACATTGTTGGCAAGCATAATCAAGTAGCCGATGCACTCTCAAGACGACCGAAATGTACAAAATGTTAAAAATGAACAAAAATTTTTGTCTTATAAGACTCCCTTTTTCTCTATTTGTGCACAAAAATGAAGTAGTATGCATGCTTAGATCAAGTTTGCGGAGACGACGTCTCCCAAACACCAAGTAGAGCTTGTCACTCTACTATGGAAGACTGATAGGACTAATGTGCAGACATGCTTGCGGCAGCCTCAGGCTCTCAAGCGCCAAATGGACTAGTCATCCCTTATGGAATGATGTCGTAGGGTAACATAGGGATCCTCTACCCGCTAAGAAAAGGACTAATACATATGCTTTATCTTCTCTACACCATAGTCGAGGACGACTATGATTTCAAGAGAGAGGTAATGTCATAATAATCAATATCTAATTCTCCTAAATGATTTTCTCATATTAAACTGATCATTTAATGTGGGGAAGTGCCAAGGGAGAAAAAGCTAGAATATTGGTTAAGTTAGCAGACCGGCCACAGTAGGGATCCAAAGGAGGGAAAATAGGGATCCAAAGGGGGGGCCATCTGCAAAAGAGCCATGTGAAACAATGGGCCAAAAAGACCCTAAGGTTCAGCCCATTAAGACTTCCAAAATGCTAAGGTTCCAAAATTCAAAGGTTGTGTCCAAAGGTCAACCCTAGGGAAAATTGGATGCTTAGTGTGTGCCCTAAAAGTCTTTGCATATCCCTACATGGGAGGGGGCGAGCCCCAAAGCTAGGGGATGAGAGAGAAAGCCACACACACACACACAGGCTCCCTTTACACAAAGGGAATGAGGGACACATGTCAGCTCCCTAGGCCAGATGCCCACAAGGTGTGCCCAATTCCTATTGGAAGACCCTTGAAGTGGACCAATGAGAATTAAGCTAGAGTAAATCTAGTCTAATTAATTTAAAAACATTTAATAAAAGAAACCAATAAGAATTAAGTGTCCTAGAAGACTATTGGGCAGTCTCCCAAGGGGTCCAATGAGCATTCAGGAGCCCCATGGCTTGCCTGATTCCTATTGGCCAGGAGGCAAAGGGGTCCAATGAGAGTTTAGTTTAATTATTTAATTATCTAAAGCTCTCACAAAAGGGGAAAGGGGGACACATGTCAGAAGGCTATCACTTATGCTGCTTAATCCCTATTGGCTTGACCTGGGGAGGTCCAATGAGGCAAAAGCCAGACTAACTTAGCAGCTAGGGCTCGCCCAAGAGAGAGAGGGGGCTGATTTTTGCTTGGCATTGACACTCACACTCTCACACTTGACCATGTGTAAAGGGAAAATACTCTATCTCCTCCCAAGCTTTAATGGAGAGCTCATCACCTACTCCAAGCTTGTGAGATAGAAGCCTACATCAACACTCTCTTGGCATGTGGATGCAAATCCAACCAAGAGCCAAGCTTCAATGCATGCTCATCTTCTCTACCAAGCTAATTACTAAGCTAAGCTATGCTAATATGAGTGATTATGTGAGGAGATGTACTTCTTTCTCGTAAGATACTTCTTTTTCCTCTCAATCTACTCTCATATCCTGCTAGCTCTCACCATCTTCGAAGGTGTGTGAGGTCTTGGGTCTGAGAACGAGGATAATTCAAGTTGTGTTTGATTAAGTGTTTTGCTTGGTGTATGAAGCTTCCATCTTCATTGCACTAGCTAGTCTTGAAGGAACACAAAGAATTGTATTGTACAATGTCTCTCTTGATGGGAGAAACCATAATACAAAGCCTTTTGGAGGGGGGACCGGCTCCATGCAAATCCGGTCCTCAACTGTTGTCAATAGCTTAATTGCTCTCTCTTTTGAAAGTATTGTCGATGCTATCTAACTAGGTGTTATGCTTTTTGTTGCTCTCTCCACCCAAGCACTCTTGTAATTCTCATTAGGAATCTATTCTAATGAAATGCCCACTATGTTCATGCTAATTTCCGCTACAAATAAGATTTTAGGCCATTAAATGTTACAAAGTTTGTTGAATGAGCTCTTCATGAACACATGTGATAATTGAGTCATCTACATACAAGATAACAAAATGAACTACTTTCTCTTCCCTCTCTTAGTACATACAAACTTTCATCAAAAGCACTTCTTTTAAAGCGAGTCTTTTTGAAAAATCTATCTAGTCTAATATACCATGCTCTTAGTGATTGATTTATGGCATACGAAGCCTTTTTCAACCTACAAAACTTTCTTTTTAAATGGGGAGGGTTCTACGTAAATCTCCTCCTTGAGAAGTCCAATAAAAAAAAATTATACTACACCCATTTGGAAAAGAAACCCTCCAAAAGATAGTAGCAAGAGCAAGTTGAGCAAGTGCAAGGTGAACTGGGGTCATTGGAGCTATAGGAGCAAAGGTTTTACTCATGTCAAACCCTTCAATTTGTGGAAAACTTTGTGCTATTAACTTTGCCTTATACTTTCCAATGAGCCATCATCTTTGTTTTCTACTTTGTAAACCTATTTTGTGCCAATGACTTTCTTCTTTGGTGGCTGATACACTATTTTTCATGTGTCGTTCTTTGTTTTGTTGTCATATTTTGACTCAATCGCTTATTTCCACTTTGATCGGCCATGGCCTCTTCTACGAAGTCTTGCTCCTTTACAAAGCCCACAATTTAAGCCATGTTGATGATACGCTCAGAGGTTCGTTTTTGCTCCTCTCTTTTCTTTGACCTTCACACACCATCTCTTCTTCATGAGGATTGTGAACATGAGGATTTTGATCATCAAAGAGCTATCCAACCCACTTTGGTGGTGAGGTTTCTTTGTTTGATGAGAAAATGGATGAACCTTTTTCCTCCATCGAATGTGGATCTTCTTCAAATACCACATCACAACTAGTGAGTATATCCTTTCCGTCTGGATCATAGAGTCTGTATATCTTAAGACTCTTCATAATATATGTTTGTTCTTCTTAGAGGCTCCTCTTACTAGTGTAGAGTCTTTCAAGAATATATGGTGCTCTTTGCATAGTTTGTGACTTTCTCCATAATCTTGGTTTATCTCCGTATCCCTTTCTCAACATCTACTATGCATGTGAGTACATCTTCTTACGTAGCTACTCTTTTGATTAACTCAAGATATTCGAGAAGAATGAACAAGCCTTAAAATGTAAGAAAATTTCTATATTCTACCTTTGTCACCATAGCTATTTTAAGGGCTATCTTCTATGTTCCTAAGAATGAAAATCTCCACTCTCATATTCTTCTATTTCTATATGCATGTTAAACATGTCACAGAGGATAGGGGAGAAAGACATACAAATTTTTGAATGCTTTGTTTTAGTTTGTATGTCTTTATTCCCTCTCCTCTCTATTAAGGCTCTCATGACTTCTTTTCAACTCTATTTTTAATGTGCTATTTTTCAATTCGTTAATGGGTCCCTTCCCATTAATTATTTTTCAGATTTTCGTATGAAATACCAACGTGAGCCCGTCACCTTGTTTCTTATGCTTGTATGGTGGGGAACACCTATAAACACCAACTTGGGACCTATAATAACCAACTTTTCAAGAGCTCACCCATGCAATATATGCCTACTTAAGTTTATTTCTGTTGCCGCAATTTTATGCTTCACTTCTAACATGTCATTTGTCTAAGATTCTAATTTACTCAAAAGAGCATAGTTTATCTCTGCCAAGTTTTAAATTTCGCCTAGAATCATGTTTACAAATGAAAATTTACTCAAAAGAGCATAGTTTATCTCTGCCAAGTTTTAAATTTCGCCTAGAATCACTCTTAACAAATATCGATGCGTGATACATGGAGAATTTTTTCTAATTATTTCTATTGTCTCACATCAATGTTGTGGTTTTGCATCGATTATTAGATGATTTGATGTTTGTGTAGTTGTGTCTACTTTGGGAAAATTCATTGAGTATAGGGATGATTGTTTTTTTCTTGAATGAAATGATATTGGATTTCTATGTAAACATGAAAATTCCTATTGTTGGTAAGTTTACCATTTCATAATAAGATTTGTATCATGTATGTAGATTATGTTGTACTAGTACGGTCGGTCGCCTTTGGCGGCCTCTCTCTCTCCCCCTCTCTCACTCTTTATCGCGTGCAAAGGGGTTTTTTTTAGTTTTGGACTTTAGCCTTCAGGTCATGTGTAAAAGGCTCCCCCTTCCGCCATATTATGTTAGTAGATGCTCTAATCTTATTCCTTCGATTTCATATGAGCAACATATCATCATTAGCATACTATTCAGCAAGTAGGTCGTGCCAATCTTTTTGAAGGTGCTTATTAACAGGAATCTCATGGGATTCGAATTTCGCTTATGGATTTAAGAGAAAAAGGTAGAAAGGTGACACGTGCCAGAGAGAGAGAAAGGAGGGGAGGGAGGGCCTCGTTTATCAGTGACACGGTGTATCAATCGAGGGATCAATGGCGGGGAACGCGATCGGCAAGGCGGGGGGGGGGTGGCGTTAGGTTGTTGGATCTACGCACCCATAGGGGACAAGTTTTCATATGCTTAAAGTTGCAATGCTTGCATGGACGCGTGATAGGCGGGGTGGATGAGGTCGCGAGCTCGAGCAGGGAGCGGGACGATCGGTGCATTTCTTTTTATACCACCCAACTGAGATCAACGGTGGGATGCACTCGGGCCATTGATCCCTCGAATGCACCCCGTGTGCTTTATGAACGAGGGAGGAGGGGGGGGGGATGGTTGAAGAAGATAGTTTTTGCTTTCCTCGGGCAAGCCAATCGAAGGGTTGAAAGCCCTCCTGTGAATACCCTCTGCAATGCATCCCCCCACTGTAGGCAGACTCGGGATACATCTTATATGCCTCCTTGGTGTTCCTTTCACCCTTTGGGCGAGCATATTGGGGTGGCTAGCCCCACAAGGTAGCGGAGATTGAGAGCTAGTTGGGTTGTCACCATTGAGCAGCTTGATGAGGGCATTATGGGACCTTGCATCTTCTTGATGTATTGTAGCGGATAGTTCGCGTGGGAGCGATGAACACAGTGCAGGGTTGTGCCTTCAATAAATCCATTAATGGAATCTAGGGTAGATTCTGTTAATGATTATAGAGAAGTTGAGGGAAAGGCCCGAAACTTTGAAAGGCTCACAGCAGGTGGCGCGGAGAGGACGTGTGGACAATTGGCAGAAGCGGGAAACCACTGGGCACTTGGCTTCAACACCACAACAAGGGAGGAGAATGGTGATGCAAAATTGCAATATTTGGCATGGGAGGGGGTGACGTGGTGGGTTCAGTTTTCTGTCTTAATAAAATAAGAGTGCAGCAGAGCATAGTTTAAGAATACACGAGTTCAAATATATAGAAATTCAAATATATAGAAACTCCCACTTTTACTTAGTGGGAACAAGGACCCTTGAGGAATTTTTGGAGGAATCGCAGGAGGAATCTGATTTGTGTGAAACAAGTGGAAGAATCACGATGGCTTTCTAAAATAATTAGAACATGATAAAATCATTAGCGTGAACCACCGCTTGTCGGGATGCCACGCCACCAACCAAATTTACCCCCATGCGGGCGCCCGCGGGCGCGCCACTGCCACGAGCCCAAAAACCGCTGCCAACCACCACCGCGCAGCGCCAACAGTGCCGACGCCCACGCGTGCCATATCCAACGGGAGGGAGAGCTCCCCTCTCTCTCCCTTCTTGTGTCCCCTAAAGAGCCCACGCTCTTATATATATATTGCTGTCTTCCGGCCCGCGACTGCCCATGTGGGGCAATTGCCCAGCCACGTGGCAGCCCTTCAAGCCATAGCCCTTGGGCTCTCCAAAACCCTCCAAGAAAAACTTCCCAGTTTAATTTTAAAAAAACTCATTTTCTTGGCCTCCTTCTCCAGGCTCCTATTCTCTGTACCAAGGTCATACTGCCAAGCCTTCAAGCCCGAATGAAAGCTTGCATTGTCGGCTTGCTTCTCCATTATCCGCATCGCTTCTCGACTTTTCCAGGCCCGTGACCCGAGGCAACCAAAATTGGAAAAAACATCTAAAAACACTTCATCTTCAACCGCCCAAAGTTTTCCCAAGCCATAACTCGGTGCTCGAGAATCGAAATCACGTGCCGTGACTTCGTGCTAACTCCACATGATGTACACTATCATCGGGAACTTTGGCGAGGCCCCAAAGATGCCAAATGGTACGCACTCCAATGCAGACAAGTGGGCTCAGACCCGGACCCCGGAAAAAAATCAATTGGCCATAAAATCCAAACCATAGCTCTAATCCGCAATCCGAAAAGACGGGTAGACTCCATGAATTGAGCTCTACACACCTGTACCTCGACTTCCACTTGGACCACCTGTCCCCAGATGCCCTGTCCGGCAAGAATCTGCAAACCACTAAAAGTTCAACCTTCAATAACTTGGGCTCCGTAGCTCGGTTTGATAAGCCTTCTGGACCTACTCGTTCAGCACTTCAAGCTCTTCATTCCTGGACCCAAAAGCTGCACTTTGCATCTCTTTCATCTGTTCACCAAACTAGCCCCCCATGGAGCCTTCCTTGGCTTATAAGCCGCATCAGTCATACACTTCCGCTGCTACCTGCCATCCCATGATTTTCCTAGCTGCTCTAGCCCTTTGCGATACTTCTGTTTGGCTACATATATCTACCCATGCCATCTTATAGAGTCGACACACTTTGGCTGCACCAACGGCTTCGAGGGAGGTAGTTGGAGGGGTTGTTATTGTTTGGCATGAGGAGAATTCAAGTTTTCTTTGCTTTGGTGGGCCGGGGGGGGGGGGGGGGGGGGGGAGGTGGGAAGGGAGGGGAGGTGTCACCTCTGGTGATCTTTGGTCTATTTAATGGAGTTTATTTTGGAAGTAGTATATATATGATTGAATGATCCGACCAAAAGCAAAATCTTGTGCCACAAATGTAGTGAGGTTGTTGGCTTCTCACCCAAATATGGTCTAGCACTGAATTATAGATGGTTGTTGTTTCTTTAATTTGTTGTCAATAGTTGTTTGAATGAAGTAGAGATTCCAAATGTTGGTATTGGGTGTTTGTGGTGTCAATATCGATGTTGAAATCTCCTAGTATGATGCTCAAGTTTTTTTTATCATTGTCTTGTATCAAGTGATGGAGTTCTAAAAGAAGTGTGCTTATTGGTGTCTTAGGTGACTTGTACACATATATGACATGGATATGAGTTGAAGATTGATTTTCGAAAGAGAAAGTGACATCCATTATTTCAGGTCCCACTCTTGAGATAGCTTTTTGGGTCATGGATTGAATGCTTGGGTTATGGAATATGGATAGACCATAACCATTATAATGTTGAATATGCTCAAAGTCTGGTGTGAGGAGGTTGGTTTTTTTTTTTTTTTCTTGGAAGCACAAGATGCTGGATGACATGAAGTTTGGATCACTCTTAATGTGATCAATGTGTTTGTTGATCGACACGACATTCAATGATGCAATAATGTGGTGGGTTTATTTGAATGCAACTAGGGGCTCATTCAAGTAGGTCCATCTAGCATTTGTTTGTAGGCACATGATTTCTTTCCGGACGATGGGGTCAATTTTGACATGGTTCTTGAGGATGGGGCTAAGAATATGTAGATTTGCAGAGTCTTTGATATGTGATAGAGCTGTGTAAACCAAGCCGTGAGATTGGATCCCACTAGGGTCAAATGCCATTGCTGCCATTGTCAAGCCTTGGGATCTACGGATTGTGTGTGCGTTCGCTGCTCGTATTGGGAGTTGTGTTCTTGAGACTAGATTGAGTGGGTTTCTACCTAATTGGAATTATTTCGTGACTTCAAGTATTGGTGTCCATTTTTTGCTTATTTTTCTATCGTTGAGATGTGCATTTTGGGATCTTTGTTTTTCCCCAATCGAGTTATCGAAGAACTCTATCCAAGCTATAGATGATTGTGCTTTGTTTTTTTGCTATCTGGAAGATTCCATCCGAACCATTCACTAAACTGTCCAACACATTGATATTGTTAGCACAAAGCTCGACTATCATTTCTGGCTTTAGTTCAAGAATGAAGGATAATCCAGCAGTTATCTGAGGGTTGTTCGAAATGACTAGGTTTTTTTAGCATGTTTTGTGGAATTTGTCACAAGAATTGATGATGTATGGTGTTTCTTGCAGGTTCTCAAAGACTGCTTGGTTGTGCTTGGACTTTAGTTTATTTGTGAAGAAAAGATGAGGTGTTGTAAAAATGTCAAAGTTATTGTTTCCAAATGTGTCATTGATAAATACCAAGTATGTTTTTGTTTGCTCTGCTACTATTATCCTATTTAGGACATCTATAAATAGTTCATTTGATTGCCGCATTGGTGTTGTCAACTCAACACATGTGACATGTGTGTTCCGGCATGATGGTGTGAGGATGTCAAGTGTATTGTTTGTGTCATTGAATATCCATCGATCGCGAACAGGGCTTGCGTGACAAAGATCACCACAGAAGATAACGTCTAGACCACCGAAGGGTTCGTTGCGACTATGCTTTATAGCTCGGATTCTTGTGTCAATAATGTGTAATAGTCTATTGCCTATCAAGGAAGCCTCATCAAAGACAACCAGTTTGAGGTTTGTGTATACTTTGGATAGTTCATTGAGAGTATCATCGGAAAGAGGGACCATCTCATTTAGCATCAATGGGAGGCTCATTTAGCATCAATGGGAGGCGCAATGCGGAGTGAATTGTTGTGCCGCCAAGATTAAACATTGCTTTGCCTGTATACGCAATCCACGATGCCTTGTACTTGGTAGGTCGAGATCAAGCTCATAAATGAATTGTTCTTGTTGTGTTTCTTGTGAGGAGGTAGAGGATGATGTTGATGATTCTTGATTG
Organism: Adiantum capillus-veneris; assembly: GCF_014529385.1. Taxonomy (NCBI): domain Eukaryota; kingdom Viridiplantae; phylum Streptophyta; class Polypodiopsida; order Polypodiales; family Pteridaceae; genus Adiantum; species Adiantum capillus-veneris. Next base: position 48,526,320 of record NC_140957.1, read on the forward strand.
TTGATTTCTAGCATTGTGAAAGATTTCATGTTTTGTGCAATTGTAGCATTGTTAGACTCATATCTTTCTCTCCAAGTTGTTGTAAAAGCATCGAATGCATATTCATTATTTTGTGAATGGAAAAAACAACAGGCATAATTGATGATAATGCCTCTCACTGTCGGCGTCTTTATTGAAGTTTGTATATGTGATGATGCGGGGCTTCCTGCACTTGTGGTGTGTCCCTTGTGAGATGATGTAGTTGCTTGCATACTCTGCCAAGCAAAGATTATCTAGGCTACTTGGTCTCTTTATGTACTTCGTCATGAGGTCATCAAAGAATATGTTTGTGTCATCAGGATGAAGTGTTTGCAAGGAAGTCTTTCTGTTTAACAATAGTGTCCTTTGGGTTTGGAAGTCTGCATTGATCAAGATAAACTGTCTGCTTGTGTTGTGCAATGGGAGAGATAGTGAAATGTATGTTGCTTGTTGGGCTGTGATTTCTTGAGCGTTAATCAAGGCGCTTCCAATTTTCTTAAGATGTTTCATTGTAGGAAGAATCTCTTTCCTGCACTTGTCAAGGACTTTGTTAATTGTTTTGCTTGTGGTCGAATCTGTTTTTGTCTCATTTTTGTCATGTATGATGTGCAGTATGCAGCAGCTCCATGAGGGTTGAAAATAAATTGAATATCCACATTGTCATCCCACAACGTGCACAATGTTTTGTTGAAATTGTTTGTGTATATGTCTTTTGGCTGTCTCTTGAGCAAAAGTGTGGGTTCTGAGAGTGATATTGAGAGTGTCTCAAGATACATTTCTTCATCCATATTCAAAGAGGATAACCAATCATCGAAACTCATTTTAGGGCAATGTGGTAGAGCTGCAAGCTGGCTTTCAATTTGTTTCTTGTGTGCAAAAAGCATGGATTTCCTTTCTTCACTTGGTTGTATCAAACGTAGGATAGTCGTTTGCCTTGCACGCAGTCTTGGAAATCCAAAACGGCAATGCTTCTTTCTTTTCTTGCATGTCCTTCGATGGGAATAGATTTGTACTTTCTGTAGCTCAACACCCAATTCATCTTTGTCACTTGAGATGTATCTATCAACAAAATTGATCACATCTTCATCATCAGAAACCCCAAGCTTTGGAGAATTGTTAGTCCAAATTAATCCATGGTCATGCTGGCTTCCCCTATGTTGAAATTCAGTGACAAAGAAGAAATCCATGATTTGGCCAAGTATTTTTGAATTTTGTTTCAACTCCTTCTTGAGTGCTTTGAATCTATGGACATAGTATCGAGGTGTAGTGATAGGATCAACATGCACTAATGCACGAATAAATTGTGCAATTGTTTGAAAATCAGATTCGTTGATTTGTGGATTGAGCATAGCACGACATTCATGCAATGGCTTCCATCTTTGATCCGCACACGATAGAGTAACAAAAAAATTAGGTTGGCCTACTTGTTGAATCATTGAGAACACATTGCGCTTGAGTTTGGCTTTGTAATATGATGACGTTCGCAATGATTCAAAGTCATGATATCCTAGTTGGGATGATAGTTTTTGCTCAATGTTAATGTTGTTTTGAACATCTTTTGCGTCCATAGAATTTACCATAGAATGCAAAAAAAGTCAAGACATGTCGGGATATGAAATGAAAGTGAAATAAACATTTAAAGTAAGTCCCCATCCTGCACTAAAAACAATGAAAGTCTCCCTAACCCAACACAACACTAAGGTTTCTTTTAGAAAGCAAAAAAATTAGAGAAGAAAGAAAAGAAAAACCCACAAGTAGTACCAATGTCTTCATTAGATGAAATCTAAAGAGATCCCTTGGGCATTGCAAAAGGAAAAGCCGGTTTGAGTTGGAATGAAAGTTCTCATTTGAACTCGAATTAAAAACGTTCTTTTCATTTAACTATTGGAGAGAGGGAATAAAGTAAAAGGGAAGGGTGAGGAGGAAGAGAAAGGAAAAGAAAGAGGGACGCGCACATCAATACTGTTTCCATTAGTAGGTATCTTTGGAGATTCTCCTTTGCTCACTTAGCTCTTAGTAACACCGACCCGCTAAACCCCAAATGGTGCAAGCCTGGATTCAAACTCCTCCACACGCATTAGACCTTTGAGGCATCTACGCTAACCATATGAGCTCAATAAAGCCGTTGTAGGCTTGGTCATTGAATTCGACCACCGGTCACCGGCCATTGACTTCCGATCACCGGCCACCGGCCATTGACTTCCGACCACCGGCCAGCCGGCCGGTTGTTTTTTTTCGACCACTTTCCGGCCGCCGTCCGGCCATAATATTCCGACGAAAAAAAAAAGTCTCCGGGACGGAGGCCCTCGAGGCCTCTAAAGTTGCCCCTGATTCTTGTCCGTGAAAATTTTGGTTTCCGGTGAGTGATTTTCCTTCACGCACGATGGCTTCTCTTCATAATGGGGGCCTTACAAATGTGCGCTTTTACCACAGAAAATTACAAGGGTAAATCAGGCTCCATACTTAACAATCTCCCACTTGGAGACTGATCTCCAAACCAAACCTGTGACTGCTTTCCATTCTGGCTTCTTATCCTTGAATGTCGATTGAAGATGTGCAAAAGCTCAACTTCTCCTTGTTGACCACCTTTGTAAACATGTCTGCAGGATTTTCACTTGAATACACCTTTCCTAGCTTTAGCTGTCCCTCTTCCAAAAGAGTGCGTATGAAGTGATATCTCACCTCAATGTGCTTTGTCCTAGAATGAAAGGCTGAGTTCTTTGCAAGATGGATAGCGCTTTGGATATCATTGTACAAGACACAATTGTCTTGTTTGAATCCAAGCTCTTCTAAGAATCTGTGAAGCCACAGAATTTCTTTGCTTGCCTCCGTCATTGCTACATACTCTTCTTCCGTGGTAGAAAGTGAAACCACTTTCTGCAGCTTTGAAGCCCAGCTTACTGCTGTGCCTCCAACCGTGAACACATAGCCAGTAGTGCTCCTTCGAGTATCTTTGTCACCTGCCATATCTGCATCAGCATACCCTTCTAGAAAAATATCAGTTCCTCCAAAATACAAAGCATTTGTTGTTGTCCCTTTTAGATACCTAAGTATCCACTTCACAGCTTGCCAATGCTCTTTACCTGGGTTGTCCATGAACCTACTCACAACTCCCACTGCATGTGCAATGTCTGGCCTTGTCCAGACCATAGCATATATTAGAGAACCTACCGCTGCAGCATATGGAACTTTAGACATATGGGCTATCTCCTCTTGTGTCTTTGGACACATATCCTTCGTTAGTTTAAAATGATGAGCCAAAGGTGTAGAAACTGGTTTTGCATTTTGCATTGCAAACCTTTCTAGTACCTTCTTGATGTAATCTTCTTGAGATAGCTTTATTGTCTTCTTCATCCTGTCCCTTCATATTTTCATACCAAGTATCCTCTTTGCAGCACCTAAATCTTTCATTGAAAAATATTTGGACAGCTCCTCTTTTAGGTCTTTGATGTCTTGCATGTTAGCACTTGCAATCAACATGTCATCAACATACAACATTAAGATGATGAATTTCCCATCTCCCAAATTCTTCGTGTAGACGCAGTGATCCGAGTTGCATCTTGTGAATCCATGATCCAACATCCATCGATCAAACTTCAAGTACCATTGTCTTGATGCTTGCTTTAAACCATACAAACTCTTCTTTAATCTGCAAACCATTTTCTCCTTACCTTTTACTTCATACCCCTTTGGTTGAAGCATGTAGATTTCCTCCTCTAAGTCACCGTGAGGGAATGCCGTATTTACATCCATTTGCTCGAGATTTAGATCATGAGCAGCCACAAGGCTTAAGACAAGCTTAATTGAGTTCATTTTTACAACAGGAGAAAATATTTCATTGAAGTCAATACCTTTCTTTTGAGAAAAACCTTTTACCACAAGCCTAGACTTGTACCTTTTCTTCCCACCTTCTTCTTCCTTTAGCTTGTACACCCATTTGTTTTGAAGTGCCCACTTACCTTTAGGCAACTCAACCAACTCCCATGTTTGTTTCCGATGTAGTGAGTCCATCTCCACTTGCATGCTCTTCGTCCATTCTTCTTTGGATTCATGTTGCATAGCTTCTTCGTATGATTCCGGCTCTCCAGAATCTGAGATCAAGAGATGATTGAAGGAAGGAACAAATCTTTCTGGATGTCTACTTGCTCTTGTAGATCTTCGGGGAATAGGTTGAGGCTCCTCATTTGGTTGACGTTGTTGCACATTGTCACCGTTTGCAGTCCTTGAGTCTTCACTGTCGTCAAGCTCCATGTACTCATCACCTGTTTCTTTTGTTTGTTTTCTTTCCAAGTAATCTTTGTACATATTTTGTTCGTTAAAAATTACATCCCTACTCCTTAAGATTTTACCATCTTCAGGATTCCATAGGCGATACCCAAAGTCTCCTTCTCCATAGCCAATGAAGAAACACTTTTTGGACTTTGCATCTAGCCGTGATCTTAGGCTTCTATCTATGTGCATGAAAGCCTCACACCCAAACACTTTGAGAAATACATAATTCACCGGTTTACCTGTCCATGCATCTTCTGGAACTCCCCCATCCAATGCCGTTGAGGGTGACCGATTGATTAAGTACAGACGTACTTACAGCTTCCGCCCAAAGCTCAAGAGGTAGGCCTGCATGTAGCCGCATGCTTCATGCTCGTTCCATGATTGTCCTGTTCATCCTTTCCGAAATCCCATTTTGTTGAGGTGTCCTTGGGGTTGTCCTTTGCCTCCGAATGCCATTGCTAGCACAAAAGCTTTCAAAAGCTTGGCTGCAATATTCGCCCCCATTGTCGGATCTGAGGCATTTAACCTTGGTACCTGTTTCATTCTCCACAAAGGCTTTCCACCTTTGAAATATGAAAAATGCATCAGATTTATTCTTCATGACATAAACCCATGTTTTTCTAGTCACATCGTCTATGAATGTTACATAGTACAATGAGTCACCAAGTGATGGTGTACTTGCAGGACCCCAAACATCAGAATGAACCAACTCAAGTTTTTTATTTTTTCTTTCATTTTCTGATTTTTAAAATTTTACCCTCTTTTGTTTACCATAAACACAATCTTCACAGAACTCTAAGTCCACTTCTTTCAAATCTGGTAGAAGCTTCTTTGTTTGAAGGATTTGCATTCCTTTGGCACTCATATGCCCAAGTTGGTAGTGCCACACCGCACTGTCAACTTCTGTAGTTGTTGCACAAGCTGAAGATTGCGTGCTAACAGTACACAAGTAAAGTGTACCGACTTTTTCACCCTTGGCAACCACCAAAGATCCCTTTGAGATCTTCCACCGTTTGTTTTCGAATACAATGTTGTGACATTCATCGTCCAATTGTCCTGTAGAGATCAAATTTTTGTGAAGAGAAGGAACATGCCTAACATCTTTAAGATTCCATTCATTTCCGTTAGCAGTTTTGACAGAAACTGTACCTTTGCCGATAATCTCACAAGCTTCATCATCTTCCAAGTATACATACCCAAAATTACCTTTGGTGTAGTCTTGGAAATGTTGCTTGTGTGGTGTCGCATGGAATGAAGCCTTAGAATCTACTATCCAGGAATTAGACGCATTGTCTAATGAGAGAATTAGATCATCTTGCTCTACTTTACCTGCCACATTGACCTCCGATGTTGTCTTGTTGTCTTGAGACTCTGTTTCCTTCTTCTTCTTGGACCAGCAATCCTTCTTGACGTGGCCCTTCTTGCCGCAGTTCCAACATTCAAGAACTGACTTTGTGCGTGACGTGCTCCGTCTTGAGCGATTACGACGCTTTTGGTTTTTGAACCTCTTCTTAGGCCTTCCTCTTGTTTCCACTGATAGTGAAGCACTTGATGATTCTCCTATGCTTCTTCTTCGCATTTCCTCGCTTAGGAGAACACCCACAACATCATCAAACTTAAGAGTATTTGTGCCAGAGATAGAATTACTTACAGCCATCACAAGGCTGTCCCAACTATCCGGTAGAGATGATAGTATAAGGAGAGCTCACACTTCGTCATCGAAATTGATTTTCACTGATCGAAGTTGACTTATGTTTGTGTTAAAGTCATTTAGGTGTTCTACAACTGAACCATTCTCTGCCATCTTTAGATTGAACAAGCACTTCATAAGAAATACCTTATTAGATGCCGATGGTTTCTCGTAGAAGTCGTCAAGTGACTTCATCAAGTCCTCCGAGGTCTTCATCTCCGAAACATTGAAGGCCACCGTTGACGCCAAGCTTAACCGGATTGTTCCCAGTGCCTTTCGATCAAGGACAATCCATGCTTCATCTGCCATTGTTGCGGGCTTCTTTGCAAGACCGTCTAGTGGCAAATAGAGGTCCTTCTGGTAGAGATAGTCTTCAATCTGCATCTTCCAATGTTGGTAATTTTTGCCGTTGAACTTCTCAATCTTGAGCTTCCCTTCCTCCGCCATAACTCCCACTCAATTCAAAGAATCCTTTCCTTGAGATAATTTAGCTACGAGCAAACCTTGCTCTGATACCAGTTGTTAGAAAATAAGACGTAGCTAAATAGATTTTTGAGTAGATTACTTAATGGAGAGAGATAGATTTCACACACAAGAGATTATAGAGTAGAGAGAGAGAGAGAGAGAGAGAGAGAGAGAGAGAGAGAGAGAGAAAGAGTACACACGATATACGTGGTTCACCCAATGTGGTTTACGTCCACGGAAAAGCAGCCACTCAATGGCTTTAGCACTTCAAAAGAAGAAGTAGTTTACAAACGGATTAAACCCTTGATAGAGCTCCCGCCTTGCTTCACTCTCACCACCTCACACTCACCTTGTTGCATCAACTTCACACTATGAAATGTGTGTAAAAATGACCTCCTTTTATAGGCCAAAAGGGTTGCCCTCTCTTATGAGAGACAGCCATGTGTAGCCGCCCTTGTGCGAATAAGTCCAAATCGGACCCTCCAATCCGCCCATGTGCGGCCGTCCTTGAGAAGACAAGTCCGCTTTTGAATTCGACCACCGGCCATTGAATTCGGCCACCGGCCACCGGCCATTGACTTCCGACTATCGGCCACCGATCATTGACTATCGACCACCGGCCAACCGATCGGTTGTTTTCCGACCACTTTCCGACTGACGTCCGGCCATAATATTCCGACGAAAAAAAAAGTCTCCGAGACGAAAGCCCCCGAAACCGCTAAAATTGCCCCTGATTCATGTCCATAAAAATTTTGGTTTCCGGTGAGTGATTTTCCTTCACGCACGATGGCTTCTCCTCATAATGAGAGCTTTACAAATGTGCGCTTTTACTACAGAAAATTACAAGGATAAATCAAGCTCCATACTTAACAAATCAAGTATAGTCGTTTTGCATGGAAACAAAGAATTTCTACATTGTTAATGTAATAAATTAACAATGCAAAAAAAAAAAGTTCTCAATCCTACTCATCCTTGCTTAGTATTTATCATGATAAAAGAAGAGAGAAATGGTAGAGGAATTGGGTGACATTTGCAATGTAGAGAACATTAAGGGTGAGAAGCTATCATGGAAGAGATAACTATGACAAGGTTACTTATACATTAATTGTTTACCAAAGGAGGGGATTTGGGCTTCACAAAGCTCTTAAAATGTCTCGGGCAGAGGAGGATGTCTGCATACATTAGCGTTCATTGCTTGTACCTATTCCACATGAGATATTTTTAGGGATTCAACCACTTGTGCCTATTCCACATGAGGAAATATTTTTGGGCAGATTCAACCACACCACCAATGGAGGACTCTCAAAATCCTCTCTCAAAATCAAGTCTCTACTTAAAGCTTAAGATTATCATTTAATTCCTAGGCATAAACTCACACACCAGAGTGGGCTCATTTTTGATATACAATGGGGTAACTTTTAACTAGTGCCTCAATCTCACCTAATTTTTCACACAGTGTCTCACCTAGTTCACATGCATGGTGTCAAGCTCACCTACACAAAACAAGAATATATACACGATAAGATATAGAGCTAACTAAGCTCCAACCTGCTCAAACCATAGTTACCTGGAAGTCAGAACGGGGAACCGGGAACGGCAATGGGCATGAAATGCCATTCCTTGTTATGGATACTCACGTCTGGAACACGGAACGGGATTTGGACAAGAAATTGGAATGGGAACACGGCCATTCCGTGTAACTATGGCTCAAACTTCCTTCTTAAAAACTCTGCAACCTCCACCACCTTGTGCGGAGGTGGAAGAGACTCCTTCACACTTGGCACCTTCCACACTTCCTCTGCCCACTTCAACAGATGCGGGCACTTGGCAGCTTCCCAGATCTGGAACTCCCCCATCCTCTCATAAGCGTCAAACCAGCTCAGGAAGGGCGCCAGGGCTATGTCCACAAGCCCTATGCACTCCCCTCCAAAAAATGGCCCCCCTCCATATGTGTCACGAAGCGCTCTATCGAGTGTCTCCAGTACCTCTATGAAGTCCCTCTTGCCTTGCTCTCTCTGCTCCCCCTGTGGATTTCTGATTATCCTGATTCCTGCATCGTACATCTGCCACAGCACTCACACAGCGAGATACCCTCAGGCGAAATTCACCTTACATGTAGGTAGCCAAGAAGCACATGCAGGAATTTGCATGACCATATCAAATGCTCTTGGCCAAACTATGCCGCGCGCGCGCACACACACAATATACAAACATATTTGTATATATACATACATATGCATAAGCATACACACATGGAGATAAACATGCATACATATGTAGAGCTTTTACATGCAAAGACAGATTACAGGCAAAATGGAGAGAGAACATAAGCAAAGTTGAGTGATGGAACTAGTTCACCTTCTTGTCAACATAGTCAGCCCAAAAACGAGCAACGGCACGGTCGTAGGGCTCGTTGGGGAGGAAGGAGACATGAGGAGAGGGCCAGGCTTCGTCGATATATTGCACGATGATGAGGGACTCGCAGATGGGCTTGCCATTGTGGATGAGCATAGGGACTTGCTTGTGGATGGGGTTGGCCTCCAGCAAGAGCTTGCTCTTGTTCTGGAGGTCCTCTTCATGGTATTCATAGGGGATACCCTTCTCCTTGAGGGCAATGAGGACCCGCATGCCAAACATGCTGGGCAAGATGCTCAGAACTTCCACTTTGTGTGTGGACATGGTGGATTCTATCACGGTGAGAAGCTTTAACACTAGGTTGGTAACCTAACAGTAAAAGTGTCCTTTCAGGGTTTTGAAAAAAACCTCCAAAACCATAGTAGATCCACTCATTTTGTAAAATCCTTTCATGAGGTTATAGTTCAAGGCCTACTACACATGGAAAAAATGAGAAACTTGTAAAATTTCTCATCTTTTGGTCACACCAAGCCTCCAAAGTTGATGGACCAGTACATTTTCATCAAAACAGTCATTTCTTATGTTTTTTTGCATAAAAATAAGATTAGGGATTTTTGTAGGACTTGAGATAAATTCCCTAGTTAACTTCAATGGGTTGGTGATCAGAACATATGATTGCTTCTCACTCACTATTTTTTGTTTTGTCAAAAGAATTAGGTACAAAAAAGTTGAATTTTTACCATTCTGCAAACCTATCATCAAAGTTTCTATAGCCACACTCAATACAAATAATATATGCATGTTTTCTTAGTTCCCTATTGTCCTTTAGGTTCATAAGGAGCCATGGATAATGTCAAAAGAATAATACATCTCTTACCAAGGGGAATCTTGGGGACAAAGATGAAGTGCTAAATACAGCAAACATGAAAAAACTAGGTTCAACATTATGAGTTGTAGAATCCCATAGAAACTATTCAATATCTAGCCAAATTTGATCCTTATGACTAGATATGGTTACTACCTACAAAATGCATGTAGTTGTCACAAGAAACTAACAATATTAAAAAAGCTATACTTGATATACTAGAATGTTTCGTTTTCTTCTATAATTGAAAAAATCAACCATCGTTGTCTACTATGCAAAATAGGATATTAGGTGCCCCAAAACTCAAGGAATATTAGCTTTAAGTTACAATATGCGACACAGAGAATCAAAACTGCATTTGGATATCATGAAAGCCACCAAAAAAATCATAGAAGATCTAAAATTGGCTAAAAAAGAGGATTTGACCATTTTTGTAATTTGGTCATAACTTACAACTTTAACATTTATTTCTCCCTAGAAGCATCAGGACATGTTGAGGACTACTAAAGATAGTTCTCTAGCATTATAGACCTCACAAACATGAATTCCAGAGTGTTATAGTTGCAAAAAGTTGAAAAAAGCCACAAACAACACCCGTTTTTTCACACAGTTTAGGTTGTGAAATGTTGTGCAAGGACAAGGTTAAAGATGGAATTGATATTCCAAAAAAATGTCAAGTTTTTTTCAGCTCATGAGACAACTTTCTAGACAGATAGCACCTCCAAATCCATTTTGAAACTCTTGACATAATTCAAGGAAAATGGTCACTTCACAGGACATAAAAGTGTCCCAGGACATAAAAGTGTCCCATTACCAACGTAGTGTTAACGAGAGCTATACGCGTGCGCTTGCTTTGGTTTTGGACTCTGCAGAGTTCTGCCCTCTCTTGATGAGAATTCCTTTTTATTGCTTAGAGGCTTCTGGAGCTTGTTCTCATCTCATCTTCCACATGCAGGAAGACGTCAAATCCATCCCATCTCAAAATGTCACCCATGAGGCATGTGTTGTAACATATGGCTGTATCTTGCTATCTTACTCTCCACTAAAGGACTGTGAACGTCCTAAAAATATTTGGAGCTTTATGAGTTTAACAAGTGGCAAAGCTTTGGCTTTTATTGGCATTGCCATTAGGCAGAGTCTATTGAGAGGAATTTTGTCGCCATGGCCATAGGGGCTTTGGCCAATCAAGATTCGTCGTGTAAGGGTGTTGTTTTTATGTGGAAGACATGCATGCAATTGCTATTTTTGTTTGGTGTAGAAGACAGTCTATGCTTCGCATGTGAAGACTTCGACATTAATTTTTGACGAAAGAATGTTTTTCTGTACATACTGGCGCTACTACACCAGGTGTGATTTCTGTACTACTTTTGCACGGAATTTCTTGTGTGGCAATCATTCTATTTCTAGCACGTGTGTTTCTCGATATGTATCACTCTCGGCACACTGTCGCTGTCTCTCCGAGTCCCATACTAGTAACTACTATGGAGTATGCATCTTTTGTGGAGCTTCCATTGTTCATCCTCTCTCTCTCTCTCTCTCTCTCTCTCTCTCTCTCTCTCTCTCTCTCTCTCTCTAAAGGCAGTGCCTTCGTCTACTGTAGACGACCTTGTTTAAAATATGTGTGTGTGTGTGTGTGTGTGGATAGTTTCCTACGACTTTAAAATATTCTTCTTCTTCTTCTTCTCTCTCGTATCCATAGGACAAGTTTCACACTTGTTTATCTAACTTATAAAACAACTATCAGAGGAGTGCTCTAACTAGTAGCACACACAAGTCTTACACTCGTCTATGTAACTTATAATACAACTATCAAATGAGTGCTCTAATTAGTGGCGCATTGGAAGAAACATGGAGAGAGAGAGAGAGAGAGAGAGAGAGAGAGAGAGAGAGAGAGAGCTTCCTTGCTAGTTCCATATAAGTCAAAGCGCTCCAATAGACAACATCCTTGAGAGGATGCCCATCAAGAGCATGTACCGCCTCATTTAAGAAAGGCTCGCAATCGGTTCTCTGCTCAATCACAAATATTGAAGGCTAGAACTTTTTGTGCTTCTGCAATGGTCCCACATTTGGCATAGATATCTACCAAAGCACTACCAAGCATGACATCTTTGACTAGCGATCTCATTCTGAATTCTCACACCAATGTGAATGTATTGGATAAGGCTAGTGGCCTTCAAGGTGTGAGCAGAGGCATTTGTATTTAGAACAAGGTGAGGACTCACGATGACCTGTTGAAGGTAAGGGGGGAGTAAAGATTTATCGAAAGTAGGTCTTAATCAGTGTTGCAATTGTATTGTTTTAATATAAAATTATATTGTCCATATACACACACATTTACAAACTAGCGGTTCCAGAATGGCTTACTGGTCGATTTGACCCCAGCATTGTTTTCAACGATGGATTATGCTATAAACGCCCTACCTAATGTCTTGTTATTTAAGGACTTCTTTTTAATGCCTTCATAAAATAAGGTAGGTTTGATAAACATAAGCACATAAATATATATATATATATATGTGTGTGTGTGTGTGTGTGTGTGTGTGTGTGTGTGTATTATTTATGCATGTACACCATTGTTTTCAATGATGGATTATGCTATAAACGCCTTGCCTAATGTCTTGTTATTTTAAGGACTTCTTTTTAATGCCTTCATAAAATAAGGTAGCTTTAATAAACATAAGCATATAAATATAAATAAATAAATAAATAAATAAATAAATAAATAAATAAATAAATAAATATATATATATATATATATATATATATATATATATATATATGTATGTATGTATGTATAGAATTTACTAGAATTATGTAAGGTGAAGCTTCACTTCAGCATATTAAAAGAATAGACTCCAAGAGAAGTCAAGCCATGTGCCATGTGAGGATGCGAAATCAAAGGTGAAATAAAAGGATCCATTTAATATTATAAAATTTAAATAACATTTAAGGTAAGTCTCAATCAGGCCATTTTTTAATTTTCTTCTAGCTGGTATCCGCTACTCGCAAATGGCTTATATATTATGAAGGAGCCCCAATAATAAGGTAAATGGTACACATTGCACATCAGTATTTTGAAACAACATAAAACAAAAAGGAAGTAAAATAAAAAGACACATTAAAAATCAAAACAAAAGAATATTTTAATGCTTTCAAATAAGCATACAAAATAATTAAACAATTTAGCGAAGTGACTTTTTTCTAAAATCCTCAAATGAGAGAATCGTTTATCAATACTTCAGTGTTTGAGAAAAGTGTGTCTGAGCTTAGGCTTAAGCCGATTGAAAATCGAGATTAGCAGGTTGCAAAGGATGATAAAGGAGAAAAAACCCGATAAAATATACTAGAAAATAGTTCAAATATGTTGCAAATTTGAAAATTTATACTAGTATTTCCATTTTGTATTTGTATAGAGGAAACTTACCGCCTAGACAAAAAGACTTTCTCGAAGACTGCATTATAAGATCAAACTCTATGAATATTTTGTTTAATGTTTTGATCTCTAAAGTCATTTTCAAGCATGCAGACAAAGTAAATGTTGCCTTGGAGAATAGGTTGGAGCAGCTCGTAGCTTGAGCGTACGTTTTTTGAGCTCCTTTCTTCTTCTAGAAGATAAGCCTCCTTTCACATTACAATTATTGTCATTTATACCGAGGGCATTCTAAATGGCCAGTGACCGACTCACATGTACTTTTACAAATGTCATGACAGCATTACAACTCAGGGAATTGACCCACTACTCTGGGATCAGGATTACACAGAGTATTACTACACTAGGTCGGAAAACTAATAGAGTACAAATGTGGTGTCCGGCTACGTGTCCGGCCAGGTGGGCGCCCGTTCGGTTTGCCCTTAAACATTTTTTCCTTCCTAATTTGTGTCGTCCCTTGACACGACCTTGTGTAGTCTTGGCATAGAGTTGTCTTTAGCTTTGTCTTGAAGGTTGGTCTTCAGCTTGGGAAGTGCTTTGTCGTTGATGACGCTCCCCCCTTCCTAGAGTGATTCATAGCTGTCGTGTTGTTGATTCGTGATTTGAGCTTGATTGTTGAGGCAACTTTTCTTCTTGTTGCGCATTCTCCTCTTTGTTTCCAGTCTTGGCCACCGTGAAGAGGGATTTTCATGTTTTTGAGTTTGTAGAACGATCCTCTTTGTGGCGTTGACTTTACGATGGATTTTCTTTCAAGGTCCACTGTAATTTGAGTTTTCACCATAGGTAGCCGATGTTGAAGCACTCTGTGAGCTACGTATGGTTGTTGTGGGATAGCTTGCTTGCTGAATTTTTCATTACTTGTCGTTGTAGGCCATTTTTTGACTCGCCATTGTTTGATGGAGCTTTGTTGTCAACCTTGGAGATAAAAGATTCACTTGATAAGCATATGGAGACCTGCAATTTTTGCTCCAAGTCGTTGCTTATTGATTTGGGTAGCCATTTCCTTATTGCTGATGTAGAAGTAATATATACAAGATGATGATGATGAAGGTTTCTAGATTAGGGTCTAAAACCTAGATAACCAAAGGGAAAAACCCAGTGGGAAAAAAGTGCCTTTGGTATATGCTCTTATTGGAGTTGAGCAATTCCACTTGAAGTACCTATCATGCAAGGTGAGTGCTCGGGAGAAACAAAGGAAGAGTGTCTAATGCAAGTGCTAATTATGGGACACTCTATATACATATGAGAAATTTATCAAACAAAAGCATGTAGTGTGAAAGATGGAGATGATGGGTGCTTCAAGGAACAAATTTAACACATGTGACATCAAAGGACATCTCAATAGCTTCCACATTTCCAAGAAGGGTTTTTGATGTAAAATCTTCTCCACTCATACCTCACTGTGCTGAGTGCGTGAGTGTCTTTTGGACTTCCTCCTTCACTTACCACTATACTTCAATGACTTCGACTCTTATGCTCACCTTTACCAGCATGAGCGACACAACGTAATTATGCTCAACTCTTCCAGCTTGAGCAGTACCTAGAATAACTAAGACGCTTAGACCACAGATAATATTACATGAAGGTTTAGGTCCAACGCCTCGCTCATTTAGTGGCTTAGCTGCCCGACTTTGACTTTTATGCCATGTATGTTTAATGGCGACTTGGACTTACCTGTTCAAGGCCAGAAACCCACTTCCATAAGTTCTGAAAATTTAGGCCTCTTCCATTGTGTTGGTCTTTGAATGCCACCATTTTATCGAGTAGGCTGGCATATTTTGGCTCCTCTTGACTTGCTTGTCGTATGTTGTCACTACTTTGTGAAACAAGTTTTTCAAATGTTGTAGAAACTGATGGAGCCTTTGCTTTATGAAGCGGTTGAATCTTTGCATGGGTTCTCTGTGATTGAGTTTCCACGAGCAATTTTGGAACCCATCTTGTTTTTGGACCTTGTGTGACCGTCTTTGGCATTTTACCTTCTTCTATAATTTGATGGACACTGGGCTTCGGTAGCCATAACCAATTTTTTCCATTGTAGAAGCCTTGATTTTGGAGTTGATGACGAGGTATCCATCTAGAGATTGAAGCAGCCTTGGTTGCAATTGGCTTCTGTTGGATGTTGGTTGTCTTTGCTTGCTTTGGGATAGAAGCTTGTGCTGCATGATTTTTCTTGGTTGTTCCAGACTGAGCTACAATTTTTGGTAACTATATTTGATTGTTACCTTCATAAAATCCTTATGCTTCGAGTAGCTTGACTGGAATCATCCGATGCTGTACCTGTTTGTATTGGGTAGCTTGGCTAAGGTCTGACTTCGGCACCCATACTTTTCGCGTTGCCCGCTTGGAAGGTTTTTTTTCTGCCTTTTGTTGTTGTTTTTTTGCTTGCTTGAGTTCTTTGTATTCTGTTGATAGCTTGGATCGCTCATTGTAGAACATCTTTCTTGAGGTGAGGACATCCAGGCTGTTACTTTAGGCTTTTTGGCCCAAACGTTAATGTTTCCTTCAAAGTAGCCTTGAGCAGTGATTGACTCGTTTGATGCTACCCACTTAATGACCTTTGGTTGTTGAAGTCGAGCTTGTGTTTCATGTATCCAAATTGGATCTTTGACTTTGATGTGCTCTTTGGATACTAACACTTGGTTGATTCCCTTCTTTTTGATTCTTTTTTGTGATGGAAACTTTGGTTGATAGACTTTTTGTTTTGGTTTCCATTGCATTGTTGATGGTTTGGCTCTTGATGTAGAGGCTTTGCAGGACATTTGATGGAGGTTCATTGAAGGTAAAGTCATATTGCGAGGTTGATATACTTCAGTGGTTACCTTCGCTTTACCTTTTTCCGTGATGGTCGGCAATTTCTTCTCCACATGGATTTGAGAAGCTTCATGAACTCTTATAGTTGTTGTTGTTGAAGCTTTTGATTGTTGTTGAAAGAAGATGTTCCTCAAGCTTTCTGTCAGGATCAGACTCTCTTTGATGTGATGGGAGTCGATTATGTATATAAGGTATCCTTATACTCCCCGGTACTCAACTTGAGTACGACTTCTGTCACATCGAAGCTAGGAATCGGCATTTTTGAACTTGTGTACACGATGTCCTCTCGCTCTTTGATTGGTGGCTTTCCCATGATGATCCACATTCCATAAGTCATTAGATTCTTTGTTGCATTTGGATCTATCACAGCTGAACATGTGATTTTGAGTCATGTTTCTCCGCATATGCTGAATTTGATCATCTAGGATATAATCGATCTTCATCCTTATCCATGTTCTTCTTTTGATCTTGCGTTTGTTGAAGATTTTTTGATGAACTTGGAAACTTTTCTCCTTCATCTACTTTCATTTGCACTTTTTCTGGAGTCGGCTTCTTTGAAAAAGCTTTTATCGATTCTTTAGGTATGTCAATGATGACATATTCTTGTGGTTGCTCTGCTTCCTTTGTTTGCACCTTGGAACCATGCTCCAGGACGTAGCTATCTATCTCACCTTTTTTGCTTTCACATTCACAAACTTCATTAGCTTCCTTCAACACCTTTATTGTAAATAAGGGAGTTATATCATACCCATCTTCGTCACAAAATTTAGTCAGGGTCACCTCATTTACGCAGACATCAAGAGTCGCCAGTATTTGATCCCATCCGAAGGGTTCAAATAACTCCTCTGGAAATGGTTCTAGAATATAGTGTATATCCTCCATAGGTCGATCGAGAATACAATCCTCCTTCCTCAGACTTACACGCTCAGAAGCTCCATACATCCAAATATGCGCTTGGCTTTCGAAATTAGTTGTGGAATTTAATTCTTCCCCTGGGGTTCGTTCCACATCTCTATAACTATGATCTTTGACACTGATTTTCATAGTGATCTCTTTGTGTCTCAAGTAGATATAGTCATATCCCCAATCTTGTACCATTTTGAGCTGACGCGTGAATGGTCTACCCAATATAATATCAAAGTTGCTGCTCTTGTCAAAATTCATGATGGCAAAGGTGTGCTCATACTCAATGCCACACGAGGATACAGTAATTTGTTCTAATATTCCTGTTGGTTTCTCCACATATCCATCTTCTAATTGCAGTTTCATTCAAGTTTTTGTAAGAGCAGGCTTTCCCCATTTTTTCCATATTTCTTTGGTTGCAATGGAAATTCCTGTCCCACTATCTAATATAGCAACCACCTTTACTTCTTTGTACTCAAGTGGTAAGGTGGAGTTTCCTTCTTCTCCTTCACAGTAGTCACCCACCTTATTTACTAGCACTTGCTTTGTCTGTGGCTTCTTAGGCAAGGTGTCATCCATGTTTTTGCCCACAAATTGGTCATGTGAAGGGATTTTCAAGCCCATCTTTTCCAGGTTTTTGTCCATTTGGCCCCATAGATGCGGTTTAATTTTTAGTAGCTCTGAGAGATAAAGTGTGCATTGTATAGGGGAAGACATCAAGCTCTTGGTATCCATCATTTTTGGTGTGGCTTTCCACTAAGAAGGTACCATTTTAAACTCCGATTTTGTTTCGTGTTCTCCTATGAAAGATGGCAAAGTCTTTAGAGAGCGTGGTTTGCTCTCTTCAGATGCGACATACTCGACATCCCCGTATAGAGATCATATATCTCTTGAGAAAAATTCGTGATCCATGTTTATCTCAAGGATAGGTGTTGTTAAGCCGAGGGAATTTTGGATGTTTTACCTTAGTGGAATTTGGAATATCAACTTGTGTACTTTTGAAACTCCAAGGGGTGTTCTTGGAAAAGGGCGTTGCCCATTAGTATTCTCTAACTATGTAACTGTCGATCGGTATCTTCTTGGGAATGTGAAAGCGGAAGTTATGGTGGAATTAATCTGTTGTCAGTTTCTGTTTTCTGTTCTAGTTCCAGTTCCATTCTGATTCCTGTGTTTGTCTGTTCTGAATGTCTATGCCTTAAACACTTGGTGATCACGGTGTATGTGTGATGTAGCATGGACGGATTCAAATTTCTTTTGTGGGAGCGAGTGCTGAAGAGGCGAAAGTAGTTACTGAATGAAGGGAAGAGACATTCAAAATAGGGCAAGTTTGTATGGGCAGTATTTGCACTCTAGAAGAAGACAGTTACATTCACGTTGATGGAGTTGGGTTGATTTTTTGAAAGTCATCAAAATTTAGATGTTGCCCTAGAAGAAGCAAAAGAGGACACATATCCAGATTGGACAAGAAGATTTGGATGTACCAGCGGATTATCTGAGAGACAGACAAAAGGCAGAAGTGGAAGATGAACCAGATTTATTATCACACATTTTGAGGGTCACCAAGAAGAAATTCCGGGGGATCAGTTCCACCAGGGGGGAGTTATGGGAGTCAAGTTCCACTAGGAGGAAGTGCAGGAAGTTGAGTACCACCAGAATCAAGAATCAGATAAGTTTGCAAAATCAGAATTCAAATTAGAATGACTGTTGCAGAGTTTGAAGTCAAATTGCCGAATCTGGAATTAGAAATGTTGCAAATGTGGAAGTCAGAAGGCAGCCAAATTCCAAATCAAAGTTCTAGCGGATAAGCGCCATGGGGAGTCAAAAGAAGAATAGGAATAAATGCAAGGTATACATGAGTCAAAAGCATGAAGTGAAGGATTGCCCATGTGCAGTTGATGAGTGTTCAGAGGGAGATGCTCATAGGAAGTGTTGTATGGTGGATTTGTGTTCAAAACTTGAAAAATTTAGCCGAAGAATGCATAAAGCATCAGTTGATGGGACACAGGTAGCATGGGGATAAGTTGGAAGATTTTGAGGATGACTTAGAGAGGTCATATGAGTGGTTAACTAATCATAAAGGAAAGAGGAGGACATCATGTTCCAGCAGGAAGGAGGTGAGAAAATTGCAGGAAGCATGTGAGAGATTGAGGGATGCATATGCAGCTAAGTTCAAAGATGAATTAAGTGATGATGATGATGGATGGGTTGGCTTGGAGATGGACATCCATCATGTGGGGATACCAAAGGTGGAGGAGAAGGAGGTGCAAAAGGAGGTTGGCCAAGAGAGCCTAAAACTGTCCCTAGATACCCCTACCCTACCACTGGAGTGTGCTCATAGAGTGGAGACGGAATACCCATTGCTGAAATTGATGTCGGTGTTGTCACTTGTCAATGAGATTTATTATTCAGAGGAGAAGAAAATCATACATATTGAGGATGTTTTTCACGGAAATCAAAGACCATTTGAAGAGGCGGATAATGTGAGGAATGGACAGGTTGATAGTCGGATGAAGGGAGAGGTGATGGATAGAGAGAGGAATGAAGAAGAAGAGGTGATTGATTTATTTTTGGGTTCAATTGAGAATGTATGTAGGATTACAAATGAAGAGTCAAAGCAGGAAGAATTTTCAAGAATCAGATGTACTCAGGAGGAATTTGCAGCAACAACAATGAACAACTCAGTTTCGGAGGAATTGTCACCACGAAGATCCACAGATGGAAATATGCAGTTAGCAAATCTTGTGGAAATTGTATCCCAACAATGTACACAACAGTTTCAATCAGAAAATCAATAGGTGGTAGCTCAGCAAATGCAAGTGGGAAGTTGGACAGAAGACCATGTGGAGGAGCAGCAATATCAACAGGATAAAAGGCAGCAAGGTAAGGAGGAGCAACATGAGGTCAGGGAACAGAGCCGGGCAGAAACCCTGGTTACCTCTATCCTACCACGAAAGTGTGTCCATGAAGCACAGGAAGATTATTCCTTTTCGTCTGATCGAAGTGTCATGCTCATTGGGAATTCACATACATTTGAAGAGGATAGTTGTCAGCAGCAAATGGAGGATGTGCATGCTTATGTGGATATCATGGCGGAATTTTTTCATTTCAAGCGGACTTCAAAGCAAATGTCAAAAGAGGATGCCAAAAGAGCCAAGCAACAATTGTAGTAGCAAGGACCAGAAGATGACAACAGCATAACGGAGGAGATTGAGGATGATGATATTCATATTGGAAGTTGGAGGTGGCATTCCATATTGCGGCAGTTTCATATAGATGGATATAAAGAGATATTGAGGGAAAATTTTCAGTTGATAAAGCAAGTCAAATTCTGGAAGATACCGACTGTGATTCAGACTCAAATTCAGATTTTAATTCAGATTCAGTCTCAATTTTGGATTTGGATTCAACTGCAATTTTGGATGCAAAGACCAATTCAGATGCAAATTTTAATGGAAGCAGTGGAAAGCTTGATGAAGAGGTATGACAATCAGTGTCACAAGGAGGATGACATCGATACTTAGTGGGGATTAACAACATCATTTTCTTCTTGGATTGGACAAAATCAGAACAAATATGTAGGAGTTGATAGGGCACTGTTGTATAAGGGACATGAAGAGGAGTGTCTTAAGTGTCAGATTTTGGTTCAGAATCATATTCCGAGTGAGATTCAGATTGGAATTCAGATTCATGCAGAAATGCAGATGCAAATTCAGATATTAAAAGTTCTTGAAATTTCACAGTGGATGTTGAGGAAGGCTAAAGATATTGCAGCAAATGATGAAGTCATCTTTGGAAATGCAGATGGAGTTGAATTTTATCATGGCGATTGTCAATCCATTTGTCAATTTGGGAGTCAAGCAGATGATGTAAACGTGGAAGTAGAGGATGTTCAGTAGAATGCAGATTTAATGTCAAAGTATGTTCAACATGTAAAGGGATCTGGAATTTGGAATTCGGATTGTGGATTGGATGTTGGAATTCGGACTATGGGATTTGAAATCCAGAAAGAGGAAAGTCAGAGGAATGGAATTGGGCAAAAGGGTACAGGGGTACTCATAAGTGGGGGTACTCATTTTAAGGCTAAAAAATCGCTTATTGCTGATGTGACTTTTTTAAGGACGAATATTTTTTGGGAGAATCTTGCATGGCGTGCCCCAATCGAGGTGAAAATTCATCATTATAAGATTAAGGTGGTGAGAAGTGTTGGAGATCACATCCAAGTGTGCAAACGTCGCAGTTCACTGACTGTTAAGGAGAAGACGGGCGAAATGTTTTTTGAAAATGTTAAGGGAAAGTTGATGGCGGGGATGATAGGTCTCTTAGTAGCTGATTTGGATGCGGATGCCTTGAAGCAGGAAGTATTGGAATATGTGCAGGAGATGTGGAATACAAAAACTAGGCTTTCGAGGGAGCATATGGCAGTGGCGATGGACCGCTTCAAGAATTGGTTTCAACTAGCTGGAAAGGAGAGCATTAGGAGGGAGAATGAGGCATTGAAGATGGAGACTGAGAGGTTGGTTGCAGAGATGGAGGATTTGAACAAAAGCAAGGGAATTCAAGTAAGTGTAGGGGGTCTGAGTAAGTGGATGGCGGAGCTAAGCAGTAGCGTTTTGGAACAAGATCAGAATTTGGCAGGTGGAGTGGAATCGAAAGTGGAAAATTAGGCTGAAGCAGAGGTGGAAAATCAAGCGGATCTGGATTTTGTGGCAGAAAAGGCTTTGGAGATAGATGCAGAAGGTGCTGCTGGGGATCAGAATACTTGATCAAGGGATTGTGGGTCCAGGTCAGCCTATGGCTCTAGCCACCGGGTTGTGCCAGGTGTTAAGCCGAGGGAATTTTGGATGTTTTACCTTAGTGGAATTTGGAATATCAACTTTTGGACTTTTGGGACTCCAAGGGGTGTTCTTGGGAAAGGGCGTTGCCCATTAGTATTCTCTAACTATGTAAGTATTGATCAGTGTCTTCTTGGGAATGTGAAAGCGGAAATTATGGCGGAATTAGTCTGTTGTCAGTTTCTGTGTTCTGTTCCAGTTCCATTTCTAGTTCCAGTTCTAGTTCCAGTATCAGTTCCTGTTCCAGTTCCATTGTGATTCCTGTGTTTGTCTGTTCTGAATGTCTATGTCTTAAACAAGTGCTGACTGTAAACTAGCACTACCATCTTTTTGGTTTCTGATCGATTCCCACAAGGATTGTGGCCACGGTTCTTCTACCTCCAGAACATGCATCACTACTTGTGAGACCACCCCATCTGTGGTATTGGCTACTTCCCTTGTATCTAGAGGTGCCTCAACTCCTGGCTCTTCCTCTTTGTTTACAATACCACGGGTCTCCAATTCCTGGATTTTTTCGCGGACAAGCACCTCCATTTTTGGAGCATCTAGAACATATGGTTCCATAAGAGCTTGGGCCTTTTGGATGAGCTCCTTGCACATTTGCAACCTCTCTTTTTCATACCCTGGATGAGGATACGTCAATTCTTTAACCTAGCATCATAGGCTTTCAAGATCGCATCCAAAGGTTCAAAGACTTTGTCGACCAAGACTGAACCTCCCGAGTTAGTCTTTGACTCTTTAGGTCCTTTGCCTTTTTGTTGCTTTCTTGCTCATGTTTAAGTTGTTCTTTGGTTTGGGGCGGCTCAGTTTTTTCCAAAGTTGTTTTCTCCTTCATCCTCTTTGCTTTCATTTTATCTCGTTTGGCTTTCCATGATCTTGTTCCGAAAGTTCTCACTAATATGTTCTCAATTTCTATTTGAACAGGCAATGTGGCTTGTTCAGTTGGTTTGTTTTTGGCAGCTTCTTGAGCTTGAGCTCAAGTTATCACGTTTAAAGGAATGGCGGGTTCTACCTCAGATCTGCTTGAAGAAGGCATTACGTCTACAACGTTCAATTTTTCTTTCCCTCTTTAGTTTGGATTTTTAGCACAGTGTTGGCGTAGATGGTCTATCCCACAACGTTCACAAAATACAAATAATTCAATTTGTGGACCCTTGTTTGGACAACTTCGTGCCCAATGATCACCTCCACACTCATAGCATGGACCTTCTTGTTTCACAGTTGGTGATCCAGCCAATGGTTGTTCTTGCCTGGTAAGAATGTTCTTTAAATCATACTCCCGATTGGCTATGAGCATGAGCGCATTCGCATCCATGGAGTATTGGTTTTTCATGGGTTGTGGCACATACGTTGGCTGAGTGTAGTTGAGTACTACTCTACCATCATTCAGAAGAGGTGGTTGTTGACCTAGCACACGTTGTGGCTTCGGCTGAGTTCTACACCATGGAGTGGGATGATCCCCTCCACAAGTATTGCATATCCTCAATTGAGGCTGTTGTATATTCAAGTTTTGTTTGTAGCCTTGGTTTATTCTTCTAATCACCCCCTCAACCACTTGATCAATGATTGGTTCCCAAGGAGTTTGAACATCCTTCTTTGTTGTTGATTCGCTCTTTGGAGATGAGGCACTACTAGTCGTGTTGTCTGTATCTTCAGTCACCTCTCTGTAGGCCTTACACTTGTCAACTAGATATAGAGCTTCTCTAGTGACTTGCTCAAATGTCATGCATCCCTTCAAATGTAGGTCCTTTTTTAGAGTTTCATTCCTCAATCCCTCTATGAAGAGAATTGATAATCTCTTATCTTGCGGTAGCTCTCATGAGGACAACTCTCTATGTATTGCTTAAAGCGAAGTAGAGCTGCCTTCACATTTTTGTTTGCTTTCTGTTTGAAAGCGTAGATTTGTGACACCGTGCTGTGCTTGATTCCCCTTTTTGAGAACTCCTCTACAAACTCTTGTAAGAGTTGTGCTATGTTGAGAAAATAATTTCTATTTAGAGGTTGGAACCAAGTCAAGGACGTTCCTTCCAGTGTCAACCCAAATCCCTCATACTGAGTATGGATATCTGCAATTTGTTTAGCTCTCAAAATTTGTTTGAAGAGTGAGACATGAGCATATGGATCCTTCGACCCATCGTATTTTGTCTTGACACATTGATCCACTTGATATGGCCTTAATTGTTGTGGTTCAGTCACCAATCTAACCAATCTGTGGTCTCTCAGAAAAACGTTGCTTGTGCTCTCGTCTCGTCTTGGAGAAAATCCTGGAGGAATCCTCTCTGAAGTGTACTCTGGCATCGTTATTGGTTGAAAGTAAGTAGAGATCGGATTACCCTTGTATATATATATTTCTAGGTCAATTGGATCAATAAGTTTGAAATCGCGACCATACTTATCCACATCAAAAAATTGAACTTCATGGGCATCTGCATATGTGAATGCATAGAGGTTCTTATGGGTGGTCAACTCTCTAGCATAGGGCTCTAGACACTTGTAGAAGATATATGGATCTCCATTTGTAAACCTATACAAGCCCTCACGAGGGCAATTTGTAAACACTCTTATAGATTCATTGGCTTTGATGAATCTTACTTTTGGTTTGTTGATCAGAGGATGCCTCTCCTCTATGTATTCTCCCAATCCCATTGTTGTTGGCATTATAGCGTTTGTTGCACTTTTCATGTCTTTGAGTGGAATAGAAAACCCTGGTGGTGCATGATTTCATGGTTAAGGCTCACTCAAATCTCTCAAGATAGTACTTGACAAGCCCAACTTGGCTTAGTGCAACTTATCCCTTTTTTCCCCTAGTAAAGTTTCTCAAAAGTTTAGGTCTTTGTGGATTTTTGGTTTCTGGAAACTAGGCTTGGGGTACCCTAAAAGTTTGGATTTAGTTTAGGTGAGTGCTATTGCTTGCATGCTTTCTTCCTGGCTATACCTGACTCAATTTGGAGTTGTCTATCAAAAGTTAGAGCACTTTTAGTGGAATGCACTTAAAACTGCACTCAAAACAGTTCCAGGACCTGAACACAGGAACTTTGGCTTGTATCTTGGCCTCCCTAAGGTATTTTTAGCTCAAACTTGAGACTTGAAATGTTCTCAAGTGTCTACAAGATCATGAAGTCAGATACCCCCACTATGCTGAGGTACATGGATCGCGATCCATGTTCCTCTGTCAAATTCTTTTCCTCCAAATTTTTCCAAAATTTGACTGTGTGTAGACAAGGTCATATGCAGGCTATGTACCAATTTTTAGCAAATTTTGAGGTGACATGGATCGCAATCCATGTTCAATCATATCTGGACTTGATCTCTTGGCAGCTTGTTCGTGACTATGTCTACATGCTAAATCTCAAATCTTTTTGGATTTGGACTTGTTTTGACAAGTCAAATAGCCAGTACTAGTTCTGTACCGCGGTTTTCAATCTGTCACTTGTTTTTCTCCCTTTTGACCCAAATTTGCTCTTTTTTTTCCAAACCTGGATTTGGGTATATGTTTCCTTGTGTATGTACTTCTGATCTGGAAAGTTTCAGGTCAAGCTGTCACTATGGGTACATCCATGTTTGGAAGCCAAACTGACATTTCTTGGTACCATCGAGATCAGCATGTTTACTAGATGCTATGGTATCAAAAGTTTTGAATTTGGACTAGTTTTTGTCATTCAAAAGCAAGTTCTTTTGTCTGTCCTGCGGTTTTTGGCTAGTTTCTGTATTTGGCTATTTTGACCAACTTTTTGCTATGGCCCCTTTTGGCTAAGTTGTTCCAATAGTTATCAGAAATGTACTTGTCAAATATTAGCCCCAAATGTCAAAAAGGCACATAGATCGCGATCCATGTTTGACAACATTTTTTCATGAAT
Source organism: Adiantum capillus-veneris (assembly GCF_014529385.1). Classification (NCBI taxonomy): domain Eukaryota; kingdom Viridiplantae; phylum Streptophyta; class Polypodiopsida; order Polypodiales; family Pteridaceae; genus Adiantum; species Adiantum capillus-veneris. The sequence goes on from NC_140957.1 coordinate 48,551,818, forward strand.
TTTTTTATGTTGGTTTTTTATGCCATGTAGAAGCCAAATACCACCCCTTTTTGAATTTGGATCTCAAAATCTCAAGATTTGTCCAATTTTGTGTATGAATCCCTGTTTTTTATGTTTTTTCCCTAACAATCAATTTGGATGTGATTTTTGAGTTTTTCTTTCAAGAAAACTTGATCAGAGCAATATCCCAATGATGTACAAAAATGGTCTCTGGGGTACATGGATCGCGATCCATGTTCCTCCACAGAATCTGGCCAAACTTCTTATATTGTTTCTAGAAAGTCTGTTGATGCCCTTGATCCACAAATTTTTGAATTTGGATCACTTTTGAGGTCTCAACCATCAAATTTTCATAATTTCAGAGTTATGGTTATTTCGGCCAAAATATGGTTTTCACCCTTTTTTTCCTCTATCTTTTAGCCCAAATTTGATGGTGGTAGTTTCTACTTATCCTACTCCTAAGTACTGAAATGAAACATGAAACAAAACCAAACTGAACGGTACAAAATAAAGTTGAAACGGAAAATGGAATAGCACTCTGAAAGCACAAAGAAAATTGGAGAAGGAAATGCTTTTGGCTATCTCACTCACAACCTTCTTTACTTCTCAAGAATAGATCTAGCAAGTCCTCGACTTCTAGACTCTATCAAGCACTAAACCTCGTTTCTAGCTGCTTCATTGCTAAAGTGCAAACGGAATGGAGAGATAAATTATCAAAAAATAATGCTCTAAATACGCACTAGGTCACTCACCATCTAAGGATCATATCCCCGGCAACGGCGCCAATGGTAGCAAGTCGCCGCGACGGACATCTGCAACATAGCTTTTTGGTACTAACATAATGTCAATACTCAGAGAAGTAACTCGGATGGGGCATAGAGACTCTTTGAGATCGCCAATCTCAAGAAGTGAACCTTAACAAGCAAACACACCAACTCTACAAGCAAACCAACAATCAAAGATCAGGGAAATCTGCCTATGTCCTTTCTGACAGCTCTAGGTCATTACGCCGTTTTGGCACTCGAATAGACTCAAAATGCAACGAAACTTTAGGAGAAGGTCTAGGACACCTAGGGGCACTATCCTAGCAAGTCTGGTTGCAATCCAACAAGGTATCAAAATCACGATCCATCATGAAAAAGCTCCTAAAAATTGCAAAATAAAAGCAACAGAACTACCCAGAAATGTCGCCATATGGTCTAAGAACACTCTCCTATGGTCAAAACGACTAAAAACAGTGATTTAAGCACTCAAATCTGCATTTACAGCTCACAGACACGTAGTCGTGAACCTCAACAAAACTGACAATGCTTACACTTGAATTAAAGAGCAAAGAGAGAGGAACGCAATGCAAGTTTCAAAAATAAAATCTGATTACCTAATCATTAGAAAAGTCGATTACAAGGTTGGAGCAGCTCGTAGCTTGAGCATACGTTTTTTGAGCTCCCTTCTTCTTCTAAAAAATAAGCCTCCTTTCACATTAAGGTTATTGTCATTTATACCTAGGGCATTCTAAATGGCCAGTGGCCAACTCACATGGACTTTTACAAATGTCATGACAGCATTACAACTCAGGGAATTGACCCACTCTCTGGAATCAGGATTACACAGATTATTACTACACTAGCTCGAAAAACAAATAGAGTAAAAATGTGGTGTTCGGCTATGTGTCTGACCAGGTGGGCGCCCGTTCGGTTTGTCCTCAAACAGAATCCAACAGCCTTAGTGTTGCAACAACCTTGCATAATGAACCCTATGGCCTTCCACAGGCCAAAAAGGCCTCCCCATCACATGTACTCCAAACAGACCAGAGCTTCCTTGCCACATCCATGTTGGTGGTAATATTTGCACTTGGCATGCTCCAAGAGTGACATCTTTGAGAGAAAATAGATATTGTTGGAGCATCATGTTGTATTGGGTCAAAGTAGAGGAGTCAAATGATGGAATCAGTTGGCTTATGTTGATGCATTGGATAAAAATCTTTGCATGTCCATTTGATAAAAACAATGTGAATGAGCTTCTCTATCCTAACCCCTTAGGCTTATTTTAGATTTAGTGAACTCCAAGAAACATAATTCTAAAGTGGAGGCTCACCAAGGCTCTTACAAGTGCACTCCACTTCACATGTGCACATGTATTAAATATATTCCTATTCTAAGTGCTATTACAAAAGTGAATATGTATCCTCAGAGGTAGAGAGGAGCTTAAATGAAATTAGTGGTTTTTACCTTGTTAATGTGTTCTTCTTCAAAGTATGCTCCTTTACTAGATTAAGACCTTACATATCCAAGGTACTAGGTTGAATTTCAAAAACATCAAAGTCAAAATTGCTTCATTCTCCTCTATATGCTTTGTTACTCTTCCTGCACACACAATTATAAATTATATGTTTATAATTTATTTCTAGTACTTATGTCAGTATACTTACTGTAGACTAGTCACAAAAATGTATATGCTTTACATGACAAATGAACAAATATATTGCAAACCAGTGTGCGGGGAGGAGGTGACGTTATTTTTTCCTATTAAAATAAACACGAAAAGACACGCCCTCCTTTCTGTTAGAGTGGGAGACTCCTAGTGTTATAAGTTGGGTTTGGGCTTCGAGTATTGGAAGCAAGTTCATGAAAAATAGATTTGCAAGTTACTTAGAAGACTTAAATAGCTTGGTATCAAATATTTTGAATTTGTGTCAATGCCACAATCCTAAACTTGTAATTGCATTCTTAACAAAGAAACAAGAGAAACTAGTGTCTAGTAGTTGTTAGAAAATCCTCATGATTTGAGACAATTTTCTTCATATTTATGTAAATACTAGACTAATTCAAGCTTATGAGACTGGTAAAGGTGGAGGGAAAAAACTTTATAGAGTTCAAAAACAAATAGTGGAATGATGAAAAGAACAAAAACCACTTCATTGGGTTGCAAAGAGTGACGTCCAAGAGATGCATTTTGGAGAAAAATATCATCAAAGTATATTTTACACTTTTGCAAATATAGTGATAGCCGTTTTTCGGCTCTCCATAATTTCCATAGTAAGTTACCTCACCCTATCAAATCACTCAAACACTGTGGTTACCCTCACCCTTTCACTGTATATAGGTGTGTGTGAGTTAGAAGACTTTTCCCATATCTTCTTAAAAACCCTCAATTAGCTAGTCACTGGGTTAGTTGAGCCAAAAAAATAAAAAAATAAAAAATTATAAGTATATTATGGCCCATTTGTGTGTAAATATTTCATTGTATATAGGGCCTAAAAAAAGGATTTTTCATAATTATTTTGGTATTTATTTAAATATTTCTACCTATGGTGGGTTATTTATGCTATGTACATTGACTCACCATTACCATATTTTTTCTTACCATTTTGCATACTCTTTATTCCATATAAAAATAATTTCATGCAAGCTTCTCTTATTTTTGGTGTAACTCCATCCCAATAAAAATCCAAAAAAACTAGTTCTATTTATGTGTATATTTTTTCACTATTGTGATTTTTTCCTTCCTACATCTATTTTCTATTACTTTCATAAATTAGAACACCAAAAATATTTATTTTTTTGTGGTAGAATTATAATGAGAGAGATTTATTTTGACCCCTTTATATTGTTTCCACCTATATTATTTATATTTGACATGTACATATATTTTTTTAGACCCCTCAATATTTGATTTTCTTAGTTGTACTATTTACTTATATCATGATCTCAACAATATCTTCAATTATAGACCTACCAAATAAGGTCAAGGATATGTGGAATGCATGCATGCACCATGGGGGGCTCACTCTTGGAGGTATTCAAAAGAATCATCCAAAGAAGGACCTCACAAGGACTTTGTGCAGTGGAAAAATTAGTCGGTTTTGCTGAATTTTTGAAGATCACATGCTCCCCGAATTTAAAGGTGATACAAACAAAGTTTTAGCTCGTGAGCTGAACTTTTACCTCAAATTTTTTCATATTTTTTTGAGCTACGAGTTGTGAGATATGATTTTATTGGTGGACCCCATTTTGCCCATGCTATGCAGCCACACTCCCTCTTCCACTTTATCATTTTCCTCTTTCACACACACTTCTCCACTCATCATCCCTACCTCTCTCACCACTCCTCTCTGCACCCTACTCACCTTCTTCTCAACCTTGCAGAATAAGAGAAAGCATGGTGAACTCATGTCTCCTACACACACTTCCATTCAAAAATTGACTACCTAGTCTCATTTTTCCTCTTCCATATTACCCATATCTATCAAGAAAACCACAAAATTCAGCTTTTTCTCTTGAAAGACAGCATCATGGTGATTGATTACTCATGTTCACTTACCTTGGCTCCCAAGGAAGGTCAAGGGTGGAGAAAAAACGTACCGTCAAAGCTAGTGGACCGTCAAGAAGCGTCAAAATTGACCCTACTCAAGACACTTGGAGCATCAACATTGTAAGAAATCCATATTTTCTTACCTATTAAGAGTTTTTTCTTCCTTATTTGTATCCTATATGGATACTTCCATTGTAAATATCCAATTCCATTTGTAAATTAATAAAAATACTAACTCTACTAATTTACTAACACTAACCTACTATGAAAAATCCTATCCCCTCCACTTCTCTCCTCTCTCTCTTCTTCATCTATCCCCACCAACTTCTTGATAATTCCAAGCAAAAAAAAAATAGATAAGTGCTGAAAATCTAACCCAACCATGGTTAGAGGAGTAACCCTAGCCCTCAAAATTGCTATAAAAGGAGGGTGTGGCTAGCACAAAAAGGGGGAGCCATAAGCAAGAGCACTATGCTATAGCTTGAGAAGCCAAGCTCAACCTCTCTAGAAGGAGCTCTTGAGTGGAAGCTCATTGTCTTATGCATATGCATGTGTTGTATTAGGGGTGATTAGCAAGGGAACTCTATGCCATTGTAAGAGAGAGTGATCATTCAATTGAGAGTAGGAAATCTATCATTTCTCCTACTAGTGTAAGCCCAACATTTGCTGAATCAAGGAGGGTGGATTTGGACTAAGCTTGGATACTTTGTCTCTCTTCCAAAGTAAAGTAATGGACAACAATGATGTGTAAGTGTCTTGGTGTTTTTAAAAGTTCTTGATAGCTTGTCTTTGGGTGTTGTCATCAATTCAGCCATAAATTCCACATACTGTAAGAGGGCAACAGGGTGGAGAGGACTCCCCTGGCCTTGAGACAGTGATTGGGGTGGCTTTTCTTGTGATGTGTTGTGGTGTAATTTACTCAAACTATGTTGAACAAATACTAATCTCACTTTGATTGGTCGTGACAGATTTGTAAGAAGGTATTAATGCAACAAGCATCCCCTCCTCCTTCTCTCTCTTTCTTACATATATAATTGTGTTTGCTTGATCACGGCCGATACATTTCAAAGCAGCATGAGCACACACTCTCTCTCTCTCTACGCATCCTAGTTCGCATCCAAAACTAGGTGGTGCCCCAAATTTGTGTAGGGTTAGGTTGCGGGTTTGTGTGTGTGTTTGTTGTTTTTTCCAGCCCCAACCCAATTGAGCAACATGGGAGCCTAGAATGGTGCTTAGAGGCCACTCTTCTTGTTGCCCGCCCCGGACCGCCTCAATAGCACGTGGCATACATGTCGACAAAAGCGATATACATTTTTAGTAATTACTTATGCTTAATTGGCCTTGTCAGAGACTTTTTAAAATATAGAAATGAGATTTTGATTAATAGTGTAATTGTTATTCGTGCCAAAGCATTGTGGTCCTTCTCATGGAATCCATATAAACAGATTATGAACCTATCATATGGACTTTCAACTAGGTTCAATCTTGTCGTACTTGGTCCATAGCTTTTTATGCTTGGACCGTAGCGTTCCATGGCCGGAGATCCTCATCATAAGACTTGTCACATGATGTAATAGAAGCAACACAAATATATATCTCTATCAAACCCAATATAAATCTTGACATCAAATATTTACTATTGAAGAAAATTTGTGCTTTAGATAGTTTATAGCAAGTGATATCAAAATGCAAAAATGAAAGTAGACTATTGACCTATTATTTGAAAGGTGTCTCGTTTGAATGTGCATCGAAGAAAATGCATACACGTGGAAATTTGGATGCTAATAACGGACCTTCATGACTTATTGATGTAAAGATTTGATCGCCGCTTTGGAGAAGTTTTCGCTGACCAAATTACCAAGCATGTCATGAATGTAGGTCAAGATTTAAAACAAATGCAAAGGAGTAATATTAACTCTAAATGAAATCGTTATCATAGATAGTATTGATTATTTCTCATCGGAGTGGCCATTCTACATGAGAAGAAGAAGAAGAAGAAGAAGAAGAAGAAGAAGAGAGTTTTAACGTTGTAGGAAACCATCCCAAGAGAGATCAATATGTTGTGTTGACACTATAGTTAAGGATGGCATCCTAGTCTTAAACCCTATCGGTTGTCATAGGTCCAGAAACATGCAAGATCACTTCAAAAATAGCCATGTGCAAAAGCACATTGATGAGCTTTGATAGTCAACATCTTAGTTAATAAATGTCTCATATTCATTTCATAGTGCAATGACTGATGTGAGTCTCTTTTGAGCGACTCCGATTGAACGTCTTCGAGATGTCAAAGCTAAGGATCCAATGACAGTTCCCTATAGGAGCCACTGGTCATTCTTGTTTCGTATTGTTGTTGAGGTATTTTGGGTAGCATACACCACACTCTTAGAATTTTTGCATAAGCCCACACCATGGAGCTCTCCTCCTACTTCACTTCATCCAAATTCATTGTATCTACCCACTAGACTTGCTTACAACTTTCAGTTGATGCTTGCACTGACTCCACATGGTCCTCACACCCACACACACACACACTTGTGGAGAAGCATGAACAACCAAGAAGAGATTTCGACTGATCTTGATGCCTTCCATTATCTATGATGTAATTCAAATCTCCCTCCGGAAGCCTAGATATAATGGCTCAATATGTACTTTCTCTCTAGTTCAGTAATTAGTCCAATTTATGCTTCTTATCTTTGTGCATTGAGTTAATTTCTAATCATGCTTAGTGTGACTGCTTTCACCATCATCCTGAATGCAATTATCCCCATTAATCTATTTACTTTACACGCACATCACCTGGAAGAATCCATCGTTCTCTGCTAAAATATTAACACAAATGCTCAACTTGACATATAGCTATTCTTGAATTTAGAAATTGGCATGATGGAAGCACTAAAATGCTCATGCAACATGATGGCAAGAGAGGTTGAGAATGACATTGTTTCCATGGAGATTTTGAGCTTTCCATGTCTAGTATGTGACTAAAAGGGTCAAATAGTCCCTCTCTAGTTGGAAACTTTTTGCTCTTTTTTGTCAGCCTATGCTCATTTCTTTCAAAGCCTATAGAAAATACTCTATGTGGATAACTTGGCAATGATGGTTTAAAATCTTAGAGTTGTAGACAAGGTCCATGGTAGTGAGTATCATTTTATGAAGGAGGTTCCAAAGGAAACTCAACCATCTTCATTTCGACTTTGTCAAAATCCCTTCCTCATCTAGGGCTCCTAGACTACAGAGATGTTCCATGGCCAATATTATAGCCTATGGTGGTGGTGGATCCATAAAATTAAAGGCCAGTAAATCATTAATGCCCATAGCCTTTAGCTCCAAAAATGTATTGCCCACATTCATTCTTTTGAATTTAAGGCATAGTTAGTGGTGACTTTTCATTCTATTTTTGAGTACAAGTGACAACACTTTCCTAGTCCCATTCTACCTGCTCACCTTGCTCTTTTCTTTGAAAAATCTTGAGAATAAGCATGATGCATCACAAATGAATCCAACCCAATCTTGGCATTATAGATATTCTACTTAGAAAAACATGGATCTACTATATAGAAGATTCCCTAAATGGTGAAAAACCTAATCGCGTACCCAATTGTTTGGCAGATGCTGATGCAAAAACCCTATATTGTAGAATCCCTTCACTAGAACAATAATTTTTGGATTCTTCTCTCCTTACTGTAAAAGTATAATCCATGAGATTTAGGCTTAAGGACAATTTTTAGAAGTCCTAAGTATAAAGGTCAAATTAAAGGGAGAAAGGAACAGCTTTTGGATAAGCATTGTACGAGAAGGGTTGTTGCTACTACATAGAGAAATTTTGTAATCATTATAACTTTATTTCTGGTGATTCAAATGAAATTCTCACTAGTGCATGTGCTGCTTCAATTGAGTATATTCATTATCATTTTGGATGAAGTTTGCTTCTATATTATGTGAGCTTAAATCCACTATTTTGACGATGTTTGCAAGTGATAATGCTAATTTTTTGATGGGAGACTGTTCTTAGGGTTTGGGTATGCCTTTAGATCACTTCTGTTCATGTTTTGATGACCTAAAAAACAATGAATCATGATTATTGTACCTCTCAAAAATAGAGTGTCATGGTCCAAATAAGTTCTATTAGCCCCTCCCTATAATCTCCCAAGTTTCTTAGCGCTTCAAGCTCGTTCGGCTAAGGAATCATCAAGTAGTTAGAAGGAGCAAGGATTGAGTGGATGCTTGAAATAGATCGTTAGTAATGGTTTAGTGATTGCCCATGAGTGAATCTTTTATAATAGTAACTTTTTTGTGTCTAACAAACCCAATGCATCTACATGCCCCATAATAAGCACTTCTCTGTGTATCGGCATATTGTGTATGTTAGTGATAGATAGCTATGCTATAGACATCCATCGTGGAAAACTGCTAACATTGGCAGCATTGTCAAGAATCAATGCTATGATGTTTGACCGTATTTGGTTTGTCCAAAAAGTCATCATAAAACTATCCCATCTTTCAATCCAAATCCCTCATATTAGGTGTGGAAATTGTGTATTTGTTTAGCCCTTAAGACTTGCTTAAGGCAGAAGAAATATACTTGCTTTAATAGAGATACATGTGCATGAGGATCCTTGATCCACTACACCTTTTTCTTATGCATTTGTCAACTTGACGTGGTCACATTTTTGGTGGTTTAGCCATATACCTAATCATTTTTCGATCTCTTGCAAGAGCATCTCTCCCTATTTCTAGTGCTCATAGAGGGATTCCCAGTGGAATCCTCCTGTCACTCAATATAGGTCTCTATTATCAAGCTATGTTCCTCTTGATCCCATTATAGTAGTATATCCCCCTATTTGACCCATAGGATTGGTGTTTTAGCTTCCATGGATTGCAGTTCTAGAGGTTTGTGATCCCATTAATGGTGTAGGTTGAACCCCTGAAATATGTGTGTATGTTTCCTAGGCTCATTGAGCCCCATTATTCTCTTAGATGGACCCTCTAAAAATTATTGATTAGACTCAAATCTATTTGTTGTTGGGTTGATGCACTGAATTTAGTAGGTAGACATTGGAGCTCCCATATAAGTATATCTCTCTAACTCTTTTGAGCCAACCGTTGATAGAAAACTTTTGGCATGTACAAAGTAGTGTGTGTATGCATTGATGTATGTAAAACTAAATGTGAATACAAGAATTTGGGAGTTTCACAACATCATTTTGGGTTTCAAACGTGATGCGACATGCACACAATATAAATACTCATGCTTGTGTGTCGACAGAGTCGCATATATGTAAATGCATGTACAGGGTTTCAAAGCCTTCGATGAGGTTCCAAGGGGCTTATTTTGGATTTAGAGAATTTCTTTGAGCTTTCTAGAATGTAAATAAAGAAACTAGCAAGTTCGGGCACTCTCATCCCACCCCCAAGGTTTGACACATGCAGGAACTATCTATTTGCGATGCCTCATATGCAGCATTCCGCAAACCGCCTTAGAAGTAGTCAAAAGTGGAATGTGGGCATGTGGAAATTGATTTTGGGTATCAAGACAAAGACTATAAAATTTGGTGGATCCATTTGATATTTTTTCAAAAAATGCGCGTCGGGGGTCAAAATTGGCCAAAATTGGTCCCAAAAAAGTCAAAACATTTGTCAAATATGGTGTGAAAAGGAAAATTTTTGCCACATGATTCATGGTTCCATGGGTGTTCATGCTAAGGGATACTTTATGGAGCCAAGAATCAGCACTTTCACCTCGCTATGTGTGGGAGGAAGCAGTTTTCTACAGGTGGTCCTATGCAGTCCCATCTTTTTTGGGTCCTGTTTTCGAGTGTGTGGAGGAGTGAATGAGAGTTTCTTCTCTTCAATTTTGTAGTTGGTAGAGTCTACAGAAGTTATGAGGTTTCCATGGATATGTGTGTGCGAGGAATTGAGGAAATAAGGTGCAGATTTCTGCAAGACTATGTGATCCTGTATCGGTGCCACTAGGGTTGAGGCTACTTCCAATAGGCCAACAGAGTGGAGTTTGGTGAAGCTTTTGCAATGGTTTGAGAGATTAAATTTGTGGCTGGAGTTTTTGAGTTTTTGATTGTTTTTATAGTATCTTTTTTGTACCATCGAGTGTAATTTCAAGTGTTGATCAACTTGACTCACCTTGTAGTGTCTGCAGAGCGGGCAGTCAAGGGCTTGAGGTTGAGAGGTTTGGAGTTTCAATTGATCTTGTGGGGAGGATGTTCATTGAGACCTTGAGTGGTGATGTGAGTAATTTAATTGAATACCTTGTGTTGTGTTAAGGTGTCAGGGCGTGTGAGTGTGTGCACGGTGTCTTTTGCTCCATCATCATTTGGCGATCCCGTTAGGGAGCGAAAATTTGCCAGTTGTGCACTGAGGTGAAGCGGTTTTTCTATGAATTTTTGGCATCCTTGAGGAAAAGTGGTGGTTTGATTGAGGCACAAGACTTAAAATTTTGTGGGACTACTCTCGCAAGGGAGAAGCGACTTCAAAGGGATGGCTTATAGTAGGCCACTATTTACAGGGAAGGACAATGTAAAGGACTAGATTGCTAACTTTGAGTGGGATACCCTTGGTATGCACATTGCAAATGACAATCAAAGATTCATTTATTTCCTTTTGCACTAAAAGGGGAAGCTTGCAAGTGGTTTGAAGGTTTGGAGGAAAACGAAAAGCAAACATGGGAGCAGGTGAAGCAGGCAATTTTTGACAGGTTTGGAAAGAGATTGGCAGCGACAGAAGCAGCGACAAAGTTGAGAGGTTTGTAGCAAGATGTTCATGCTAACTTTAAAGATTTTTTGCAACACTTCAAAGGAATTTGGGTGCTATTAGAGGCAGCATCCCAAGTACCACTAGGGGATTTCTTCCAAGTATGTCAGCTTATGGACTATCTGCATCCAAGTGTAAGGGAGAAGGTCGATCAAGAGGAGCCTGCTATGTTCAAAAGAGCAATGAAAATTTCTGATGCCAAGAGCAAGAAGATCAAACAAACATGGGAGCAAGGTGTGAGACATGCTGAGCCAATGGTGGTGCAACCAATGGTTCCTATGGCAGCGGATGATAGAGTGGAGCAAGTGATTCAAGGTCCTGATCCCGTTACGGCCAGGGCTTTTCATGATCTTGCTAGTCATTTGCAAGAATTGAGGATAAACATAATGAATAGGAATCAAAGAGAGGAGTGGCCAATTGGGAGAGGCAAGGGACGAAGGCTACACGGAAGATGCTACAATTGTGGTGATGAAGAGGGTCACCACACCCTTGATTGTCTTGAACCTCCAAGAGAGCAAGAAGGGATGTATCCTTATATGGACGTGATTGAGGAAGAGGAGAAGAAAATCATCAAGAGTGTGCAATAGAGGCACAACCGCAGCAACAACTCCCTCATTTGTTGCCTACAAATGGAGAAGGTAGGGCTATCAACATCATTACGCTTGAGTATCAAGATGTGGATGTTTTGGCCAATAAGAGAGCAAGGCATGATAAGGAGAAAGAGATAGAATAAGAGAGGGAAACAAGAGCAAGAAAAGGGAAAGCTAAAGTAGAAGATCAACCATAGAGAAGCAAGAGGCAGCGACAAAGGAAAATAGGTCCAAAGGACTATCCTCTTGGCCAAGATGTTGAAGACTATGATATTTCCAATGGCATAAAAATTCAAAAGCCTAATAAATATTTTGGTCAATTGGTGGCTTTGAATGCTAAATTGAGGACACAATGCCTCTTTCCCAACACAGCTTCAACTATCATCACCATATTTGGGTGAAAGCATGTTAATGTGTCATGATTTTTGCTATCTTGGATAGTGCTAGCTAGTAAAATTTTGACACATGCTAACTAGTACAATAACATGAGCTAGATCTCAAAGATTTATGACGTATGATATATCAATAGAAATCCCCTAAAACAAGGAATCCAAATGTACAAACTCCGACAAATTTTGATACCATTTTTGTAAATTTTATCCTGCACCCAAGTCTTTTTTAGATGTACTCACTTGAATATGGTAACTAGCTCAAAAATCATGTCACATTAACATGATTTTACCCATCTACAAGGTGACCAACCCTCAAGGATGACACCATGATTTGATGCTTTTCTTTTTTGGAAGGAAGGCACGTACTCACACAAGATGTGCAAGCATATGTGGATGGTGGTGCCCAAGTGTGTGTCATGACTGAGGCTATCATGAAGGAGGCATGTATCAAGATGTCAATGAGTGTTTCAATCCATATGGAGATGGTCAACCACAAAAATTCAAGGTGTCTTGGGATAGCTGAAGATGTGAAGTAAATGTCTGGGATTGAGTGCTTGGTCGATTGCTACTTGATGCAAGCGGGTGAAAATGCTTACCCGATCATTTTAGGGAGGCCATGGCTTCTAACCTTCGTGCTAAACAAGATTGGGGAATGAGCTTGATCACCATCCCCAACCAAGAGAAAGGAAGGACCATTGTCTACAACATGAAGACACACAAGAGCCATAACCAACCTTTACTAGAGATGGAAGATACGGATTCAATAGAAACTTCCTCATATGACAATGATGCTTCCTCTACATCATTAGAAGAGAGTGTAGAGGAAGTTTTGATGAAATTGTTTCCTGATCTATTTGGGATAAGTGTTGAAATGGAAGCATCCATGCATGATGTGGAGGTCAAGGAGGAGAAGGAGAATCCAGAAGCAATCATAGATCCTACCAAAGTGAATGTAAGAAGCATGTTGGGAGAGGATTGACGGAGAAATAAAAGAAACAGTATGAAGACATGTTTGTAGAGTTTCCAAAGCTATTTTTCCGCTGAGTATACGGAGCTACAAGGAGAAAAAGGGGTCGAGCATAGAATCAACCTAAAAGAAGGCGCCAAGCCAAAGGTTCAAAAGCTTACGAGATTGAGAGTCATTCATAAGAGGGTACTTCATGAAGAGGTGAGAAAGATTTTGGAAGCAGATTTCATATTTCAAGTGGAAGAGTCTGAATGGGTCTCTCCAGTGGTTATTGTGCCCAAGAAGAAGAATAGAAGATTTAGGGTATGTGTTGATTTTCTCAATCAGGTTGTAGGTCATGAATGCTATTCAATCATGGATGGATTTTCTAGCTACTTTTATATCTTAATAGCAATTGAAGATCAATTGAAGAATAAATTCATTACTCCTTGGGGCTATTTCACCTACAAAAAAATTCCTTTTGGATTGGTTAACACATATGATGCCTTTCAAGGGTGGATGAATAAAGTGTCTGGTCCCTATCTAGGTAAGTTCATTCAAGTTTTCATGGATGGAATTGGATGTTCTAGCTCTTGGATCACACATCTAGAGAAGATAAGGTGGAGTTTTGAAAGACTTCAACAAGAGGGTGGGAAACTCATCCCAAAGAAGTGTAAGTTTGTTCATGCCAGAGTTCATTTGTTAGGACATGTGATCCCACAAAATGGAATAGAGGTTGAACTTGAGAAAGTTAAATATTTATTTCTTATGGATCCACCCTGCAACATAAAGATTGGCATCATTTGTGCATAAAGTTAGGTACCTCTCACGGTTTTTTGGATGCTATGTCAGTATGTGTATCCTCTCCAAAAATTGAGCCAAAGAGTTCAAGGGTTTTAATGGGATGAAGACATTCAACAATCTTTTGATGGTATCAAGGAGGTATTGTGCAATTTACCAACAATGAGTCCTCCTGACTTGCAATCTTTATTCTATGTATCTTTTAGTGTGGGATCGGTTGCTTTTGGGTTAGCGCTCTTACAAATGTAGGGTAAAAACTTCAAGCCAATCTACATTGAGAGCAAGATGAAGAATGTAAGTGAATTCTCCTACACAAAAATGGAACAATGGGTGTTTGCATTGGTTCTTGCCTGTTGTTGGTTCAAGACATATTTACTACTACAAAAGTTCTATGTACTCACCACATCAAGCCTTTTGCCGGATGTAGTACAACATTTGCAACCTAGCAACCACATCTTAAAATGGACTATGGAGCTTCAAGAGTTTGAATTTGAGCTCAAAGTTGATCATTCCTTTAAATCTCACCTAGCAAACATAGCAGTACACAAGGGAGGGGAGCTTCCATCTTACCCAAGAGTTGACAAGGATGGTTATGAAGAGAAAATGGATATTGAGGATGCTTATATGATGCTGTTTGATGGTGCATACAAGAAACTTCCTTAGAAATCAAGTGGTGGGGTGATCATCAAGGGCCCAAAAGGTGATATAATGTTTTCTAGAGCTTATGATCTTGATGAAGTAGGAAGCAACAATGAGGCCGAGTACCTCATTCTTTTTCTTGGATTGAAACAATGTTGAGTTTGGATTGAGGAGAGGCGTTATGAAAGGGAATGTAGTTCTAGTCATGAATTAGAGGCTCAGTTCGTGGAAAGTTAAAAAGGAAAACTTAAAGAAGGTTTTTATGGCATCAAGAAGCTTTTGCATCAGTTTGAGTAGACACAATTTAAGCATGTTCCTTGTGAGAAAAAGAAAGAAGCTGATGAGTTGGCTAGGGACAAGTTGGATTCTTTGGTAGCCCCTTTAAAGGTCAAAGAAGTCTTTGTTGGAATTAGGGTTGCAGAGAAACACACACAGCTTGGAGAAGACGAAGGAAGCTCAAGGCACACAATAGAGAGTGTATTACTTAGTGTGCAATGGAAAGATAGATAGCCCTAGAGTGATGGGAGTATATACAATGCACGGGGGAAAAAACCTCCTAAAGAGGGAAAAAATGCCTCGACAGTCCTAGTGTGTTCACACACATCACTACCACATGTATATGGTAACAAATCCCCCCTGGAGTGATGCGGTGAACAAGAGCTGGCACATGAGTAAAGGGAAGTGCCATGCCCTGAGGACAGGATCAGTCCACAAAGGGGAGTAAGCCCAAAGCTTTGCGGAAAGCTTCAAGCTTCTCACGAGACAATGCCTCTGTGAAAAGATATGCAAGGTTGTCTTGTGTTGGCACATAAGCCAAGTTGATCTCTCCTGCTGAGAGCCTCTCCCTGACATAGTGGTAATGCACCTCAATGTGCTTTGTGCGAGCATGAAAAACTGGGTTCCTCGCAACTACCAATGCGCTCTGACTGTCAGTGTAGATAGTGTTGGTAGTGTCCTGTCCAACACCCAAATTAGCCATAAGGCGTCTGAGCCATACACACTCAACCGCAGCTGTGAAGACTGCCCTGTACTCAGCCTCACAACTCGAAGTGGCCACAGTAGGTTGCTTCTTGCTCAAGCATGATATACATGAACTGCCAAGCATGAAACAAAAACCACTTGTGGACACTCGCGTGTCAAAACAACCAGCCCAATCTGAGTCCGAAAAAGCATGTAAGTCTGGCGGCAATGATCCCCCCTTGGGATAAAACAAGCCAAGATGTAAAGTGCCACTAAGGTAGCGGAAAATCCTCTTGACAGCCTGCCAATGCTTAGACCCTGGGCTATGCATAAATCTGCTGACCTGTGAGACTGCAAACTGAATATCTGGCCTCATGTTGCATACATAAATGAGGCAGCCAACAACAGTTTGGTAAAGAGTGACATCAGCAGGATTGCCAGCATCATGTAGACTCAACTTCAAACCTGTTTCCATGGGAGTGGCAATAGGTTTGCAATCCTCAAGTCCAAACTTACATAGCAATGTCTCTATGTAACTTTTCTGACATAAGGCAATACCACCATCACACTGCTTAAACTGTATACCCAAGTAATGATGCAACAACCCCAAATCTTTCATCTTGAAAGTAGCATTCAAATCAGCCTTAAATTCAGCAATATGTCTCTCATTTGGTCCAGTGATCAGCAAATCATCAACATAAAGAACCACGATGAGAAATACATCACCCTCACGCTTTACATACGATGTGATTTCTGTTGGACTGTTACGAAAGCCTTGTTTGACCAAATGAGTGTCAGCTTTCTCATACCAAGCACGAGGAGATTGCTTCAACCCATACAAAGCCTTGTTACATTTGCACACTTTGTCCTCTTGTCCTTTTATGACAAAACCGCGAGGCTGCGTTACATAAACTTCCTCAAATATGTCACCATTCAAGAAAGCAGTAACAATGTCTGATTGATGTACATCCGAAACAAAATGAGCTGCCAATGCACATAGAAAATGCACAGTAGTCATACGACAAGTGGGAGCAAAAGTTTCTTCAAAATCTATGCCTTTTTGCTGTGCATAACACTTTGCAACAAGTCGAGCCTTATGGCGATCAATCTCACCATCCGGCTTGCGTTTCAACTTGTAAACCCACTTCATTTTCTATAAGTGCATCATATTCTGATTGCATGGCAGCCATCCAATTTTCTGAATTCTGTGCTTCATCAAAAGACAGAGGCTCCTCAACATCATGTAAACTAGACACAGCCAAAGCATAACAATCTGATGCATAAGATGCATGGCGAGAGCCTGAACGAGTACGACTAGACAAAGGTGCATCCAATTTACTGTCACGCAAAGTGTGCACCAGCCATTTTGGCATACCTCTAGCCTGCTCATTTTCAGCCCTTTCCTCATCAAGTACATCATGTACATCTGCATCAGTAATAGGCTGATCTAAAACATTTTCAGAAACCCCCATAGGCTGTACATTTGCCTCATTGGAACTTACATTCGTATTTCCACCACTGAAAAGAGGCAACAAAGTGTCATAAATGTCCTGTGAGCTTACATTACTGTCTCTAGTACATGACATCAAGGGCTGAACAGAATCTTCCACAAACACTACATCCCGTGAAACCAGAATACGTTTTGTTTGTGGATGATACAACCTGTAACCTTTGCTTTCAGCACTATAACCAACAAAAATACATTTGACAGCCTTATCATCCAATTTTCTGCGCTGCACTTGTGGCACCAAAGCATATGCCAAACAGCCAAAAACACGCATGTGCTCAATAGAAGGCTTTCTATCATGCCATGCTTCATATGGAGTAATAGACTGCAAAGCTTTCGTAGGACACCTGTTAAGTACATAAGTGGCACACATAATGGCCTCAAGCCAAAAAGAATGCGGAAAAGCTTGACTTTTGACCATACATCGTGCCATTTCCGTCAGTGACCTGTTTTTCCTCTCAGCAAAACCATTTTGCTGAGGCGTATAAGGCACTATACATTGGTGTTTTATCCCACGACTAGCCAAATTTTCATTAAATTCATGAGACATATACTCCCCCCCTCGATCGGAACGGAGGGTGCCCATAGTACATTTCGAGACATTTTCAGCCATAGCCAAAAATTGTTTGAAGCACATAAAAACTTCGGACTTCGCTTTAAGCGGAAATACCCATGCATGCCTGGAGTAATCATCAATGAAAGTCACGAAGTACAGGTAATTGCCCAAGGACGGAGTTTGCATGGGCCCACAAACATAACTATGCACAAGCTGCAATCTGCATGTAGCCCGAACTGAACCATCCTTTGGAAATTTAGAACGCTGCATCTTGCCCAAAATACAGCCTTCACAAACATGTTTGACAGGTGATTCAAGAGGCGGCAAAGAAGCAACCATATCAGATTTCTTCAAACGCAGCAAACTGGCAAAATTCAGATGACCAAAACGTGCATGCCAAAGTTTTGCATCTGAAATAGCCCTTGAATCTGCAACACCATTTGCAAAATTTTGTCCACACTTGTCATACAAAGTGAGCTTATACAGCCCACGACACAAAAGCCCAGATGCAACAATTTCATCACCAAAACTGAGATCATGAACTGTACATCTGTCATCCACAAATTTGACTACAAGTCCAAGTCTAGCAAGTGCGGATACAGACAAGAGATTCTTCTTGATCCCAGGTACATAAAGTGCATCAACAAGTGTGAAGGAACTGCCATTAGCAGCAGTGAGCACAATCTTTCCAACTCCCTGAACTGGATAAGAGGCGTTGTTGGCACAAGTGACTGAATTCCCATGAGGGACAAACTCGAGAGAGGTAAACAATTCACGATGTGAGGTAATGTGCTTTGTAGCACCACTGTCGAAATACCACACATGTGAATCTGCAGCAACTGACAAGCATGCATCATGGACAGTAGGATTGTAAGTGCACTTTGCGCTAAAAGCCCATTCTGCATCAACATCAGCAACACAGTCTCCTTTCACAGAAGACTCAACAATGGCTGCATTTGTAGTGGAACCAGCATTTGCAGTGGAACCACCCTCTTTCTTCTTAGCCTCTTTGGCCTTCAACTTAGGACACGACTTGATCAAGTGATCATTGGCTTTACTATAATGGCAACGCATCTTCTTTTTGCCCTTATCACCAGAATTTCCAGACGAATTGCTGCCAGCAGAAGCATTAGGAACATAATTTTTGCCACTCGCAGCAGAACCATAAGAAGTGGCTGCATTGCTGTTACCACCCTTTCTTTGAGAAGCAATAAAAGCCTGTTCAACTGCACGCTGTCTAGTCTTGTTTTTTTTTGGACAGTGGCTCTTGCAACAGCAATGTGCATAATGCATCAAACTTGACAACTTCTGGATTTGCTTGGGTCATCAGTCTCCAAATACTAGCAAAAGTATGGTAGGAATTTGGTAAGGCATCAAGAACAGTCTGCACAAGGGAACTGTTTGAAATGACTTCACCTGCAGAAATAAATTGATATCCTTGACACTAGCAAGGAAAGTTTCCATATCATCCTCCTCATGCATAATCTTCGACTCCAGCTCTTTACGCAGCAAAGCAATTTTAGCCTCATTGCGGCTTGCATAAAGACCTGCTAAAATATCCCAAGCCTGTTTTGCAGATTTTGCTGAACGGATGTGAGGAACAATGGTGCGCTTCACAGACAACGCAATCAATGCATGAGCTTGCGCATCCTTAACATCCCAACGAGCTTGTTCTACCATAGGAAAAACAACTCTAACAACTGCAATCCTTGCAGCAAGACCTGCAACATCCTCAACATCGCCTACATCCTTAGAACCAGGACATACATCAATGCCCTGCACAATGTTCCAGACACCTTTTGACACAAGAACATGTTGCATCATATAAGCCCACATAGGGTAGTTGTCCCCATCCAACCTGTCCTCAATAGCAAACATCTTGAACACATCTGTGTTGTTGTTGTCAGCCATGGTAAATGCTGCACCTGATGTGAAAACTGCCCGAAAATAGTAGAAACGGAGCGGGAACAACCTGTGCTATATAGCACGAACGGTAGAAGACTATAAGGCACCTGTTACGCAGAAAACGGCACTGATAGAAATTCTGCACAAAATGAAGAAATAGCCTGTGCAGTACTGCCTGTAGTGGAAACAGAGGCCGAAATGATCCCAAATCAAAATTCTGAGCAGACCAAGCTCTTCGAGTCCTCCCAAAATTTTTGTCGACCTGGGAACGCTCGCCAAAGCTCACTGAAATCAGAGAAAGTGAGCAGGCGTGTGCTGGAGCAGCTGGCGACTAAGCCTGGGAGGACGTGACCTGCTCTGATACCAATTGTTGGAATTAGGGTTGCAGAGAAACACACACAGCTTGGAGAAGACGAAGGAAGCTCAAGGCACACAATAGAGAGTGTATTAATTAGTGTGTAGTGGAAAGATAGATAGCCCTAGAATGATGGGCGTATATACAATGCACGGGGGAAGAAACCTCCTAAAGAGGGAAAAAATGCCCCGGCGGTCCTAGTGTGTTCACACACATCACTACCACATGTATATGGTAACAGTCTTATATGTAGGAAAGGAATCATGGCAAGATGTAGAAGTATTTCTTGATAAAGGGAAATATCGAAATGGCATGTCAAAGGTTTTGCGTAAGAGAATGGCCTTGCAAAAGCAAGAAACTACACATTGATATGTGAGGATCTCCTGTTTTATGGTAGAGATAGCATTCTAAGGAAAGTTCTATACAAAGAAGAAATATTCTTGCTCTTGAAGCACTGCCATGAAGAAACATGTCATCAAGGCAGGGATCAAGTTGTGTTTTGTATTTTGAGAGTGAGTTACTATTGGCCCTCTATGATCAGAGATGCTTATTTTTGGTGCAATTCATGCCATGAATGCCAAGTGTTTGCAAATTGAAAGCTCTTAACTGAGCCTCAAAAAACAATATTGTCTTTTGAAGTGAATGTTGTAACATTTAATAGTCTAGTAGCTTGTGTGTAGCGGAAAATAACATAGACATAGTGAGAATTTCATTAGAATAGATTCCTAATGAGCATAGCAAGAGTGCTCGGATGAAGAGAGAGCAACATAATGCATAACACCTAGTTAGATAGGCATGAAAAATACTTCAAAAGAGAGAGAAATTAAGCTATTGACAATAGTTGAGGACCGGATTTACATGGAGCCGGTCCCCTCTCCAAAAGGATTTGTATTATAGGTTTCCCCCATCAAGGGAGACATTTTACAATACAATAATTTATGTTCCTTCAATAACTTGTTGGTGCAATGAAGATGGAAGCTTCAAGCACTGATGGCCGTTTTTCGGCTTTCCATAATTGCCATAGTAAGCTACCTCACCCTATCAAATCACTCAAAAATTTTGGTTATCCCTACCATTTCACTGTACATAGGCGTGTGTGAGTTAGGGACTTTTCCCATATCTTCTTAAAAACCCTTAATTAGCTAGTCACTGGGCTAGTTGAGCCAAAAATATAAAAAATATAAAAAATATAACTATATTATGGCCCATTTGTTTGTAAATATTTCATTGTATATAGGGCCTAAATCAAAGGATTTTTCATAATTATTTTGGTATTTATTTAAATATTTCTACCTATGGTGTGTTATTTATGCTATGTACATTGACTCACCATTACCATATTTTTTCTTACCATTTTGCATACTCTTTATTCCATATAAAAATAATTTCATGCAAGCTTCTCTTATTTTTTGTGTAACTCCATCCTAACAAAAATCCAAAAAAACTAGTTCTATTTATGTGTATATTTTTTGACTATTGTGATTTTTTCCTTCCTGCATCTATTCTTTATTACTCTCATAAATTAGACCACAAAAAATATTCATCTTTTTATGGTAGACTTATAATGAGAGAGATTTATTTTGACCCCTTTATATTTTTTCCACCTATATTATTTATATTTGACATGTACATATTTTTTAGACCCCTCAATATTTGATTTTCTTAGTTGTACTATTCATTTATATCATGATCTCAACAATATCTTCAATTATAGACCTACCAAATAAGGTCAAGGGTATGTGGAATGCATGCATGCACCATGGGGAGCTCACTCTTGGAGGTATTCAAAAGAATCATCCAAAGAAAGAACTCACAAGGACTTTGTGCAATGGAAAAAACAGTCGGTTTTGCTGAATTTTTAAATATCACATGCTCCCCGAATTTGAAAAGGTGATACAAAAAAAAGTTGTAGCTCGTGAGCTGAACTTTCACCTCAAATGTTTTCATATTTTTTGAGCTACGAGCTGTGAGCTATGATTTTATTGGTGGACCCCAGTTTGCCCATGCTATGTAGCCACACTCCCTCTTCCACTTTATCATTTTCCTCTTTCACACACACTCCTCCCTCTCCTTCCCACTCCCAAACCTGCAACTCCCATGTCCTAATTCACCCTCTTCACCATTGCCACATCTCTCACACCTCCATAGCCTTCATCCTCCATTTCTACACCCTATGTGTCCCCCTTTCTCTCTACATATATGTCCATATTACCATACTCTCTTCAGCTTTGTAAAGAACTTCAAAAAATCAGCAAAAATCCAAGGATAACCTCTGCAAATGAAGGCTTTTATCATGAATTTTCCAAGGTTTGAAATAACATAGCTTCATCGACACGCGCTGCTTCGCCATGCTGACTGCTTCTTCTTCCGGTGCTGTAAAGAGGTGAATGTCAACTTCTCCAAAGCTTCAACCTCTCTTTACAAGCTCATCCCTTCTCTAACTTTTCTCATCATATATCTCACCATTTGGTGAATGATTTTGTAAATATTTTTTATTGATAATTACTAACTACTAACCACTAACCTTATTGTAAAATGCACCCTCTACTAGAGTAGGCACTCCCAAATTATTCACTCAATCCTCTCTCCTTTCATCCTCAATAATTCTCTTCCCTTGAGCCCACATCCATGTGACTCAAAGGACAAGAGAGACCCACCCTCATTAAAAAAAATAAAAAATTGCATAATCTTTTATTCCTTCAAATAAACTTGATTAGGCCTAATCCAAATCGGGGCTTCTAAAACCTATAAATAGAGCCCTTCTCTCCCTTGTAAATTATCATATGATCACACTACACCACACCATTCTCAACACATAACACACCACTCTTCAAGCCTAGTTGTGTAGAGTGTGTGCATTGTGAGTGCTCTATTCCATCACTACACATAGGTGCATGGAGAAGCTTGAAGCTAGTTATGCCATCTAGAGGAGTGGAGTGATACTATACTCTGCAATCACACTTGTAGCCTACTCTTGTCCATAAATAAGATTCATAGTTTTGGGTGTAATTGTATGCTACAACTACGACTCTTCTCTCCAAATTGACTTGATAAGTTGGCTCATCAGGTGGTTGAAGGTATATTTTCCTTAAAGTTTGTTGTGCCATTTCATGCTTGGTGCTTTGAGGGCTTGTTGAATTGTTTGCCAAAACTTTCAATTGTAAGAGGGTGCTTGGTGAGAGGGCTCCCGTGACCCTAAGACAATTTGTGTATTGGCAACAAGGTCAAGTTTTGTGTTGTCTCTCTATTTCTCATCAAGCTTTGCGTGCATCTAGTCTTTAAGGCTAAGACTGAGTTGCTCAAGTTGATTTGTGTGCTTTACCTCTCTCTGGCATGGTGAATGTTTGTGTTTGGTGTGTGTGGCTATCTTGCATTCCCCTCTCTTTGTGTGTTTGAGTACAAGGAGATATCACGTGTGTCCTAGTTCGCATCTACAACTAGGTGGTGCCCCTTTTCTTGTTTGGTTTCGGGCTATGGGTTGTTGTTGTCTCTGATTGTGCTTGCCCCAGCCCCAATTGAGCAGCATGGGAGCCTCAAAGGGTGTTTAGAGGCCGCTCTTCTTGTTGCCCGTCCCGGACCGCCTCAGCACCAAGCTAACACTTGCAAAACACGCCATCAATTCCCTCACGGTCTCAGAACCAAGACCTCACAGACCTTCAAAGATGGTGAGAGCTAGCGGGGTATGAGAGTAGATTGAGAGGAAAAAGGAGTATTCTTATGAGAAAAGTATATCTCCTCACATAATCACTCATAATAGCTTAGCATAGCTTAGTAATTAGCATGGTAGAGGAGATGAGGATGCATTGGAGCTTGGCTCTTGGTTGGATTTGCATCACAAAGCCAAGAGTTGTTGGTGTAGGTCTCCCTTCTCACAACCTTAGAGTAGATGATGAGCTTTCCATTAAAGATTGAGAAGGAGAGAAAGTCTTCGTTAATTCACACAAGAGATTGTGTGAGTGTGTAAGTGATAATGCCTTGCAGAGATCAGCCCCCTCTCTCTCTTGGTCGACCCCTCATGAATTTTACTCATGCTGACATCCCATTGGACCGTGCAAAGCTTAGCCAATGATAATTAAGAAGCATAAGTGATAGCCTTGTGACATGTGTCCCCCTTTCCCCTTTTGTGAGAGCTTTAGGTAGTTAAATAATGCAATTAAACTCTCATTGGACCCCTTAGTCTTCTGGCCAATAGTAATCACGCAAGCCATTGGGCTGCTGAATGCTCATTGGATCTTAATTTCTATTGGTTATTTTATCAAGTGTTTTAAAATTAATTAAACTAAATGTACTCTAGCCTAATTCTCATTGGTCCACCTCTATGGCCATGCAATAGGATTTGAATGCATCTTGGGGACAACTGCGCTAGGGAGCTGACATGTGTCCCCTATTCCCTTTGTGTAAAGGGAGCCTGCTAGAGTGTGTGTGTGTGTGTTTCTCTCTCATCCCCTACTAAAAGGGCTCGCCCCCTCCAAGATAGGGATGTGGGAAGACTTTTGAGTCTTCCCACAAGCATCCAATCTTTCCTAGGTTTTGACCATTGAACTTAACCTTTGGATTTTGGAACCTTAGCATTTTAAAAATCTTTATGGGCTGAACCTTAGGGTCTTTGAAGCCCATTTTTGCACATTTCTCTTTTGCAGATGGCCCCCCCTTTGGATCCCTATTGTGGCCAGTCTGCCAGCTTAAACAATATTCTAGCTTTTTCTCACCTATTTTTCCCCATATTAAATGATTAGTTTAACATGAGAAAATCATTTAGAAGAATTCGATATTAGTTATTATGACAGATGTTGTAGGTCCGATGCCAAGGAATAGTAATGGCAAAAAGTATATCCTTGTGGTTGTGGACTATTTGACAAAGTGGGTGGAAGCAAGAGTTGTAAAAGATGTAACAATAGGAAGAGTGGCCTCTTTTCTGTATGAATAGGTGTGTCGTAGGTTTGGAGCTTCTATGGTTATCATTTTTTATTGTGGACTAGGGTTTAGGAGAAAACTTTTTAGTGATCTCATGGAGAGATTAAAAACTCAGCATAGGCATTCTTCTCCTTACTACACACAATGTAATGGACTGGTTGAAAACTGTAATGGTCAAACTATAAAGATGTTGTAAAAGTATGCTTTAGCATCCCAAAGAGTGGGACTTGGACTTGGAAAAGTGTTTGGGCTTATAGAACTGCGCATAGAGTGTCTACATAGTTTACATCATATGAGCTTGTTTATGGAAAGGAAGCTCTCATGTGTATACAAGTCCAATTTGATGCATTGAAGTTGCTGTGTAGAATGCAAGGTGAGTACAAAGAAAATCTTTCTCTTAAGTTGTTGTAGATCAATAGAGAGAAATGCAGTGATTATTATCTTCAACATGCGGAGACCAAGATGGAGAAAATGAATAAGTGGCTACGAGAGAAAGAAATTAAAGAGGGCGGCCTTGTAATGAAATATGATTCTCGCTTGTATTTCAATTTTTAGAAGAAGTTGAAAGACAAATGGTTGGGGCCATACATAGTGAAGCATGTTTTCCTGAATGGCACATATGAGTTGGAAAAACTTTCTGGTGAGCGTTTGCACTACAAGTAGAAGTAGTCTCTTGCTTGAGAATAAATGCTCGACCTAGAGGGTGGGCAATGATGATAGACAACTTTTGGCATGTACAAATTAGTGTGTATATGCATGGCCATATGTACAAATGAATGTGAATACATGCATTTGGGAGTTTCACAACATGATTTTGGGTTTCAAATGTGATGCGATGTGTACACATTGTAAATAGTTATACTTGTGTGCCGGCAATTGAGCATAAGTACATGCCTAGACAGGGTGTGAAAGCATTAGATGGGGTTCCAAAGGGCTTCTTTTTTATTTACAAAATGTGTTTGATTTTATAGAATGTAAATATAGCAAGTTGGAAGTGTGGGAACTCTCATCCCTCCCCCAAGGTTTGATACATGCAGTAATTGTCTATTTGCGACACTTGATATGCAGTAATGCGTGAACCACCTTAGAAGTCATCAAACATGGAATGTGGATATGTGGAAACATATTTTTGGTATAAAGGACCAAGCCCATAAAATTTGGTGGATTTTGGAGTCCGTTTGATATTTTTCCTACAAAAAATGCCCATCAAGGGGTCGAAATTGGCCAAAATTTGTCCAAAAAATGGTCAAAATGGTGTGAAAAGGAAACACTTTGCCATATCACTGATGGTTAGATGGGTGTTCAAGATGAGTGAGACTTTGTGAAGCCAAGAATTAGCACTTTCACCTCTCTATGTGTGTGGGAGGAAGCAACAAGGTTTCTACAGGTGGTCCTTTGCTGTCCTGTCTTGTTCACTGGAATTGGAGCTGATCACTTCAGATAGCTGATTCTAGTGTTAGAATTTATAGCTACTAGAAGTCGTCAATTCAGTCAGTGAAATTGGAATGGAATATAGAAACTGAGCCGGAATAGTTATTGAACTGAAATACTCTATTGGAACTAGAAACAAACTGAATGGCTGGAAAAGTGTTTTAGATTCAAATTCAGAGTTTACGAATACAATGTAACACGGATTGAAGCTCATTTGACTATTGTAGTAATGATTACAGAGTAGAGTTACAAGTGAAGAGATTGTCACTCAAGACAGCTTCAAAGACTAGAACCAAGAGACTAGATGTAAGAAGTCAAAGAGTACAAGCAACCCAAAGTACAATCAGCCCGATTACAATGTAATGGGTCCTATTGATAGCCTTTTGAGGTTGCTGTGATAACCGCCATGGTAATTACCGGCTGGTTCGCTGTTCGGCTTCCAGGAGACAATTCTTGCATATTGAGACTATCTCTGCCGTCTACATCCTTCCCTCCTTTCTTGAATTTTGGTAAGACTTCAAAATTTCTGCAAAAAAAATCCATCGTCTGATCCTTCTGAGGTGTTGAGAAACCTCTTTGCTTGCCTGCTGGGTTGGCCGATGTTCCTCATGATAGTACTCTTCTTAAGTTTCTAGCTCTCTTGGTATTGCTAGATTTATACCATACTTCATGCTTGTTGAGTGCTTGACACCCCTATAGTTGTAATTCCATGGGTGTCCAGCCAAAGAAACTCCAACACCTTATAAAAAAAATCCACTTTCTGATTCTGAGATTGGATGGAAAAATCCACCGCCTAATTTTGAGAATGGCTAGAAAAATCTACCATCATATCCTTCCACTGAGCCCGCTTCCTCTTGCCCTTCGGTCATGTTGGTGTTTTAGAAGTCCCAGTGCCAGCATTATCCTTCTATATTAATTTGTCAATGGCCTCCTGCTCAAGATGATCCCGCCTTTCTGTAGTCATTTCTACTTCATAAGGCATGAGAGGATGATAGCTTTAGGTGTCAGGATCATAGAGTGTGCGTTTGCCTTTTGTTAGATGAGTTCTGGCCAATTTGTGACAATGCGAAGCTGTATGGATCCATCCTTCTGAAAGAGGCTGATTTATTTTAATCCTAGCTTCAAAGAGAATCCCAGCCATCTCTTTGTATTGTGGTCCTAGGCCTGGTTAATCCATAACACCTTTTCAGGGATTTTAGAGGACTCCACAGTAAGCTGCAGCAGCTGGTTTGTGATCTTGGTGAGACCTCTAAGCTGGATTTTCCATTGTCCCATACACAGCTTAATTCTCTGTATATCCTCCTTTAGTTCCCTAGGATCATTTAATTGAAGAGAATCATTGAGCACTGTTTGCCAGGTTTTCCATTTGACAGTAGATCGCTCATATCAATCCCACAAATAATCACTAATATAGTATGTGAGCCGATCTACTAGTTTTGGATGTTGAGGATAAAGTGCTGGGAAAAACCTAGGCAGCTCAGCTTCTCTAGCTGGTAAAGCATACAGAGGACTGGAGAATCGGGTACAAATTCTAGAAAATTGAGGACAGCCTGATTCTCTTGCTACATCATCTTTCTAGTCACTCTGACCAGCTGAAACAATCTTTGGAGAGCAGTTGCTCATTCTCCCATTGTCATTTGAGTTGAAGGCCCTTTACTGGTGGTAGCTTGATCTTCAAGAAT
Source organism: Adiantum capillus-veneris (assembly GCF_014529385.1). NCBI lineage: Eukaryota > Viridiplantae > Streptophyta > Polypodiopsida > Polypodiales > Pteridaceae > Adiantum > Adiantum capillus-veneris. The sequence continues at coordinate 48,579,572 of NC_140957.1, forward strand.
AGATTGTACCCTCTGATCCAGAACTCTCATGGCAATTTGGATTTGCAGTAAAACCTCTTTCACTTGACCTCTGACGTCCTTCATACATTTATAGGTTGGCATGTTCCCCAACAGGAGCTCTAATTCTATGGCTAGGGAATGACAGTCTGCAGTAGACTGCCGCTGCCAGTGTGGATTAGCTAGTTTGTCAACAGAGTTTAGTACCCATTCATGTACTCTTTCTAGCAATTGAATTCTGCTAGGATGCTCAAGTAGTTGGCACACCTCTTGGTCATGGAAAGCAGCTGATTTCCAATGTTGGACTATTTCTTTGGCGCCAATATACATTCATTGAAACCATTGAAGATTAGACAGAAGAACATCATCCTCTAGTTACATCCTGGTTAAAGGAGCTTGCTGATGTCTTAGTCTCTTGTCCAGTGTGATGAGTTGTAATGAATGTTGCTCATCACCTTTTAGAACCTCAGTCACATATTTTCCTTTCCCTTTCTCATCCGTATTGTGATGTGACTGGTGCACTGGTGAATTCCCAATGTTGCTGGGTTGTTGATCTCCAGCCTGCTAATCACCGCACTGCTGACGTTCATACTGGTCTGGCTAGTCTGTATTGGGCTGATTTCCTCCTATAGCCCCTGTTCCACTAGCACTAGATCCTAAAGGTGGATATGGAGGAGAGTCATCATCATCATGCCTTTCTTCTGGTTCATCCTCCTTCTCTTCCTCTTCTGCTGTCTTATCATCATCCTCATCGAGGTTGTTCTACTGCTCAATATAATCCAGGATAGCTTGATTTGCCAAGGTACTATTGTATTCAAGAATTTTATCCTGCAAATCAATCTGCATTGTTTTCATAAGTGCTCTTATATTATCTATATTGAAAACAACATTCCCCTCTGGATTCAGTATCTCAGCCAAATTATTATAGATACATCTTTCAGCTAAAGTGGCTTTCAACTCAATGTGACTAGTCAACAATGAGTTGAAATCAACTCTCTTCATTCGCAACATGGTTTCGAATCTGTCAACAGCTCTTTCAGCCTCTACCTTTTCTTCTCTAAGCGTCTATATCTCAGACTCCATCTTGGAAAACTTATCTTCTAAGTGCTAAATGGTCCTAGCTGATTGATTTTCAAGGACATTGTGCCGCAGGGACTGGGCTCCTCTCTCCTGCTCCAACTTTTCAACTTGTTGCTCATTCTCACTTAGTTTATCTTTTAACTTGGTCAATTCATCATTTGATACTAAGGCATCCAACATTTGTCTATAGCATTCACAATAGTGTTGATTGTCCCAAGGGGAAATCTGTTGCTCAAGACAAGGGGAAGGAAAAAGCAGTGCACATGGTGCAGCTTTTACCTCTTGAATCCTCTTCCTAGTTTGCTAATGTGGAAGTAACACACACCGAGGCGGTGCATGAGTGCTGTATCACGGCCTCCATGTGGCAGCAGACTTTCGGACCACATGAGTTGGTGCGTATGCATGGCTCTATTCAAGGGCACACGGTGCGGATCTTGGTAGACAATGGTGCGTCGCACAATTTCATCAATTATAAATTGGTGAAACGACTCAAATTGCCCCAAACCCCGAGTTCCCATTGCTACAAGGTAGCCATGATTAACGGCCATGATGCTGAGATATGGGAAACTCAGGTTAAAGATGTACCTCTGGAAATTCAAGGATACCGTACCTCTTTGGATTTCGAAGTCATGAATATGGAGAGGGCGGATGTGGTTCTTAGTCGTGAATGGTTGCATAGTTTAGGATCATCCCTTAGACGTAGCTATGAGCATAATAGTCTAATGTTCGAATCCAATGGTGTGCACGTGCTGCTGCTGGGGGAGAAGGATGTACCTTCCTCACCACTTATTTGTACAACTGAGCTTATGAAGCTCGCTTCTGATGATGCAATAGAAGAACTCTTTTTGTGTTACTCACTGTGCCATTTTATTTCCAATGTGGATGATGTTTTTAATGATGATAATGTTTTGAATAAAACTTCCTCAACGCCGCATTCTTCTCTCTCTCCTCTTCCAGCTATGCCTACTAATTCAAAACAAGCAAATGTTGCTAATGAATTAAAGGAACTTTTAAGGGAATTTAAGGATGTGTTCCCAGATGATTTACCACCAGGGCTACCGCCGACACGTTTTGTGCAACATGGCATAGACGTGGTTGCAGGCAGTAAGCCAGTGAGTAAACCGTCTTACAGAATGAGTCATTCTGAGGCTGCTAAAGTGGAACGTCCGCTTGCAGAGGGTTTATTCAACCAAGTTCTTCACCATGGGCCTCTCCCATTCTCTTGGTGAAGAAAAAGGACAGTAGTATGCGCATGTGCGTAGATTACCGTGGATTAAATGCGGTTACTGTTAAGAACAAGTACCCATTGCCACGAGTAGATGAGCTGCTTGATAAGCTCACCCACGCTCGTATATTTTCAAAGATTGATTTAAGATCTGGGTATCATCAAGTACGCATCAGGCTTGCGGATATACCCAAAACAACGTTCCGAACAAGGTTTGGACATTATGAGTTTTTGGTGATGCCCTTTGGGTTAACCAATGCTCCCGCTACGTTCATGACACTCATGGATAGTGTCTTGAGACCATACTTGGAAAATTTTGTTATCGTTTTCCTCGATGACATTCTTGTATATAGTGCCACTGAAGAAGAGCACTTAGCACATTTGAAACAAGTGTTTCATTTGCTACTCCAAAATCAGTTACATGCCAAGGAATCCGAATGTGATTTTCTCAAGGAGGAAATTCACTACTTGGGGCATGTTATTTCGGCTGCAGGGTTACACATGGATCAATCCAAGGTGGATGCCATTCGGAGGTGGCCCTCTCCCAAAAATTTGGAAGAGCTCCATATTTTTTTAGGCTTTGCAGGTTTTTATCGTCGATTTGTTAAAAACTATGCCCATATTGCTGTTCCCATGACAGATCAGCTGAAAGCCAAGGGCAAGACCTTTCAGTGGGGATTAGAACAACAACAAAGTTTTGACAAACTTAAGGACACATTAGCCACAACTCCTATTTTGGCTATTGTGGATCCCTTAAAGCCATTCGTTTTGGAAACGGATGCTAGTAATCGTGCAATTGGAGCAGTCCTTCTGCAGGAGGGAAGGCCAATTGCATTTGAAAGCAAGAAGCTGGATTCAGCACAGCAGAATTACTCGGCTTACGAACGAGAGCTCTATGCAATAGTGTCTGCTTTAAAGACATGGCGGCATTATTTGTATGGTGCACATTTCGAGATTGTGTTTGACCATGAAAGCATCAAGTGGTTCACACAACAACGTGATTTGAAGGGTCGCAAGGCCAGGTGGTGGGCTGAGATTCTTCAGGAGTATGATGCCAAGCTACAATATCGCAAAGGGCGGTACAATGTAGTGGCTGATGCTCTCAGCCGAATGCCAGAGATCAACTCTCTCCTTTTCACGGAATTGCGGAGTGAGTTTTTGGAATCTCTCAAAGGTAAGTGCGAGCATGGTACTGCATACTCCAAGGTGTGGAGCTATGTTAGAAAGAGGGATCCTTCTCACTCCAATGTTGGTAGTGATTTTGTTTCCTCCACACCCAGTTCTCCTCTTTCGAGTGATGAACTGCAGAGATGGAAGAATTTTTCCATAGATGATGGGTACCTACTCCACAAGGGGAGAGTGTGTGTACCGACAGACGCGGACACTCGGCGCCAAATTCTTTATGAATGTCACGATAGTCCAAGTGTAGGGCACCCGGGAATTAAGAAAACTTATGCACTCGTAAGACGACAGTTTTAATGGCCAGGTTTGCATGGGTATGTTCAAGACTATGTCTTGCATTGCCAAAAATGTCAAGTTAATAAAGCAGAGCGCCTGAAAGCAGGAGGACTCTTACATCCTTTAGAGATTCCCAATGGTAAATCAGAAAGTATCTCCATGGATTTTATTGTGGGTTTACCAACCACTATTCGAGGACATGACTCGGTATGGGTGGTCGTAGACCTGTTAAGACTCCAGAATTAGCGAAGTTATTTGTGGACAATCTTTACAAGTTGTATGGATTTCCAAGTAACATTGTGAGAGATGGTGATCCCAAGTTTAACAGTCATTTTTGGGGGGTTGTTTTTAAACGATTGGGTACACAACTTCATTTAAGTACGACGGATCACCCTGAAACGGATGGTCAGACGGAACGAGTCAACCAAGTGCTAGAGGATATGCTACGAGCATACGTTAGCAAGAAGAAATCAGATTGGGAGGATTATCTTCCTCTTCTTGAGTTTGCATATAATAGTGCTAAGCATGTTACAACTGGTTTTAGTCCATTCATGATTATGTATGACCATTCAACTTGTTAAATCGACACTAGTAATACTCATTGCCCCTAAAGCGGCGAAGTCTCAAGTGTACGTGCCTCTGAAACATGGGAAAAAAGACACTCGGGATTTCTCCCCTTTTGGAAGGTGGGTCTTAGGATCGCTAGATAGGTTAAGTACGCTTCCCCTGCGAGGTGGAGCTAGATCTCATTGCTAGTAGGCTCGAACTCGACTCACTTTGTGGAGAGAGATCGTCCGCTAGTTGAACCATGAACCACTTTGTTTGCTTCCGCTATAGATCTAGTGGCCACCAGGTTCACCATCAGATCCGCCGTTGAATAATACGGTGGGGTGGGGACCTCACATCATATCTCCTGCTTGATGCATATTCGGTGTAGCCTGTGTTAGACACTGCTGACACACTCTATATGCGTACAAGAAATTTGTCAAACAAAAGCATGTACTGTAAAAGATGGAGTTGATGTGTGAGGTCCCTGCCCCTTGTCGAGAGGAGCGGAGTACCTTTGATAGGTTTCCAATCCCGAGAAGGAAAAACCAATGGACATTGCCTTAGCTACTACGTAGCCACGGGCATGAACCGTTAGTGAAGGATTGGTCCTATCTCGCTACGGCGGAGCGTGACCACCATAACCCTATCTAAAAACTATCTATAATCAATTATACCTAAAAGTATAAATCTTAGAGTGACCAACCTGTGCGCTTTTTTCCCCATGTTTCAGAAGCACAGCCACGAAGGTTTGTCTCTTTTAAGATTTATGACTTAAAAAAAAACAATTTCCAGCGTTGGAAAGTTATCCAACTCATCGGGTCCACCCGTCCATAGAATGATACCGTCGGGGTATCATTCTCCCACTTTTCACCCCGCACTCACCCTTCTTTTGTTATCTAATTACTGCCACACTGTTTAAACATACATGTTCCTTTACTTTATTTATGATACTGGTTCGTTAAAACAGCCCTTCAAACAATATTACAAACAATAGTCAAACAAGAAGTACAATTTTAAACCAATAACCCTTGGATTAGGTTCACTCAAGAATCTCTACTGGCGCTATTATGTCCGATCGGTATATTCATTATTTATAAAAATCCTTGTCCTCATGAGTGTCCCATACCGCTCGAAAAGTACTCGTTGTGCTAATCTGGACGTACTCCCACCACAGCAACAACGGTGCCAATCTGGGCGTCATCCTCACCCCACGGCAAAACAAAACTGTAGTATCCAGCTGGGCTAATCTAGGTGTACTCCCACCACAGCATCAGCGGTGCCATCCTGGGCGTCATCTCACGCCTTGGCAACTGCCACATAATACCAGCGCTAATAAGTAGAGAGACTTAAGAGAAAACATACCGAAGGTTTTGGACAAACATTCTTTCCTATAGTAACCAATTTAACCAGACAATCTTTCCTACTTGTCAAACATATGCCGAGCTTCTTGGGGTTAAGCCCCGTGGTTTCGGTTCGTGTTTTCTTTTCATAAGGTAAATATTATATTTCTATGGTATCGCATATGCAATGATGTATAACTTGAAACTGCAATACTAACCTGTAACATAGCTCCGATTGGTCCGATTGGTGGAGACATAGCATGTTCTGCAAGAGTTCCTCCGTTACTTGTACCGGCTTCATGATCATTAGTACCTTGTTCGAGCACGCTTTGGAGCCATTTTTTTGTACTACACTTATGTTATACACTTAGAACTTTAAATTGGTCAATTTTCCTAGTAGTCTCCTTGTTTCCAAAGAGAGTCTGTAAATTGAACCCTCGCTAACTCGGATTCACACTTAGTGTTGTTGTTCTATATCTAATTTCTATACATCAAATATTTGTTAATCTTAATTAATAAAAAATTAAGTGTGTAAACTACGAGTGAAAGTTTAGGGCTGCATTACTTTTATGTATGACATTTCTAATCCAATTCTAACTTCCATTTCTATACTTCAAGTAAATCAATTTTTAGTATTATTCAAAATTCTACTTAATCTAATTGACAATAAAATTGTTGAATGATAATTTCATCATCTATAATAAGAATATGATGAGTTCTCTTATGTATTAACTTTCAATTAACTATACATAAGTTAATAGTGAAGATGTACTAACTAGAGAGAGTAGGTATACTTAGAGAGATTAGAGTAAGAGAAAACATACACTCACATCTTTTCTAAAGTTAATTGAATCTTACTAATCTATTAGAAGATTAGAGTAAAAGAGAACACACACACATCCTTTTCTAAAGCTAATTGAATCTCACCAATCTATTAGAGAGATTAGAGTAAGAGATAGCACACACGCACACATATCCTTCTTAAAACTAATTGAATCTTACTAATCTATTAGAGAAATTAGAGTAAGAGATAGCAGGCACACACACATAGCTAATTGAATCTTACTAATCTATTAGAGAGATTAGAGTAGGAGATAGCGCACACACACACATAGCTAATTGAATCTTACTAATCTATTAGAGAGATTAGAGTAAGAGATAGCACACACACACACACACACACACATATCCTTCTTAAAACTAATTGAATCTTACTAATCTAGTAGAGAGATTAGAGTGAGAGATAGCACACATACATCAATCCTAAAGTTAATTGAATGCTTAATTAATACGCACCTTATTAGTCCACTAGAGTTTTTGCTCTCTTAGTGGTTTGTAGACGTCTTCTCTCTAAGAGAAGTGGCAGCACTTCGTGAGCGCTATAGAGGCAATCTCTATGTCTAAAGTATGAGCATGGCTGCTCTATTATAGCAGAAAAGAAAACGTCCAACTTTTTTTTTCAAAAAAAAATAATAATTTTTTTTAAAATATTTTTTTTTCCCCAAAAATCATACCCACGTTTTTGGTACCCTTGTGGTACCCATCAGCTTGACCACTTTGTCATTATCATCAAAAGATAAGGCCACACAGCCCCCCCTCATTAAGATTAGTCAAGACTAGCCTCTTCTTTTCATGTGACAGTGTGTCCCACTTTGTCCCCTCCTATGTGAGTCCAGGTGAGTCCATGTGCCTTCATTTGTCATCCCTGTGTATTCTTTTGTCTTTATAATTATTTTATTTATTTCCTTAATGATAATTTACTTTATATTTTTAAGTTAAACTTTAAAGTCTTATATTAAATTTACGGTAGTAAAAGAAAATTCTACAATCAGTAAATAAGTCTTGCAATAAGTTAGTTATTGATTCATATAGCTAAACATGTCAGAATTTTGTAGCGTAAATTTTAAATTCTAGGTTTTCTCAACCTACGATTCATAATTTGAACTCGAATATCTTAAATAATGAGTGATGGTTAAAAAAAATTCAAATGCGTAATAGAACTTGAGTGAAATTCGAAAGTAGAGACCTTACATGATGGATGCTTCAAGGAATAAATGTAGCACATGTGACATCAAAGGACGTCGCAATAGATTTCACGTTTTCAAGAAGGGTTTTCATTGTAGAAGCCTCACCGTTATCAAGAAGTTTACAGTCTTGCCAGGAAAGTACCGGGCTTTTGGCTGTGAGAGTTTGTGAGAGAAATCCAAAAACTATATGAACGAGTTATACCATAGATGCCATGAAGTCTAGGGTTTGAAAGAAAGTGCAATCAAAGAAGCCCCACTCTTTCTCTCTTGCACTCACACACAAAGAAAGAACACAAAAGAGCATATTAAAATAACACAAATATGAAAACATCAAGGCTATGGTCGTATCGTATCATGGGTAATATGAAAGTGTTAATAGATGAGTTAATGGCGTTCAATCTTTGTCGACCAGACAGGCTACAAATTATTCTTAGGAATTGTAATTTTGTGCTTTACCATAATATGTATGTTTTGGCTAGTGATTGGGATTAATTGTGTGTATAGATCCTCTTGGTTCATAGCAAGATAACTACGCTTATGTCAAAAGAAAAAAATTTAATCTATAAGAGGTAGTATGATGAGATCCGTTGAAAGAAGTATTTCATTGAGCCTTTCTGGGCCAAAGAGAAACACTATATGTTGCTGACAGTGTATTTTACAACTAATCCATACACTAATTGTAATAGATCACACAGAGTGGAAGAGATAGAAATTCACATCATATGGATTATTCATCTAGGATAACTCTAGTATGTGCAAAATGTAGATATGAGAGAAGTGAAGAGAAGATAAATTTCCCTCCCAAGCCCTATTCTTGCTTGTAGGCAATAAGGATACTTCGGGGAAAGATGTACCTCTAGCGGGGAGAAATGTACCTTGTGCACTAGTATTTCTTCACAAGAAGGTTGTTGATAGAGTGTTTTTGCTTGATTGCGTTCAAGAGAAACAATTAGGACACAAGAGAGATGGAGATTGGAGTAGAGATAGAAGTAGTAGAATTCATGGAGGTATAGGTTGGGCTTGAAGATGAAAACAAAAAATCAACAAAATAACAAAGCAAAAAACACCTTACTTATCAACCGCTTTGAGAGTATTTGCCAATTTGATGAAGATGGTAAGAGATAGAAGACTTCGGCCTTGATTGAGTAGAGTTGATGTTTACAAGGATACTTTCAAGTTTAGCTAGCCTTCCTCAAAGGTAAGTGTAGGGCTAAAGGCTAATTTGGCATGAATTCTCTCACTCCCTCTTGAATGGTTTTCAAGGAAGAAGAGGTTCCCTTTTATAGGTGAAGGGAACCCCCAAGGGTTACACAAGAAAGAGAAGAGCCAGTGTGAACAGGAATCGGCAAAGTTTGAAATGAGCTATCCTTGCATCATGTGAGCAGAGTAGGGTCCACCATTTTAATCATATCTCCTCAATCGTGGCTCCAAATAAAGAAATAAAAAAAGGGACAAACATTTCAGCTCATGAGTTATGACTCCTATTTTATATACTTTTTCCAATTTTGATTGGAACCTTGTGTAAAGAATTCACCAAAATAGGATATCTTTCTGGCATCAAAAGTCTTCTTATGGTCCCCTTAGCTTAAACTTCCACTTGATTCCAATGGACACCTCATTCAATATGAAAGCATGGCATTGCTCCTTGACAAATGTTTATAAGCATCCTCTTAATAATGCATTAAAATAAGTGCATCTTTGAAAATCATGCAAGCTAGTGTCCCACTAGGATTTAATTCCTTTTTAGTAGGCTAGTATCTATTAAATATATATATATATATATATATATATATATGAAAAATATATAAAATATATATATATATATATATTAAATTTACTCTAGATATAGGATCTAGCTAGGATGTGAGATGATAATGAGATAGTAGAAAGAAAGAACCAATGCTTTTTGCTCCAAGTTAAAGAGACGGAGCTATTGACGCTTTTTCCATAGTACTTTTTGACGATAAAGTAAGAATATGTTACCCTTGATATAAATAATAGGATGAAATAGAAATATTATTATTATACTTAGATATGAATATGTATTTATGTATCTAAAAAGTTGCAAGATAGATCTTGTAGCATTTGTTCCCACTATGTACATGTCACAGCACGACACCGTGCTCAGTGTGTGAGTGTCTTTTGGACTTCCTCCTTCAGTTCACCAGACATAAATTACAATGACTTCGACTCTTATGCCCACCTATACCATCATAAGCGACACAAAGTAATTATGCTCAATTCTTCTATCTTAAGCAATACCTAGACTAATTAAGACGCTTAGACCATAGAAGATATAATTTGAACCTTTGGGACTAACACCTCGCTCCTTTACTGGCTTAGTTGTCCGACTTTGACTTTTATGCCATGTATGTTCAATGGTGACTTGGACACATGTTCAAGGGTAGAAACCTAATTCCATAAGTCTTGGAGATTTAGGCCTCTTTACTTGTGTTGGTCTGTGGATGCCATCATTTTGTCCAGTAGGTTGGCATAATTTGGCTCCTCTTGACTTGCCATGTAGTATGTTCACACTGCTTTGTGGAACAAGCTCGTGAGCTCTTGTAGTGAGTGAAGGAGACTTTGCTTTATCTCCCATGAGAAGCGATTGTTGATAGGTGTGGGTTCTTTGTGATTAAGTTTCTTTTGGAACCCACCTTGTGTTTGGTCCTTGTTTGACCGTCTTTTGCATTTGCTTCTTTTTCTCCATGACTTGATGGACACTATGCTTTCGTATCCATAACTGATTGTCTTTGTTGTATAAGCCTTGATTTTTTAGTAGATAACGAGGTATCCATCTACTAGAGATTGTAGCACCCTTTGTTATGATTGGCTTGTGTTGGCTCTTTGTTGCCATTTCTTGCTTTTGGGTGGAAGCTTGTGCTGCATGATTTTCTCTTTGTTATTCCAGATTGAGCTACAACTTTTGATAACCATAATTGAGTGTTACCTTCATAAAATTCTTGTGCTTCGAGTAGCTTGACTGATATCATCCGCTGCTTCACTTGTTTTTCTTGGGTAGCTTGACTTCGGCACGCATTCTTGTGGCATGGCTTGTTTCTTTGATCTTTTCTTTTGCCTATTGTGGTTGTTCTTTGTAAGACAGGGGGAACTAGAACCTAGGAGTCCACCTCCCAACCACCCACTATATAGCATGGCTCCTAGCCCTTTGCCCTAGTTGGACTCCCTTTCCACACTACCTAGCCCGGCCTTGCCGTTGTCCTGAAATTACTTTCCCCTTAAAGAAGAGTTTTTGTCCTCGAAAACAAAAGTGGAGAACTTCTTCTTAAGAACACTAATGTTTTCCCAAGTGGCATCCTTCATGGATCCAGCTGTTTGGTTGAACGGAACACGGTTCAACAGGAGTTTCAAGGAAACCAAGAGTAACATCTTGATTTTTCACATTGTTATCCATTTGCAACCATCTTGTGTTACCGATTCCTATCCAATCATAGTGTATAGACTCCATTTAGAACACACATGAGTATGAAAAACGAGTTATCACAAAAAGATGTACCCTAAAGAGTACCTCTTTTCACTTTCCATGAAAGTAAATTGCTAACATGACTCATCAGCCAAGTTTAAGTCCTTGACTTGTTTTCCAAGTTCAGTAGTAAACAACCCCACCATCACTAGTGTTCAAGGTTGAGAACTTGATTTATACATGAAGAGACTACACCTAATCGCAAACATGCTTTAACTTTATAAGAAAACTCCAAGTAGAGCAATAAATGCTTACTAATTGGATCGCATGGTGCTAACATATGCACTTGAATATCCTTTAGCACAAAACTACACTTTGTAATCTGTATATCCCCTTGGATAAGAGACGGTATTGAGGTGTGTTTCCCCCACGGTTTATAGCCAGTCTTTCCAGATGGCTGGTAAACGGGGATCACAATATCGTACCACATTGCTGAGGAATCAACAATTGGATGAATAACCATCATGGTTAACTTGAAAAATCTACAAGCATCCAAATTGAGCCATGACCTCTATTTGTGATTGGTAGACCAAAACGTAAACTCATTGAGATATTGCACATAGAGTGTAAAAATGCTTCATAAGAAATAGCTTGAGGAATATGCATGCCGTTCCAAATCAGCGTTTGCTAAACACTAGGGCCCATAACACCTAGTGTGCATGCATTTAGCAAAAAACAGATCTGAACCTGTATATCCATGGTGATCCTTGCCAATATTTATGGCAAATGTGATGCACCTAGCACACATTAAAAAGGAATGTAAATAGTTCTGAAAAGACACTAAATACTTTCAGTTGCAATCTTGTGTAAGCCTTGCTGAAACGTTGTCGAGAAATTTGTGGTCTTGCCAGGAAAGCACCGGGCTTATGGCTGTAAGAGTTTGTGAGAGAACTCAACAAAAACTATGTGAAGGAGTTAAACCATAGATGCCATGAAGACTAGGGTTTGGAAAGAAGTGCAATCTAAGAAGACTCACTCTTTCTCTCTTGCATTCACACATACAAAGAAAGAACGCAAAAGAGAATGTCAAAACAATACGAAGATGAAAACATCAAGGCTATGGTCATATCGTATCATGGGTAATATGAAAGGGTTAATGGATGAGTTAATGGCATTCAATCTTGGCTGACCAAATAGGCTACGAATTGTTCTTTGGAATTGTAGTTTTGTGCTTACCATAATATATATATTTTGTCTAGTGATTAGGATTAATTGTGTGTACAAATCCTCTTGGTTCATAGCAAGATAACTACGCTTACATCAAAAGAAAAATTATAGTCTATGAGAGGTAGTATGATGGGATCCGGTGATAGAAGTATTTCATTGAGCCTTTCAGGGCCGAAGAGAAACACTATACGTTGTTGAAAGTGTATTTTACGGCTAATCCATACGTTAATTCTAATAGATCGTACAGAGTGAAAGCGATAGAAATGATCATCATGTGGGTTATTCATCTAGGATAGTATGTGAGAAATGTAGATATGAGAGAAGTGAAGAGATGAGAAGTTTCCCTCCCAAGCCCTATTCTTGCCCGTAGGCAATAAGGATACTACGGGGAGAGATGTACCTGTAGCAAGAGAACCTAGAGAGGATGAATTACTAAGAATGAGAGAGATAGGTTTGGTTAAGGAGATGAGATTAGATACATATATATATATATATATGTTGGATTAGAGATGAAAATGAAAACAACAAGAAATCAAGAAAATATCAATGTAGAACACATCTTACTTGAAACCCTTCGGCACCATTATTGATGGGAGAGAGAAGAAGAGTGGATAATTCCACTTTGATTGATACACCAAGTGCAAGACCTTCTTTGATTAGAGTTGATCTTCCAAGGTTGGTTTGTTGCAAGAATGGCTAGTCTCCCTCTAGGAAAAAGTGTAGGCCTGGGCTTATGTTAATGGCTAAGTACAATTAGGCATTACTACTCACTCCCTCGAGAATTCCTCTCATCAATGGCTTGAATGATTGAGTTCCTTCCAAGGAAGAAGAGGTCCCCTTTTATAGGTGAAGGGAACCCCAAGGGTTTACACAAGAAGAGAGGAGCCAGTGTGAACAGGAATTGAAAAAGTTGGAAATGAGCTGTCCCTGCATGATGTGGGCAGACTAGGGTCCAGTATTTTGATCCTATCTCCTCAACCGTGGCTCCAAATAAAAAAGTAAAAATATGGGCAAAAACTTCAGCTCATTAGCTACGATTTTTATTTTAAAATCGTTTTCCAATTCGGATTGGAACCTTGTGTAAAAAATTCATCAAAATAGGGTCCATTTATGGCAGCAAAAGTCTTCATGTGGTCTCCTTAGCATAGACTTTCATTTAATTCCAAAGGACACCTCATGCCATATGAAAGCATGAAATTGCTCCTTGACAAAGTTTTGTAATCATGCTTGCAATAATGCATTAAAATAAGTGTATCTTTGAAATCATGCCACCTAGTGTCCCACTAGGATTTGATTCTCTCCTAGTAGCTATTTAAAAAGAAATATAAGAAAAGTATAAAAAATACATAGAATATATATATATTGGAGTTTACCCTAGATATAGGATCTAGCTAGGGTGTGAGATGATAATGAAATAGTAGAAATAAAGAATCAATGCTTTTTGCCCCAAGTTAAAGAGGCGGAGCTATTGATGCTTTTCCCATAGTATTTTCTGATGGTAAAGTAAGGATAGGTTACCCTTGAGAAAAATAATAGGATGAGATAGAAGGATTATTATTATACTTAAATATGCATATGTACACTATAGAAAATATAATTATGTATCTATAAAAAAATACAAGATAGATCTTGTAGCATGCGTTCCCACTATGTACGTGTCACAGCACGACATCCACCCCCTCTAAACCTGCACATCCTCCGGTATGTGCCACATTGTCTCTTTGTAAGATTAGACCTCTTGTACATCTTCCTTGTCTTCTTCTTCACTGGATGATTCCAGAGCTTCATGTTCACTTTGATCTTCACTTATGTTTTTCTCTTCTTCCTCATCCATATCTTCTAGATCATTGTCTCCTCTTCTCTTAAACATTTCAATCATTTTTTCTGCAATGGGAATCTTTACTTCTGTACCATCTAGTTCAGACAAGCTGTAAGTAGCATTTTCATGCACATGCTTTACAACATACAGTCCAAACCATCTTTTTGAGAACTTACGCATGACTGTGTGCTGGTTATCAAGGCTACTATCATACATTAAAACCCAGTCACCTTTGTCAATTGCTTTGCTCCTGAGTCGATGTCGCTTATCAAAATAGTCCTTGTTTTTCAACCTTGCATTTTTGAGTCGTTCTTTTGCAGCTTCAATGTCTCCAGGTCTTCTCTCTAGCTGCCTTATACGCAGTACAAGGAGATCTTCCCTACTAAGCCCCTCTTGCCGAGGTAGTACATTCCATGTGGGAATTGTATCCTCAATTGGCATCACTGGCTTTTGACCATGCATTAGCTCCGCAGGCATGTAGCCAGTTACTGAGCTATGTGTTGTACGATCAGCCCATAAAGCATATGGTAACAATTTTGGCCACTCACCAACTCTTCCTTCGCAAGCCTTGGCCAAAGCTTTGATGATAGGAGGATGCCCTCTTTCACTCTTTCCATTGCCTTCAGGGTTGTAAGTTGTAGTAAGAGAAAGCTTGATCCCTCATCTAGAAAAGAACTCCCTTGCTTCTTCGGCATCCAGTTCACCTCGATCTGCAGTGATTTTTCCCACACAACCATAACGGCAAATCACCTCATCAAGAAGGAATTTGCACAAAGCTTCTGTGGTCTTAGCTCTTAATGCTCTTCCTTCAACCTGGTTAGTTAGGTCCTCTCGTGCAAGAACCAAGTATCTCATCTGCCAGAGTCCTAAAGGCATCGTGACTAGATCCACAACCCATTTATAGTGCATGGCTAGTGGATATGTAGGGTGCAATCCATCACGATGTCGAACATTTGAATACATTTGACAAGTTACACATGACTCTACAAACTGAGATACATCTTTATACATACCCTTCCACCAGTATTTTTCTTTCAACTTGGAGAAGGTTGCCCACACACCCCTGTGTCCAGCCCATAGACTCTCATGAAACTCTTGCATGAGCTTTACTTGAGTCTCTTTTTTACATATAACCCGTTGTGGTGTAGCACCCTTTTGTTTAGGATGCTTCCACAAGTAACCATCTCTTAAAAAGTACCCATATGCTTTCCTGCGTATCCTCTTGAATTCTTGTTCAGACCAATCATCTTGTTTTGTTAGATTACTCAAGTACCTTCCAATAGAAAGCCAATCACCTTCATAAAGATCTTTCAAGAACAATTCAAGTGAATTAGTCATGCAGACATTGTTACCTTTGACATGAGAGATAGAATAGAATTTTGTGCCTACATCATCTCCCTCATCAATCATTTGTGACTTATCTTCATACCTTGCCCTTGATAGCATATCTGGCACTGTATTGTCTTTACCTGCAATGTGCTTAAACTCGGGATTTAAGGACTTAATGTAGGCAATCCACCGCAACATAGCAATGTCTGGTGTTGAGCAGCTTGTAATCATCCCAAGAAGTGGTAGACAATCTGTTTCTACAACCACACATGCACCAATTAGGTATTCTTTCCCACTTTTCAAGGCTGTAACCATACCCCATAACTCTCTCTTTATCTGTGGATAGTTTCTTTGGCGAGCACTTAGTACCTTTGCTCCAAATCTTACCACATACCTGTGTCCTTCTTTGTCATCTTGCCCTATTGCCCATCCAATCCCTGTAGGACTGGTATCTACTATCACAATCACTGGCCTTTGACACTCATAGTTTACCTTTCTCAAAGCCGTTGCTGACTGGAGTAACTCCTTTAGCTTTTTCATGGATTTTACATATGCTTCTGTCCATTTAAACTTTTGATTCTTTCTGAGCAGCTGATAAAGAGGATCAGCTACATGTGCATAATGTGGAATCCAAATAACATAGAAGACACATGCTCCCAGAAACCTTCTAACCTCAGTGATGCTAGTGCATGTTTCCTTCATTCTTTGGATGGCATCTACCTTTGATGGACAAGGTTTCCTACCATATGGCCCGCACATGTGCCCCACAATGAGCACTTCTTTGACACCAAACATAGACTTTTTCCCTGACAATGTAAGATTCACTTCTTCCAACCTAGACAAAATTTTATCACAATCATTTATATGATTTACCACAAACCTGTGACATCCCTTGAGATCCAAAGCTTCATCTTTGTCACTTTCTTCACATCCTTTGATAGGAAAATCATCAATGAAAGGCATTGTGATTTGAGGAATAAAGTCACGTAAGACCTTATTCATCCCATTCATCATATGTGCAACCGAGTTGGTTGCTCCGTGTGGCAAGGTACACATCCTTACCAAACCCAAAGGTGTCCTCATGGTTGTCAAGTCTCTGCTTTCGATTGCAAGCTGAAATTGATCATACCCTGAGTAGAGATCCCCCATTGAGTAGATTGCCCTCCCTGCAAACGCCTCTGCAAATTCATCCACAATTGGACCTGTACCTACATTTCTAATTGTCGCCTTGTTCACTGGTTGCATATCTTGGATGAAGCGTAGAGAACCATTCTTCTTTGGAACTGTGAACCACCTGTTTGAGTATGAAGCACAAGAAGGCTCCAAGATTCCCATTTTGATTTTCTCATTCAGTAGCTCTACTAACTTTGGCAAATGAGCCTTTGGAACCGGAATAGGCCGCAGATTCCAAGGCACATGAGGTATTGTGAAAATTACCATAGGAGCTACAATATAAGGATCAACACATACTATCTCATGTGGCTCAAATTCAAAAGCCTTACCATGATTTGAAAGCATTTCTTTGAAGCACTTTGTCTCCTCCTGTGTTAGAAACTCCTCGCAACCAATCTGCAACTCTTGAAAAGACTCCTTTGTGAAGGTATGCCCGATCTTTTTAGGATTCCGCAAACTTGGTTGTAAAGAGGCATGTTCAATATTTTCCCTGTTGTTTGGTGGTAAGGGTGAAGCTACTGGTTTCACCTTCTTTGCTACACTCTTGTATTTAGTTTCAACATGGACTTCTGGGCCAACTGTTTGGCTTTCTTTAAAGGCTTCTATTACTTGATACATTTCCATAGAGCAAACTTCCACAATTTTTTTTTCAAGATGCAAACTAGACCTCATTATAGCATCAAGCTCACCCATAGTATCTACAAAAGAAACTTGTTCGTACAAACCCAAAACATTTTCAGTAGGCTTTAGCAACCCACTCTTTTTCATGCCTATTTGTACATTATGCACATATTGCCTTTCACATCTCTTCAAATCTTCAAGTTTTGTAAAACATACTGATCCATTCTTTGTTACCAAGGAGCTCGTTGAAAATGCTTCACCTATTTTTGGATCAGGCGAGACCCTTTTTCTTTCTGTACCACTGCAATCCCGCTTTACAATGGTACTTGGCCAAAACCCATCATTTCTCTATGATCATGAAACTCTTTGCTCACCTTTGGTAGAGGATGTTCTCTGAGGTTGTCACGATTTCTTTCATGGTTTACACAAACTGTGAGAAATTGGACAGCTCGTTTACCATCTTTGCTACGTATTCTAGCATATGCTGAACCATCGTCCATTACCTTTGTTTCCATTCGAACTCCCACAATGTAGGGTTGTCCAAGGATGAGATGATATGAAGATGTATCCTGTACAAAGAAGTTTTGGTCAATCTTTACATCACCTATTGTTACCTTCACACCTGGACATGCTGCATACAATTCACCGGATGAATTGTTTGCCACTTTTACCATCCAGCCATGATCTGTGTCCATCGGCCATTTGCACTTGTTGTAGAGACTCTTTGACATTATGTTTATTTCTGAACCATGGTCAATCAAGGCAACAAATGGCTCTTCAAGATCACCTACCTTGACCAAAGTTTCTGTAGTAGCCCTTGCCCAATGACTTCGTGAATAGTAACTCCTAGGAATATCTTCAACTTCTTCATCATCATTTGAGAAATACACTTGCTTCACTCTCCCACTAGATTGGTAGCATCCTACCACAGCTCCATCATTCTCCTTATTTTGCAGTTGCATCCCTTGTGTCTTTGAGGTTTCCCCTTCAACCTGTGGACGAGAAACTTCAGCAAGGGTTTGCCTCTTTCTCTTGATGATGTCAATGATCTCCTCATGGAATTCACGCTTTGCAATGCCAAGAACTTCTCCCAGAGTAAACTCAATCTTGCTATTCAAGATCCTTTCCTCCAAGACTTTCTTTAAATCTGTAGCAACCTCAATATCAGATTGTAGTTTATAAGTTGGGCCTTTTGTCTTACCTTTCGTTGGCTCTTTCTTCTTTCTTGTTGTAGACTCTTCCATGAGTACTTCAGGTGGAGATGCTCCTTGTGTTGAGGGTGTTTGAGAAGGCATTGAGTCACTTCTTCCCCCACTTCTAGAAGCTCTTTTTGATGGTCCTTCATCAGCATTCTCATGTCTGCGCTTCTCTTCTACAATTGCCTCATTTTGTTGGCATTTTGTAATGTAGGCATGCACTGACAATGAGTCCACTGGATCATTCCATCTTGTTTCTAGACGTATGCAATCACCTGCTTCATGTAGAATCTCTTTTGTAAGCTTTCCCTTTTTAGCTAATTGCATGACATTTGGCCAAATTTGACCATGATGGTCACTCACCTCTTCATCACAAAAATGTTCAATATTTACTCCATAAGTAGCTGCCTCAACTGAAGAGGTGGCATGCTTAGTTGCCATATCTTCAACTAAGGTTTGCATTCCCCCCTTAAAAAAGACAACATCTTTTGACAAAGCATCACTAAAATCATCACAATCCCTTCTTACATGGTCTGTACTATCGCACCAAATACATCTATTAACAAACCCTTCTTTGGGCTATTGTCTTTGCCTAGGAAGTGGCCCTGATGGTTGGCTTTTTTCTTCAAGCTTTGCAAGCTTCACCTTCAAGTCACGCATTCCCTTCACAAGCTCATCTAGCATGGACTCACCAAACTTAGGAACGATAAAAGTAGGCTTTACCATTTTGTCAGGAGTTGAGGTGGAAGGACTTGTAGTGTTTAGTACCATCTTGTCCCTTCTTCTTTGTCGTTTGGCAAGCAGTGAGACAGCACCTTCAACCTCATTCCAGTCGGTCTTTAGTCCTTGCTCAGCATCTTTATCTTCAAGAAGAAGCTCCAAATTTTCTTGAAACTCTTTACCTGCAGCTTGTAAGAAAAGATCTGTCTTCTCTGCATCTAGTGTGGCCCTTTCTGTCCTTGTGAGTTGTGCATAGCGCCGCTCAAATTCCCTAAGTAGTTCTGTTATTGATAGTCCTTGCTTTGGCTTGACTACCCATTCTAAGAATGTTCTTTTGGTCACTCTCTCAGAGTCCTCCATGAAATATTCCTCCTTTAAAGCTACTTTGAGTTCTTCCCAATTTCTCCCATGTCCGTCTTTAATTGCCCTAACATGCTCCCTAATTTTTGGAGCAACAACTAGCTCAAAGCTTTGAATCATCTCACCTTCTGACACGCGATGCAGTTCCATCTCCTTCACATACTCGCGTAAGTACTTGGTTACATCTTTGCCATTGAATTGATCCATTCTGTTGACGACCGCTTGTATGGCCTTCGCTGCTGAAATCTCCCTTCTTTCAGTGGCATGTTGTTGTTGCATGATCATTGCAAATGCTTGAAACATTTGCATTGTTGCTGGGTCAAAATGCATACCCTATTGCTCAACATGATCACCCATGGTTACCCACAAACTCTCACCCTAGCAGATTTGCATCGGGTTCACCAAAAATATGTCGAGAAATTTACGGTCTTGCCAGAAAAGCACTGGGCTTATGGCTGTGACAGTTTGTGAGAGAACTCAACAAAAACTATGTGAAGGAGTTAAACCATAGATGCCATGAAGACTAGGGTTTGGAAAGAAGTGCAATCTAAGAAGACTCACTCTTTCTCTCTTGCATTCACACATACAAAGAAAGAACGCAAAAGAGAATGTCAAAACAATACGAAGATGAAAACATTAAGGCTATGGTCATATCGTATCATGGGTAATATGAAAGGGTTAATGGATGAGTTAATGGAATTCAATCTTGGCTGACCAAATAGGCTACGAATCGTTCTTTGGAATTGTAGTTTTGTGCTTACCATAATATATATATTTTGTCTAGTGATTGGGATTAATTGTGTGTACAAATCCTCTTGGTTCATAGCAAGATAACTACGCTTACATCAAAAGAAAAATTATAGTCTATGAGAGGTAGTATGATGGGATCCAGTGATAGAAGTATTTCATTGAGCCTTTCAGGGCCGAAGAGAAACACTATACGTTGTTGAAAGTGTATTTTACGGCTAATCCATACGTTAATTCTAATAGATCGTACAGAGTGAAAGCGATAGAAATGATCATCATGTGGGTTATTCATCTAGGATAGTATGTGAGAAATGTAGATATGAGAGAAGTGAAGAGATGAGAAGTTTCCCTCCCAAGCCCTATTCTTGCCCGTAGGCAATAAGGATACTACGGGGAGAGATGTACCTGTAGCAAGAGAACCTAGAGAGGATGAATTACTAAGAATGAGAGAGATAGGTTTGGTTAAGGAGATGAGATTAGATACATATATATATATATATATGTTGGATTAGAGATGAAAATGAAAACAACAAGAAATCAAGAAAATATCAATGTAGAACACATCTTACTTGAAACCCTTCGGCACCATTATTGATGGGAGAGAGAAGAAGAGTGGATAATTCCACTTTGATTGATACACCAAGTGCAAGTACTTCATTGATTAGAGTTGATCTTCAAAGGTTAGCTTGTTGCAAGAATGGCTAGTCTCCCTCTAGGAAAAAGTGTAGGCTTGGGCTTATGTTAATGGCTAAGTACAATTAGGCATTACTACTCACTCCCTCGAGAATTCCTCTCATCAATGGCTTGAATGATTGAGTTCCTTCCAAGGAAGAAGAGGTCCCCTTTTATAGGTGAAGGGAACCCCAAGGGTTTACACAAGAAGAGAGGAGCCAGTGTGAACAGGAATTGAAAAAGTTGGAAATGAGTTGTCCTTGCATGATGTGGGCAGACTGGGGTCCAGTATTTTGATCCTATCTCCTCAACCGTGGCTCCAAATAAAAAAGTAAAAATATGGGCAAAAACTTCAGCTCATTAGCTACGATTTTTATTTTAAAATCGTTTTCCAATTCGGATTGGAACCTTGTGTAAAAAATTCATCAAAATAGGGTCCATTTATGGCAGCAAAAGTCTTCATGTGGTCTCCTTAGCCTAGACTTTCATTTAATTCCAAAGGACACCTCATGCCATATGAAAGCATGACATTGCTCCTGACAAAGTTTTGTAATCATGCTTGCAATAATGCATTAAAATAAGTGTATCTTTGAAATCATGCCACCTAGTGTCCCACTAGGATTTGATTCTCTCCTAGTAGCTATTTAAAAAGAAATATAAGAAAAGTATAAAAAATACATAGAATATATATATATTGGAGTTTACCCTAGATATAGGATCTAGCTAGGGTGTGAGATGATAATGAAATAGTAGAAATAAAGAATCAATGCTTTTTGCCCCAAGTTAAAGAGGCGGAGCTATTGATGCTTTTCCCATAGTATTTTCTGATGGTAAAGTAAGGATAGGTTACCCTTGAGAAAACTAATAGGATGAGATAGAAGGCTTATTATTATACTTAAATATGCATATGTACACTATAGGAAATATAATTATGTATCTAAAAAAAATACAAGATAGATATTGTAGCATGCGGTCCCACTATGTACGTGTCACAGCACGACAATGTCTGAACCATAATAGAAGGTGAAACATTGATCTCTTCTAAGTACAAACAATGAAACTTTTTCAGTAACAACTTAGAGACTTGCTATATGTATAAACAACCATCTGTAATGTGGTTTAGCAGTACTTGTACCTAAACAAGTCATTCTAAGTATCCGACAATTTTTGGCCATGAAATTGCTCTCGATACGTCGTGCTGAAAATGGTCTAGAAACAGATGTGACCAGCACCTAGGGACTTTGTCGTGACACATATTTGAAATAGTGGGTGCTAGGTCAGTCCCAGAGACTCATATTCGCCACATGTGGAATACATCTCAACTAAGGATGGCTGAAAAAAGAACATCCTACAATTACAAGATGTACTTGTGTGTGGAGGTAACTCGAAACACTCTGCGACAAGAGTGAGAGGGACTCTCATTCATTGCTCCACACTGGCTAAACCGAACTCCTTGAGTCCCTAGACCATGTTGTATTCCATGCGACAACATGTGCCAAATCGAATCCTACAAGTAGATTCATCACAACATAATGTACATTGGACACTACGGCCCAAAGTACTTGTTTTGACATGCCCTTGGCATGGCCCTGAAATATTCAAGCGTATTTAAACGACTTGAAAAAACCAAGCAATGCATACTAAAAACTGGAATAACATCAAATCAATAGATGCGTACTTGGAGATTGAACTGAATGGTCACTTACCCGTATTCAAATACAGAGGAGCACATCGTCCTCTTGTGAAAAAAACAAGAAACATTGCACTAGAAACCCTAGGTGTTGCCTTTGCAATACAAACCCTTTGAGTAGAATCTATGTAGTCAAACCCCTTGGTAAGACCCTGTGTAGAAATTGCTCGACTAGAAGGTAACAATAACCACCATAGTCAACCGTGTATAGAATGATTGGAATCAACTTGAGAAGTTGAATTTGTCTGCTACGGCGTGTATATTGCGGAATTATTTCCTTGAAAGTATAACGAGAATAGATCAACCTGTGATCCTCCATGCCTATGAGGTGATTTAGTAAGCACCTGCGGGGTCTTATCCCAAAACATTGCGTCCATAGACACTCATAGTGCTATAGAGATAGAGAGGAGATCCACACCACTAGAAAGCCTTGCTCTTATGGACAGCCATGCTGTCGCCACGGTGTGTTGCATCTAAAATCCATGGTAGAAATCAGTTGAGTTGAGTTTATGGTTATCAAAAACTCAACTCAAGTGTCACACTGAAACCATGTTGTGCAAAAATGACATCGAAAACATCCGTAATGACAAGACTTTTGCTTGCCCATTAACGTTGTTGTGTACGACACTGAATATATCTGTTGATCTTAAGAACAAGCACCCAAGGAATGCCAACAGTTGGGTGGTACCCAAGATCTGACAATGACTTGTAGCCCGCGTGGGTGGCTCATATCACTTATGGCAATTAGTGTTCAATCGATTAAACGATGAAGACTGATGTAGAGGGTGTCTTGCCCAATTTCTAGCTGAGAGTTAAAGCACCTTGGCTCCTCATGCTGATTCCCAAACAAAACATGTATCAAAAATTGCATAGAAAGTTTTCATTATTCGTGGTGGGAAAAAAGAAAGAGAGAGAGAAAATGCTTGGCTGAGGAACTTTCCTTATGTGATGACTTTGTATATGTTGTGCCCAATCGGTGTGCTCTGACGCATCTTATGCCTGACTTGAAGCTTATTCTATAAGCATGCAACAATCTGCCTGTATAATGCTCTCATCGAGAGAGGGAACAGAAAACATAAGCCACAGGTTGACCCTTGTACCATGTATGGCGTCGTGACTTTACAAAAATGACTTATTATGGCACTTTGGCTGTGAAATAAGTCCTAGATTTAGGTTCCATTTAGTGCTATTGTGCGTTGAAAACAACCCAAAAATTTAGTGCTATTGTGTGTTGTCCATTTAGTGCTATTGTGCATTGACAGCAACCCAAAATTTAAACAATTCAAACTTAGTTTGTCTGTGACCTAGTGTCTGGTGTGATAGCGGAAGCATAATCTCTGAAGTGGTGGATATTCATGCTACTTGATTAACACTAAGATATTATATTGTAGTGATCAAAGATCAAATTTCTGATCTAAATGATTGTATTATCCATTAGATACAGAATGTTGTATTGGTGTATATGAAATGATAATTGAGGTTTATGACATCTTGTTTTAAAATATTGTTTTTAAAATATTATTTAATACAATTTTCTAAGTATGGTTCAATTATGAGGGGATTTTTCATACTTAAACACACACACACACATTTTCCCTAATAGTCTTTGGTCGGACTAGTGCCATACTTAGCAATTGGAATTAGATAATATATCAAAAAATAATATAGCTACTCCAATTTATCTTGACTTCAATCAAACGGTTTTTGTCAGGATATGGGTATTTATACCCTAAGAATTGGATTGCCTACTCTTTAAGCAAGTTACATTATTATTAGCTTGATCCACCCAATCCAAAGGGATGGGTTGGGGCTCTCAGCTCCTAAATTGGTCAAGCATCTACATGTTTACATATAATCCATATACTGTAACCATTGACCACCCTCCAGCGGGTATGGATTTTCAAGTTTTCTTTATCTTGCAGGATTGGAGTATTGTATAGTAACCAACATCACGACATAATCCACAAATTTGGAGTGACATCAACCAAATCATGAGATATCAGGTGTGTAGTTTTCATAATACCTTACTCTCCTCCCTGGAGGACCCCTTTATCATACAACAATTGGGTGTACTTACATCTAGTTCTGTTCAAACACATTACAAATGAGTAATCTCGCATCTTAACCTTTTTAACACCGTACAAGTGATTGAGCTATAAAACATGGAAATTTTTAGGAAGCATTTACTACAATTGGTGGGGGATTAATTGGTCCACTTGGTGGACCATCCTCCACCAAGTGGATCTCTCCTCTGGGATGGGGGAAGGCCACACACACACACACACACACACACACACACACTAGTATACTGGTTATAACTCACCCTTACCCCCCCCCCCCCCCCCCCCCCCCCCCCAATTTTGCATAGTAGTGATACCTTTTTGCGATGCCACTAAAAACCACCTTATAATGGGGCAATACCCCCACTTAAAACAAAGCATGAAAGAATAAGTGTGATCATCATACGGGGTAGGCGCCCCCTGTCCACTCTCTATCGCCCTCCCCAGGCGATGGCACTCGCAGGCTCGTGCAGTTAACGGCGGTCGAATGCATTCATCCTACTTGCTCTGGAAGCGTGCACACTATCCTATATAAACTGAGGTGAGGTCATACCCTGGACCTCACTTAGCCTTGGATTAGGTTTTTTTGCTTATTCTTGTCACTGTCTGAACTTGCTAAAGAAATGGAGCTTGCAGCTCAAGCAACACAGGTGTTATGTTTTACCTTACTACCAATTCCGGTTTTGGTTTGTTTTTTGTTGTAATGCTATGCATGGTAGAGAAATATTGGAGCCGTCTATTTTATACATTGTATATTGTTCATGATCATAAGAAGAACAAACTGTTGCGCCATGGCATGGATGAGACTTAGGTCTTGAGACCTCGATTTGCATTAAAAATAGGGATGGTCTCTATTGAATACCTGCACAAACGGAGCATAGTTTGATGCAGGTAGTTGTACTTGACTCTGTACTAGCCGCTGAGGGTTGCTAGTTACACTATATAATGATCCTTTTTAAACAAACTGTTGAGCAATCGCATGATTGGCTAGGGTCTTGAGACCTCGTTTTGCACTTGGTAGCGGTTTCTGTTGAGACACTGGCACGGACTGAGTTTTTTTCTTGGTAGTAGTTATAGGCTCTGTGCTAGCTCCTGAGGGATGTTGTTTTCACTATGGTTATCATATCTACCTGGCATATTGCCACTGCAGGTGTGTCAGGTAATGGGTTGCTCTGAACTAGCCCATAAGGGCTGTTTTTACACACACTATATATATTTATAATATAAAAAAAACAACAAATTATTGAGCCATCGCATGGTTGGCTTGGGTCTTGGGACCTTGTTTTGCATTTGGTGGCGGTTTTGCATTTTGCATTTTGCATATAATATTAAAAAAAACGACAAATTATTGAGCCATCGCATGGTTGGCTTGGGTCTTGGGACCTTGTTTTGCATTTGGTGGCGGTTTCTGTCGAACACTGGCATGGACTGAATGTTTCTAGCAGGAGGTTATAGGCTTTGTGCTAGCCGCTAAGGGCTGTTGTTTTCACTAACTGGTTATCATATCTACCTAATATATTGCCGATGCAGGTGTGTTAGCTAATGAGTTTCTCTGGTCGTAAACACTGCAGAAATCTCTTGGGTATTCAATGTTTTAAAAAAAAGGAGGGGGCATGACTGGCAGGTTCAAAAACTATTGGTCTTTCTCTTTGATAAACTGTTGCCACACTTGAGCTTATGTACAGTATCGCCATCGGGATTTCATATAATATGAGGGGATAGGATGTTTTTTAAGTACCTATGACTGTTGAAACTTTAAGGCATCATACTCAAACAAGGCCGGACACTACCGTTCTTTATGGGATACTAATAACTTGGGATTTTGAAGGTAAGTATATAGCTGTTACTTTCGGCTTTGGCATAAAGCTATGGTTGGTGATCTATGAGTCCACTTGGTATAGATGGAGTTTTTGATACTCTGTTGATTGGTCATACTGTCATTTTAATTGTTGTAGAAAGGGAGATTATTCATTACGCTCTTCTGGTACCATTGGTTTATGAACAAAATATTGGGCATCTTACATAGTTAAAGTCGTTCTTGACCTCTCTTTATGTAAAGGAATTCCAATGACACCTTGAGATTGTTACTCCTGAAGGTAAGTATATGGTTACTACTGCAAAGCATAGCTACCAAGCTATGGTTAAATAAATAAATCTCACAATGGTTAAATTGATATATGGATTCTTGGTGGGCTTCATAGCTCAGTATAAAAGGTAGAAGGTAACACTCATTTTTTATGTAATAAGTAAAGACTACTAACATACAAGTTCTAATAAATAACCTAGCTTGTCTAAAGTAATTAAAATCTGTAAGATGGACATGGATAACAACTGATAGGGTCCATTGATACCTGTAAAACACATCCAAGGCTAACTGAATTGTTGTCTTGTTTGGATGGATGCATGGTTTTCTTTTCTTTGGTAAGCAACCTTACTTTAATGAAGTACTCACTGAGGAACGGGGAAGTTCTTTTACTACTGGTCTAACTGAAAGAGGATCTCTTTCCTACAATCATTGTACCTAAATAATTTTGATACTGAGTTATTTTTGTACTTATCTGTTCATTGTTCCTTGGCCAGCTGTCTTTTGAATGTAAAAATTCAATTATGTCTTATTAATTAAGATTTAAACAGCTACACACACACACACACACACACTTTCTAACTTAGTAAATATTATATGGTTTACTGCTAGATGACATTTGGATCTGAGCTATGCACATACATAGTAGATTTTCCTACTCATGATAAGGTTTAAATGGTTTTACAAAGCCATGTAATTATAATGACGTACAATTAATAGATGAGGTAACTTAAAAATTTCAAAAGATCTAGTATCTGGGTGGGCTTATCTCATAATTACTTCCGTCTAGGTACATAACATCTTCACTAGATAGTTTACCTGAAGGTTGTTCTTTTCTTGATCCACATCCGCATCATGCACATTGAATGCTTACTACCTTCAATGTACCTAGTTGGGAAGCTAATTTGAATATAGAGTGGTCACAGACTCACCTTGCATCCCCGTGGAACCCATTTTATGAACATAGTTGTGTAGTAGACAACATGCCTCATAACTTTCAACATCTAGCTATGTTCTTCTGGGATTTGAAGTCTCCTTGGATCCTTTATACTTTCCTAATTCATGCACCTGCTTACCAAACCCCCTTGGATTTATACCTACCTACTTGCCTGCTAACTTTAGATGGCATAAGTTAGTGATACTAGCGTTTTTTCTAAAGATAGACAAAGCTTTAAAAATCGATATCCATCCTTTGAATAGCGAGTTGTGCATCTTCTACTTACATGCTCTTCTTAATCGCTTTCCCCTTATCCCCCTCTTCTGCTCTCAAGCTCTGGCATGTAACTTTCCTACACGCCGTGATCTTCCCCCAAACACTGAGTAGTAGATGCTCCTTGCCAACATCAGGTACACTTAGCGCTGCTCTTAAATCAGCAAAGGCTGTGAACGTACATACGCTAGCTTGCCCTCGATGGGGGACCTGCATTCACAACCCTCAAGCCCACATCATTGCCAACAGTTGGAGCCGATACTGACATCCTCTTTATGATCAAATTCTCACACCGTATACTGGGTTACACCTTCAAAGTAGCTATGGAAGTGCTCTATCTGAATCTTGCAACTCCACTTCTTCGAACGGTTTGCATACGCACAGATGGCATAATCCTAATATACTCACCACCTGCCTTTGGAAAGAAGGCAGACACAATCACAAGTCTCCAGGTCTGATCGCTCAGTAATATACCATATGTTTGTATGCCTACTAATATAATACAATGTATACTATCAAATATGAGCATTTGGCATGTATCACTGTGTTGAAAAATATGCAGGATAATAGCATAGACTAGTTTTTTAATCCTGGTTTTGTGAAGGGTCTGTAATACACTTTCATAGATTGATTTTTTCGTTGTATTATGTTTATGACAAGTGCATCCACTATAGGATGCTTTTGATATGGGACTCGATGCTCGCAAATCACGAGTTTGGTTTGGCTAGTACACACTAGTGAGTGGATGTGGCTCTCACAGTTTTCTTCATACTTGTTCCCATCGCCATTCGTGCTCAGGAGTACTACGAATCTACCTTGCAAGAAGAAGAGGAGGTACCTGCTGTATCAGGTGTAGCATATCTATTGTTCCTGCTGCATACATCTTCGCACACTCAATGGATATTCTGGAGTAGAGCAAGAGAGTGCAACCAATAGTCAAGTTTTGACTGCATCAGGCTTGGCTACGTGTAAACAAACAAGAGAAGTTGACACACAGGTAGGTGCAATTGCACCTACTCAAGAAATTTTGGTTTTTTAATAAATGGAAATTATGGTCTTTTAATTGAACCTCTTGCACATACTTAGATATAAATCCTATTGCGAACGTGGGTTTAAAGCCTAAAATCCTCATGTGACTCTACTATAGTGAGTTGGCATACTTTGGAATACTGAAATATAACTGAAAAAGCTGGGGAAATGATGTCAAAGTTTTGCAAAACTAAAGAATCTTTAAACTAAATTCTGGCCATTTGGGGATTTCTAATTGGCATAATTTCAACTTGCTGGATTTCTGGCTGCTGCTAGTGTTTTAGCAGTGCAACTTATTAGCATTTTGGGTTTTGATGTTCTTAATCTGCTGAATAGAATCTAAAGATAATTGGTAATTATGGGATTGTTACTTTGGGAATAGGACAGTCACTTTGGACACCTTTTATGTGGTTGTAATCTCAATAGTCTATTGATCATGAGGAAATAGTGTTTTCTTTGACTTTGTTAAGGCGCACGCGCGCGCGCGCGCACACACACACACACACACACACACACACACACACACACACACACACACACACACACACACACAAACACACACGATGTTTTATTTTTCCTTGTCCCAAACCACCCCTTACACCCTCCTGCCCGCCTCACAATCGTATGCATTCATATCCTACTGCAACAGTCTCATACCGTTTTGGTTTGCTCATGTTTTGACTTGTAGGAAAAAGTCTACATAAAGTAATTTGATCTAGTTTGGATATGGCTTTTGGAAATGATTTGTCACTCTTTCTTTCGGTAATCTCATGTGAGGGTATCGTACATGATGGTTGGAACTTTTTTTTTTTTTTAAATATTGAGCAGATACAAAGGAAATGTTGTCGAAATTCCTACTTGCAGGAAAAAGTCTACATAAAGTAACTTGATCTAGTTCGGATATGGTGTTTGGAACTGATTTGTCACTCTTTCAGTATACTCATGTGAGGGTATTGTACATGATAGCCGGGACGGGATTTTTTTGAAAATATTGAGGATACAAAGGAAATGATGTTGGAATTCTTACGAAAATTGAAAAGACATACACTATGTAATTTAAAAAAGAACATAGTATAGGGAATGATGACAATGAACATAGTATGGGGAACTATTAAATTGGGGTTGATTCCCTACGAGGCATAATACACATTAGACTTTCTGATGGGATACATTTATACAATCTTATTGCATAGTACATTTTTTCATTTACAGTCGAAATAGTTTGAGTTTAGATGGTTAATCTGTCTATGT
The DNA here is from genome assembly GCF_014529385.1 of Adiantum capillus-veneris. Lineage (NCBI taxonomy): Eukaryota > Viridiplantae > Streptophyta > Polypodiopsida > Polypodiales > Pteridaceae > Adiantum > Adiantum capillus-veneris. The sequence goes on from NC_140957.1 coordinate 48,609,859, forward strand.
TGCCGAGAAACCTACTCAATAAATTCTGGTTTTTAAAGGTTAATACTGATGTGTTGTCTCTTCGAGCTAATCAGGCTTGTTACAAATGTATGTCGTAAACCTTTGAGCTTGATAGGTTGAAAACATTCTCTCCTTGATTGAATAGATGTATAAATTTTTAATTTAGTGTTAGTACTTTGAACATAATCCAGTGGTTTTAAAATAGTGCCTTAATCCTCACGTGAGGGTCTCGAATGAGATGGCAGTGGACTGGACTTTTGAAAGTTAGTTCAGAATACAAAGGAGATGCTGTCTGATTTTTTTTGGAATTAAAAGATGAAAACATTATCATAACGTAAATTATGGACTTACTTTTTAAACTTAATAGTTGATCTATGTTATGGTGTTAGATTTTGTTGTAATTTTTGACACCAATAACAAGGGAAGGGAGTCGTTGACACCTGTCTTCCCAAGTTATGCGAGTTCTGACAGGCTTGTGTTTCTTGGATGGTGACAGGTAAGAGATTCTTTCCTTGGGATTACAACAAAAACTGCAGCAGTAAATGGAAGATTGTCCAATGTACCAGCTAATGTACCAGTTGGATCCTTATACAAGTAGATTTAGTGGAAGCTCATCCCAAAGGAGGGGCACATAAGAAACAACACTAAGATATTATATTGTAGTGATCAAATATCAAATTTTTGATCTAAATGATTGTATTATCCATTAGATACAGAATGTTGTATTGGTGTATATGAAATGATAATTGAGGTTTGTGACATCTTGTTTTAAAATATTGTTATTTAATATATTATTTAATACAATTGTCTAAGTATGGTTCAATTATGAGGGTATTTTTCATACTTAAACACACACACACACACACACACACACACACACACACACACACACACAAGCTTCCTTTACACAAAGAGAATGAGGGACACATGTCAGCTCCCTAGCCCAGATGCCCACAAGGTGCACTCAAATCCTATTGGATGGCCATGGAGGTGAACCAATGAGAATTAAACTAGAGTAAATCTAGTTTAATTAATTTAAAAAACACTTGATAAAAGAACCAATAAGAATTAAGCTCTCTAGAAGACTATTGGACAGTCTCCCAAGGGGTCCAATGAGCATTCAACAGGCCAATGGCTTGCCTGATTCCTATTGTCTAGGAGACAAAGGGGTCCAATGAGAGTTTAGTTGCATTATTTAATTACCTAAAGCTCTCACAAAAGGGGAAAGGGGGACACATGTCAGAAGACTATCACTTATGCTCCTTAAATCCTATTGGCTAAGCCTGGAGGGGTCCAATGGGAAGACAACATGAGGAAATAGCATGAGGGGTCGACCAAGAGAGAGAGGGGGGCTAATTTCTCAAGGCATTATCATTTACACACTCACACAAGCTCATGTTTGAAGCAAGAAGACTCTCTCTCTCCTTCTCAAGCTTTAATGGAAAGCTTATCACCTACTCCAAGCTTGTGAGAAGGGAGGCCGACACCAACAACTCTTGGCTTTGTGATGCAAATCGAACCAAGAGCCAGCTTCAATGCATGCTCATCTCCTCTACCATGCTAATTACTAAGCTATGCTATGCTAATATGAGTGATTATGTGAGGAGATGTACATCTTTCTTGTAAGACTACTCCTTCTTCCTCTCAATCTACTCTCATACCCCGCTAGCCCTCACCATCTTCAAAGGTGTGTGAGGTGTTGGGTCTGAGACCATGAGGGAATTGATGTTGTGTTTTATAAATGTTTTTCTTAGTGCTTGAAGCTTCCATCTTCATTGCACTAGCTATTTATTGAAGGAATACAAAGAATTGTATTGTAAAATGTCTCTCTTGATGAGGGAAACCTATAAAACAAAGCCTTTTGGAGGGGGGACCGGCTCCATGTAAGTCTGGTCCTCAAATGTTGTCAATAGCTTAATTCCTCTCTCTTTTGAAGTATTTTTCATGCTATCTAACTAGGTGTTATTCTTTTTGTTTCTCTCTCCACCCAAGCACTCTTGTTATGCTCATTAGGAATCTATTCTAATGAAATGCTCACTATGTTCATGCTATTTTCCGCTACACACAATTTACTAGGCCATTAAATGTTACATTGGTATCAGAGCACAAGGTTTCTCTTTTCTTGCTCAAGAAGGGAGGTCCTCAAGCTATCTTTAAATGGTTGGTACTATTAATTGCAATTGAATAAGTAGAATAGGGATTTTTTAGCCTTGCAGTGTGCCTGCCTTCGTGCAGATAATGGGGCATCACCATCGAGAGCTATGGTGTTAATAGCGAGTCCTATGGGGCTTGCCTACGGCTTAACCACTATTGAGCTATTAGAAGCTTGACAAGAGCCAGTGCTATTTTGGTGTTGAAAGACCCTCTCTTGTATTCCTTAATGGTATTCGAGCCACGGTACAGTAGCTTGAGTGCTTTTTCTAAAGGGGTAAAGAGGAGTAGCAACTAGGGCTTGAAGTGCCAAAGTACACCTAAAGATATTACACCTAAATATTGCTAGAATGGATGACAATAGTAAAGAAAGTGAAATTAATGTTGATAGCTTTGATTTTGCTAATGAGCACGCTAGTAATGATGCCCCTATGCTTGTTAACTACCTTGTTTCTAGGTTTCAACAAGCCTGGCCAATCCATCCCTCCAAAGTGAAGTGCAACGGCCGCTTCGTGCTCATGGGATTCTCCAAGCTCCCCACCATGAGGAGAGAGTACCTAGGAAGCCTCCTTGTGAGACTCCCAAAAGAGACCTCTATCCGATTTGAGAAGAAGAAGAGGATCCATACGAAGGGCATTTGCTCCTGATGACGCATCTCCTTCCCAAAGGATAACTCAAGAGTTCCCACCAAAGGAACGAGAAAAAAGTGAGTCTCCTGCCACCTCGGTAGAGATGGCTCCACGAAGACGGCAGGCAAAACGCTCTCCATCACCTCCTAAACGGAGAAGACCATTGCACACTTCTCCACACCATAATTCAAAGAGGGAACACAAAAAGCAAGAGAAGAAAAAGGCGAGAAAGAGGTCACCCTCTTCTCCATCTTCTTCAGTTGTTTCCTCTTATGAAGAAAGTGATGGTGCAGACAAGGAGGACAAAGGCAAGAAAAAGGCGAGAAAGAGGTCACCCTCTTCTCCATCTTCCTCAAATTCTTCATCTTCTGAAGAAATCGATGGTGCGACTTTTGAACATAAAAAAGAAGAGGCCATAGGAAATCCTATGCCGCGCGGAAGAGGTCGTCCAAGCTTAAGAAGTTCAAAGAGGGAGGAAAGAGCATCTCTTTCCTTAACTACGATGGCACCTTTGGTGTTACGGACAAAGTCTTGGCTTTCATCCAACAATTTGATGCGGCGTTTGGAGATGAGGGCTTCACGGAGTCTTCTAACCTACACCATGTAGCTATGCACTTTCAAAAGTCCACCAGGCAATGGTGGTCTAGCCTATGGGAAAACGGTGAAGCTCCACAAACATGGAAAGCTTTAAGAGCTTCCATTACAAAGCAATTTTTGGCCATCAATGCCAAAGACAAAGTACTCACTGAATGGTGAAGCTTGAAGCTCTTTCCCTATGAATCCATTCATAAATATGTAGACAAGTTTTGGGACCTACGTGTCAAAGGCACTGTCTTCAAAAAGATGGAGTTTGGAGAGCAAAAGCAGAAAATTTTTGCGGGCTTAACTGAAGAAATGGTGGAGTATGTCAACTCCCAAAGGCCACACACCATATCCGCGGTTATACACCATACTATGGTGGCTTCTCGAATCAATTTTCAAACAGGGGCTAAGAGAAATCTTAAGCCCACGGAAAACAAGGGTTTCAATGAGCCTAAGGGGAAGGAAAATGTCCAAAAGTCTCCTAAGGGCAATTCCAATAACAATAAATCTAAGGAGAAGGGAGTTTACAGAGGAAAAAAAAAACTCTCTCCTAAAGAGCTTGAGCGTTATCGCAAGGATAATCGTTGAAATGCGATGAGCAAGGGCATGCGTACCGCACTTCTCCCCAAAAGAACACCCGCCATGAGCCTCCTAGAGCTACCTTGGTCAAAATCCAAGAAGAGAAGCTCACCACAAAGGATCTCCTCTATGCCATGCTTGGGGAAAGGTAAGAGAACGTGATGCTTTTATTCTCTTTGACCCTCGCTCTACTCACTATTTCATATCCACAGAGTTGGCCACCAAGCTAGGCATCCAAGCCTATGAGATGGAAGATGTCCTACCCGCCGATGGTGCTTTCAAGGGGCAAGAAGCTTCAGTTAGTTCCTTAATTGGGAAATTGAGGCTCCATGTCCAAAGCTATGTGGACAAAGAGGACTTCTTTATCTCTCTTCTCAAGCACGAGGATGTAATCCTATGGTCACCATGGTTTGATCGCATGGATGCCAATGATAAACTCCCTGAAAGAAGAATCTACTTTAGGTTCAGGGAAAAAGATATGTACATAGATGCCAAAGAGATGGATAACACCATACCCATTGTACATATGCAAGCTTTCAATAAGTCAATAAAGATCTCTATTTCCGGGTACATGATTTTTGTTAAAGATTCTCAAAATGAACCTAATGCTTTAGCAAAAGAAAATATAAACAATCACAAGGAATTAGAGTTATCCAATTTTCTCAAGGGGTTTCAAGATGTCTTTATTGACGACATCCCTTGTGAACTACCTCCTAAACGAGGTAATGTGATGATCATGCAATGAACTCCTTTCAAGAAGTTCACCGCCTAATAAACCTCCTTATAGAGTTTCTCAAGCTCAACAAGAGGAGATTATGTGGCAAGTGCATGAGTTAGTTGAGAAGGGCATGGTTAGGCCTAGCTCATCTCCATTTTGCTCACCTGTGTTACTAGTGCAAAAGAAAGACAACACATATCGTATGTGTGTCGACTATAGATCACTAATAAATAGGATCACTATCAAGAATAGGTTTCTTGTTCCACGGGTAAAAGACCTATTTGATAAGCTACAAGGATAGACCTACTTTAGTAGGATTGACCTAAAAGTGGCTACCATTAAATAAGGATAGTTGATCAAGACATTGTAAAGACCGCATTTTGCAATATGGTTGGTCTTTATGAATACATTATCATGCCTTTTCGCTTGACCAATGCACCAGCAACATTCAACCGCTTGATGGAGAAGCTGTTTAGGCCTCATCGAACCTTTACTGGAGTGTTCTTTGATGATATTATCATCTACTCTAATTCACTAGACGAACACAAGCAATACCACCAGGTAATATTTCAAGTCTTAAGAGAGAATAAACTTTATGTTAATCGAAAAAAAAGTGAGTTTTTCTTACAAGAGATTCAGTATTTAGGTCACATTATCTCTCATGATGGCATCCAAATGGATCCATCAAAGTTAGAGGTAATAAAAGGATGGCCTAAACCAAGGAGTCTTCATGAATCAAGAAGCTTTATAGGTATGTGTGCATACTATAGATGCTTCATAGAAAATTTCTCACAAATCGCAGGACCATTACATGACCTAACAAAGAAAAATGTTAGGTATACATGGTCTGCAAAGGAGAACAATGCTTTGGAAAATCTTAAAGAAAATCTTATCTCTCAACCTGTGCTTAGAATGCATACAAAAATAAGGCATCCAATAGAAGTCTGGTACAAATGTCTCAAGTCCAAACTTACATAGCAATGTCTCTATGTAACTTGTTTGACACAAGGCAATACCACCATCACACTGCTTAAACTGTATACCCAAGTAATGATGCAATAGCCCCAAATATTTTATTTTGAAAGTAGAATTCAAATCAGTCTTAAATTTGGCAATATGTGTGTCATTTGGGCTAGTGATTAGCAAATCATCCACATATAGAACAACAATGAGAAATTCATCACCTTCATGCTTTACATACAAAGTGCTTTCTGTTGGATTATTACAAAAGCCTTGTTTAACCAAATGAGTGTTAGCTTTCCCATACCAAGCACAAGAGGATATCGCTTCAACCCATACAAAGCTTTCATTTGCACAATTTATCTTCTTGCCCTTTAATGGAAAAACGGTAAGGCTGTGTTATAAAGATTTCCTCAAATATGTCACCCCTCAAGAAAGCAGTAACAACTTATGATCGATTCAAGTAAATCTTCACATTATTCTAGTAGTGTTGCTTAAAAATAGTCATCCACTGGTTATCAGGGAGGTCTTCTTCCATAAGATCCTTTGGAAGCACACCCTCCATGCTCATACCATACTCCTTATGAAGCTCTTTGGCTGTATAGAAAAAGTTGGTATGAAGAGGATACTCCTCCATTTTGTTTTTTCCTGCAATGTGGAAACACAAAGCTCATTAGACCGCCCACATTCTACCAAACCAAACACCTAAGCATGCTTCCTATATGCCTTTCTTTTGGCGACCTTTCAACAATGTTAAACTCAACAGAAAGATTTTGAACTGCTCTCTATCACATGGATGACCTTGCCAATGCAAGATTTGGTACTGTAAAGTATCTCTTTTTATATGTTAACCTTCACTGCCCTATAGAGCTTTAAATTTTTTTCAGCTCATAGCACACATACTTGCATGCATGGAATGCAAAAAGAAAATGTAGATCTCTCAAGATACCATACATACACTTGAATGCATGCAATTTAACAAGAAAAAGGATAGGGCTCAAAACCTTAAAACCTTCAAATGATAATAGCTACCTTCCATGAAAGAAAACCAAATCCAGTGACACAACACAACAGCGCACACATGCAAAGGAGGAACATCAACCTCTAGATATTGTAGATGACCAAGTCTCATCCTCACCAAAAAGCAATCCACACTTAGCTGATTTCTTCACAGAGATGCTCCCCTTGCTAGCTCTCGTGTTTGGGGTGTTGACGATCCAAGGAGATTTTGTAGCTATGAGGGGGGACGTTGCATCCATGGTCCTATCCTTCCTTCCCTTGTCTAGGGATGCCTTGGCTGTAGGCTTCCTCATAGGCATCCTCATAGTCACAGTGGTGCACAGCCAGAGGCCTCGCTAGCTGCACAACAAAATGAAGAAGGTGCTGCTTGTGAGAGAGGTGCAAAGTCTTTGCTCAAAAAGGCTTGACAAAGGTACTGTCTACGAGAGAGGTGCAAATCCGTTTCTTGACAATACCTAGTGTTATTTTATTAACAGGGGATAGAGAGTGACACATCACACAAATTCAAAAGAAAAACTCCCATCCATATTTTTCCCACCCATGTTTCTTTCAAATTTGTGGTGTTTCAATTTTTAATACACTCCCTCCTACAATACTTAGCTTTAGAGGAAAGTACCAACTAGGTAGAAACAAAAAAGGTCCTTTTTTTGTAACACCAATCATATGCTTTCAGCCCCTAGCAAAAAGGCCATTTGTACAAAGTGGGTTTACAAGTTGAAACGTAAGCTAGAGGGTGAGATTGATCGCTATAAGGCTCAACTTGTTGCAAAAGGTTATGCACAATAGAAAGGCATATATTATGAAGAGACTTTGCTCCCACTTGTCGTATGACTACTGTGCGTTTTCTATGTGCATTGGTAGCTCATTTTGATTCCTTTACCAATCACACCCACGATAATTGGACACATTAGGAGAAAGCTAGACTCACTTTTGGGCCTTTCAGTTCTAGAGAGAGAGTGGCGCTCGACCAATGAGGAAGAGGCTAACGTTACGTTGAAAATCGACATTTTGAAGTCAAGCTCTTTAAAAAAAACGAGGAAATATTATTTTGGTTCATCAAATTGCACAATTTCACGCTTTCAAATCATAAATGCCGTAAGTCGTACTAACTCTGTACCAAGGAATTTCAGAACTTTCATTGAAGACTCTATCTAGTATCTTTGTTCCCGCCCAAATATGACTTTGAGTAGCTCTACTTCACTCTCAAAACTTCTTTCCTTTTCCATATTTGCGCTAACCTTTCTGTGTATTCATTCTACTGTACACCATGTCTACTTCTCGAAGGCCTAGCACTACCATTGACTCTGTTAGCATGTTTAGCAGTTATACTACAGACGATCAAGCATGGATACCATCTCAAATAACTATCGGAAGTTGGGTTCTACTGCAAACTAGGAGGAGGAAGAGGAGGCAACACAATGATTTCGTGGAGGCTTCCAATGGTCAAGTTAAAGAGTTTAAAGTGTGTGCACAAAGAAAGCGGGTGAAAGAGGTCCTCATACAACATGCTTTCCAGCATGCAGACTTAAGGTTGCAAAGGCATCGACCCAACTGTAAGTTATTTCAGCATCTCGCTTAGTGCATGATTATATTCAAATATTAAGTGGTGGATATCATCTTTGGTATGTTTCAGATATTTATCCATCGAATATGACAGATTGGCAACCAGTTGAGAGCATAGTTGGGATTTTTGATGCTTTCCATGCGTTTATTGGTGAGCAAATGTACCAAGGAAGACAACACAAGGAACTTGCAGTTAAGGGATTTGCTTTTATGATATGTCATATGTGGAACCGAGAACTTCCATTGGTTGGGGTCGTGTAGCTCCTTTGTCACTTCCATCCTTTGACAGCAAGGATTGGTCCTTGCCTGCTTTGCAAACTAGTGAAAGCTTTAGGAATAAGTTGTTTCAGGATATACAAAAGTCCCTCAAGTATACAATTGCCACAAAAATAGTTTGGCTCGCACTATTTATGCCTCTTGAAGTGTTTGTAGATTTTTTCTTCGATGAGCAAATAAGAACTACCGCAACAATGTTCATTTGCAAGTCTGAGAGCTGTTTGGACTTTTTAGATGATAATTGGGATAGGAAACAATCACAGAACAAAATCTGTATTTTGCAAAAGAAGTCCATAATTTGCAAGTTCATTATAAGCTCTCAAAATTTATTAGTATCGTTTTACTATATTAGATATCATCTTCTTAGTGGGCAGCTTATTCCACTCGACCAAGATACAGAGAACAGCCTCGAGAACAAACCTTTATCAATGGAGCTCTACTTTCGAGACAACCTACTTACTGTGATGGAGACAATGTCAAGCACCACTCTTGCACAGCTCATGATAGATCTTACATGTGAAGAACTTCCACTTTTGTTGGAATTGTATGCATTTAGTCTCAACAATAGAAAGGTGCTTACTAAATCGATAAATTTTGATTGTCTTTAATACATTAAGACAGAATCTAACTTTTTCTTCTTTTCAGATTCCAAGGTGCAAGGAGAAAACAACATTGTACAAGGAGTCACTAAGAAATACACTTCACTTAATTGCTTCCACCTGAAGCTAGGTCACATACCTTGTGCATGCAAAGAGCTTTGATGCCATGCAAATCATGATGTACTCTTCAAAATGACTAATGCAGAGACATTTTTGGCGGTCAAACAATGTTTCAAAAATGTACATTTTCAATGTTTCAAAACTTTACATATTGTGTTGTTTCTGTCAAGATTTATACAAGTAAATTTCTCCCTTTCCCTGCTACTGTCCTCTCCCCCGATTTGTGTCACTCGTCCCCTGTCCTCTCCCCCGGTTGCTCCCCTGCCCTCTGTTCCGGTTGTTGCTACCTCTGCCTCTGGGGACGCTGGTCTCGGGAATCCTTTCACGTCGCTCGAAATCATGGGCCTCTTCCATGGCTTCCCATGCTTCTTGCACTTGTGAAGCTTCCCGTTGTTCTTGCTCTTGCCATCGACGTGTAGCCCATTCCTCTACTTCTGCGGCGTCCGCATAATATTGATTTATTGCTTCTTGCATATTTCAAACTTCTTCTTGAGTCTGATTGTGGCGTTGCGTCATTTTGTTAATGTGAGCTTCTTCGAACTCCTGAGCTCTTGCCGATTCTTCTCTTGTGCATCTATTTACCGAGATTATAATATGCTGGATGGCCATTACAGAAAAATGTCGCACATCGTTGGGGGTGTAGTTATGTAATTGAAGTTCCTGTAGAAGCATGATACAGACATTTGTTGCTTCATACATACGTTGCAACAAACAATAAAACAGCAGATTACTTACGTTCGGTACATCCATAATTTGACTAATGAGCAACAGGGCATTCAAACAGGCTCGCCAGCCACAACCATAGTCATTAGTCTGCGTGGGCACGGTTACCCGTTCATGCCGGACTATATTTCCTAGATCATGTTCTAATAAAAGATGCTCTACACAGCATACAAGTTTTTTCACGGCACTACATACATAACCACTTGAGTTAGCAACACATTACAAAGAGACACTGCTTTCCAAATGTACCCAAATGGGCCTTACATTTTTACACGACCGTGAAACGCCCTGCTTTGCCTGGAGTTTGCGTAGTAAACAATCTTAGCTTCCATGTCAAATAACATCAGACTCCAATGATCACTACAAAGACACCATCAAAGATGAGGAGAGATTCTAAATGCAACATGTTTTTTACAAGGCAAGAAAATACTCACGATTGATTGTACGTAGTGACTAGAAAGCACGCTAGATCAAAGTTGACTCTGGTAAACCAGTTCATCATACTCAAAAAGGAAACTGAGTTGTTCTATAGATAAAGCGATATCAGTGGATCTATTACGTATACTTTCTCTTGAACCTGAGGGGGCAGAAGAGAGACAGCATGTCTAACATGAACAAATGGCAGAGATTAGACTTGATGTATTTCAATGGGTTGTCACTGCCACAAACCCGTGAGTCAATACCAAGCGAGTGGGGCAGCTATCGAATTCCATCCGCCACTGACTCGCTTGGTATTGACCCATGTCTTAACGGTAGTGAGCCATTATAAAGAAAAACTTGACCGACTGCCGCAAAGACATGCGTCAATAACGAGCGAGTCAGTGGCGGATTCCAATTCCATAAGCCACTGACTCGCTTGGTATTGACCCATGTCTTTAAGGTAGTGAGCCATTATAAAGAAAAACTTGACGACTGCCGCAAATACATGGATCAATACCGAGCGAGTAGTACCACTATCCAATTCCATAAGCCACTGTCTCGCTTGGTATTGACCCATGTCTCGGTAGAGACCCATTTAATGAACCAAACATGACTTTTAAAGAGCATGAGAATTACCACAAAGCAACGTTGACGACATTATTCGTTGCATTGGAGTTGGTGAAACTGCGCATGCACAGGAAGTCTAGATGATCGAGGTTGAAAATGTAGGCCTCCTCTGACCTTGCAAGTAGCTGTATCTGCGCATGCAGAGGCGTTGAGCTCAACATAACTCTCAACTCCTCTTCATTCTCTTCGTTGATTTGCTCTAAAATAATTGACTCATCCGATACGTTGGATGGCTCTTGTGATGCAGAGCCTTGCTCTTTCCTTTCTTGAGCTGGCTCCCTGGCTGCCTCAGGCTCCTCCCTAACAACCTCCCTAACAGCCTCAGGCTTCTCAGGCTCCGGATCATTTTCCTTCAATATTGGTTGCTCCATAGATGCCTCAGCCTCCACCCTGGCCTGCTCTTGCCCCTCATCATCCCTTACTAGCTGCGGATCCTCCATGACTTGCTTATTTTGGTGTCTAACTGGCTCCTCGATAACTGTCTCTGTTTCTTCCATGACTTCCTCGGGGTCCACTCTGGCTTGCTCATGCCCCTCTGCGGCTATCTCAGCCTGCCCATCTGTGTTGTTTCTCTCGACCTATGATCGGGTCCTTTTGCTGTTTGTTCAGCCCTAGACGGCTCTGTCTGTCATGCAACACGAGGATGGAGAGGGGGGATGTTGAGAATATCCATGGTTCTACTATCCCGGATAGGCACTGGCTAAAGCAGCCCATCGTAGCGGAAACGCAGCCTACGAAGAGTATCAAAATACCACGGCATGATAGTGACGCGGTGTGCATGGGCAGCCAGGATATATCCATCGCTGAAGAATTCCACGAGGTAGTCTTCAGCAATTTCTTGAAGGCAGAGTAGTGCACTGTTGGCCCATCGCATGCCGACTCTCCACTACTCGCAAATCTCCCGCACTAGTCGCTGGAAAGGGAGACGTGAAATAACAGGTTGAACGTGTCGTTCTATCCTACGTAGCTCTTGCAATACACCTCTGTGAGCCTCATATCGGCGTCTTCTTGCTTGAGCATTCAAAGATTCACCTGTGGCCCTCCTAGACGTGGCCTTTACACGAGGCATCTCTACAAATAGCATAACACCAAAAGACAATTCATTTGTCAGCACAAGGGACTTCAGATTTCAAAAAAGGTTAGTACCAAGCAAATAGGTGCATAGAAAAGAGTTTGCCTTCCCATATTCGCTCGGTAGTGACCTCAGAAAAAAGTAATAGCAGACATGACTTATATTTTCAGAGGTCAGTACCAAGCGAATAGGTGCATAGGAAAGAGTTTGCCTTCCCATATTCGCTCGGTAGTGACCTCAGAAAATAGTAATAGCAGACATGACTTATATTTTCTGAGGTCAGTACCAAGCGAATAGGTGCATAGAAAAGAGTTTTCCTTCCCTTATTCGCTCGATAGTGACCTCAGAAAATAGTAATAGCAGACATGACTTATATTTTTTGAGGTCAGACCAAGCGAATAGGTGCATAGGAAAGAGTTTGCCTTGCCTTATTCACTTGGTAGTGACCTCAAAAAATAGTAATAGCAGACATGACTTATATATTCTGAGGTCAGTACCAAGCGAATAGGTGCATAGGAAAGAGTTTGCCTTGCCTTATTCGCTCGATAGTGACCTCAGAATATAGTAATAGCAGACATCACTTACATTTTCAGAGGTCAGTACCAAGAAAATAGGTTTGCATCCCCTGCAACAAAATACCTTATTCGCTTGGTAGTGACCTCAGAAAAGTGTACAAGCAAGCGAACAGTTTTGCATCCCCTGCAAAAAAATACCAATGTGAAGGAGACGTTTAAATCCATGCGGTCCTAACTGTCATGTCGTTCCCTCCCATCACCTCCCCTAATCTGGGGGGGTGGTACCATTGATTCTCTCTCCCACGTCCACCTCTCATGAAACCGCATGGCGGTACCACCTCTCACAGACCACTCACTCATAAGCCAGAACCCAGGCTCTGCTTTTTAGGCATGTCCATCTAGTCTATTTAACCAGCAGTTGTTTCAGAACCTCCCTCAAGGTTTCACAGAACAACTACAAGAAGCTTATGATAGTGGTGATGCCTTTCCAAGGTATACTCCCGCAGCGCCAGCAGCACCGCATCCGGGCCCTCCTCAGGATGTCCCCCCTTGGCCCTCCCCCGATGTTACCCTTAATGTTCTCGACCGACACAGCCCGGGAGTGGCTGCTGTCAACACGGGAGTCAACTCTCGAGGTAAGTCGCTGGTAATTCTTTGCTTTCTGCTCCCAATTTCCAAGCTCCTAGTTTGAAGAGCTTATTTGCTAAATGCTCTGTGCAGGATGCTAGCCTGAAGCTGTAGCAAATGCTGATCGTCAGGCACAAGGTCTCAATCCTTGAAGACTCTCTAGAAGCAAGAAGGCCTGAAGACATGCAGCGATTGCTCGCCGAGAATGGCTCTGTAGAGGCTATCTTTAATTGGCTACAGGAGATGAAGGATGAAGTGCTTGAGCTAGCCAGTAAATATGAGGAAGCCATTAACTTTGCCAACAGGCTTCAGGAAGAGATAGTCTGGCTGTGAAGGAAAGGACTACATGGTTATTGCAAACCCTAAACCCCCGAAAATTAGTAGGCCACTCTTTGTAAAGTCTGAAGTGTTTTCTAACTCAAAACCCGGTGTTAAGTTGTAATTTTGTTTCTTTATTATAAATTCAAAACGTGTATTTGGCAAAAAAAAACCCTAAATCCGCAACAAACAGGGTTTGCCTTCCCCTTATTTGCTTAGTATTGACCTCTGTACTAGCAGACATCACTTAACTTTTCTTTTGGTCAGTACCAAGCAAACATGGGCATCAAACTAAGTGACCTTCCCTTATTCGCTTGGTACTAACCAAGGACGATGATCAATACCAAGCGAAGAGGTGCAGCAAATAGGGTTTACCTTCCCTTTTTCACCTGGTACTGACTACACAAAATACAAGTGCACAGAAGGGTAGTAAGTAGCACACCTCTTCACTGTGTGTAGAGTTCCGTGTCACTGAAGCACTGCAGAACAAGAGTAAGAGAAGGAGGATGTGCGAGAGTAAGAGGTGATGGAGTTTGCTTACCACGTAGAGTCGATGGGGGTAGAGTTAATTAGAATGATGTGCAATAGTGGATGCGAAAAGAGGCAGAATAGTTGAAACTTGAGATGTTTGGCGGGGGTACTGCCTCAACTTAGAATGCTTACCTCGGGGAGGGTGACAACTTCACTTATGCGCGAGATTGTGGTTGGTAAATCGTACTGCATGGGTATCTGAGACCATTTATTACTGGTTGTCCTTGTGAGCGCAGCCCACATGCCTTTTTGAGTGACCGTTTAGGGTCAGACAAACGTCAATCGCCCTTACAGTCGCCATCTCCATCTCCAAGTGGAACAAATAGATCGCCGCTGCCTTTGCCTTTTCTGCGCTCTTCCCCTTGGCCAGCTCTCATGATCCTGCGTTTAGAGTCAGACGCCGATTGCCCTTGCATTTGCCATCTCCATCTCCAAGTAGAACAGACAAATCGCCATTGCCTTTGCATTTTCTGCGCTCTTCCCCTTGGCCACTTCTCATGATCCTTCGTTGAGAGTCAGACGCCAATCGCCCTTGCAGTCACCATCTCCATTTCCAAGTAGAACAAACAGATTGCCGTTGCCTTTGCATTTTTTGTGCTCTTTCGCTTGGCCACCTCTTGTGATTCTGCGTTGAGCGACCTCCACTGGGTCGAGTCCTTTGCTGCCGCGTCGCCATCGCCATCGCCACCTTCTGGTTCTTGCTGTCGGCGGCCTGCGACATCACCATTCAACTCGGTGCCATTGGATATTGCAGAGACAGTTTCTTTCTCCCTGCCTCTCCCCTTCCTGTGTGCTATTAACTGTGTGCGCACCGAAGCCACTACGTTAGGGTAAAATTAAAAGTCTCAAACCGCATGCATGGTTGGAATAATTACTCCTTATGTGACCGTGCCTGAGTTTGGGCATAGTGAGTGAGTAGGCCTATAAATCTATCACTGATAACATTAAATGCTCTGTTCTTATCCACCTGTTTCGAATTCTTGGGTCATAGGACAAAACGAAGCGAATAGGGCCCTTCGGAGATTCTTGGGCCCCTATTCGCTTGGTTCTGACTCAAGAGCCGTCACCTTTTATGACATTAGCGCACGGGACAGAACCAAGCGAATAGGGCCCTTCGGAGATTCTTGGGGCCCCTATTCGCTTGGTTCTGACTCAAGAGCCATCACCTTTTATGACATTAGCGCACGGGACAGAACCAAGCGAATAGGGCCCTTCGGAGATTCTTGGGGCCCCTATTCGCTTGGTTCTGACTCAACTAACATCACCTCTTATGACATTAGCACACAGGACAAAACCAAGAGAATAGGGCCCTTCGGAGATTCTTGGGGCCCCTACTCGCTTGGTTCTGACTCAACTAACGTCACCTCTTATGACATTAGCGCACGGGACAGAACCAAGCAAAAAGAGACATTGAGGGGTACTCGAGGCTCAATATTTGCTTGGTTATGACACCAAATAGTTTTGGCTTGCTTTTTATTTCAATCATGGGGATCATAGTCCTGGAGATAGACGTGAGCGAGGATACATGTGAAGAAAAACTATTCACGTTCTTATACAACGTCCGTGCTCATCACCGTGCACCAGAACTATCAGGAATGTTCAATGTAAAGTTTTCTATACAGAGGATTATAGATTGCTCATTCGAGTACCTACAAACCCATTTGCAACAGTATGAGGCAGTCACTTGTGACAATTCCATGACAGTTGATGGCATGAGATATGTGCACCCAGCCGACCTTGACCCTAACAAGAGTGCTTCAAGGAGACTGAATCGCTATCTAGAAAAGTGTCCCTCCAATGCACTGCTTGTACAAGACAGGTGTATGAAGCACTTCAAAAAGTGTCGCTTAGTGGAATTCTACCACGGGTTTGTCTGTTACTTATACTTGCAGACATATGGTGAGTCAGAGACTTCCCAGTCAACAACTTTCGGTAGTTGTCCATTGGCGCCGGAGGAAGAGGTAGAGGATGTGGAGGTGCTGTTCAACCCAGAAGAAGAGTGGGTAGAGGTACTAAAGGAAACATTTGATGCGGGCTTAACTCTTGTTTCTCTTGCGGATGCAGCAATAGGGTGCAAGCAAGAAAGTCCAAGTAAGGAAGTGACTTTGCCTCTGAATTGTGCTCCCAGCTTTGCTATGGCGGGCGACACCCACTATGTTCTGCTCACAGATATCATGCATGAGCTCAATATACGGGAGGACTACTGCGTAGCGGCTATTGTGAATTTTTGTGAGGCAGACATGGGATTTGTGGACGATGATGGAGTGGACCAACATCTTATTGCTGACACAGCTGTCCGCGACTCACAGTTCACTTCAGGGTGGCACAACTGATCAAAGATACGTTCAATGAAGCGAAGTCCAGAGAGGCCAATTTTCCAACAGATGAGCAGTTTGAATCAACAAAAAAACAACTCGGCTTGGAAAACATGGGTAGGCACGTGGCACCCAGAGATTAGGTAATGAATAGTCAGTCTATTCACTTGTGGGGGAGGTCGATGCTGGAAATGGACGAGAATCAGATGATAACTTTTGTCGTGCATTCAGATGGTATTAGAGATGGCCCAGTGATAAAATATCATGATCATTTTTTTTGCTAGCAGGTGCTAGTGTATGACGATAGTTTCCTTAGAAGAGCGGGAGGCTCACGGCAAGGGCTTGTCACTGGAGTCCAAGGCAAGGATGTGGCGTTGTCTCACTACATTGGGTGTTTCAACCACAAAAAGGTTTGTAGAAACAATTCAAGTACTTGATAATTGTACTCATCTCACTTATGGCCCATAAATTCATTACAATTTTTATGTAGATCATAATATACCATAAGGAATACTCCAATGACAATGCAAAGTTCCCACTGTTTGCAATGAAAGTTATTACAAGATTGTGTGGTAGGCACCCCCTCCCACTAAATGCAGAAAGACTAATTCTGATTGAGAAACAGTTTTCTCTATGCGTATTTGGCATTGGGTATGGGTGCCAAGCACTCAGAGCCCCCTATTTCATGTCCTACACAGCTCAAGCTCTGGCTGCAGGGGTTGAAGACCTGAAAATCTTAGATCCATACAACAAGTGGCTGTTTCTGAGGGAAAGAAGATGCTTGATGCCCGTGAGGATGCTGCCATCAACAGAGGAACGAGCTCGTCTACAGAGCTTGCACATCGAAGATGTACAAAGTGAGGAAGAAGGAGGTGCATCGAAGAGGATAAAAATGACGGGCTCAGGTCCATCTTCTCCCGCTCCTGACTCGTGATTGTCGCCACCTCGCATGGCGCTCTGCCGCATTTGAAGCTCCCCAAGCCATCTGTTTCTTCTCTTTGCGGATGTGTTGTAAAGACCGTGTAATTTCTAAACTCTTAAGAAGTTCCTTCTGCCTTGCTCTATGAATTAGTCGTCTATAAGTACATTGGTGTAACTCTAATAGGCTATTGGCCTTTTCTTTTCCTCCCCCATGTCTAGTGTGCTTAAAATAACCTGTTCTTGCCATGTAGTGGGTTTTTTCCATGCCTTGTGTGGACCATATTGATAGTGAGCCGTATGTCTTGGCAAAATATGGACCATGGTTGAACAGTATGTGCTGCATTGAAATAAAACAAAATGGTCAGTAGAGTACAATTTAAGATTTTGTTTTGTATACGTAGAATGCCAACCCACCATGTAATGTGTGATATGTTGCCCACCCAACCCTATAAGGTAAGCCTTTTTCCAATCCAGCAAGGCTGCTTGAAATGATGTGAGCTTACTTTGGTCCCAAGAATGATGCTCAATGTAATGGAAAATTTTATTTAGTGATTTCCACACATTCGCCTTGTGATTCTGGATTGCCCCACCACCAGCATTGTCTTTAACCACTTTATGTAACTGTTTCCATTTTTTGAACAGGTTTCTCCTTTCTTCTCTATCTGAATCTTTGAGGCTAAACCCAAGAAACCTTCTTGCCTTCACTCTGCCTATCGATGCTTTCCACGGTACCTTGTATCAACTTTGAGAAATCTTAGGGTCCTCTTCGATTTTGACATTGCCTCCATGCAAACCAATGTCTGAGAGCACTCCCACTAATGCTTTGATCACTCTTTTCCACTCACTCTCTGGCTTTAATGTCCATGCAAAACATATGTACAAACGAACCACCTTTTCAATTATTCGACAGAGTGCATGAAGTGTACAGACGTGAACTCTACTCAAAGGAATATCAAGCACTGGTTTAAAAGTTTTATCTTGAAGATGTCTATTGGGAGCTCTATTCCATTGCACACTCTCAAGTGATTGTGCATCAGCCATGCAATATAAGCATGGATTTTCCACAACTGCTCCATGTGTTATGTTGTACATACACTTAAGAGTCTTTAAGTCACCTGCCATGTGCCATTCCACTGTGTAGTCACCAAATCCTTCCACTGAAAGAACGGCTCTGTTTCTTTGTTCATCACTGATGATAGAAGGAATTTGGGTTTGACTAAAAACCCAATCGAGGATTTCAAAATTTTTCTTATCAACCTGCAATGGAAAACGAAAACACAAAATCAACAACCAAATAATCAATATTTTTGTTATCATAGAGTGAACGAAGTATACCTGAAATGATCCTAGTGTTAGAATGTTGTTTTCTGATTGCACGCTGAAGTATCGTGGATCCTCTTTCGTTATTGATGGATCCTAAGCTCTGTTCATGAGGGTAATGGTGACTCTCTCCAGCTTCTTGTTCTTTAGGACCTCGCACTTGTCGAGCTTCAAAACAAACTTGAGAACCCCACCGCACTCATCTCGACTGATGTCAAAGAAGTGAACTGCATACCTTTGCAATGCTTCAAGATCAACGAAGAGGTTGTTGTGCTCGTTAAACTGTACCTCTCTGCCACCGTTGCTTCAATATGGAATGGTGACCCAAGTTTCTCAAACACCTCATCATTTACGTGCCGGCGAGTAGCCTTTACATGTGATGGCTTTGGCAGCAATGATCCTCTCTGTAGTTTATTTTGAGACTTTTTAGCTAATGCTTTGAAGAGTGCCCTGTATCCCATTTGCGAGATGCCACTCTCATCAAGTATTGCTTGCCCTTCCATTGGTTCCAGATGATTCTCGTTCATGAAGGAGGTAAGTAGCCTCCCTTTCAACTTACAAATTTTTTTCTGAGTTATCATCTCGTCAACTACTTCTTTTGGAACTAGACGGCTGTAATGCACTCCAGCATTGAAGCCTGCACCGTTCGAGTTTGGATGCAGTAAAGACCTGCCAAAAAAGCACCATGCGTTATGATCATGTATAGGAAAGTAAGTGTATCCATTTCTTAATGAAGCACATTGAAGAAACAAACTTCGAGTTACCTTAAAGCTCGTATTCATTTTTTCAGGCCACCACCACCAACCTTCATGTTCTCAACGTTCCACAAATCTTGTTTTCTTTTCCGACTACCAAGCACGGTGTCTTTCTCTCGCAAACTTGTGATCTTCTTCTCAAGGCCTTGGATTGTCTTTCTGTTTGATGAAATCTTCTGAGAGCATGCTTCATTAAGTTTCTTCAGCTACATGTTCTCCATCACCAGGAAGTTTCTTTGCCTTTCCGCATTCAATCCTCTCATTTCCAAATGTTCGGTGTATCCCAATAGCCCATCCTTGTCATCGCTTGTGAAATGTAAGAGGTTAGTGATATTAGCAAAGGGAGGTGGTGCATTTGTCATAGGATCCTTTGGATAAATAGACCCATCAGTCCACAAATCCAAATGATGTTCCTTTTTTGTCCTTCTAAGTTCTTTCTCCCGTTGAGATAAGAAAGACTCCCTCCTATGTTTTTGCAACGGTGCGTACTCTTGCAATACATCAACATGAAGATGATGTGTGTTCTTTCTTTGGGTAAGTGTTAAAGATGAAGGGGCTGAGGATTGTAAGTTCAAATAGTGTTTTCATCAGGAAAAGATGCGTTCTCCATTCCTAGAGTTGATAGAGAAGAAGACGGAGAAATATCTTAGGTTTTGGGAGGGAAGGCCATATTCTCAAGTTTAGAGTTGATAGAGTTCGTGTGGCTTATGTTTCTGGAGGGAACGGTTGTAAGTTGGCATTTCAAATCATTAGTCATAAGGTTAGTTGGATTCCTGACAAGAGAACGAAGGATAAGAATGATAAAGACGACGGCTACCTACCAAAGAATGTCATTTTGGTTTTTTGTTGCGCAGAAAAGTATCACATAAAATGCACAATTTAACATTTTCATTTTCTCTCTCTAAGCCGACGTGGCACTTCTTACAGGGCCCAAAAGTGAGTCCAAATTTCTCCTAATGCTTTGTATCAAATATAACTATAGGACAATTGGATAGACGAACACCTAAAGGAGTTCTTTTGTACATAGAATTCCATGAACAATAGATTGTCTAAAATAAGCTCATAAAACAATCACTCGTCTTCATTATGTAAAAGAGAAAATAGTGGAAAGACTAAAGTGGTTAGGTGTGTATTGGCCTTCTATGACATGGAATGTTGCAATATACATGGAATCTTGCAAGAAGTGCCAAAAGATGAGCCCTATTCCACATGTCACCCTATTTCAAATAATACCATCATTGAGCAAACATTTGATAGAATTTCTATCAAATAGAATGTTTCAAACATACATGAGGAAAAGAAGTTGGAGGGCAATTAAAGTAGAAGCCCAAACCTATGCATTAATTGGGGATCAATTGTATAAATGTGGAAAGGATCAACATATTCACCTTTGTGCAAAAAAAATTCAATATCTCCTATATTAGAGCAAGCACATGTAGGGTTGGCTAGAAAACACTTTTTTGCAACTACACTATACGATTGATAATGACAAGAAGAATTTGGTGGCCTACACTAATTTCTAATACAAAGGAGTATGTTAAATGATGTGATGCTTGTAAAAGAGCACAAATATTATAGAGAAGGGATTATATGCCTTCACTAACTATTAGGAATTCCTAATAGAAATATGTTTTTCTTCTCTTCTATGATAGTTACTTAGGTGTTGTAGTTGACTTGGGTGAATTTTGGTTCAATTTGGATCATAAATGTGGGTGTTAGGCTAAAAAACAGGTCTTCTTATTTTGCTAAAAACAGGTCTTCTTGTTTTGCTACCTTCTAGCCAAGATATTTTAGCAAAAGGGAATATTCTAGCTCAAGATCGGGGATTGATGTTTGGTTTTTTGACGAGAGCCCAAATACAAAAGGACGGAGATGAAGAAAAAGATGTTCAAGTCAAGGAAGAGTTGTGTAAGGAAAAAGAGTCATAGAGGCCAAAACCACCAACATTTCATAGAGCATGCTATACTTTTATTGATAAGAGAAGAAGTCAGTGAGACTATAGAAACTAGGGAAATAGATACACACATGGAGTTGCTTAAACTTGAAACTAAAGAAGAAAAGGTAGATAATTAGAACACAAGCAGAAGATTGTATCTCTAATCATGAGGAATCTAGTACTTCTTACATGGCTCCACTAGTGGAGATTGATGAGTGTGATGATTATGTACATTGGGTAGTAGAGAAAATGAAAGAAGAAGTATATGCAAAGAAAAGCCAGATTCAAACCCTCTAGTAATCACGTAGGCTCACTACAACAAGGCTAGAGGTAGTAAATGATTTTATTGATGACTATAACAAGATTAATGAAAAAGCTCAAAAGAAGATTCAAGAATTGAAAGAGGGTAATCAAAGCAAAATCAAGGAGATTACAAGTTTAATTGAAGTCCTAAATATTTTGTGTACAACAAGCGAGTAGCAGGAATACAACTAAAATAAGTAACTACCCCTTTACACAACCCCGGGGGATTCACCATGGAAAACTTACCGCACCACGTAAGTGTAGGGGAGGTTTTTTTTTTTACAAGTTACATAAGCGTATAAGTTAGGGGCAGGCCCCCAATAATTTATCTCTCAAGCTTAAAAATAAGGGAGGGGGGTATCATATTTAGGGGGGGGACCTCACCTGGGTTGATTACTTGTAACGATTGGTCAACAATGTGGACTAGAACTCGAATGAATTTAAGGAAGTTTTTTATCAAGTCACACATCAAAGTTGCATCAAGTCAGCCATAGATAAGGGCTGATTTGGAGCAGGTCAAGGGTTGATTTACACCTGCTTTGGATGGATCAGAATTGGATGAGTAGCCAGAGTGTGGGCTAATTGGGCAGATAGTTTAAAAGTCAAACTAAGACACTTGAGGGTACATCTAGTTATCAACAAAAGTGGTTCCTTAGTACGTTGCCAGTCACTATGCTACACACTCTTTGACTAGTTTTACTCAGTTAGATCGTGTGAGACCTAAATTTTATATGTAAGATAGGGGTGGATAGTTTTCTTCATTGATTTTCGTATAAGCGTAGAAAGCGGGGTTATATTCCCTATTATGAGTCATATATAGGGGTTTTATCAAAGTTGTTCGCTCGTAGGTGGCGTCCCGTTTTGTATATAGAGTGAATTCCCCAGGTACACAACACAAGTGCATATGCTCAAAGAATTTAAGTGCAACTTGATGTTGCTAACACAGGAGGAGTCCATGTGCTAAGAGCAAGCTCAACTACTAAACTAACTCCAAACCAATGCACCATTGCTCACTTTACAAGGCATATATGAAGTAAAGAAAGCTTTGGAAAAAAAGAATACAGAGCGAAAAATGATCTAAAGTCGGAGTAGATGAGGAGAAGGGAAGTCTCTATGAGTTTCATGCAAAAAGAAGAAATCTAACAATAGGAGGATGAGAATCATAAAAGGAACACATAAGTGTGAGAACATGAAGACTATTGCGTGCTCATATCCACCCATATTTGCCCCTATATAGATCCTTGCTCTATATTTTTGGAGTCCCCTTGACCATGCATGTGTAGATTCCCCCCAGTCCTACCTAAGGGCTGACATTACTCCCCCTTGGGGAAGTTCTTTCATCCTCAAAATTAAAAGTGGTTATATATTTGTAAGAACACCAAGGTTTTCCATACTGGTACCCCTTACATTGTCTAGCTATTCTTTTGATCAATACACGATTGTTGTGGGAGAGAATCACACCACCCATAAAGTGCATGCAACACTACCTAGATCAACAAAATGTCAGTTGATGACACAGATGACATGTTAAGTGCATAGAGGCAATCTATTTAGCTTGTCAGGTTGAGACCATCCCACACATACAACATTCTAGAAGGCCATCTAAATCACAATCAGGACTCTCACTGCTCTCAACTACACTACCCAACCCACATATACACAAATGGAAGGAAACTCATCAAACCATACTAGAATAGTACAAAACTTAAGGAACACTATCCGCTCACTAGGATACATCTGTCCCAAAGCCTCTACAGTCAAAATCCTTGCTCCAAACCCATCTGTAGAAAACGTGTATGAAGACAGAGCCAAATTTTGGAAGTGCCTGAAATTGAAGTCTATGAGTACCTATGCGTAGCTTATGTCACCAGGATTCTAATGACTACTTGCACACAGAAAATAGACATCGTTTGGTATACTTATGGCCACAAATAGTCGTAGATGCACGAGCATGTTTGCTCCATCTCGCATGGGTTGCTTGGTGTTGATCCATAGCTCTTACCGAGCCTAGCACGATGGTGTAGTCGGATCTCCAATGCTATAAGCGAGTGGGGAGTAGTGCCAAGATGAAGCTCACACTCTCTCTCTCTCTCTCTCTTTATCTCTCACATAGAGTCAACAACAACTTAAAACTTGATTATGATAAAAGTTTTCTTTACAGAATGACCTAGGTACCTTATATACTAAGGCTACCACATGTTAAACCTAAAATAGAGTTCAAGGGGTAAAATGACTTTGTATTTACAATCTGGAAGTGCCGTTTCACCTCAGCTTCTGCAACTAGACTAGCTACTCATTACAAATGATGTTTATAACGACAATCCACATCCTTTCATAACTCTCAAGAAATAAGACTTTGGTACGAAAATTGAGTTATGTTGTGCTGTTGACCCACGGGTCAACAATGATTCAATAGAGTTAAATGCAACCAATAACAGCATCTTGAATTCCTCATTGCTATACCTTTGCAACTGTTTGTGTAAGCAACTTATATCCAAAATAGTGTGTAGACTCTCTTTATAACTCACTTGAGTCTTTTAAATGAGTTACCACAACTAAGAGGTGACTAAATGGATGACAATTCCTAAACTTTTTGAAGATACTGGAACATGTAAAAACGCCTCTTCTTAACTTTTCATGAAAGTGACATGTTGACATATCTCATCAGCACATATTAAGTCCTTGACTTAATCTTGTTTCTCATCACTAGGAAAACCCCACCATAACTGGTGATCGAGGTTGA
The DNA here is from genome assembly GCF_014529385.1 of Adiantum capillus-veneris. Taxonomy (NCBI): domain Eukaryota; kingdom Viridiplantae; phylum Streptophyta; class Polypodiopsida; order Polypodiales; family Pteridaceae; genus Adiantum; species Adiantum capillus-veneris. The sequence goes on from NC_140957.1 coordinate 48,634,182, forward strand.
AAACCTAGTTGTAGCATGTTTTACATCATGATAAGCAGCTCCAAATTAGACAGTAATATTTCCAATTGGATTGCTTCCCCCTAACATATGATCGTAGAATATCCCTTAGCACTAGATTAATACTTGTAAGCTGTCCATCGGTCTCTAGAAGAGTGGCAATACTGACATTGATTTACCAACATTGTTAAGCAATTTGTATGATTGAGAAATATTATGAACAACCATCTTGGTGGTTGAATAGTGAGTAATTTATATGATCAAGATAGATTATGAATAGCCAACTTGGTTAAATATAGAAATTGAATAGTGAAGTGACAAAGTTTAGTCAACTTATCTACAAGCACTCATACGAAGCCATCACCTCATATAGTGGTTGATAGACCCACAATAAATCTCATAAAGATATCTCACCTATGTACAAGCACTCATACGAAGCCATCACCTCATATAGTGGTTGATAGACCCATAATAAATCTCATAAAGATACCACACCTATGGCACAAAGTTATTAATGTCATGGATTTTCATGCTGCTCCAAATCTAACTTTGCTAAACACTAGGGCCCATAACACCTAATGTGCATGCATTAGCAAAAACTAATCCAAACCTACATTTTCATGACTATTGTTGCCCATACTATTGGCATATGTTATGCTCATAGCACACATGGAAGAGGAGGGAATAATATGTGTAAACAGATTTATGAAAGAAACTAAATACTTTTTACTGAAATTACTTGAAAGCCTTGCTAATACATTTGGACCATAATAGAATGTGAAAATGAATCACATCTAGGTACAAACAATGTAACATTTTTATTAACAAAATATAGCCTTGCTATATGCGTAAAAAATCATCCATTAATGTTGTTTAACAATACTTGCAGCCATCAAAAGTCTTCCATGGCATTCAAAAAATTTTGGCCAGTGAAATTGTTCCTGGTACTACATGCTCAAAATGGCTAATAAACAAATTTGACTAGCATGTAGGGACTCTGTCAGAACATATAATTTGAATAATAGGCACCAACATCAGTCTTAGAGACTCATATTCTTCTCGTGTGGAATATGTCTTATATAGTGATGTTCAAAAATATGACATGCATCAAGTATAAGATGTACTTTTGTGTGGAGCTAGTTGTAAACACTTAGCAACATGAGTGAGAGGACCCTCATGAAATTTGGTCCACATTGGCAAAATAAAACTCCATGAGTTCCTAGACCATGTTGCACACCTTGTGACTAACAACAGATGCAATACAAAATCCTACCATGTAGGCCTATAAACGTTTCAATAGGGAGTGAACCCTTGATTTCTAAAAAGGAACATTTTAGAGAGGTGGTATTTGATATACCACCCTCCAAAACCCTTTGCTCATACATGAACTTGTCATGTATTTGAAAGGTAAAGTGGATGAAAGCATTCTAGCATGTACATCCTACTTGGGAAACGTGGAGGTGAAGTGCAATCTTCAAATGTGAAAGATACAATACCAAAAGTCCTTTAACCTGTGTTTTCGCATGCGTGCATGAAGTTTAAAGGCAATTTTTGGGTCCAGAACTTGGATAAGTATATTTAGTATTCCGAGAAATTCTCCAGTAGGCGTCCTACGGTTTTACCCCCCTTTTGGAGCTGTTTATACCCTCAGAATTTTGTTTTGAGCATCACAGCAGAAGATAGTTTTCAGCCATACAAAAAAACTTCCTATGTATCTTACAAAAAACATGTATTGGTGTGGAGGTTAGAATTACACATGCATGATGGATTGTAGATACAAAGAGATCTATGTTTTGTCAATCTTGTGCAGAGAAAGTTTCCATTGGTTGTGTAGATCTTTGTACACATGGTGCGGATTTATTGTTATATGCATAAGGACACAACAAGAAAGCAAGTGTGATTCTTCTATTCTCTATGTACTTTTGAATGAGTGTAGGTTGAATGGCATTAACTACTCTCTTTGGTCCTTGGTCAAACAAGTACTTGTTGTAAGAAATTTTTGAAATTATGTGGTTGGCTTGGAGATTGAACCGTTGAGTGTTGCTCTAGCCACTCCGCAAAGAGATAGTGTAAGTACTATTGTAGCACCTGTTGTTGTTGAGACACTAGAGCAAGGGAGATGTAACTAGCATAATACACTTGCTTTTGGCATCATTTTGTTAACGTATAAAGATCTATTGTGCCATAACTAAAGACATACTTTGAACTTTTTGCTTTAAATACACATAAATTCTTAATTTTCTACTTAAGAAAGCCTTGAAATATGAGGGATTTTTTAATCTTCTTTGTTTGATTTTTTTGTAAATTTTATATCCTTCTTGTTGTTTTTAAGTATATATTTTGGATTTGGCATGCTTGATAGCAAGAATTTATGGTTCTTTTGTCAATGTTTGCAGCTTCTTCTTTGTAAAGCCTTCTCCTTTTGGTGATGCTTATGTCTTTAAGAAGCAAAGAAGAGGTCAACAATCTAATCTCGCTAATCAATCTTCATCTTCTCTAATTGGTTTAGGTCGTACAAGTTTACTCACTCCCTCACGTAGTAAACTTGCTCCCATCAGTCCTCACTTTCAAGCACTTAGGATGCGTGTGTCAATCATTGGAGCAAATTCTAGAAGACAACTGCTTCCATCTCCTTTCGCTTTTGAAAGTGGTGCTCCTCAACAACATTGGTTAGATGCTCATCAATTTCTAGATTAAGCTCAAGGTATTGACAAGACTTTACCGATGGTGCTTTTACAGAGAGTCATTGTTCCCCCTAGAGGTATGCTTGCTACCTCTCATAAACAAAAAAAGCATCATCTCATGATGTTCAAATCCTTCGGGAGCATGCACGACACAAGAAGCCTGAAGGTCATGCTTGGTCTATTGGAGTAGGTGTTTTTGGGCACAATCAAACAATTATTGAACCTCTTATTTCTTTATGTCTTTGATGATAAAGGTCTCAACAATGAGGAAAGTGTTTTCAAAGCGGTAGGTTATCTTGTTGTACCTGACACAATATCTTATATTGTCTTCTAGAAAAGAAAAAAAACAAATTGTGAATGACAAAGAGAAGAAATATGCTTTCAAACTTGCTTCATAATTTTAGTTTTTAGTTTTGTTTATGAAGCTTTGTTGCAAAAGTAGAGATAATCTTGTTACTTAATTTTTTGAAATTAGATGCAAAATTTGGGGTTTGTAAATTATAAGCATGTGTTTTATTTGCATTTTTCATCACAATAGTGAAATCACAAAGTTTATGTTTTATTAATTGGTGAAAAGTTGATGTGATTATGGAAATGTAATTTTTTTGAGTTAAACATGTGATTGTAAATTCATCAATTCTCCATTGTTTTCAAGATCATTCATTGTTAAATGAAGCATGACGTAGAAATTTTAAGATTTTTTAGCCATAATTCTTTTTGAAAAAAACTTGCGAGCTTAAATGCTCATTTTTTGAGTTTTTTGGGATATTTTTGGGTTTTTTTGTAGCAATCAAAACTACACCTCATGCCTTGTTGTAATTTTTGATGACCGAGTGTTCAACACATGTCAAACCTGACTGGTCAATGGAGGCATATTATTTATTCTTCAAATTTTGCGTGAAAGTTGGCTTGTAATTCATATATTTTAGGGGAAATCCTGATCTTGTTTTGTGAATCCTCGAAAAGCCTTGTAATGATGAAAGAGGCAAGAGAGTCTGGTGAACCCAATGTAGTAATAATTACCTCTCCTTAGCCCAAACACCTGATTTAGAGCCCTAGGTATATAAGCCAAAGGATGTAATTATTAAAAGGAAGGATGAATTACTGTGAACTGAGATGAGGACATGCGATATCAGCCTACACTTGCGCGCTTACATCTCCTTGTACGGGTATGGCATTGCAATGAAACTTCAGATGTTGCTTCTACATGCTCTTAAGTTCTTGTGAAATTTTGAGTGTGTATGCGACACATCTACTAGTTTTAGCTCAACGTTGCTCCATGTACTAATCTTGATGTTCAGATGTAATTAGAGGTTTAAACTTGTTTCTAAGCTTGGACAGAGGTAGCTAGGACTAGAGAGGATCCATAGGACCCCTCATTTGTGACTTCTGGTGTAGGTGGATAGTGGCAACAATTGCGATTGCTCATCCCAGCTAGATTTTCATAGTTGATTTTTGGTCACATTTTTGGGTTCCCCTTGGTCTTAGTAGCTAGGATATCAAGTTTCATCAATTTTGGAGTCCTTATGAGTCCTCTACGGCCTTAGGGAGTCTTGATTAGATCGCACACAGATTTCTTGTTGTTTGCTAGATCTGCCTTGTATAGAGAGTGTGACACCTCTCTCCTCGGTGCATTGCCATTTAGGGCATTGCATTCAACATTTCCATGCACTAGGTGAGTCAGGTATGTCCTCAAATTGACATATTATGTTGGTTTGAGTTCTCGCTAGGATACAACTTTCGATCGCAGTGATCTACCAACATTGGCACCGTTGCCAGGGATGTAGGACTTACACTAGTAGAGGAGATTGCAGTGAGGTTAACTCATCGTCCGTGTGTTATAGTTCCAATTTTTTCTTCATAATTTACTCTAGACAGAGAGGTAGGGAGGCATACTGCTTTCTCTTTGGTTGGTTTAGGAGCTTGGTGTGCTAATTTTTTCTGGGTAGGTTGACGACCTTGGCTGGTGGGTTTTGATGCTTGGCATCAAGTCCACGCTTGAGTTTTTATGGTTTAGCATAGTTAGGTTGTATTGATGATTAGAGAGTGAGAGGAGTAGACTAGGTCACCACCCACCTTTGTCATCCATTTTTGAGTATTTCTTTCAGTTTTATTGTAGATTTAGCTTTTGTTTGTTCTAAGGAGTAGTCTTTAGTTTAGGATATGGTTTTGGTGTTGTCACATGCATAAAAGATTGCATTTGAGTGCTTAATTTGTCTATGTCGTTTTGCATTGCGTTTTTTCAAATTCAAAGTTGACCTAGAGCATATATGGATGTGTAAGTGATCAATTAAGGTGCTAAATTTGGAAATACTTGCTCATACACTTGCACTAAGACTAGATAGGTTGACATGTACTGACTTGGTTGCCAAATATTGACCATATTAATGTGTTTGAATTCCAATGCTAAAAAGCGGCCAAGAACACAGGTTTGTGCTCTATTGAGTGAATTGGAATGGGGAAATAATTTTTTTTGGTTGTAAACTTGCACAAGACCAGGTTTATGGTGCTTGCAAGGTTTTTACTATAATATGACTTGAAATTTGCGGGTTAGGTAAGTGTGAGCATCTTTGACTAGGTCTGGGAAGAGCAAAAGTGATCATTTTTGGCAGGAAAACCATCATTTGGAGATGCACATAGGCCCAAAATAACCTACAGGTGATAGGAAAGCTAAGGCAACACTCACAAGTGAAAACTTCTAGAGGTGGCAACAATCGCGGTATGTGGAACCATGCCCAAAATTGATAAAGAGATCATGTGGCAGCTTTTAGAAGAGTAATTAGAGTAGAGGAAGTCTTGGACTTTGCAACACAATTTGTAGGATACTGGGACTGACTTTAGAAGACGATGCAGCTACATGGTTTGATTCAGTAGAAAAACAAGACTTTGAAACACTAGAAGATCTTTTTGAGGAATTCATCAAAGACTTTTTGCAAAGAGGCATAGCTCACAACACAGTATCTCAAATCCACAAATTCAAGGAGAAAGAGGGAGAGTCAGTACGCAAAGTGGCATTGCAATTCAAGCGGTATATCAAATTTTTTCCAACAACAAAATTGCATACAAAGTCACAGATGCTGATCCTTATCTAGGGTCTAAGGAATGTGGACCTTTAAAAGGATATGCATATGAAAAAGTATTTGACATTAAACAAATTAGTTAAAGAAGCTCTATACTTAGTGGATACTTATGCTCTATACGAAGAGGAAAATGATCCTTATCTAGGGTCTAAGGAATGTGGACCTTTTAAAGGATTTGCATATGAAACAGAGTTCGACATTAAACAAATTAGTCAAAGAAGCTCTATATTTAGTGGATACTTATGCGTACAAAGAGGAAAATGATAAGGAGCATGAGGATGACACATTGGAAAGGGGGTAGACACCCAAAACACACAATGTGCACCTCTCTATAGCTCAAGATAAACAAAACACCCCAATCCACTAGGATTCACCTTCAAAATCCACAAAATTTCACCTGTACACACTTGTTTTCCTGCACCAACACGCACATACACACTTCATGGGAAGCTCCAACACTTGTCACACACCCATGCCTCTATTCCACATCACTGATCACACAAAATCTGTGTGTGTGTGTGTGTGTGTGTGTGTGTGTGTGTGTGTGTGTGTGTGTGTGCGGGCGTGTACGCATACACGGACTTCGGTTTGGGGTTGCCCTCAACCACATTGCAATCGACAACATAAGCAAAGAACACAAGTAGAAGAAGGGAGAGGGAGCACAGAATCAACATCGAGAAGGGGGGAACCAAGGCGAGCTTCTTCTTGCATAGCTCACAAAATCTCCATAGCTTACAAAGAGGAAGACTCCTCTTACTTGCTCCAAAACTTGTATGACCAAAAGCCCTTTAAACTTCACAATAATCCCTCTTATAGGGAGGCTACATTTCAAAAAAATAAAAAAGAGGTTTTTTTTAAAACTCATGCAGCTCGTTGAGCTCAATTTGACCATTCTTTTGCCCACTTTACATCCCCTTACCCTTTTCTTTTTAGCATATTTAATAGCATTGTGACAACTTGAAAAGTCTCCTCAATTCACCCACATGTGAAGCACCTCAAGGAGCTCCTCTTTGTTGTCATTGCGCCATAACAACCCAAGGGAGCCCTTCTCCTTATAAAAGTTTTTGGTTCTTTATGAGCCCGCAGGCACCGCCTCTTGTTGGAATGCTATGTCATCACCTGCATGGCATTAGTGGCACCACCTTGAGGGCCACCGGCTCCGCCACAAAGCACCACCTCCGCTGGCTCATGCCATATGCTCATGCATGTAGTAGCCCACAGAGTGCCATCGACGCATTGCCACAGCCATGAGAGCACTCCCACTCTCTCCAACTCACTGGCTATTGAGGGCATTTACTTCTTGTCTTTATACCATGTGCCTTTAAGCTGGATCATCCCTGCCACGTGGTGGCTCGGGAGAAACTCCCCTTGAGGCTTCAAAAAATTTCCCTCAAACCTTTTAAAAAAAACTTCTTTTTTCTCCATGTTTCATGACGTGACAATCCTGCGCTCATTTGCCCAGTTGATGAGTTGTGGACTCCCATCAAAAGACCAAGTTTTTGGATTTGAACTCCCCCCCCCCCCCCCCCCCCCCCCCCCCCGCTCCCTTTTGATCTCAATGGGCCCAACAACCGAGGCCACCCAAAACAGAGAAAATCACTTGGCGATTCCCCGCTGTCTTCTGGCACCAGATTTTGACTGCAATAACTTGGCCTTCGTGATTCCGTTTGACAAGCCATAAGTCTCAGCTAACCCCATACAATGCACATGATGCTTTAGAACCTAGTTGAGGCCCAAAATTTCTTGGTAGGCATGCTTCCCAATGCGGGCAAGTTGGCCCATAACTGGCCCCCGACAAATATTCAAATGACCATATCTTTACTTCGTTAGCGTAAGAGCCAATTTCAAATCCCTAGCCTCTCAATACCCACATGCTAGAGCTTTAAAATGGATGTCTCTCTTTATTTATCATCACATGGCTTTTTAAATTGCAGTGAATTGGGTGTAGAAAAACACATACAACAGCTTTATAAAGCAAATCTGCATGGCTTGCTTTGCATAACAAATCTCCATCAGCTTTGTCTTGCTTTGCATATTGGCAATCAACATCGATAATCATAACAACCTCATCAAACTCGCATGCAATCTTCTCTAGCAAGCCTCATCAAACTTGTGTGCAATTTTCTCCAGCAATCAGCAGCAGCAAGGTTCTCACCCCCCCCCCCCCCTCTCTCTCTCTCTCTTTTTTTTGTTTTTGTTTCATGAACTTATATATGTAAAGCGTCTATTTAGATGACCTCTCTTCAACTAGAATTATAGTTTTCATGAGCTTAAAGTATACACGGCCTGCACTCACTAGCCCTCCATGATTACACACCATAAGGATAGTGATCCGGGGCGCAAAGTGCGAGCAAATCCCGATGGCCTCGTAACGCTGGGAGCCGATGCACACCGCAAGCCGATCACAATAAAGTGAACAGGGGGCACCGCCTAGCTTTGAGCGGCTAGGATGCAGACAACAGTGATGTGAGATATCACAAACTTACACACACACACACACACACACACACACACACACACACACACAGAGGAGAAGATAGAGAGAATGAACAAATGTTGAAATCCCTCGGGGGTGTGAGGGAGAATTAATTCTTGCCGTATTTACAAATGATCTTCTTTCTGATGAGGAGGCACACCGTGGTGATAGAGAGATAGAGGGAGAGATAGTGAACCTACTTTGTGCGTTCTCTAGATGACTCGATGATGTGAAACTTGCTACCAAGAATGTGTGTGTGTGCACATCGACCATTGGAGTCGAGAGGTGGACGTAGCTCCCTTCACATGATGCAATTCCCAAAACAAACCATTACACTAAATCCCCCCTCTTGTGACGTGAACATTGCCAATTCCTCCCACTAAAACTCTACCAAGTGCTGACCTGTCATGAGCTGCCCCCCCCCTGATAGTGACCTCTCGGTGCCCTTTTATAGGTGCTGACTGCTTTAGATTAGGGTAATCTGGCTCGATTAGGGTAAGCTAATCGAGGAGACAAAGCAACGTGGTGGGTTCGGGGTGGTTGACCCTTGCTTTGTCTTGGGAGTTATTAAAGTGAAAACCTCTAGGTGGGCCTTTGTGATAGTCACCTAGAGAGAGGGAAATTTACAAGTTTGGATCTTTTTACAAGGCTTGGGTGAAAACTAAAAAATGATGATAATAACCTATGATTTATTGAAGAGGGCACCGTCACCTAGAGAGAGGGAAATTTACAAGTTGGGATCTTTTTACAAGGCTTGGGTGAAAACTAAAAAATGATGATAATAACCTATGATTTATCTCCTCGAGCCTACAACAATGGTGCAGTCGGATCTCCAATGTGTTGAGCAAGCCGGGAGTAGCTAGAGGATAAAGCTCACGCTCACTCTCTTTCTCTCTCACACACAGTAGACGGCAGCGCTAAAGTTTTGATTATGATTAAAGTTTCCCCTTTTACAAAATGACCTAGGTACCTTATATACTAAGGGTACCTTAGGTTTAACCAAAAATGGGGTTGAAAGGGTCAAATGGCTTTGTATTTACAATCAGGAAGTGTCATTGCACCCCGGCTTCTAAAACTAGAATAACTACTCATTACAAATGACGTTTATAGCCATAATCTGCAGCATTTCATAACTCGCAAAAGATAAGACTTTGGTACGAAACTTGAGTTATGTTGTGTTATTGACCTAGCGGTCAACAGTAGGTCCATAGAGCGGCCATGAGATGTTTATCCTAGTCACCTGTGTGGTTGTTCACCTGCTTTGTGATGATTTTGCAGATCATTCCGTTTACCTTTTCTACTAGGCCATTACACTGTGGATAGTATGTTGTGGAATGTCGGCATGTGATGCCTAACTTTTTCATCAGCTCTCCCACCAGATCGCTTCTAAAACCTGGTCCCCTGTGTGATATTATCTCTAGAGGAGTGCCAAAATGGAAACAGATGTGCTCAAAATTGAACTTTGCTACCTCTTGGGCTATAATGTGGGTGGTGGCTGTTGCTTTTTCCCATAGGGTCATGTAGTCTACACCCACTATAATGTACAGTTTACCTGATTGGGCCCTTGGTAGAGGACCGATTGCATTTATTTCCCATTTCTCAAATGGACTGTGCGCGTATGTCGCACGTGTCAATGAAAGGAACTTGCCGATACACCGCGTGCGAGCCACAAATGGCTCCAATCACACAACAAGCCTAAACTAGTAAGCTCAAAGATGGCGTTGGTGTGTCACTCACCACTCTACGCTTGCTTCGTGGAGGATTCCTCACCGTGAAGAAGAGGGAGACGCCGCTACGCCGCGCTCAACCGCCTCGCTGCCGTTGTGCCGCCGTAATGCTCGATCGCACTCTCTCTCTCTCTCTCTCTCTCTCTCTCTCTCTCTCTCTCTCTCTCTCTCTCTCTCTCTCTCTCTCTCTCTCTCTCTCACGCATACACACACACACAAGGAGATGAAGAAGAAGAAGATGGAGATGGAGCAAGAGCACTCTTCAATTGCACAAATGAGAGAATGAGTGAATTTTAGGTTTAGTTGACTTTTATATGAGTTTACCCCATTCACACTTGGGCGCCCATGCTTAGCCAACTAATCCCTTGAATGTTTCAGTTAGAGTGCGCCTCTCATCGGCGATCACTCTTACCCTTTTGCTATTAGACCGACAAGCCCGGTACTTGACTCTGCAAGTAAATAATACAACATCCGTCGTAGGTGATAGGGTGTCCGTGAGCCGTGAGGGTTAACATGCCCCCCTTCCTGATGTAGATTCCATCCTCGGAAGCTATTGAGTTGAAGCTCCTTCGTCGAGGTGGAAGAGCATTTGAGATGAATGTCCTTAGCCTTCTTCAATCACTGCAAAATCAAACAACATTGGAACAGTAATTGTATTCTCATAAGCAATTAAAAGCATATGCAGTTGTAGGCAGACAATTTGATTGGTAATAGAATTTTAAACCATTTGTATGCAAATAAAGATTAAATTGCAATATAATCAAATGCATAAACAGATGTAAAGGTAAGAAATTAAACAAGTATGGGGTCGCTAATTTAACAGTCGAAAGGCACTAGAGATCAACTATTAATACCATGGGTAAGCTTCTTAATTTTCTCTGGTCAATTAAGTTGTTTAATCGCGAGAGCCAAGTATTTCATGTTCGAGGGCTGACTAGAGGCTACACCTAGAAGACCTTGTAGTTAAGCTACGATAAAAGGAATTTCTCATGAAATCATCACCTGACTGATTACCTTTTCTTTGACCCCCCAAAGTCTTTTCACAGTGATTCAGTTTTGATGTGTGTGCTTATTTTGTATGCCTTGGGTTTTTTGCTTTTCAAGGAAAAGCGCCCACACTGGGAACCTCTAGGGCTCTAGTACCATAGGCGATATATGTGAGTGAAGTACCAAATCAAGCTGAGATTTCTCTTCCAGCTTAAGATTTTACATTGTGGCACTTTGATTTTTTGTTTGTTCGTTTTCAGCATTTTAATTTTGTAACTTTGGGGGGTCATATAACACTGTTACACCTCCCCAGGCTCATCACACTAGTAAACTCCCTTTATAATACTTAAGCTAAAGGTCAATAGGGTCAAGCCCACTAGAAAGCCCTAGTACATTTCACACAATGCTGCCTAAATTGGATTAAGAACTGAAGTAACCATTGATTATTAGGAAGGCATTCCCCATGGTATTAAGAGAAGATCTCTAACACCTAACTTGGTCAAACTAGCTTAGTCGGACTTGCTTGATGTTTAAACCTAGACAAGTGATTATGACAAAAAATGACATTGAATTAAATGTTTGATACTAAACAAATGTGTTGGATATTATGCTACCAATCACAATCAAAGCAGACAATCATAGATGCAAAAAATATTAGGGGCAATGTTAATGGACAAGAAACACCTGTTTGTGTTGATGGTCGCGCTTGATTTGAAGAGTGAGTCGAGATAAAGATTCCATGAAGGTCCAAATCCTAACAACAGCAACACGCTCCTGTACACACTAGGAAACACAAGGAATACCTCCAGGAGGCACATCAATGGGAAAAAAGAACTTTGCTAATCACTCAACTCTAAAACAGAAACACTCATATCGTACTAATCTTACCTACCCTCCATCACTCGAGTGATGAGGATTAAAGGTGTTTTATGGCATAGGTTTCTGTTTCAATGTACCGTATGCGAATGTGTAGGTCTGAGTCAATGTTTTGAATTTTATTGTACATACTCGTTTGCTAATTGCTCTTGCTCTTTATTTTTTTTGTTTTTTGTGAGTATAAGGATTTATATGTACATTCCCTAAGATTGGGAGATTGAGAGGTCATGGACGAAGGTTGAGAGGGGAGTGAGTAAATGATGACTATCAGCAAACACTCCCCCCTTCCTTGGGTAGATTATACCGTTTGAAATGTGCTCGTCACCCTTTGAAACCAATTGTTCTAGTTGGTAATAGGTGAGGATTTTTGCCAGTAGTTTTCTATTACCTTAGGTGCCTCATCGAGTTGCAAGGGTGGTAAGGTACTCTCCCAGGATCGAACTTGAAGTGGTTCATCAGGTGATTCTTGAACACTGGGAAGTGTGGATTCCTTTGTAGCTAATTTATAGAGGTACACTATTGTAGGTGGAGGCTGTGGAGAAGATTTTACCTCTATGGATGCATTACATGAGGAGCTAGAAGCTTCATGGGACTCCCCTGTTCTTGAGCTAGGTGGAACAAATCGTTCTTTCTTTGGTACCCAAACTAGCTCTGGAGCAGTTGTGTAGCATTCTGTGATTTTTTTCTTTCCGCGATCATCAATTCATTTGGGAGCTACATGATTGGGTGCACATGGGTCAGGTGACAGGTAAGAACACAATCTACGTTTTGGCACCCAGATTTGACCATTTCCTTGATAGTAGCCTTGGGCTTCCAATAGTCGTTTAGGTATCCATCGCAACATTTTCTTACTTTTCTTGGAGCGAGTGGGACGTTTCTTACAAGGCTTCTATTTTTTAGTACTAGCCATGGTCGCTAAACAAGCTTTAGGGACCCACTTGTATGTTTTCTTTGTTATATTAGGATGAGTCTTGTCAGAAGCTATATGCATTGCTTGTAGCATATTTAAGGGTACGGGCATTTCATCCCCCTCAGGTGTTACCCAGGTTGTCCCCCTATTTCCCCATGTGTCTATGGTTGCTGCTAGGTGGACCCAATCCACATTGTCCGACTCAATCATCCCAGGTAGTACATCCATATAAGGAGAATATTTCCCAACATCACTGCCCGCTTTACACGTGTAACAATACTACAATGGGGCTGAGTGAACTGTGGTGTCAGATCTATGATCAATTATAAACCTATTTCCTAGGGGATGTGCTCGACCAGTTACACGATCCACTCGAATGACAGAATCTTGGAACTGCAAGTAGAGATGGTTTTTAGACCAGTCATGCATCATTTTTTCTTCCCTCATGAAAGGACGTCTTAAGATCATCTCCGATGCCATAGTGTGTTTGGAGAAATCCATAACAATAAAGGTAATCCTTATTTTATGTCCAAAGACCTTGATCTTGAGATCTTCTAGCATCCCAATAGGTTTAACAATAGACCCATTGGCCATCTTCACTACTATGGTTGTGGTTGCAAGGTGAGGTCTTCCCATAGTTTCCCAACAATTTTTAGTCACAATGCTAACCCCAACGCCACCATCAAGGATTCCCTTCACAGTTAATCCCTTAGTAGTGATTGGTGTGGTGGCATTGGATTCATCACCCTCAAAGTATTGTCCCAACTTGTTAACAAGTATTTCTATAACAAGGTTCTCATCTAAGTTGGGTTATGGATCTAAGTGTTCCTCCTCTATTGGCATCTCCCCAGCTCCATCTATCTGTGCAAATTGTGGTAGCCCAGACTTTAGTTCTCCATTGAGGAAGGCTCAAAGAGTTGAGACTAGCTCAGGGTCTTTATATAGTTTGGACATGATGGTGGTCCTAACTTCTGAAGACATGAAATCCATCAATTTGGAAATGTTTGACAGAACCTTTTGGGCTTCAATCCCTTGACGTGGGGAAGATGGGATCTCCATTTCTTCGATACGATCAAGTAGTCCCTCTGTAAACATTCTTTCCATCAAGAAGTGAGTACGCCCACTTTCCCATGACTTTAAGTCACTTTTTTCTTGGATGACACTAGGTATGGCTAAGGGTCTATGGTCTTGGTGAGGTTGTTGTTGCGTAGGGAACACGGTGTCTGTAATCTGGATCTGCCTAGGTGCTGGTTCTAGACCCCTTTGGGTATCTTCTACAAAACTCCTTAATTGCTTGACTCGCTCAATCTCCTCTGTAGGGTTTGGATAAGTTCCTATCTTCTTCTTGGATGCTGGCCATTGTGGCTCATGAAGATCTTCCTTGTTGGTTTCTATCTTAGTGGTCGTTTTGGTCTCCATGGTTTCTCCTGAATCGGAATCCTCTTCCGCGTCATTCATATATACGGAGTCATCACCAGTCCCTATGTTGGTCTTTGAACTGGGTCCGACTTTGCTGCTTTTTGCGATCTCTTCCTTCGTGTTTTCTTCTTTTTTGAGATTGGGCAATTGATGCTGTGTCTCTTTCCTCAAGAATATAGTTTTGTTTTTGGAGCATCGATCGTGTGAGTACGTTTACTGGTACCATAGGTGTACTTTGTGATGGCTCCTCGGTAACTTCAATCAAGTTTAATGGCGTGATCTTCAGTGCATTTGGATTATTTGGACATTGAGCGATCAAATAATCTATGCCACATCGATTACACATGAGTATCGACATTGTAGACGTGCTCGCTTGATTGGTTTGCATTAGTGTGGCGTTCTTTTGTAGCCTAATAGGAAACTCAGCTACACGATGTGGACCTCCACACTCATAGCATTGAAGAGGTGGTCTCTTAGGGGTGTAATTGATATTTTTGCCTCTTGCCACAAGAGCAACTACTTGATATACAGGTTTGACTTGTCCCCAATAGTCCTCCATGTAGTATTGTGGACTTTCTTCAAGCACATCCATCCCATAGGTAATATTAGGATCTATAACTTCCTCAAAGCCTTACAAACAAGAAATAGATGACTCACAACCCACTTGATTCACAGAAGTGATTCTCGAATGTGGTGGTTGCGGTCTTAGCACTGGAGGTGGTAAGGGTGTTGTTTGAAAACCATTTTGGGCCCTAGGGACCATGTGTTGTGATGTTTGTTCAAGAGGTGGGGCCGGCATCAATGCAGTCACTCGAGGTGTGTCTGTCCATACTAAGGTTGGTCTATTGGCCATCGCTCGCTTAAATACTATGCAATCCTTAGCTTGATGACCATACCTCCCACAGACATTGCAGTTCCCATTGAATTTTACTCCATTGTTGCTCCCTTCTTGGATACATATGATTGTTTTGTGGAGCACGATTGTCTCGAAGACTCTCTTGAATAGCCTTGGTGAGATCTGCTAAAGTCATCTCAGATATCTTTGGCTCCTTAGCAATAGGCTTTAGGGTCATTGGCTGATGCCCTGATGCTTGTGAGCTAATAGATTTAGGCTCAACAGACACTCTTTATCCTTGAATCATTAAATTATCCTCCAATTGGATCTCATTGGTGGTGACTGCTTCCCAAGTGGTGATACCTCTAATGACTAGGCCATTGTAGATATCCTCATGTCGTAATCCCCTAATGAATCTATCAAGCAAATGGTTATTGTTGAAGCGCTCATTTGGATTACATCGAGAATTCAAATGCTTCAAGCGACTAATAAAGTCTCTTACCAACTCTCCTTTCTCTCGTTGGGCTTTCTGGAGCTGAGAGGCTACACCCCAAAGCACTCCCTCTCGTATGTATTCTTTCAAGAACAGTCTCCTAAGAGTAGGGTAATTCATTTTTTCTTCCACCCTTAGGGTTCTATACCAATTCCCTACCTTCCCACTTAAGGTTAGGCTCAAAGCATTACTCTTATGCAGGTCATTGTGTTCTCCTAGAGAATCGCATATTTGTTCAAACACTTCGATATGCTTTCTCACATCCCTGTCTCCACTAAATTTTTGTGTGAGCTTGGCTATTTGTACTGCCTTACTCCTAGGCTCTCTATCAGGCGTGCTACGCATATTTTCAGCAATAGATCGACCGATAGCTTGAGCAAATGTTGCCAAGTCACCTAAGTGAGTAGGCACCGTGGGTGGAGGTGCTCCAGAGACTACATGTGGAGTAGGTATTGGCATTGGGCTTGGCGCATAGGAAGCCCTTGGGTTCCACGTTGGGTACGATGTTGTGCCATGTGGTGGTCCATAGTTCATATGGGTGGCCCTAGGCATAGCAGACATCGGATGTGACATGCTAATGCTAGCCGGTATAGTCCCATGGAAATAAGAACTTAGGTGTTGTGCTTGTGGAGCATAGGTAGTTGAAACAATGGGAGGAATAGGGACTACATGAGTGCGATGACCCATAGGTGCATACGATTGGTACACACTTGTACGTACTGTTACAGGCATTGACCTACCATGTAGTGGTGATTTACTAACAAATGAGGCCCATGGCGTGTTTCTCGGCATGCCCATCATTGGGGTAGGCATGGTAGCCGTGGTGTCATCAAGGGAAAGATGAGCTAGACTTGGAAAGGTGAAGCTATCACTTGTGGGCTCAGATTGCACTGAGACCCCTAGAGAAACAACATAGGGAGGATCCATCGGACTTACCGAGGGAGTCTCCATTTGCGATAAGGTCGGTTGTTTAGCCTTCCCTGTATCCAAGAATCTCATGAGACCCGTTGAAGGCATGTTGATCCCCTTGTTCTGTCTCTCTAACTCAATGACCCTATGGATGACCTCACAAACTCTTTGTTGTTGATCCTCCACACTAGTAGCACCCATTGTGGATTGTAGGACATCTAACCAGCCCATGTGATAGGTGTGACCTATGTATAGGTCAGTCAAAGTTTTCGTTTGTAGTTCGTACTCCCAGTTCTCATTTAAGAACACTCCATCTAGGATTGAGGTGCTAGGGGTGTCCCTTGAGCTAGATGCAATGCTGCTTTCTAGGGGTTGGCCCTTAGCGGTTGCTAAGTTAGGAGCACTCAATTGCTCTCTTAGCAAGGATATTGATATAGGGGATTTCGCTTTTAAATCTCTTCGTTGCTCCGCCTTGCGTAAGCTCTCGACTTCCTTTTCCCTCGTTGCAAGGATATATTGCTCAACCTCTTGCACTTCGGCAAGGCTTCTACCATCAAGTAATATGACCTCGGAGGGAAATAACTCTGAAGAGTCAGGAGGTGCAGTGAATGAAGTATTCACGTGCACATTGTCTAAGGGCATAGGGTCTACGTTGGTCACGAATGGAGAATTAACTTCCCCATCCCCCTCATTTACATCATTAGCTCCATGTTCGAAGTGAGTGGCTCTACCAAAGGTTTCCTTCAGGTGGCTAAGCACGCTCGGCCCGCACCACGGGCCCATGGAATGCATGTCTTGGCTTGAGCTATCAGGATTTGGAATTGGGAAACCCTCCATGACGTCGTAGTCAGAGGAAGAGTCACTAGCGCTATGTTCGGGTCTTGGTTTGTACTACCTTGGGTCCCCGCTGAGGGCTCGGAACGGATATTGAAAACTCGCGTAAGTCAAAATTCTCTCTAGTTGCTCCATCTCTAGCACACGACCAGAGCGCAGATGCATGTGCTTTTGGCACCCTACAAGTGTCGGCGAATAACCTTGAAGGTTAACCGCTTACTTTTTTAAGCATTCGTTTTCACTCGTGTTTTTTACGTTTTTAATGTTTTTTTATGTTTGATTTTTTTGATTAAAGTGTGTGATAGCTCAAAACAAGCATATCACTTAGAGGGTCGCTGTGTGCTTTTACAACACAATTTTCGGGCATCTAAAGTTCCGTTGGTCCTCAAAAAATCATTTTTTAGCTACGTGTGAAGCTAAAATTCGTTTTTTTTAAAGGCGACTGAGGCCTAGGCCTGAGCGTGAGCTTGGGCTTGGGTCTGGGCTTGGGTCTGAGAGATATTTCCAATCCCGGTCCTACCTTTTCTTTTAAAAAATTTTTTGATTTTTTTTTTAAATTATAAAGGATAAGGTCGCCGCGGCCTGCGCGAGAGCACACACACACACACACTCTATCTACCTACTTCTAACTAATACACCTACTGTTACACACTAACACACTCTATTAGCTCTCACATATCTACTTCCTACTTGCTCTACACATAAAACTAACAACCTTAAGAGAATAAACACAGTACCTTTGAAAACTCCATTAACAAAGAAAACTAACAACCTTAATACACAGAGAATAAACACAGTACCTTTGAAAACTCCATTAACAAAAAAAATACACAGTATAACACAAAATCCTTCTTCTCAACACACATGCACTCCTTCCTTACCTTTCCTACAATTGAATTGCACCACAAAAGAAGCACAGAGTGCCATTCAAGCTTAGTGTATGGCATTCCCCGGCAACGGCGCCAAAAATGTGTGCGTATATCGCACGTGTCAATGCAAGGAATTTGACGATACACCGCATGCGAGCCACAAATGGCTCCAAGTACACAACAAGCCTAAACTAGTAAGCTCAAAGATGACGTTGGTGTGTCACTCACCGCTCTACGCTTGCTTCTTGGAGGATTCCTCGCCGCGAAGAAGAGGGAGATGCCGCTACGCCGCGCTCAACCTCCTCGCCACCGTCGTGCTGATGAAATGTTCGATCGCACTCTCTCTCTCTCTCTCTCTCTCTCTCTCTCTCTCTCTCTCTCTCTCTCTCTCTCTCTCTCTCTCTCGCATACACACACACACACACAAGGAGATGAAGAAGAAGAAGATGGAGATGGAGCAAGAGCACTCTTCAATTGCACAAATGAGAGATTGAGTGAATTTTAGGTTTAGTTGACTTTTATATGAGCTTGCCCCATTCACACTTGGGCGTCCATGCTTAGCCAACTAATCCCTTGAATGTTTCAGTTAGAGTGCGCGTCTCATCGGTGATCACTCTTACCCTTTTCCTATTGGACCGACAAGCCCGGTACCTGACTCTACAAGTAAATAATACAACATCCGTCGTAGGTGATAGGGTGTCCGTGAGCCGTGAGGGTTAACATGGACCACATGAGATGATAGGAGAGTGTGGCTCATAGGTTAGTGTGTGATCACTGGCCACTTGACAAGCCTTTCATGTTTTTCACCAATGGTGTACATCCCTGTTCAAACTAGGCCAAGAGTATCCTGCTTGTAGAATCTTCCTACTGGTGATATCTAGAGCAAAATGACCACCGCAGACGTTGTGAGCGGGATGAAAACACACACAGCGCCTCTATAACGACCCGACACACACTCTTGGGAAGATACACACACACACTATGGGGCACCACTCGGCTTACACAACACACCTGGCCGAGACAGGGAACACACCTATGGAGTGAGAGGAGAGAGACTATCCGTTTGCCCACTCCACATAGAGAGATACACACACACACACTCAAAAAAATCATCTCAAAAGAGGATAATTTCTGATGTTTAGATACAATTGAGCTTGGGCCAACATCAATGGGGCAAATAGCTTACACAATATGGGTAAAAGAAGCCAGATACAATCACAAACTAGAGCAGAAACTTCGCTCATAGGAGAAACTTACACAGAAAAACAGCAGGAAAAGAGTGAGGAATTTGGCAAATGGACAGGGCCATCGCGTCCGGAACGGCCCAAAAGCCCAGTCTACAATGTCAAAGTGCTCAAATCCGACCTCGGATGAGCAGTTTACGGCCAAAACAGGCTCCAAAATGAGCAAAAACACAGCTGCGGTTGTTCCTCCTCTCTTCTCCACGTTTTTTCTGGTCTTCTCTCTGTTTTTTCAGTTCCCACACTTAGCTTTATTAGTTGTGCACCCTTGGCCTTTTGGATGACCTCAAACGGACCCCGAACAGGCCAAAAACTGACCTCGCAGTGCATAGTTGTCACCTTTTTGCATCATCCGCACACCTGGCACTCAGCTTTTTTTCAATAATGCATCTCGCCACCACGTGAAGTGGCCCCAAAAAGTGGTCCTAATGATGACCTTTTTGCGTAACTCTCACAAGAAAACACCCACGTTGTGTCTGTCCTCATCTGCGTGCAAATATTGACCTCGTTCGCCCTCCTGACGCCACTAGATGCCATCTGACACACCTGCTGACCTCATGTCGTCGGCCCGCGGATAGCTTCCTTGAGAAGTTTTACACGCTATAAACTCCTCATTATTGTAGAAAAACACAGTGGTACTGGTAATAGTGAAAATCGATGCACTATGTACACCCTGTCCTACCTGTACACATGTGGGCCCCACATAACCACCTGGCTAAGGAAAATGGGCAATCCTTTATTTGATGCACCATGCATGTATATGTACATATGCGCAATCCCTTGCTCCAAAAAACTCCTGACATAATTTGCCCATCCCCTAGCCTGCTAGATCATTCATGATCAGCAGCAGCAAAGAGAGATATGAGACTCGCCGCATCACAGGTCTCCTCATCCCTCACCAACACTGCTTGATCCACAGACAGCTCATCTTGCTCCACCATCATCAATCTAGCATGATACAATTTAAGACGCAACCCATTTACCCTTGACTTATGTAGAACACCATCCAGGTTAGCCAGCTGATATGTGCCATTTGGAAAACACTCCACTACCTTGAAAGGGCCTTCCCACTTAATTTGAAACTTCTTTTGGAAGGTGTTGTCCAGCTTACTATTGTAGCGCAAAACCAAGTCATGTTTCTTGATACCCTTACTTTTAACCTTTTCATTTATCTTTGCCAAAGCCTTATCCTGCATCTGGCCATAATGCTCCAATGCGCTCATCCTATCCAACTGGACCTCTTGTAACTGCAAGAGCCTCTCTTTGAATGCATCACTAGGCGACCCAAGCAACTTCTCTAACATCTTGACTGCAGGCAACTCTACCTCCACAGGCAATAGTGCTTCCTTTCCATACACCAAATGAAATGGAGTAAACCCTGTACCTGTCTTCACCGAAGTACGGTAAGCCCATAATGCACTAGGCAATTCCAAATCCCAATTCTTTCCTTGGTGCTCTGTCACTTTAGAAAGAATTTGTACCAACTCACCATTGAATCTTTCATTTAAGCCATTACACTGCGGGTATGTTGATGCCTAATCTTCATCTTCGCGCATAAAAAGTCTAGTAGTTTAGCTCTAAATCCTGGCCCCTTATCTGAAAGTAGCTCCAATGGCACCCCAAACTTGCAACATATTTCATCATACACAAACTTTGCCACATCCTTTGCAGTGATCTGTTTTACTGCGATAGCCTCTGCCCATCTAGAGAGATAGTCCACTGCAGTCAAAATATATCTTTTGCCCCTGCTTGTGATAGGTAACGGGCCTATTGCATCAATCCCCCACTTTTCAAACACATCAAACGCCATAATGGTTTTTCGTAGCTCTGGCTTCAACACTCTTTTCCCAAATGCTTGACACCTATTGCAAGACCTACACCAATGGTGAACATCCTTGTGCAAACTAGGCCATACATACCCCTCTTGCAAAATCTTATGCAAGGTGATCTTTAGAGCAAAATGGCCACCACATGCGCCTTCATGATGCTCTTCCAACACTCTGTAAAGCTCCTCCTGCCAGGGTACACGTCTCAACACGAGATCAGCCCCTTTCATGTATAAGACATCACCAATCAATTTGTACCTGTATGCTCTACGCACAAAGCCATACTTCTTAGACTTCTGAATCTCCTTTGGCATGATTCCTGTTAGCAAAAACTCCTCTTCTTGAGCCAAACTTTCCCGGCCATGATAAAGAGGTAAATTGGTCCTCAACACGAATAGCTCCCCAATCATGCCTTGAGCTGCTTCATGTGCCTCTCCATTTCGAGCACGTTCAATATGTCTGATGCTCCATGCTTCAAACTTTTTCAACAGACCTTTAATTCTGAAACACATTTCCTTCAATGCGGTGTTCTTGCTCTTCCACACACCCAGCACTTGCTTCACAACTAACAAGGCATCACCTTTTATGCTCAACCTTCGAACCCCATGCTTCAACAAATGTGTAATCCGGCTTCCAATGTAGCATATTCAGCCTCATTGTTACTATGCGCATCCAATTTGAACCCTCTCTTGCATACTAGCTTCCCCTCTGGATCATAAAGTGCTATACCCCCTGAAGCTGCATCGTGGCTCTTTCTGTATGAACCATCAAAGAACAACACATGTGCATTGCTGATCTGTGGCACTTCTTCAACTACCTTTCTCACCACCTCTTCCTTAACAATAAGGGGATTCTCCTTGTAGGTCAACAAATCAGCTAGGGTAGCCCTTGTACTATCTTCCACTAGAAAAGAGAACTCAAACTCTTGCAGCTCAATTACCCATTTCTTCACCACATTTGACATGTTAATACCATTAATTAACTGTGGCAAAAAGGCATAACTCGTCAAGAAAACAAAAGGCCGTGGTAGCAAGTAATGACGAAAACGTCGACAAGCAAATATTACACTGGCCATCACTAGCTCTACTTCCGATAACTTTCTCTCCGCTACCAACTTCACTCGGCTTGCACAATACACTGGCCTCATATAATGTCTGCCCTTCCCCTTTTGCAATAGCATGGCTCCAATGGCATCATCCCCTACTGATGGATTTACATAAAAAACTTTCTCCCAATCAGGAGCCTGCATGGCTGACAACCCCCCTAACACCTCTTTCACCTCTTGAAACACTTCTTCACACTTGTCATCCCATTGCAATGGATCATGCTTTGCCACTTGCTGTAATGGATAAAGAAGCTGCGAAGACAATGGAATAAACCGTGCCATGTACTTCACTTTGTGTATAAAGGTTGCCAATTGCTTCGTACTCATAGGTGATGGAAGAAGAATAATAGACTTCACCTTATCTGGATCAGCTTCAATGCCATTTTCTGACACCATATGGCCCAATAACTTCACCCTTGGCTGTGCTAGATGACATTTCTTTGGATTTAGTTGTCATCCACATTCATCATATCGAGCCAATACCATCTGCAGCTTCTCATGGTGATCAGCCCTACTGCTATAGACACAGAAGTCATCCATAAAAGCTTTAACACAACTACCCATGAATGGTTCCAACACCCAATTTGCTCTCTCTTGATAGAAGGAAGGTCCATTTGACAACCCAAATGGCAATACTGTGTAGCAATAGCAGCCCCATGGCGTAATAAAAGTTGTCTTTGTGCGGTCTTTAAGAGCAATCTTCAATTGAAAATAGCCTGAAAAACCATCACACACACTGTACCTCTCATAACCTGCCACTGAATCCAAGATCTGGTCGATGAATGGAAGAGGATATGGGTTCTTCTTAGTGGCTGCATTTAAGGGCTTAAAATCTACACAAATCCTCCACTTCCCATCCTTCTTTGGACTGACTACTACTGGACTCACCCATTCTGTGGTCTCCACTGGAACTATGAACCCTGCCTTCAATAACTTGTCCACCTCTACCCGCAAGGCTTCCATTTTCTCTTGACCCATCCTTCTTAGCCTTTGCCGCACTGGCTTAGCACCTTCTTTCAGCTCTATATGCATCTCTTCACCCTTGAACCCTCTGATCTCTTCATATGAAGTAATGAACAAATCAGGAAAACTAGCCAGCATATGCAAAAATATATCCTTCTCCATAGCTGAGAGGTCTCCACTAATCATTTGCGTCATTAATTCCTGCTTCTTTGACAACTCAACCTTGGTTTGCATCAGCCCTTCAATCACTTCATAAGGCCCTTCACTTTCATCTTCAACCTCATTCGCAAATGCAACTAAACCAATTTCCGGGATTTCTTTGTCCATCAAAAGAAATGCAACATCAGCATCCTCATCACTGCTGGTAGTGCTATCACTGTTCTCATCTGTCACCGTGGAAGAGTCTTCATCACTAGACTCATCCTCATCTTCATAAATCTCCTCTAATCGTTTCCTTGTGTCCATATTATAAAGCTTCTTGGTACCTGTCTTTCCATAGAGGCTAATCGTACCATGTCGCCAATCTTGAACAGCTCCCACTGCACGTAACCATGGTCTGCCCAGTATAATAGGATATGCTCCCAACCCTGCTGGCATCACATGAAAATCAACCACTGCCTTTGCATCATATGCCTCCACTTCTAAGCTCTTTACAACACCCAAGCATTTTACTTTTTGATGGTTTGCCAATTTGATCCAAAACCCTGACACCCCAGCCACTGTGAGACCCATCTTCTCAACGCATGAGTGTGTTATGACGCATATTTGGGCTCCGCCATCCACATAACCTTGTCCCAAATTTTTCCTTTTATGCCACACATCTACTATTGGACAAATGTCTGGTAGCTCGTCCATTGCCAACACCTTCACTGAACCTCTCTCTGGCTCTTTCTCCATTGGGTTAACCATCCTCTTCCACTGTCGCTTTAGCTTAGGCACCATCTCTATAAGCTGCCCAAAAGTAACATCTGCCTTCCTGCTCGTCAGATCCTCCTTCAAGTCATAGCTTAATTGCCCATCCCCTAGTGGAAAATCTGAAACATGAAACTTTCGACGAGCTCTCCTTTTCCTCTTGGCCTTGACATCCTCGCCTTCATGGCTCTTTCCTTTCTTCTTACTAGGACCTGAGGCACTTCTTCCTTCCTTATCCTCTGTGGTCCTCTTCCCAATAGGCATCACTAATGTATCCTCTAGCTTTGATGCCTTCTCCAAGGTGACTACACTTAGCACTTTTGTCTTTCCCTTTTCCTCCTGGGTCAGTCCACTGGTTCCTTCGTCTCCCTTAATTTCGATGCCATAATCATTTGACCTAGTTAGCACCTGTCTTGGCAATGGATACATGTCTCCCCCCATCCTTGGTGGCTTATCACATTGCGGGCTGATGTGACCCAACTCTCCACAATTGTAACAGGTGGGCGTCTGCCTCCAAAACCTACCATTGCTTTGTCCAACACCATTCCTAGGTCTTTCTTCACCTCCTGGCTGATTTGCATACCTCCCTCGACCTCGATTATTTCCCACTTGACCTAGCATGTTTAGGCTGAGATTCTTCATCAAATCAACCACTTGCCTCATGTCTTGCCTTAGGCCATCATCTTGCACTGCTGTAGTGACCACTGCTGGCATAACCTGAGTAGTAACAGGAACCACTGGTTCATGATGAACCCCTGACATACGACCTTGTAAAGAGTCCATAGGCTGAAATTCAGACCTCATTGGCAAAGACTCCACCCCTAATTGGCTCATTTTCCTCAGCTTCCACTCTTTGTTCCTTGCTACCTCTAGTGCATCCTCATATGTCCTAGGCTTCTTTAGCTCCACTCTCCAACGTATATTCTCCCAAAGACCAGCCAAAAACCTGTCCTTCTTCATCATGTCAGGCGGGGGTACCTGTGGTGCTAAAGCCTTGCACATTCGCTCCCATGCCAATGAAAACTTACGTATGTACGCATCTACTGGCTCACCTTCCTTTTGCACCAAACCTTGTACTTCTTGCCACACTTTGTCAGGATCTTCTATCTTCACAAACTCCACTTCCAATCCATGCCTTAGATTATAGGTGGATCTGTTGCACGCAGCTCCTCTTCAAATGCTTTAGACCAAACTCGTGCATCACTCTTCAAACAAATTTGGAGAAGGCATAACATCTGCGCAGGGTCATGAATCTGGTTGCTAATGCAGGCAACCTCCATCTTTTCCAAAAATTCTTCCACATCTTCATCACTTCTTCCATGAAACTCCGGATAAGAGAAAGCCATGGCTACCCAAGTTACAATGCTTTGAGAACCCCTTTGAACACACGTGCAAGAACCCAAAACTTTTCACTTCCCAATCCCCAGAAACTTCAATGGAGCTCAGCTTTAGATAAGGACAAACACATGCACATCAAATGAGTTTTCATAGTTGATCATCGGAATGACAACAGGCAAAGGACATTCCAGGATCTCTCTCAATCTTCTTGGCCCGAACATAAAGACTATGCGCTCCTGGAAAAAAATCCTCCTGGACACATGAACATTTATCTGGATTCTTTGAGTTAAATGAAATGGAGTGAATTGAGGGCCATTTTGATCATCCATTAAAGCCAACCATGAAGCTCCCAAGAAGGCACACCTGACTCAACCTCTGATTTTGCCAAAATTTCAACAGCATAACAGCATAAATGGCTCAAAATACCAAAAAACCAGCCATCATAACTTGGGAAAATTTCGACAGAGTTTCCCCAGAAGTAGAGCAGTAGGAACCCAAAATATAGACTGTCTATGTATGCATAAACTGTCAACAATAGAACCCGAGCATCAAGTAGGACTCACTAGTACATAGCCTATGGCGAGGTCACAAAAAGGGTGCTCCAGCTACCTGTATCACCGAAAGGATCTCCACATTTGAGAATCCCCCAGCTCAATAAAAACCTCACGCTATCGACCCTCACACGAAGGCTAATGCAAATCGCATATAGTCAAGTCTCAGAAATGACTATCTTCCAGACCAAGTCTCAGAAATGGCTGGGACTGCCAAATACAACCAAGTATGGCTCCACAAATGCGTACAATGGCAGTTTCCACAAGTAACGTACAATCCAGTAGACAATGCGCTCAAATAGGCGCCAAGTGATGCATTCCCACAACAACTGCAAGTGACATCATTGCTAGTATATCACTGTACTCCAGCTACCTGTACCTGTGTGAATCACCTGTACCTGTACCTGTCCCTGTAACCTGTAACTTGTAACCTGTAACCTGTAATCTGCAACCTGTAATCTGCAATCCCGAAGCTCGAAGCTCGGAGCAGAAGGTACTCGAAGAAGATCCTCCGTGGGGGCGCCAAAAGAATGTGAGCGGGATGAAAACACACATAGCGCCTCTATAACGACCCAACACACACTCTTGGGAAGATACACACACACTATGGGGCACCACTCGGCTTACACAACACACCTGGCCGAGACAGGGAACACACCTCTGGAGTGAGAGGAGAGAGACTATCCACTTGCCCACTCCACACACACACACACACACACCCAAAAAAACTCAGCTCAAAAGAAGAGAATTTTTGATGTTTAGATATAATTGAGCTTGGGCCAACACCAATGGGGCAAATAGCTTACACAATATGGGTAAAAGAAGCCAGATACAATCACAAACTAGAGCAGAAACTTCGCTCATAGGAGAAACTTACACAGAAAAATAGCAAGAAAAGAGTGAGGAATTTGGCAAAATGGACAGCGCCATCGCGTCCGGAATGGCCCAAAACCCCAGTCTACAATGTCAAAGTGCTCAAATCCGACCTCGGATGAGCAGTTTACGGCCAAAACAGGCTCCAAAATGAGCAAAAACACAGCTGCGGCTGTTCCTCCTCTCTTCTCCACGTTTTTTCTGGTCTTCTCTCTGTTTTTTCAGTTTCCACACTTAGCTTTATTATTTGGGCACCCTTGGCCTTTTGGATGACCTCAAACGGACCCCGAACAGGCCAAAAACTGACCTCGCAGTGCATAGTTGTCACCTTTTTGCATCATCCGCACACCTGGCACTCAGCTTTTTTTCAATAATGCATCTCGCCACCACGTGAAGTGGCCCCAAAAAGTGGTCCTAATGATGACCTTTCTGCGTAACTCTCACAAGAAAACACCCACGTTGTGTCTGTCCTCATCTGCGTGCAAATATTGACCTCGTTCGCCCTCCTGACGCCACTAGATGCCATCTGACGCACCTGCTGACCTCATGTCGTCGGCCCGCGGATAGCTTCCTCGAGAAGTTTTACATGCTATAAACTCCTCATTATTGTAGAAAAACACAGTGATACTGGTAATAGTGAAAATCGATGCACTATGTACACCCTGTCCTACCTGTACACATGTGGGCCCCACATAACCACCTGGCTAAGGAAAATGGGCAATCCTTTATTTGATGCACCATGCATGTATATGTACATATGCGCAATCCCTTGCTCCAAAAAACTCCTGACAACGCCATCATGGCAACTTGAAATTACCTCTGTGATCTCACTGGAGGTTGGCACTCGCCTGAGAATCTGATCCTTTCCCTTACAGTACAAGTGGTTGTTTACAAGGCGGTATCTGGTAGCCTTCCTTACCAGCCACTGTTTCTGGCCTTTAGTGTACCCTTCCGGACATTCTCCTGTATCTATAAAGTTAATGATATCAGGCATAGCATCACTACCTTGAAAGAGGGGTAGATTCAGTTGGATTGCCCCTACGGGAACGTCTTGTATTCTTTCCTTGGCAAGAGCATCTGCCTCCTGATTTTCTGTCCTCGGGACATGAAATAATTGCTCTGCTTTAAACTTCCTTAAAAGATCCTTAACTTGGCGTACTTGACCAAGTAAAACCTGATTCTTACAAACCCAAGTGCCATTTACCTGCCTTATCAAAAGCAAAGCATTGCCAAATACATTTAGGCGTTGAATTCCTCGTGAAATACACTGTTCTAACCCAAGAAATAGAGCTGAAAGATCCTTAACTTGGCGTACTTGACCAAGTAAAACCTGATTCTTACAAACCCAAGTGCCATTTATTTGCCTTATCAAAAGCAAAGCATTGCCAAATACATTTAGGCGCTGAATTCCTCGTGAAATACATTGTTCTAACCCAAGAATTAGAGCTGCATACTCAGATTTGTTGTTGGAGTGGGAGTGTAATAGCTGCCCAATGGAGAATACCCTTTCCTGTTGCTCATTGAAAATGACTATGCCAGCTGCAGACTGGTCCATTGTTCTTTTGTATGCTCCGTAAAAAAAAAAAAGAGTGAGCTCCTTCTAGCTTAGGACTTTCTATCATTGGTGTCTCTTCTTTTTCTTCCGTGTTGATCTTCAGCTTCTTCTCATAATGGCGGTGAGTAAGAATTCCTACTAAACTATCCCTGGTGGAGTTTTCCACTTGCATAGTGTAGTCGAACTCTTGTAACCTAACTAGCCATTTAGAGATCCTAGATGAGACATCCATGTGTCGCATTACATCCCACTTGACGGGTGAAATGGTGGGAAGTGTAGCCAAGATTTGCTTCACCTCGGTAAATTGCTGCTCATTTTCTTCACTCCATGAGAAGACATCCCTCTGGGTGACTTGTTGTAGAGGGAGAACCACTTGAGATAGCAAGTGAATGAACCTGCTTAAGTGTCTTACCTTCTGAAGGAAAGAAGCCAATTGCTTAGCTGTGGTGGGTGAAGACAAAGATACTAGAGCTTGGATTTTTCTAGGGTCAACCTCAATCCCTTTTGTTGAAATTACATGGCCAAGGAGAGTGACTTTGCTTTCACCAATGTGGCACTTTTCCATGTTGAGCTAGCCACCCAAGGTTTGCAACCTGGTTAAGCCATCATAGACTTTGCTTAAATGGAGGGCTCGTGAACTATAGATGCAGAAATCATCTATGAAAACCCGTATTGACGTTCCAAAGTAAGGTTGGAAGACAAAGGTCACATAGCGATGAAATGTGTATGGAACGTTGGTGAGGCCAAATGGCATCACTCTATAAGCAAAGCATCCCCAAGGTGTGATGAAGGTTTTCTTCTTCTGGTCCTCTTCTGTAATGCTAATTTGGAAGTATCCTGAGTAGCCATCACATACCGTGTAGTGCTCATGACCTGCCACTTCATTGAGAATTTCATCTTGGAATGGGAGGGGGAAGTGATCCCTCTTTGTGGCTGCATTGAGAGGTTTATAGTCCACACAGACTCTCCACTTTCCATTCTTCTTTGGTGTGACTACTACTGGAGAGACCCATTCTGAGTCTTCGACGGGATAGATGAAACCTACCTATAGCAAATTCCTCACTTGAGTAGTGCCTCTTGTTGGATTACCCCAAGTCTTCTGAGCTTTTGCACTACGGGTTTACTTCCTTTCTTGAGTTTTATGTGGTGTTGTACTACTGTGATTCCTGTGATCTTATCATAGCCATCAATGAATAGTGCACTAAAATTACCTAGCATGGAGACATATTCCTTCCTCTCTTCATCTATTAACTCATTTGAGAGCATCTGATGTAATTTACTTGCATCCTCTAAGGCTTGTGTACCTGATGGTTCCTCTCGGTTTGTCGTGGGTGCTTCAGATTGTGTCAATATCTTTGGGTCCTTAAGGTTGACCCCCATCACTTCGATGCTATTGTCACTGTCTTCAGTTGTTGTTGTCTCTTCTCCCAAGGTAGACAAATAGTTACTGGTGGACTCATCTTCTGAAGCCTCCAAGATCATGTTGCATTGCTTCCCAGTCCTCATGTCATAGAATATGGACTTCCCTTTAGCGTCCTTCATCTGAATCATTCCGGTACTCCAGTCTTGCTTAGCTTCCATAGCCATGAGTCAGGGTCTCCCAAGAATGATGGGTAGCCCTCCCCTTTGTGTGGCATGACAAATATGTCTACCTCCACTTCCGTATTGAATGCTTTTACTTTGACCGCATTCACAATGCCTACGCATTTCACTCTTACGTTGTTTGCCATTTTGGCTCCGCAGGGTGCCGGCCTACTCACCTCTAGACCTAGATGGTGCATCATTTTTTCACTCATGATGCATATTTGCGCGCCACCATCTATGTAGACGTTTGAGATTTGTTGCCCCTTGATGTGGGCATCCATGGTTGGTAGGATGTCATCGAGATCCCTCCCAGAGATAGCCGTAGCTATCGTTGGTCTTGATTTCCTGGTACTCACCATCTTTGTCCATTGCCTCCTCATTCTTGGTGCAAGGTGGAGTAATTGGGGCCAAGTT
This sequence comes from Adiantum capillus-veneris, assembly GCF_014529385.1. Classification (NCBI taxonomy): domain Eukaryota; kingdom Viridiplantae; phylum Streptophyta; class Polypodiopsida; order Polypodiales; family Pteridaceae; genus Adiantum; species Adiantum capillus-veneris. The sequence goes on from NC_140957.1 coordinate 48,664,640, forward strand.
ATCTTTGGGCCCTGCATCAACACATCCTGAACCAAGTCATAGGGTTTAGCATAGATGTCTACGATGTCTATCTTCCATCACGGTTTAGCTGCTTGCTTGCTAGACTCGGCTTTCCCTTTCATTTTCTCTTCTCTTTGAGAGGCTTCTTTGTGCCTGGCACGCTTCACTCCCATAGCATCCACTTATTCTACTTTTGCCTTCCCTTTGTGCTTCTCTCGAACTGATTCTTCTACGCTTGCCTTCCGTTTAGCTTCCGCGCTAATAACACTCACTGCTTGGTTTACAGCAGGTGGTGGGGGTAGTGGTGGAATAAGAGGTTGCAGTGGTTGTTGTTGTTGTACAAGTGGTCGAAGGATCTGGACCGGTGGAATCGGTCCTGGTTGCCTGGGTGGTGGTGGTCTTGCCCTTGGCGGAGAGATCTGATCATGTCTCCCTCCTTTATTGAAATTCTGCCCCCTTAGATGTGGGCAGTAGTACATACCATGGCTATCTTCCCCGCAATTGTAGTAGTGGTACTCTTGGTTTTTCCTTCGTTGTCCTCTTCCTTGTTCTGGATTTCTGACAGGTGCATACCCTTGCTGCACCAGATGCACAAATAAACTCTCGAGTTGGGTAGTGATGCGACTCAGCAGGTCTTGCTACTCTTCTGATGCCTCTTGTGGTTGGGCTCTATGAACGGCTGTTGTAGTCACTGGGGTTAGTCGGACTGAGCTTGATTCCTCTGACTTGTTGACTCTTGCTTGCATGCGCAACTTCTTGTCTTTAAGGCGGGCTAATTCTACTGCCAACTCATATGTTGCACGAAACCTTCCCTTCACCTTCTCCTTAAGCGACGACCACAGGCCAGCAATGAAACGGTCCTTCTTCAGGAAATTAGGCACTCCTTCGCCTTCCTCCAGTGAGGCAACCCATCTCTCCCATAAGTCCACAAACTTGGACTCATAGGTGGCATACTCTAGTAGACCTCCCTGCTTTAATTCTGTCAATAACTGCCATAACTTATCTGAGGTTGTGCCTCCACCAAACCTCTTCACAAAGGCAGCACGTAACACATCCCATGCATTTTTGGCAGCCTGGGGCAAAGCATGTACCAAGACTTGGCCTTTACTTTCATCACTATAGGAAAAATTCAAAGCCGTGAGGCGTCATCATCCTTGGTGGAAACCACACAAGTGATGTTGAAATCATCCAGAAAGTCGGTGGTGAGATCTTCTCCCTTCTTTCCACTAAATGTGGGGAAAGAAACTCTTGACATGGTAGTGACTCAAGAAATTACAAACCCCTTTTTTTTAAATATCAATGACAGTAGCGGCTCATAGCGGCTTTTACAGGGTTGGGTGGATAGATTAAAACAAGATAAATATGGAAACATTGAAGGAGTGGTGGTAATCCAATATGGGGAAAATGATAGGGTTTGGAGAATTAAGGATTTCTCCTAGCACCGCCGCACCAAAGAGATACACAATCTTCTGTTGGTAGAAGATTTTCCTATCTACATAAATATTCACATGCATATGTTATAGGAACCTAAACGGGAATGTTGTTGGCCCGTTTTCCATCATGCACAGAGGGTGGAGCACTTACTTATACTCTTACTGTGCCAGTGTTGATGAGTTGCCACATCTACAGGAGGTCGTCACCTTTCATGGGCTCTACCTTTCTTTTGTCGCTCAGCACGTACGGGGTGATGGCGACGCGTCTGACTACTCCCAGCCTTTTGGCTAGCAGCAACTTCAGATAATTACCGTAGTCGGCGTGTTGCATGAATTCCACTCCATTCAGCTATAATTTGTCTCCAGCCCACTGGGTTTCACCCGTGGTGGAGAGCTTCTTCAGGATAAGTTGTACAGGGAGAGGAGTAAGACCCTCTACCCGTCTTCCAAAACAGCGAGAGCAGTAGCCGAACTACTCTTCCTTCGGGCATGGGAACCTTATTACCACTTTTGCTTCAGGATTATCGAAGTGGACTGGCAGCACTTGCATGCACCGTGCGAATTGATAGGTGAACTTCCGCCACTTAGCTTTGGATGACTTTCTCATCTTTGGCAAGCTGGGTACGACCCGGCTCTCTGAGCTTGAAGTACTCGCTTGGCCAGATGCTTCTCCCTTTGGGGCCATGTGTTTCCAGACTGGCTCAGCCTTTCCTTACCTTTGGCTCGAGCAGCCCCTTTAGGACATTTTGGAGTAGTTTCCTTAGGAAAGAGGGGTCTTACCATTTTCTTTGCTCCTTTGATGCGGACGACCTCCTCACGGTGAATGTTGATGTAGACGATTTCAGTCCCTCCGCTGCCTTCGTTGCTGGCACTCATTGACAGTGTGTTTTGGTTGACAACAGTGATAGCACTTCATAGACCTCCCACCTGATTCTCTCAATTTGTGGTTAGAACGAGCTTCACAAGATGGGGAGCTTACCTCTTGAATACTGAAAACACTACAACCTGGCAGTAGTACTTCAATGAAGGCGGCTAGTGCGTCCTTAGTCTCCTCCTCTTTCGTCCTCCAGTTAGAGAATTCCTTCAGCCATTTGTACATGATTGATGAGGTGCGTTGCTTTCAGCATTGTAAACTGAAGGTTTCTTGGAAGCCCTCCTCAATGGGGGCACCAAATGATTCGGGGTGCAAAGTGCGAGCGAATCCCGACGGCTTCGTAACGTCGGGAGCCAATCACGGTAAAGCGAACAAGGGGCACCACCTAGCTTTGAGAGGCTAGGACGCAGACAACGATGATGTGAGATACCACAAACTTACACACACACACACACACACACACACACACACACACAGAAGATAGAGAGAATGAACAAATGATGAAAGCCCTTGGGGGTGTGAGGGATAATTACTTCTTGCCGTATTTACAAATGATCTTCTTTTCGACGAGGTGGAACACCATGGTAATAGAGAGATAGAGGGAGAGATAGTGAACCTACTTGGTGCGTTCTCTAGAGACGACTCGATGATGTGAAAATTGCTACCAAGAATGTGTGTGTGTGCGCATCGACCATTGGAGTCGAAAGGTGGATGTAGCTCCCTTAACATGATGCAATTCCCAAAACAAACCATTATACTAAATTCCCCCTCTTGTGACGTGAATATTGCCAATTCCTCCCACTAAATCTCTACCAAGTGCTGACCTCTCATGAGCTACCTCCCCCCGATAGTGACCTCTCAGTGCCCTTTCATAGGTGCTGGCTGCTTTAGATTAGGGTAATCTGGCTCGATTAGGGTAAGCTAATCGGGGAGACAAAGCAAGGTGGTGGGCCCGGAGTGGTTGACCCTTGCTTTGTCTTGGGAGTTATGAAAATGAAAACCTCTAGGTGGGCCTTTGTGACCATCACCTAGAGAGAGGGAAATTTACAAGTTGGGATCTTTTTACAAGGCTTCGGGTGAAAATTGAAAAATGATGATAATAACCGACGGTTTATTGAAGAGGGCGCCGTGGTTGCGAGATGCCGGTGAATGGCAGCTTTGCCGGTGCGTCGGTGTAGTGCGTTCGTCTCCTCGGGGTCGGCTGGGGCATGCCTTCGGTGCCTTCGTTCTTTTTGGTGTCGGTGTCGCGTGATCTAGGTCATTCTCCTTTTGTTGATGGTGTCGTAATCGTTGAATCCTCCGTTTTTTTGGATTTTTTACATTGATGTGTGCGTTTATGCATTTGTGTGTACGTATGGGTGTTCGGGTGTATGTGTGTATATATATGTGTAATCGTGTGTGTGTGTGTGTATATGTGTGTGTGTGCGCGAGCGTGCATGGGAACGGGGGGGAATATATTATATATGTAAGTATATAATTTTATTTATTTTCTGTTCTTGTTTTGTTTCGGTGAACTCCTGCAATGCAGAGGCCGGGGGGGGGGGGGGAGAGATGGGGTGAGAGAGAGGGTGTGTGCGTGAGCATGTGTGTGTGTGTGTGTGTGTGTGTGTGTGTGTGTGTGTGTGTGTGTGTGTGTGTGTGTGTGTGTGTGTGTGTGTGTGTGTGTGTGTGTGTGTGTGTGTGTGTGTGTGTGTGTGTGTGTGTGTGTGTGTGTGTGTGTGTTCGGGTGTGTGTGTGTGTGTGTGTGTGTGTGTGTGTGTGTGTGTGTGTGTGTGTGTGTGTGTGTGTGTGTTGGGGTATGTGGTGCGGTGCCTGTGCAGGTTGCGAAGGGAGAGAGAGTGCGAGTGTGGAGCGGCCGCCTGCTATGCGCGCGAGCGCGAGGGAGAGAGGGTGTGGAGAGAGGGGGGGTGAGAGGATAGGGGGTGTGTGTGGTTGTATTCCATGGTGCGCCCACAATGGGCTGGGTTGGGGGGGGCGGTGGCGAGCATGGGCGCAAGCGGATCCGACAGAGGGCGTAGAATGGGGGGGGTGGTGCTTAGTCAACAAAAAAAGGGGGGGTATATTAGAGAGAGAGAGAGAGAGAGAGAGAGAGAGATTTTCGCTAAGGCGGGTTCCCACCATAAAGGAAAAAAGGTGTGAGAGAGGGTGTGAGGTTGTTAGAGAGGGTGAGAGGGGATAGGGTGAGTGGTGGAGAAGGGAATTGAGAGAGAGAGAGAGAGAGAGAGAGAGAGAGAGAGAGAGAGAGAGAGAGAGAGAGAGAGAGAGAGAGATATTCCTTCCATGGTCTACGGGGCCGCTCTCCCGAGAGAGAGAGAGAGAGAGAGAGAGAGAGAGAGAGAGAGAGAGAGAGAGAGAGAGAGAGAGAGAGAGAGAGAGAGAGAGAGAGAGAGAGAGAGAGAGAGAGAGAGCTAGGTGAAGATAGGGGGGGGGGGGGGGGGGGGGGGAGGGGGGTGTTAGGCCGGTGGTCCGCCAGGGTTGGGAAGAAAACAGGGGCGGTATAAGGCCGAAGGGGGTGTGGACGAGAGGGGGAGAGGAATATAATATGGCGGCCCGCGGGAGCTAGGGTGTGGACGAGCAAAGAGAGAGAGGGGGGGAGAATATTTGAAAGAGAGAGAGAATATATACAATATATGTGGCGGCCCGCCAGAGGGTGTGACAGAGGTATCTCATCCTATGCGCCCACTGGGCCCGGTGATGCTTCGGCAGACTAGGTGAGAGAGAGAAAATTGGCGGAGCCGAGTAGTAGGAGAGAGAGAGTCTGTCTTCTGGCGATAATGGAGAGGTGTGGCCAAACTGGTGGTGCCCTGCTAGTGGTTAAGCCTGGGGGGGGGGTGGTGGTGGTGAATGGTAAAGAGCTTCCCTTTTTTGTTTTTTTGTTTTTTTCGTCTTTGGTAATATGCCTTCCCTTCCTTGGGGTATGGTTCTCGCGGTTGAGGTTTTGAAAACCGGCCGTCAATAGCAAGGAATGTGATCTAGTCCAGTTGTAGCCCTTCCTTCTGCATGTTGTTAAGACACACTTGTAGTCACCTTGGCGAGCATATTTAGTAACCCATGCATTCCATCCTTCGACATCCCTTCTTGATATCTCACCCAAGGCATGTTGGGCATCCACTTGGCTACCACATTTTCTATACATGCTCATTAGAGCAATGGTCATCACTAATTGATCACTTTTGGACTCAAGATTTTTGTGCACTGGAGCATGTACTCTTCTGCCCATTTCTAGAGCGCGCACATTCCCATGGGCTTTTAACATACACAAAAAGGGACCAATGCTCAAAGTTATACGTTGCTCCTATATTTGGGTGTACATTACATAGGTTCTCTTACTCTCACCATGCTCAACATAGCTCAAAATGATGGTGCTCCATGAGAACTCATCTGCACGTACACCATCCAGTTGTAAAACCTTCAGACAATTCGATGCTTGCTTAGGTCCTGATGTTGCAAGAAGCGAAGTCCATGGAATGCCATCCCTTGATAATAGATAATATTGTCATGGAGCTGTTTTCCTCTCTCCTTGGCTTCAATGCTGCAACAAGCTTTCAAGCCACCAAGGTACATAACTAGGTTTGGAGAGAAACCTGCATTTTGAGTAGGAAGCTTATCAAAAACACTCCAACAACACTAGAAACCATTGATCCAACTCCCATTCGGTCAACGGCTAAGAGCAAGTTTATCTGTCCAAATTTAACCACCCATCCTTTCATCCTGAAGGCTATGCTTACATCTTGAAGGCTTGTGGCTCTATGCAAGCTTCTTGTCTGCATTGTGGACTCTTGGAATGCACTGATTGCAAGGTTTGCCCCACAAGAGAAAGTTGTAGGCTATTTTCAGCGATGCAAATCAAGGTCCTCTCTCTAGATGCGATCACCTGTGCTTGATTTTGTTTTGAGTTTTCTTCTTCCCTAGAGTTGTTAGTGTATTTTTTGCCTCTTTATGGATGTTTCTTGGCACCACAATTTGCATACATATCAACTAGCGTACACACTCGTGAGTATGATCCTAATTATGTGACTTCCTGATGTCAACTCACTGTTGCCTAGGTACAATCCTTCTTCCTGAGCTTCGTCAGTGGATTGTTGATGCTCTTGCTTTCAATTGAAGATATATGCTACATGAAAGATGTGCTTGGCTTTGCTTGGGACGGTGTGTGAAGGAGTACGAGCGGAAGTGCGACGCGAGAGAGAGTGCGAGAAGAAGAGCACGACGATATGGTGAACTCGCTCTACTGTAATGTGTAGAGCATAGTGAGTACTTATTAGGTTTTTACAAAAGAATATGTGTACATACCTGGCGGCCCGCCCACTTACCTGGGCGACCACATTGGGCTTTATACCCCAACAACCTCCCACTTAAAGTCCAATGTGGTACTTTAAGTGTGAGAGAAGCCACTATACAAGCTAATATACAAGAGATGTAGAGAAGTGATGTACTACCCTACACCTAACTGCTTGCGAAAATGCGCAAAGCTCTCTGAGGGAAGTCCTTTTGTAAGTAGATCAGCAAGATTTTCTGTGGTGTGAACTTTGACAAGCTGAAGTTGCTTATCCTCGAGCATCTCCCTGATGAAATGATACTTCACATCCACATGCTTTGTCTTTGAGTGATAAACTGGATTGCGAGCCAATTGTATAGCACTTTGACTATCACAATATAACACAGGCATCTCTTCTTTGATTCCCAAATCTGTTACTAGTCGATTAAGCCAAATTGATTCTTTGCACGCCTCTGATGCTGCAACATATTCAGCCTCTGTAGTAGACCGAGTAACACAATCTTGTAATCTAGAACGCCATGATACTGCTCCACTAGCCAATGTAAAGACATACCCTGATGTAGACCTTCGGTTGTCTAAGTCACCTGCATAATCTGAGTCTGTAAAACCCCTTACACTTAGCTCCTGACTCCCATAGCATATACGCATACTCTTTGTAGCTTTCAAGTATCTCAATATTCCTTTCACTGCCTCCCAATGTTTCTTGCCTGGGTTTGACATGTATCGACTTACTACTCCCACTGCAAATGCAATGTCTGGGCGAGTAGCAATCATTGCATACATCAAACTACCCACTGCAGACGCATATGGAATCTTATCCATTTCAGCCTGTTATTCCTCAGACACAGGACAATCTTGTTTTCTAAGTTTCACATATGGTTGCAATGGAACACTCAATGCCTTTCCCTTCTCCATATTGAAACGTTGCAAAACCTTGTCAATATACTCTGTTTGAGATAACCAAATCAACTTCTTTGATCTGTCTCTCTCAATGCGCATACCAAGTATATGACTTGCCTCACCCATGTCTTTCATGTCAAACGATTTTGCCATCTTTGACTTCAAAGCTGAAATTTCTTCCAAGTGCTTGCCAGCAATCAACATGTCATCCACATACAAAATAAGGATCAGCCAACTGCCATCCTTAGACTTCTTTGTATATAGACAGTGATCGAACTCACTACGTTTGTAGCCTTGAGAAAGCATAAACTTGTGGAATTTATGGTACCATGCCCTCGGTGATTGTTTTAAGCCATAAAGACTCTTTAACAACAGGCATACCCAATCTTCCTTGCCTTTCTCAACAAACCCTTCTGGCTGCTGCATGTAAATTTCCACATCTAAATCACCATGCAAGAACGCTGTCTTGACATCCATTTGGTGCAACACCAAATCTAATATGGCAACCAATGCAAGAAAGCATCTCAATGTAGTCATTTTGACCACCGGAGAGAAGACTTCATCAAAGTCAATGCCTTGTTCTTGCTTAAAGCCCTTGGCAACAAGCCTTGCTTTGTACTTTGGCTGACTATCATGAGCGGTGATCTTATACCTGTAAACCCATTTACAGGGTAGAGCCTTTTTGCCCCGTGGTAATTTAACTAGCTTCCATGTCTGGTTTTTATGCAGAGCTGTCATCTCTGACTGCATGGCCAATTGCCAATTCCCGGAGTCCTTCATTTGCACTGCTTCCTTGTAACATGAAGGCTCATTGCAATCAGTCAACATGACATAGTTCATAGATGGAACAAACCTATCAGGAGGTCGCGTGACACGTCCAGATCTACGCACAATAGGTGGCTCAGGCTCAGCCACAACCTGTGGTTCCACTCTATCCTGTCCTTGCTCCTCTTGAGCCCTGACATTTTGTCTTGCACGTGCAGGTCCATCTTCTTGGAAGACAACTCTTCTAATCTCCTCAACCCTCTCTGGTTTAGAATGATATTTGGATTCATTAAAGTGAACATCATTGATGCGGACAACCTTTCTGGATTCAGGATCCCAAAGTCTGTACCCCATCTCACCAGAATTACCATAGCCTAGAAAGATGCACTTTCTACTCTTTGGCTCAAGTTTGTTCCTAAATTCCTTTGGAACGTGAGTATATGCCTCACAGCCAAAGACTCTGAGATGCTTGTATGAGGGCATTTTGCCTGACCATACCATCTCTGGCACTGAATCCTTCTGTAAAACCTTGCTAGGAGATCTATTTACAAGATGAACAGCTGTTGATACAGCTTCAGCCCAAAACCCATTTGGCAGCTGTGCATTAGACAACATACTTCTGACCTTCTCTTGTATGGTCCTATTCATCCTCTCAGTAACACCATTTTGAGGAGGATTGTAAGGAGCAGTAAGTTCACGTTTTATACCTTTTGACTCACAAAAGTCCTGAAAGGCCTTTGAAACATACTCTCCACCATTGTCAGTGCGTAAGCATTTAAGCTTCTTGCCACTCTGATTCTCCACAAGTGTCAAAAACGTTTTGAAAACACTAAACGCTTCATCCTTGTGCTTGAGAAAGTAAACCCATACTTTCCTCGAGTAATCATCTATAAATGTCATAAAGTAAGAAGCTCCCCCTAGAGATAGGTTAGGCATAGGTCCACACAAATCACTATGAACAAGTGCCAACTGTGTATCTCTTCTACTGCTTCTATGCTTATGTGGCTGCTGTGTTTGCTTACCATACAGATAATGTTCACAGAATTCGAAATCATTAAATGAAAAGCCAGGCAAATAACCAGAACCAGACAAGATTTCCATTCCCTTCTTGGACATATGTCCTAATCGGCTATGCCACAAAGAAACGTTCGGCTGCTCGGTTACATTGATTACATTTTTAGAGACATTTGATACATAAATCATGTAAAGTCCTCCAGACTTTACTCCATGTGCTACTGTCATAGAACCTTTGGATATCTTCCACATGTTCTGTCCAAAAGTGGTGACGTAGCCAGCATCATCAAGTAAACCTGTGTTGATCAAGCTCTTTGTAATTGCGGGAACATGTCTCACATTCTTCAGCGTGAAAGAAGATCCATTCTGAAACTTCAATTGAACATCTCCAACACCTAAGATCTCACATGTCTGCCCATTGCCTAGCCGAACATGATCTTTAGTGGGCACATAAGAGGTAAACCACTCGTTGTTTGGAGACACATGAAGTGATGCCCCTGAGTCTATAATCCAGTCACTCAATGCATTTCCATCAGATGCTGTAAGAAGAGCTGAGTCCATTGTATTCTTCAAGAAGTAGATGTCTCCTAACACTAGACTGTCATCCACTGCAACAGTGTTTGTCACATTTATTTCTTGAATCTTCACTGAGGACTTGTTCTTCTCACCATGGTCTTCTGCTTTCTCTTTGCCTTTTTCTGCTTTCCATTCTCTGCAGTCTCTTTTCATGTGACCCTTCTTGCCACAATGGTAGCATTCTATGTCACTCTTGCCTTTAGCACTGCGGGACTTGCTACGAGACTGATTCCTCTTTCCACCTTTGTACTTTTCTTTGGTCCTTCCCCTGACAACTAAGGCTGTTCCTTTGCCTTTGTCCATTGTCTTTCTATTGGTTTCTTCAGTAAGCAGACTTCCTTCTACACCTGCTATGTTCAAACCATCTGGAGGTGCAGAATTACTCAAAGCTGTGTGAAAAGTGTCCCAACTTTCCGGCAATGTGATCAACAGGAACATAGCTCTAACAAGTTCATCAAACTTGACACCTTGAGCTGACAACTAACTATAGATTGTGTTGAATTCATTCAAATGATTGGACATAGGTGTCCCTTCTTTCATCTTCAAGTCAACAAGCTTCTTAAGCCAGTATACCTGTGAAGCTGCACTCTGCTTCTCATAAAGATCACTGAGCTTTAACCATGCTTGATAAGACAACATCTCGTCTGCTACATTGAAGTAAACGCTTTCTGCCAAAGTCAGCATAATGGTAGAAAGTGCCAATTCATCCATTTCGCTCCATTCATCTTCGTCCATATCTTCTGGTTTGATCCCCTTGAGCTTTATAGGTTTTATCTGCTTCTTCTGTACCAACACGTGCCAGATGTGCTTCTTCCACAATGGGAAATTGGTTCCATCCAGCTTCTTGATATTGTAAAGAGCAGTGTCCTGTGATCCAGCCATAGCTACGCTTCACAGTAGTTTACTTTCCTGGGAAAAAATTGGCATAGTTTCCCCTGTAAACTGACGTCTGAACCAATATCAACCTGTCAAATGAACAAAGAAAGCTTCAGATTCTGCAAAAATTTTGGTAGAGTCTCCTTTGTAAAATGGCTCTAGTGTACTAAAAAAACAGACCAAAAAACCGCTCAAAAAACCACTGTCTCTCTAACACTGTATGCTGTGGGTAAACCTGTTCTGCACCTGTACTGTCTCTGACTGTCCTGTAAGCATAGACTGCGACAATGCCTCAACGGCAGTAAAGCAAAGATGCAATCCCAACTGTCTAACTCACAGTCAATACATCCTAGCTGCCTATCTAAGGGTGCTCGAGGGATCGCTCCAAGACCTGTATCACCGAAAGGATCTCAACATTCGAGAATCCCCCAGCTCAATAAAACCTCACTTGACCCTCAACAAAGGCTGCAATAAATCTGACAGTACATAGACTTCCCACAAAGTCATACATCCACAAATTTCCCACTGTATGCTGTAACCGCTGCAGCGGTTGTTTGCTGCGTGACTCACAGCCAGCAAACCCTCAACAGACATACATCATCTCTGACAATACATCCCATGTGGAAGTACCTGCAATGTCAGGATGAAATCTGGAATATCAAGCAGCAAGCACAAGCTACCTGATGAACTAGTGGATGTCGCCTACAGTCTGTGTGTAGATGCGCCTGTGTCGTATGTGACACGCCTCCAACAACTGTGAGCCGTCCTTCGATGTGTAGACAGCCACAAATCAACACTCTGGGAGTGTCGATATCCTCAGCACCTGCAGGCGTAGGCCAAAAACCCCAAATTTGCAGAGTCGGATCTGCACCCGCTGAGACCACGTAGTCGAAAATGGCCTACGCAGACCTTTGTCGAAGCCGAACGGTGGCCGAGATGACCTCAGAATGAAATTCTGAGAACACCGTGCCTTTTGGGCTCACCGCCGAGATTTGGGGCCGTGTCTTCGCCTGTCGAATTTCACTCCAATCTGAGCTGGTGACTCTAGCCTCCTGCAGTGCTGCCCCGAGCCTCGATCTGAGCTCGGATACCAGTTGAAGGAGTATGAGCGGAAGTGCGACGCGAGAGAGAGTGCGAGAAGAAGAGCACGACGATATGGTGAACTCGCTCTACTGTAATGTGTAGAGCGTAGTGAGTTCTTATTAGGTTTTTACAAAAGAATATGTGTACATACCTGGCGGCCCGCCCACTTACCTGGGCGACCACATTGGGCTTTATACCCCAACAGTGTGTATGCCAAATATGGTGCTCTTCAAAAGGCAAAAAGGCACTCGAGGAGATTCTTCTACGGGATGTTGCCTCTTTAAATGCGCTGACTACGGGATGTGCCAAACATGAGCGGGCCAAGGAAGCTCTAGATTGTTTTCAGCTGATGTGAAGCGAGTATATCTCTCTGCATGAAGCGAGTACATCTCTCTAGATGCAATCACCTATGCTTGCATCTTGAAGGCATGTCCCAATTTGGGACACACACAGATGGGAAAAAGCCCTTGGCTGTTTTAAACATATGCAAAATGAGGCTCTCTATCTGCTCGGTGGGCACTGTCTTGGTCGATATGTATGATGGATGCGATGCACTTGAGAAAGCACAAAAAGTGCTTGAGCAGCTTCCTGACTGGAATGTCGCCTCTTGCAATGCATTGATTGTGGGATGTGCACAACAAGAGCAAGTATGTCCATCAAAATGTAGCCACCCATCCTTTTGTCTTGAAGGCTATGCTTACATCTTGAAGGCATGTTGCTCTATGCAAGTGCTTGCGGAGCTTCCTGTCCAGATTGTGGACTCTTGGAATGCAGTGACTGTAGGATTTTTCCCATAGGAGAAAGTTGTAAGTTGTTTTCAGCAGATGCAAAGTCAGGTAGGCTCTCTCCAGATGCAATCACCTATGCTCAATTTGTGTTGCAAGTATTGCTTCTTCCCTAAAGTTGTTAGTGTATTTTTTGCCTCTCTATGGATATTTCTTGGCACCACACCTCGCATACATATCAACCAACATACACACTCACCAGCACGATCCTAAATATGTGATATCCACTCACTTTTGACTTGGTGCAAATCCTTCTTTTGAGCACCTGCTTCTAGTTGGATAGGAAATAAAAGTCTGACTCCTCATCATGATCTTCCAAGTATATGTCTGTATTTGTGTAGCAAATATTGCTTCTTCCTAAGCTTTGTGAGTGGATTTTTGGCACTCTTGCTTTCAATTGAAGATGAGCGTAATAGGAAAGAAGTGGTGCTCTTCAGAAGGCACAAAAAGAGGTGGAGGAGCTTCTTGTACGGAATGCCGCCTCTTTAAATGCACTAATTGCGGGATATGTCGAACACCAGCGGAGCAAGGAAGCTCTAGTCTATTTTCAACTGATGCAAAGTGATCACATCTCTCTGTATAAAGCAAGAATACCTATGTAGATGCAATCACCTGTGCTTGCATCTTGAAGGCATATGGCAATTTATAAGATGCTAAGATGGGCTGTTTTTAGCAGATGCGAAGCGATGAGATCCATCCAGATGCAATCGATCACCTATGCTTTTGTCTTAAAATCATGTCGCACTACCTTGATGTCTAGAATTTTGTCTCCTCTGGGGAATTGATTGCAGGATATGACTAACAGTGACAGGGCCAGCAAGCTCTAGCTGGTTGTAGTGGGATTTGTCGAACATGGTCGACGGGGAAAATGAGCTCTACACTATTCTCAGTTGCTGATACGAAGCCACGATCGATGATTTTTTGATTGCGTGCATCGACTCTCACATGCATCAAAATATTTTTAAAGTCTGGTCCTAAGTGTTAAAGCCCTCGCGCATACACCACACAAGGAACTCAAAACAATGAACATGGGGCTCCACACGAGCCCGAGAGCAAAGTTATGGCCGGGTCTATAGTGGTCGGAAACACCAGCAAAGCTAATACAAAATGATAGAAATTGAGTGAGGGTCTACTCATCTCAGCTCGTAGAGCCTACACGGGCTCTGCAACCAAAATTAAATGCAAGCATGAGCTCACAAGCTCATACAATGTTATCCCCAACTAGCATACAAAACTAGGGGTCGGAGACCCACACAAAAAGACCAGCAAGATTCTCAAGAAAATCATAGCACGCTTTGGCTCTACGGACACCAAGTGGCTTCACAAACATAGCCCTTATAAGGCGCCCGCACAATTTCTGTTGGATAGTACATCTACTCAAAATGCAACTTGCATAAACTCGCAATATCTAGCCCAACTGTGCAGCTATACATCAACAAAAGAAACCAGCAAAAACCTTCGACTAGGGGAGAAATCTCTTAGCCCACTGCAGGTGACAAATGCTCAATGCAAAAGGGGGTGAGAGAGCACTCCTCGCCTCTCTCAACCTGGCTCTCAAACCCCTACAAATGACCAGAATTGTAGAGCAATGATACTTGACCAAATAGAGACCAGAACCACAGTCTGGATGCGGACATAAAAACTCACAGCAAATGGAAACAACGGCTTGTAGCCCAAATGCAAAGATCCTACTTTTTGAAACCGTAGCCCATTGCAGGCGTTGCAGATTAGCACAAACACTGCGAAGAGATGAGAGCTTTGTAGAGTGTAATTTTCTTCTCAAAACAAACGTGCAGTAAAATGCTTGCAGCCCCCATATTGGGTCAGCTAGTAGCGTATATCAGTCCATGTAGGGGGATGGTGAGTCCAACCCTTGACGGGGCGACCTCAACCTCTACGCGCTCTCGCGTGCTGCCAAAACCTGCACAATCATGCTCACTGTCCTCTGCTTTGCTACGCTCAAACCCAAAGATCTGAAGTGTGGACTCTTGGGATACATTGATCGCAAGATACGGACCACAAGAGCATGGCTAGAGAGCTCTGGAGTTTTCTAGATTCCTTTCCAGAGTGTGGGCTCTTGGAATGCATTGATTGCACAATTTTTCTCAGAGGAAAAAGCTCTAGTCTCTTTTTAGTAGATGCACAAAATGAGGGCCTCTCTCCATATGCAATCACTTGCACATGCATCCTAAAGGCATGTGGCTCTGTGGAAGATGCTGATATAGACACAAAAACTCAAGCTGTTATTGTTAGTCAAAGGCGTGCTTGGAAATGTCTTTGTCGATACATCCCCACCAAATGTGGTACGCTTGAGAAAGCACAAGAAGCGCTTGAGTAGCTTCCTAAGTGGAATGTTGCCTCTTTGAATGCACTAATTGTGCGAGACGTGTCAAACATCAAGAGAGCATGCCTATCTCTAGATGTAATCACCTACGCTTGCATCTCAAAGGCATGTGATACTTTGCATGATCAGGAGCTCCCTACCTCGACACATCATTGGCTGGTATTTTAATTTGATTCCGTAGTGAACAAGTTACTGCAAAAGACTATTGTTGGACTCAACGCCAGACAACAAGAAATTACATAGATGAATAATTGCGTACATTCCAGTCACTATGAAAAATGATAAATCTTTGTAATGAAATAGCATTGTACTTGGATTGGTACAAATACTCACAACTTGGCTAATTCTTATTCTTATTATACAATGTTTATAGTTAGAAAAATGTTTCATTTAGTGCACTTAATTTTCATACCTTTCTAATGTTATTATGTTTTATTGCAACGCATAAAGAAGCTTGAACCCAACTCTTGCACATTTACATACACAAGATATTTGAGCGAGCGGTGAGTAACAACTACCACATTCTACTATTGATCGCTAAGAACACAATGAAACAAACACACTGAAATTTGCACACTGTCGTGGGAATGGCACGTTCCCTCGTATTATAAAAAATGGGGAGCATTGTGCAAACTCCCCCATGCAAGGGGACTTGCATGTTTTCTTTTATTTGAAACATAAAAATGGAACAACAAACTATTCATAGCATTGATGTCTTGTATGATCACGAACATTGAGCTTGATAGAACTCTAATTCTCCATGTGGTTTTTTGCGAGGTACACCTCCCAAACATTATGATCGATATCCCAAACACACTCTCAGGTAAAACAATCTAACAAGATTTTATGAGAAACTCTCTCTCTCTCTCTCTCTCTCTCTCTCTCTCTCTCTCTCTCTCTCTCTCTCTCTCTCTCTCTCTCTCTCTCTCTCTCTTTGCGCTTCATTTTAATGTCTCTCCTCGAGTATAAATATCTTAAACATAATTAATAGCATCAAATAATAGAACTTGTCGATTTTTTTTTCTTTTTTATGTCGAACGCGGCTAGCAAAGCACTCTAGTTCTTTGTGGAGCTCTAATTGACAATCCGAGAAGATTGCCATGCTCCATAACTTGAGCTCTTTAATGTTATCTATTGACACCAGCTTTGGCCACCTGTTCCCATTTTCCTTGCTAGTGAGGGATCTAGAAAACCTTCTAACTTTTAACCTTAGTATCTTTCACCCCATGGCTCCGTTTGAGGAGCTGTTTGAACCAACTTCTAGAACACTACATTCCCGATCATTAGAATGTTCCTTTAGACACTTGGACTCTCTTTCCCAATTGATATTTTTGGGAGACTTATTGGCCCAAAATACCACATTATGCATACATTTCCACCAGCCTTTGCTTGCCTAGGCCTTTCATATTAGTATAAACCCCCAATCCCACACATGTAGGCACCCTTTTCACTGCTTGGCACCACCTTTAACGTACCAAATTTTCTTGCACCAATGTCCTCTCAGCACAGTGGTTCACATGCAATCTAGTACGCAACAAAACCAACGACATCTAGTGATCGAGAAAAGCTTATTGAGGAACTAGTTCAGAAACTCGCTCCTCTAGCTAAGCTTGATGTTAGAGAATCTATGTGGTGCAAAATCAAACAAAAGTGTATCAACCATACTATGGAAGAATGTTGCTACAATGAGGGGTATGCAAGTGAGAGATATGTACAACCTGCCCCAGTAGCACATGTTCTACCTAGACATACTACACGTGTCAAAATACCGGTAGATCCAAGATGCATGCTAACCGTAGAAGAATTAGATCAACACGCACTAGTACCTGCTTCAAAACGTTATTATTATCCTAGTGGGTACTACCCTTTAGTGGGACGACAGATGCATGAAACTAGGGAATGACAAGGCCAAGTCATCCTTCACCTCTATCATTTCAACCATTTATTGCAAATAGGGGGTTTGACTAGGTCACAACCTATTTACAACCATCAAGAAATGCCAGAGGCTTCACAATTAAAGAAATAATGTCCTCACATAGATGTCAAAACCCATCCAACTACGGATTGTCCAGACAACCCATTCAAAGTAAAAAAAGCTACAAAGGATGTCAAAGGAATTGTACAGTTACCTAGTAGTTCAAATAATGCTAATATTGTGCCTGTTTAGGCAATAACTAGAGCACAATCTCAAAAAGCTAATATAGATTCGCTAATCAAAGAACCAAAAACGTATGAACCTAGCCAAAAAACACGTAGTCAATGATGTAGTTGGAAAGCTAGGAAGGAACGTGAACAAACTTCCTTAGCCGATGAGCTGAAACAAAGAAAAGAAAAGCTGAGAAAACTAGAAGGAGAAACAAATGAGGGAAAAGAAACTCTTGAGATAACTCCAAAACCATGCATAGTTGAGGAACTCAAGAGTGCTAGTTCAAGAGGATCCATATTGGTAGAAAAGGCCAACAAACCATCAGACGGGGGGTTTTCACGTGCATCATGTTTGAAGATTTTGCACTCAGGATGAAGCATAGCGGAAAAGAAGGGTGGTGTGTCATTAGGAAAATTTTGAGCTCATTTTTGGGCCTTGTAAGAATTGTTGATGTGGCATAGCTTTCAAAAAGTGGAGATCGGTAAAATTTTTGTAAATAAGATCCAAACTTGTCGGAGGTTGGATATTTAGAATCTACTCTTCAAATGCTATCTATTGATATATAGCATGCATGTATCGGACATTGCCTTCATATAGATCTAGAAAAAGGTGATTTTAGATTACCGTAACGGTAACAAAAATTGGTTGATTGAAAAAATAATGGCATAACTTTCATAGAAGTCATCCAAAATTTTCGGACCTTATCTCTTTAGAATCCATTTTTTAAAATCTTTCCAATGATAGGTCATATCATGGGTTCTGAGAAATACTTAGAGGGGTCTATCGGGTTGATTTCTTTTGTACAACTTTGATGATGTGGCACTCTTAAAAGGCCCAAAAATGAGTTCAAAACTTTCCTAATGTCTATGACAAAATCAAGCACATCATCAGAGCCCATAGTCTTTGATTTGTCCTTTTGCAACCTCCTACATCCAAACTCTTTGGGGAGCCTATCATGTCCATAGAGGAGGCACATTTTGCACAGAATTGTTGCCTTTGTTATCTGCATCATCATCATTTCCATGACACAACTTGTGCAAAGATTCATGTCCCTCTCCACTCACTTTGCCTGATTTTTGCAAGCCAAACTTCATTTTTTGGAGCGATTTGCGACGGAAGGAGGGCTTGGGTGGTTGATGATGATGCAATGTGAAAGGACTCTATGCTCCAATGCAGGATTTGCTCTTGCTTTCCATCCATTTAGGAATGGAGTGGCCGAAGGAGAAGCCCACAAAGACAGCTCAAACACTCACAATGATTCAAAGCATCTCTCAGGAAGGAGAAGAGCCAAGGGTAGAAGCCTTATTGATGTGCGTTTCTAGATTAGGGTCTGGAACCTGAATAACCAAAGGGAAAAACCCAATGGGAAAAAAATCCTTTGGTGTACGCTCTTATTTTAGTTGAGCTGTTGTAAATGGAGTACTTGTTCAAGAAAGGTGAGTGCCTAGGAGAAACAAAGAAAGAGTGCCAAATGCATGTGTCAATTATGGGACACTCTATATGCACATGAGAACTTCAAGGAAAGAATGTAGCACATGTGATATTTGAAGACATCTCAATAGCTTCCACTTTTCCTATAAGGGTTTTTGATGTAGAAGCTTCTCCAGTCATTCCTCAGTATGCTCAATGCATGAGTGTCTTTGGGCTTTCTCCTTCACTTCTCCAGACTTTAAAGATATATAGACTTCAACTCTTATGCTCACCTATCATCAACATGAGCAACACATCGTAAATATGCTAAACTCTTCTAGCTTGAGCAATACCTATGATAGCTAAGACTCTTAGACCACATAAGATATTACTTGAAGCTCTGGGACTAATGCGTTGCTCATTTGGTGGATCAGCTACCTATCTCCGACTTTTTATGTCATGCATTTTTAATGGCGACTTGGACTTACCTATTTAAGGCCAAAAAGCTTTTGGCAAAGATTCTTGAGACTAAAGCCTTTATCATTGTGTTGGTCTTTAGATGCCACTATTTTGTCCAACAAATTGGCACACTTTGGCTCTTCTTGATTCTTTTGTTCAGTTTTTGAGTATATAAGGATTTGGTCTTTTCTTTCTTGTCCAAAATACTCCCGATTGTGGGAAACTTGATTGTGCTAATATCTTCATCCACAACCCTTCACCTTTTGAAGTGTTGAAATGAGGTGATGAGCTCTCTTGTGTTTTTCTTGTTTATGCTCCTGATGAAACTTCATGGGCATGTGCCCTGTAGCCTTGGGATCACTTTGGGGCTATGTACTTGTGATTTGGACCTGTATTCTAGAAATAGATCCACTTTTTGTGAGTATCTGCAATTTGACCTATTTGGTTGGGATTTGGGGTGTCCAAATGAGACATGGGTAGTACCCCTGGACTCCATATGATGAGATATCTCCTTGGATGAAGTTTGGTCCGATTTGAGTGGGGTGGAAGTAGAAGTGATTGCTACCACTTGGCACCTGTACGAGATCTGAGCATATCTTTGGGTTTCTGTCTTCTTCCTAATAATTTTGGTGCTATGCACCCTCCTTTTTGCCTTCTTGTGTGCCTATAATGCTCTTAGATCCCTCTTGGTTCTTAGTCCCCTTACACAACACATAAATTTATAATTTTTGTTGTATTGGATTCATTATGCTGCGTGTCTCCCCCCTCTTGTGTATGAGTCCTCCAAAATGATTTGAAGTTACGGCTTTGAGGTGGGTGAAGCATTTATTTGGGTCTACATTACTTGTTTTGCCATAATCTGATCCAATCTTTCATAGGCATTTGGAAAAATTTTGATGGTCTTGTGCATTGGTTGTCACCTTAGGTCTTTATACTTGTTTGACTTCTACTGCCTTTGTAGACACTTCCCGAGATTTTTCCAATGGAATCCATTTTTGAAAGTTGTCCCTTTGTGCTTGACATAACCTCTTGGGTACCCAAATTTGCTTAACGGAATGTTTTCGTTGCCTTGATACTATGTTTGGATTTTTCTTTTGTTTTTGTACCTTAGGGAGTTGTGGAATTTGTTGCTTTGGAATCCAAATATACTCCTATTGGTATTGAGCTTGAATTAGCTTTTTTAGTACCCATGCCTTGGTGATATTTTGATGTTTTGGATATGTGGGTTTCTGATATGATTTTTAATATGGTACTTGAGCCAGTTTTGTCTTGATTTTGGCTATCTCCTCCTTCTTGACAGGCCATACCTACTTTGTACTTGGCACTTTGTTCTCTTGGATTTTTTCTTGTTTGTCCTTGGTTCCATCTTATCATTTGTCTCTCTTGTCTTTGGGTATTTGTAAGATACAGACGGTGCCCATCATTTACTTTGTGATTCGTCAGTTGTCTTGGTGAAGGAAATTTGGAGATTAGTGCCAGCTGTGACCCTTTTGGGATCAATTGCTTTGTTGCCATTGTGAGCGGGATGGAAACACACAAAACGCCTCTATAATGACCCAACACACACTCTTGGAAGGATACACACACACACACACTATGGGGCACCACTCGGCTTACACAACACACCTGGTCGAGACAAGGAACACACCTATGGAGTGAGAGGAGAGAGACTATCCGTTTGCCCACTCCACATAGAGAGATACACACACACACACTCAAAAAAATCAGCTCAAAAGAGGATAATTTCTGATGTTTAGAT
The DNA here is from genome assembly GCF_014529385.1 of Adiantum capillus-veneris. Lineage (NCBI taxonomy): Eukaryota > Viridiplantae > Streptophyta > Polypodiopsida > Polypodiales > Pteridaceae > Adiantum > Adiantum capillus-veneris. The sequence goes on from NC_140957.1 coordinate 48,685,343, forward strand.
ACAATTGAGCTTGGGCCAACATCAATGGGGCAAATAGCTCACATACTATGGGTAAAATATGCCAGATACAATCACAAATTGGAGCAGAAGCTTCGCTCATAGGAGAAACTTACACAGCCAAAACAGCAGAAAAACAATGAGGAATTTGGAAAAATGGACAGCTCCATCGCGTCCGGAACGGCCCAAAACCACAGTTTGCAATGTCAAAGTGCTCAAATCCGACCTCGGATGAGCAGTTTACGACCAAAACAGGCTCCAAAATGAGCAAAAAACACAGTTGCGGCTGTTCCTCCTCTTCTCTCCACTCTTTTTCTGGTCTTCTCTCAGTTTTTTCAGTTCCCACACTTAGCTTTATTACTTGGGTACCCTTGGTATTTTAGTTAACCTCAAACGGACCCCGAACAGGCCAAAAAGTGACCTCGCAGTGCATAGTTGTCACCCTGCTGCATTCATCCGCACACCTGGCACTCAACTTTTTCCAATAATGCATCCCACCACCACATGAAGTGGCCCCAAAAGATGGTCCTCATGATGACCTATCTGCATAATTATCACAGGAAAACAACCACGTTGTGTCCGTACTTATCCACATGCAAGTATTGACCCCATTTGACCTTCTGACGCCACTAGATGCCATCTGACGCACTTGCTTACCTCATGTCGTCGGCCCGTGGATAGCTTCCTCGAGAATTTTTACGCACTACCAACTCCTCATTATTATATAAAAAACACATTGGTACTGGTGATAGTGAAAATGGATGCACTATGTACATGCAGTCCTACATGTACACATGTTGGCCCCACGTAACCACTTGGCTTTGGAAAATGGGCAATCCTTTATTCGATGCACCATGCATGTGTATGTACATATGTACAATCCCTTGCTCCAAAAAACTCCTGACATCGTAAACAAGGGCTTTTTACCCTTGTCGATCGGCTTTACTTTTGCTGAGTCAGTGTATGTCTTGGGAGAGAATGGAACCTCTTGACTCTCATTTCCATGTTGGAATTCACCTTATCGGAGCTCCAATCAATCTGGACATCGTACTTTCTTTTCCATGGTTGACCAAGTAGCAGTGGAAGCTGTGATTGCTTATCTTCAACCACATAGAATTTATGTGGATAGATATACTAATTTATCTGTACAAACATACTATCTAGCCTTTCACTTTAGTCGCTGAATAGCTTTGGATGTCATGTCTCATAGGTTGAATATTTTCTTCAAGTGGATGTTGCTTATATAAGCTATAGGAAATGGTATTTCCTTGAGCTCCTGAGTGGAGTAGAGCATTTTTCTCCATGTGATTATTGCCAAGATTTACTCCGATTATTGGATCCACCCCATGTTTTTCAAATTCCGTCATGGAAATTGCATTAATCCTTAATGGTGGTTGATATGGTAGCCTTTGCCATTTTGTTTCTTGCTTTCCTTGGTGAAACTTCTTGCACATGCATTTACCAATCCAACTCATCTCATCTCCCTCTGGTAGCATAGCTATAATATAGTAGGGAACCATGTCGTAGCCGTTTCATCACAGAATTTTGTAGTGGGACCATCAGCTATGGCACACACACCTAGGGTTGTCAAAATATGTCCCATCCTAAAGGTTCTAGTTCTTCTTCCAAAAAGGGCTCTAGGATGTAGTCTTTGTCTTCTAAAACCCTTTATAAGATGAACTCCTCACACTTTAAGCTTCCACACTCTGAAGCTCTGCACATTCGTAGTTGCTTGGACTTGCCTAACCATGCTAGAAGTTCAGATCTTGCTAAAGGAGCTGAATCAAACTCCTCAATAGGTGTTCTCGTTACATCCCTGTAATTATGGTCTTTTAGGTTTATCATGGTTTTTGTTTCCATGTTTCTCATTTATATATATATATATATATATATATGGTCATAACCCCAATCCTGGACCATTTTTAATTGTCTCATGAATGGTCTTCTTAGTATGATGTTGTAGTTATTCTTCTTGCCAAAATCCACTATGGAAAACGTATGCTAAGATTCAATTTTGCAAGAGATGACAATTACTTTCTCTGGAAGCCCTAGGGGTTTCTCCATATACCCATCTACAAGCTGTAATTTCATTCGGGTTGCTCTTAAAGCCAATTTCCCGCATTGTTTCCAAGTTTCTTTTGTAGCAATGGCCACCCCACCTCCACTGTCAAGAATTGCCATGGTGCTGACACCTTGAAATTCCACAAAAAGAGACGTGTTGCCATCCTTGTTGTTGCCTGAAATGTACTACAATTGTCATCTCACAATAGGTTCTGTAATTCATGACATTGGTTGTGGACCTTGTATCTATCACCACTCATTCCAAAGTTCCAGATAGGAGTTGAACATTAATGTGGGCATCTGTGCCTTTGAGCCAACTTGGTGAAGACTGAATAACATGAATTGGTATTGGTGGTGGCATCACTTGATGTACTACTTTTTCACATTGTTGCACAACCCTTCCACTTGACGTTTTGAAGTATGGCTTCTTTCCATGCCTCCAAACATTTTACTGGCTTCTTTCTATTCCTCCCAAATTTTTAATTATTGTTCCTCCTTTTGTTGTCGTGCCTCATGTGCTTATTGCAACACATTTGGCATGAGAGGAAGGTCATATTTTTTAAGCCTACATCTACTAATCCAATTATGAATTTCTTTACATGCCAATGTATCAACTTTGATAGCACCCCTTGATGATATATCATGAATCCCAAATAGTCCATTACCTCATTTTTAACATGTTGTTTCAAGATGTATACAAGGACATAATCACACATTAAAAACTCCTTGCTTTTTAATATTTAGTCATTATATTTTTTCATACATCATAAATACCTACAATTGCTCTTAGTCTAGTCTCGTCAAGGGCTACAAGTTGATCAAGACTTTCCAACAATTTGTGTATAATCCACTGAAGTACCTATGCAATCCACTGTTTTATTGCTATAGCCTCTGCCCATCTAGAGAGATAGTCCACTGCAGTCAAAATATAGCTTTTGCCCCTGCTTGTGATAGGTAATGGGCCTATTGCATCAATCCCCCACTTTTCAAATACATCAAACACCATAATGGTTTTTCATAGCTCTGGATTACTCTCTTTCCAAATGCTTGACACCTATTGCAAGACCTACACCAATGGTGAACATCCTTGTGCAAACTAGGCCATACATACCCCTCTTACAAGATCTTATGCAAGGTGATCTTTAGAGCAAAATGGCCGCCACATGCACCTTCATGATTCTCTTCCAGCACTCTGTAAAGCTCCTCCCGCCAAGGTACACGTCTCAACACGAGATCAGCCCCTTTCATGTACAAGACATCACCAATCAATTTGTACCTGGATGCTCTACGCACAAAACCATACTTCTTAGACTTCTGAATGTCCTTCAGAATGATTCCTGTTAACAAAAACTCCTCTTCTTGAGCCAAACTTTCTCGGACATGATAAAGAGGTAAATTGGTCCTCAACACAAATAGCTCCCCAATCATGCTTTGAGCTGTTTCATGTGCCTCTCTATTTAGTGCACGTTCAACGTGTCTGATGCTCCATGCTTCAAACCTTTTTAACAGGCTTTTAATTCTGAAACACATTTCCTTCAATGAGGTTTCTTGCTCTTCCACACACCCAACACTTGCTTCACCACTAACAAGGCATCACCTTTTATGCTCAACCTTCTAATTCCATACTTCAAACAAATGTGTAAGCCGGCTTCCAATGTAGCATATTCAGCCTCATTGTTACTATGTGCATCCAATTTGAACCCTCTCTTGCATACTAGCTTCCCCTCTGGATCATAAAGTGCTATACCCCCTGAAGCTGCATCATGGCTCTTTCTGTATGAGCCATCAAAGAACAAAACATGTCCATTTTCTTGAGGATGGGAGGGTGCTGATTTTTGGTCGATTACTAGAATTTTATCCAAGAGATATTCGATAGCTTAATTTAGGAAATGCGTCCCTCAATTGGTAGCTATCTCTATTGGTAAGTTGTACCATGTAAAGACATTCTCATACAAGAACTTTGACATAATTCTTGCATCGTTTTTTGGGTGGCCTTGGCTTCCATGCACTTAGTAATATAATATGTTATCAATAGAACATACTCTATGTGTCTTTGATATGTAGGTGGATCTATGGGCCCTACAAAGTTAATTCCCTACTTGGAAAAATCTCTTGCCCCAATCATTGGTCTCGAAGGCAATTCAGCTCTTTTGATAGAAACCTTGGTATGCTAGCATTTGTTGCATTTTTTGGCATAACTGTTGCATCCATCAATAGTGTAAATTACCAAGTCCCATTGTTGTGGCCATTTTTTCAATGGAGAAGTAACCTCCATTGTGAACCCACATGTGCTTGCTCTAGGATGGGTATATACTCATCTTCTGTTGCACACATCCTTAGATATTCATCTCGTCCTCTTTTGTAGAGATAATTTGAGATTATTTCATAATCACATGAGACTCTATCTCAATGTACATTTGCCACATTTTACTCAAGTCTTTGAAAAATGATCAAGTTTTTAGGTAGTTAATAATATATATGCTCCACTTGGGTGCCACGATGACATGATACATGGACACAAAATTTGGTTGCTTCTTCATGTTGCATGTTTTACAATTCTTGACTTAGTTATGAATAGTTCTGCACATATTGGCCAAGACACCCCCAATCTCATCAAGCATTGGTAGTTTTATTATTCAATTTAATGTTTTGAACATGTGTTTGAGTTAGGTAGATTTGTCGTTTCCCTGTTTCAATGCATAGATGTAAGATTTGGTCAATTCCTTACTTATACAGACATCCAACCAAGGGGAGAGAGACTTGTTTTCTAAAAAACATTTAGATCATGCTCTATGTATATGTTTCCTAGGGTAAGAAGAAGAATTACCTTTTCACTTCATCTAGGGACCATTTTCATGTTGCAAAAATAAGAATTGGGTAAGTCATTATCTATACCTTCAAGTGCTTTGTTATGCATCCTACTTGATAGATGATCGATTTTGTGGTGGGTTATGCCCTTTTTTACTACAACAGGTGCAGGACAGGTTTACCCACAGCTTACAGTGTTAGAGAGATAGTGGTTTTTTGAGCTGTTTTTGGTCTGTTTTTTGAGTACACCAGAGCCATTTTACAAAGGAGACTCTGCCAAAATTTTTGCAGAATCTGAAGCTTTCTTGGTTCATTTGATAGGTTGATATTGGTTCAGAGGTCAGTTTACAGAGGAAACTCTGTCGAATTTTTCCAGGAAAGTAAACTACTGTGAAGCGTAGCTATGGCTGGATCACAGGACACTGCTCTTTACAATATCAAGAAGCTGGATGGAACCAATTTCCCATTGTGGAAGAAGCAGATTTGGCACGTGTTGGTACAAAAGAAGCAGATAAAACCTATAAAGCTCAAGGGGATAAAACCAGAAGATATGGACGAAGATGAATGGAGCGAAATGGATGAATTGCCTCTTTCTACCATTATGCTGACTTTGGCAGAAAGCGTTTACTTCAATGTAGCAGACGAGATGTCGGCTTATGAAGCATGGACAAAGCTGAGTGATCTTTATGAGAAGCAGAGTGCAGCTTCACAGGTATACTGGCTTAAGAAGCTTGTTGACTTGAAGATGAAAGAAGGGACACCTATGTCCAATCAACTGAATGAATTCAACACCATCTACAGTCAGCTGTCAGCTCAAGGTGTCAAGTTTGATGAACCTGCTAGAGCTATGTTCCTGTTGATCACATTGCCGAAAAGTTGGGACACTTTTCACACAGCTTTGAGTAATTCTGCACCTCCAGATGGTTTGACCATAGCAGGTGTAGAAGGCAGTCTGCTTACTGAAGAAACCAACAGAAAGACAATGGACAAAGGAAAAGGAACAACCTTAGTTGTCAGGGGAAGGATCAAAGAAAAGTACAAAGGTGGAAAGAGGGATCAATCTCGTAGCAAGTCCCGCAGTGCTAAAGGCAAGAGTGACATAGAATGCTACCATTGTGGCAAGAAGGGTCACATGAAAAGAGACTGCAGAGAATGGAAAGCAGAAAAAGGCAAAGAGAAAGCAGAAGACCATGGTGAGAAGAACAAGTCCTCAGTGAAGATTCAAGAAATAAATGTGACAAACACTGTTGCAGAGGATGACAGTCTAGTGTCAGGAGATATCTACTTCTTGAAAAATACAATGGACTCAGCTCTTCTTACAGCATCTGATGGAAATGCACTGAGTGACTGGATTATAGACTCAGGGGCATCACTTCATGTGTCTCCAAACAACGAGTGGTTTACCTCTTATGTGCCCACTAAAGATCATGTTCGGCTAGGCAATGGGCAGACATGTGAGATCTTAGGTGTTGGAGATGTTCAATTGAAGTTTCAGAATGGCTCTTCTTTCATGCTGAAGAATGTGAGACATGTTCCCGCAATTACAAAGAGCTTGATCAGCACAGGTTTACTTGATGATGCTGGCTATGTCACCACTTTTGGACAGAACATGTGGAAGATATCCAAGGGTTCTATGACAGTAGCACATGGAGTAAAGTCTGGAGGACTTTACATGATTTATGTATCAAATGTCTCTAAAAATGTAATCAATGTAACCGAGCAGCCGAACGTTTCTTTGTGGCATAGCCGGTTAGGACATATGTCCAAGAAGGGAATGGAAATCTTGTCTCGTTCTGGTTATTTGCCTGGCTTGTCATTTACTGATTTTGAATTCTGTGAACATTGTCTCTATGGTAAGCAAACACAGCAGCCACATAAGCATAGAAGCAGTAGAAGAGATACACAGTTGGCACTTGTTCATAGTGATTTGTGTGGACCTATGCCTAACCTATCTCTAGGGGGAGCTTCTTACTTTATGACATTTATAGATGATTACTCGAGGAAAGTATGGGTTTACTTTCTCAAGCATAAGGATGAACCGTTTAGTGTTTTCAAAACGTTTGTGACACTTGTGGAGAATCAGAGTGGCAAGAAGCTTAAATGCTTACGCACTGACAATGGTGGAGAGTATGTTTCAAAGGCCTTTCAGGACTTTTGTGAGTCAAAAGGTATAAAACTTGAACTTACTGCTCCTTACAATCCTCCTCAAGATGGTGTTGCTGAGAGGATGAATAGGACCATACAAGAGAAGGTCAGAAGTATGTTGTCTAATGCACAACTGCCAAATGGGTTTTGGGCTGAAGCTGTATCAACAGCTGTTCATCTTATAAATAGATCCCCTAGCAAGGTTTTGCAGAAGGATTTAGTGGCAGAGATGGTATGGTCAGGCAAAATGCCCTCATACAATCATCTCAGAGTCTTTGGCTGTGAGGCATATACTCACGTTCCAAAGGAATTTAGGAACAAACTTGAGGCAAAGAGTAGAAAGTGCATCTTTCTACGCTATGGTAATTCTGGTGAGATGGGGTACAGACTTTGGGATCCCGAATCCAGAAATGTTATCCGCAGCAATGATGTTCACTTTAATGAAGCCAAATATCATTCTAAACCAGAGAGGGTTGAGGAGATTAGAAGAGCTGTCTTCCAAGAAGATGGACCTGCACGTGCAAGACAAAATGTCAGGGCTCAAGAGGAGCAACGACAGGATAGAGTGGAACCACAGGTTGTGGCTGAGCTTGAGCCACCTATTGTGCGTAGATTTGGATGTATCACGCGACCTCTTGATAGGTTTGTTCCATCTATGAACTATGTCATGTTGACTGATTGCAATGAGCCTTCATGTTACAAGGAAGCAGTGCAAATGAAGGACTCCGGGAATTGGCAATTGGCCATGCAGTCAGAGATGACAGCTCTGCATAAAAACCAGACATGGAAGCTAGTTAAATTACCACAGGGCAAAAAGGCTTTACCTTGTAAATGGGTTTATAGGTATAAGATCACCGCTCATGATAGTCAGCCAAAGTAAAAAGCAAGGCTTGTTGCCAAGGGCTTTAAGCAAGAACAAGGCATTGACTTTGATGAAGTCTTCTCTCCGGTGGTCAAGATGACTACATTGAGATGCTTTCTTGCATTGGTTGCCATATTAGATTTGGTGTTGCACCAAATGGATGTCAAGACAATGTTCTTGCATGGTGATTTAGATGTGGAAATTTACATGAAGCAGCCAAAAGGGTTTGTTGAGAAAGGCAAGGAAGATTTGGTATGCTAGTTGTTAAAGAGTCTTTATGGCTTAAAACAATCACCGAGGGCATGGTACCATAAGTTCCACAAGTTTATGCTTTCTCAAGGCTACAAACGTAGTGAGTTTGATCATTGTATATGTACAAAGAAGGCTAAGGATGGCAGTTGGCCGATCCTTATTTTGTATGTGGATGACATGTTGATTGCTGCAAGCACTTGGAAGAAATTTCAGCTTTGAAGTCAAAGATGGCAAAATTGTTTGACATGAAAGACACGGGTGACGCAAGTCATATACTTGGTATGCTCATTGAGAGAGACAGATCAAAGAATTTGATTTGGTTATATCAAACAGAGTATATTGACAAGGTTTTGCAACGTTTCAATATGGAGAAGGGAAAGGCATTGAGTGTTCCCCACCATATGTGAAACTTAGCAAAACAAGATTGTCCTGTGTCTGAGGAAGAACAGGCTGAAATGGATAAGATTCCATATGCGTCTGCAGTGGGTAGTTTGATGTATGCAATGATTGCTACTCGCCCAGACATTGCATTTGCAGTGGGAGTAGTAAGTCGATACATGTCAAACCCAGGCAAGAAACATTGGGAGGCAATGAAAGGAATATTAAGATACCTGAAAGCTACAAAGAGTATGCACATATGCTATGGGAGTCAGAAGCTAAGTGTAAAGGGTTTTACAGACTCAGATTATGCAGGTGACTTAGACAACCGAAGGTCTACGTCAGGGTATGTCTTTACATTGGCTGGTGGAGCAGCATCATGGCGTTCTAGATTACAAGATTGTGTTACTCAGTCTACTACAGAGGCTGAATATGTTGCAGCATCAGAGGCATGCAAAGAATCAAGTTGGATTAATCGACTAGTAACAGATTTGGGAATCGAAGAAGAGATGCCTGTGTTATATTGTGATAGTCAACGTGCTATACAATTGGCTCACAATCCAGTTTATCACTCAAAGACAAAGCATATGGATGTGAAGTATAATTTCATCAGGGAAATGCTCGAGGATAAGCAACTTCAGCTTGTCAAAGTTCACACCACAGAAAATCTTGCTAATCTACTTACAAAAGGACTTCCCTTAGAGAGCTTTGCGCATTTTCGCAAGCAGTTAGGTGTAGGGTAGTACATCACTTCTCTACATCTCTTGTATATTAGCTTGTATAGTAGCTTCTCTCACACTTAAAGTACCACATTGGACTTTAAGTGGGAGGTTGTTGGGGTATAAAGCCCAATGTGGTCGCCCAAGTAAGTGGGCGGGCCGCCAGGTATGTACACATATTCTTTTGTAAAAACCTAATAAGAACTCACTATGCTCTACACATTAGAGTAGAGCGAGTTCACCATATTTTTGTGCTCTTCTTCTCGCACTCTCTCTCGCGTCGCACTTCCGCTCATACTCCTTCAATTAGGGTTTGAGATTGTAAGGTATTTATACCACTTTTGACCTTAATGCAAAGAACCTTTTGTCATTTTCATAAGTTTGTTTGTGTGAGTTGAGCGTACTTTGTGTAAGAGAGAGAGTGAGAGTTCAGAGCTTTGCTACGCGCACCCTGGTGATCCGTTTGAAGAACCGAGAAGTGCAGCTCCTTGCCACCAAAGAGAGCTACGCGCCAAGCTCATCACTGCACGTGTATGGCCCATTTCGAGAACGTTTGATTGGTATTTGGCTCTTGAAAGCGTTGTAGGAAATCTCCTCTTGTGTACTCTTGAAGGCTGTAACTTAGACATTGGGTAGAGACCTTTGTAGGAAGTAGTCAATAGTCGGTCAAGTGTAGGTTGAAACCCTATGCTTGCTTCCACGCACCTGAGGGTCGAGCTTCGTCCTTAGCTGAAAAATCTTGTTAGGTGAGTTCTCGCTGTGCTGATGTCCGTCGCGGCGTAACCGCCAACATTGGCGCCGCGCTGTCGGGGACGAAAACCCTAGGTAGGTGGCCGAGACTGTCCTTGAGGATAGGGATTCTCTGGCTTGCCAGAGTCTCATTTTACATCTAGATAGGATCAAAGGGTGGTGGACTCTCTAGGTCTTAGGAGGAGTCTAGGGAGCGTGTGCCTGGCCTAGATCTTCTGACATAGGTAGTTTTAGGTATTAGTTAAGTTGTGGTGTAGAGAGTAGGAGTTAGGGTGGTAGATGCGGTGTTAGGTGAGCTTGAGAGTCCGTGCGAGGCCAGGAAGCAACCAAAGCACTAAAAATCACCATCTCACATGATGAGTAGGAGTAGGGTAAGTAGGATATCATGACTACTGATCTAGAGCATCTTATGAATGTCTTATTTGCTGATAGGCTCATCAAAAAGTAGAAAATGCTAAGTAGGAAAGAACGAAAACTTGTGTTTGGAAGCTTTTTTGGAGTCCAATTTTTTCTGGGAGTATTGTGGAGAGGTATACAGAGCCTAGGGAGTACTTCTGCCAGAAAAAAATTAAATTTTAAGACAGTAGGCATCCTACGCGTAGCATGTCTCCAGGGGGTTTTTGGCAAGGAATTTGGGGAAACTGAGGTCACCTATGTGTTCAGAGGGTGGGTTTCACCCTAGTAACATATAGACTTGAGTGTTTTTCCCTTATTGGATTGCCCAAAAGCTAAAACGCGGACTCAGAAAATATAAAAGTTCAGAAAAGAATTAAATTGAGAGAAATTTGCATATTTTTGCACTTGTAAGGCATATTGGCACTTGCTGAGAGCATAGGGAAGGCAAAGTAGCACTTTAGTATGAGAAAAGAAGCAGTAGACATCCTACGCGTAGGATGTCTACAGGGTGTTCTGGTGAGAATTTTGAAAATGTGAGTTGACCAATGTCTTTAGAAGGTAGCAATTGCCCTATATTCACTAGGAAGGGGAAACTTGATCATATCTTGACAGGATAAGGCCAAAAGAAAGGAATTGCCAGACATCCTACCCAAATTGTGCCAAGGCATTATTTTAAGACCAAAACCATAGGATGTCTTCATGAGCATCATCTACATGATTTATTGAGTGCATGAGAAAGGTTTCATCTCAATTGGGTGAGAAAATTGGGTTTTAAGCAGACTTTAGCATTTTTGACTGAAAAAGGCTAGAATAGCTAAATTTGGGGTCTTTTGAAGTCCAAACTAAAATCTAAGCATAGCATTGGGTTGCTGACATCAAGGAGAAGATATGGCTCAAGTTTGGAGTCAAACAGAGCACTTAAACATCCTACACGTAGGATGTGTTCACAATGATTTAGCACTCCAAATCTGTGAGCATACCAGAGTGATCAACACCTTAAGAGGAGTCTGTGGTTTGAATTTGGAGCAGGAGCAATTTCGAGCAGTTAGACATGCTACGTGTAGGATGTCTACAGGGTCTTATTGAAGTCAAAATCTGGCTGTGGACATAGAGTGATGTTCCAATTGACTTAAGAGTTCCAGAACTTCTTTGAGAAGTGAAATTGGACCTTGTTTGACCTTTTGACGGAGCAAAGATGGAATAAAGACTTTACCTCTAGACTGACAAACACTCGGGTAAAGTACAGTTCCAGATTAGCAGACCTAATCAAGAACATCCGATGTGTATAGAGTACAGTAGTGGTTGAGGTTAACCTCCAGTTATACCAATCATTACTAAGACCACCTCTAGTGGTTAAATGCTTTGATTCGATTGCCAAAATTAAACGCTTGTGTACAGGCATATTCAACGACAAGGCAAGAAGTTGTGCGGAAACTAATCCCTTGCCACGTGAGTGGTTGGATTTGTGATAAATTGCATTGCCAGGTTGATGAATTTAAGATCAGGAAGACACATTCCTAGAGACAAAAAGTGGCAGGTGATCAGGGTAGCTTAGTATCCACTGAAGAAAGTGTAACCCAGGCAAGGCTAGATCCATTAACCCCAATCATTGAGGAGGGTAGTGATACTAACACTTCATCAGATAAGTCCTTCTTCATGATGGATAGTCAACAGCTAGGAGATTCCTCCGGTGAAGGATCAATGCTAGGAGGAAGTACCTCAGAAAACCCTTTGAACGATGCTAACTTCACTATAATCTTCTTAGAAGGAACAAACTCTATGGGAGCCCTAGTTTATTCTGACTATCGCGGACGCAAGTATATTTGTATAGAGGAAAGACCTTCTCAAAGACTGGAGATAATTCGAGTCTATGATGATGGAGATAGATTCCGAGACGAAAATGGGAACCACTATCTAATAGTTAGTAACCTTGAGGATTACAACAGATATGGAGATAATGTGGCAAAAGGAAAAATGGTCCCAGAGGCTCAAGAGCCGCCTCCAAAAATTGATTGACCTGGAGCTCTTTTTATGTATGATAAAAAAACAACTAGGGTCTCTACCTATAATGAGAATGTGGGAATTTACAAGCATGAGAGCGAGGGAGTAGTCTCTTATTTTCGATGCAAAGAACCCTACCCAAATGAATTAAGCAAAGATAAGGTTCTTTACTTATTCTCTTATGAAATTGCTATGGGGAAGGATATCATTTTTGTTTGACAGGTACGGGCGAGAATACAAACGAATTCTCCCAGAGGAGGTGGAAAAGAAAACAGTTCCAGAAACATCAACATATACCCCCGAAGAAGTACCAAGGTCCACCTATACCCCTAGAAAGTCAAAAAATCCATTTTCAAAAGAGTACGATGCAACATCACATTCTAACTGACAACATACATTCAACTATCGGAACCAACAAGCAACCCAACCATCATTGCACGCATGGCTTCAACAAAGTACAATATTAGAACAAGACCAAAACAAAGATGGTTATCCAGCCGCATGAGGGATAAGAGATTTACAAGAACCACCACTCTATTCACAGTATCAAGGCGAGAGTAAGCCAAAAACTCAAGAGTTGATAGAGCCCGGAAGACAACCCATAGAACGAGTTAGAAGAGATGAACCACCTCTTGCAAGAACCATCAGAAATTATGGCTTAGGGGCACCTCTGTGAGAGGAACCCTCCCACTATCGAAGGCCAGAGGAGGTATATCGAGTAGGACGAGGAGAACCAATGATGAGATTTGTAGACCATCGTAGAATTGGACCTTCTTAGGTGCAAAAATGGGTAAACAAGAAATACACGGGAAACAGAGATCCTAGGGATCATGTAGCAGCCTTTGTGCGTGTAATTAGAGTTGAAGAAGTTTTGGACTTCCCTACTCAATTTGCAGGGTTTGGACTTACCCTAGAAGAGGATGCCGTTACTTGGTTTGACTCTATGGAGCGTAGAGATTTTGAGTCTATGGAGGAGTTTTTTGATGATTTTATTGAGGAATTCTCACAAAGGGGGATAGCTCATAATACACTCTCACAAATACATAAATTCAAATAGAAAGAAGGGGAATCTGTGCGAAAGGCAACCCTACGACTAAAAAGATATGTGAAGTTCTGCCCTGTGGAAGAACTGCCAACTCAGTCCAAACTTATGCTTATATTTATTCAAGGACTAGGGAACACATATCTCCATAAGGATTTACATATGAAGAGGAGCACTACGTTAAATGAGTTAAATAAGGAGGCTCTTTACCTTGTAGACAATTGTGCGGTCTACAAGGAGGGTGAATTCAAGGATCTTGATGACTATTCATCCTCACAACAAAGTGGAAGCAAGTCCGCTAAGACAGCACCGAAAGGAGAAGTAGCTATAAGCCAGGAGCAGCTTGTGGAGGAAGTGCTAAAAAAAAAAAATGTATGCCAAGCCACAGGCTAAGCACCCAAAGTGGTGTGCTATTGAACAAAAATGGAAAACCATGTGACGGAGGAATTTTATTATAACAAGGGATATGTGAGAGAGCGACCTTATGCTCCCCAAGCTCAGGTAGCATCTCCTCAACTTCCACCAATGCCTAGGTATCAAACAAGCAACCTACCAGGACCTGTAGGTGTTGAAAGACCACAACCAGTATTGGGGCAACAACCACCCCTACCAGGATTACGATCGGTCGGCATAAGATACACACCAATGGTAAACGAACCAGAAGAGAAGGCTTTGGTACCTATGCATGCATATTACAAAGATTCCAATGGATATGCAGCAAATCCTGTCTATTATCCACCGGAAGAACCCCCAACACCACAACCTTGGAGCATGATTGGAAGTACAGGACCACCAACAACTGCATAGGCAGTAGGAGAAGGAAGATACAGCTTGGATGAACGAACACTGTTGTTCATAGCCAACGGAGGCATGGGCGGGCATAGGCATGCGTACCAACAGAGAGGAGCTCAAGGAGCACCTCAACAGCTTAAGGGACCCTGCTACAAGTGTGGCGGAGATCATTGGTTAAGGGATTGTCCTCACGATGAAATCATTAGAGTCAATGCGTATTGCACCGAGTGTGGAATTACTCACTTGATTCCTAATTGCCCTAAGAACCCGAGCAAAGGAGCAAAAACTACTTTGAACATGTTGGAAGCAGTGCCTTCCAGTGGAGGGTCAAAAAACGAGACAGTAATACCTATTCAGGCAGTGACACAAGCACAAACTCAACGAATGACAAACGAACCCATAATTGAAGAGCCAAAGATCGATGCCCCAAGTGCAGAAATGAAAAATCAGAGAAGCACTTGGAAAGCTAGAAAGGCGCGTATGAAAGCCAGAAGAGAACGAGAGCAAACGGCTCTATCCGAGGAGTTAAAACACACAAAGGATAGATTGGAGCGGAGAGGATTAACTAGTTTAAGTTCACATGCTACTACAACCAAAGGAGCCAAGGAAATAGTAGAACCCAAAAGTGCAGGATCGGGAGGATCAGTGCTAGTAGAAAAAGTAAATGAGTAGCTGGACGCACTTTTAAAAGCATACAAAGCCAGAGTCAAAAACAACCAAAACCAAGAGCAAAGATGGATGACTTATCCATATGTAGAAATAGAAAAACAGAGGTTGGAAATGTGTCAAAAGATGATTGAAACAATCCAATCCTTGATAGAAAATGTGCATGGTAAACCTACAAGTTGGCACGAGGTACCAGCTCCAACCCCTATCAAACCAACTCTAGAGAAACAAGCAGACACGAAGGAGAGACTCACGACTGCCTTTGAGTCTAGGAGAGAACCTATCATAGTGCTAAATACAACAGAGAAGACAATTGATGGTTTCCAACCTAAAACATCGGTAGAATGGTTAAGGATTGTAACAGTCTAGATGACCCGTGGAAGCAAATCCGGGAAGCAAATGAAGCTAACAGGGTGAACCACCAAATAGATAGCACTAGAAAGGAGAAAAATGAGATCTTACCTCCCTTTGAAGAGCTTGAGGCAAGATCACAAATGAACTTTGATATGCATTCACAAAGGGGGGACCAAGGTTCAATTAGTTTGGGGCACAACCAACCAGACTCGCTAAAAACTTTAACCTCCTACCTAGAGGAGTATGAAGCTAAGTCTGAGGTGAGAGGAATCCCATCTCAAAGACTTTCTTCCAACAGAGTGATGGATTCACAAGGGTTGATTGAGCTATTGTCCACCCCTGTGGCATGCACAATCACATTAGCCGAACTCCTGAGGTTACGACCAAACATGTGGACCACCGTAGGCAAATTCTTAGAAAACTTTGGAGTAAAAGACCCTAGCTCGAAGCTTCAAGAAGGGATCAGAGAATTGGACAAGCCTCAACTAAACACTAGGCCAATACCTTTAAACAAGGTTGGAGAATATTGTGAGGGAGAAGATGGAAATACCACACTACCAGTAGAATTTCAAGGAGTAGTATCCAAAGCTATTCTTGACAGTGGAGCGGGAGTCGCTATCGCCACCAAAGAAATCTGGAAAAAATTGGGAGAAACCGGCTTTGAGAGCTACCAGAATGAAATTGCAATTGGCAGATGGGTTCATGGAAAAGCCTCTAGGACTTTTAGAAAAAGTAATTGTCACTTCTTGCGGAATCAAGTATGAGCATACATTTGCAATAGTTGATTTTGACAAAAAGACAATTACGATATCATCTTGGGAAGACCATTCATGAGACAATTAAAGATGGTCCAGGATTGGGGTTACGATCACATATACCTCAGACGTGGGGAGAATACAACCAAAATATACCTAAAAGACCATAGTTACAAGGATGTGAACCAGACACCACTAGAAGAGTTGATTCAGCTACATTGGCAGGGTCCGAACTCCCAACATGGTTAGGGCAGAAAAAAGAGCTATGGATGTGCAGAGCTTCACATTGTGGGAGCTTAAAAAGAGAGGAATGCATCTCAGAAAGAGCTATTGAGCACAAGGATTACATTCTGGAACCTTTTCCCAAAGATGCCTTAGAACCTCTGGAATGGGAACACATACTAGCAACATTGGATGTCTGTACCATTACAGATAGCCCAACGACAAAATTTTGCGATAAGGATGGCTATGATGTGCTACCCTATTACATGGTAAACGTTATACGAGCAGGAGATGAGTATGTAGACTCACCAGAATAAGAAGATTTTTATGACTCCTCTGAGCATTTGGAACTAAGTCACGATGCAGATAATGAATGTTCAGACAGCTCGAGCGAGAGTAGGAAACAACTGCAAAACTCACTATCTAATGCTTGTCAAGGCAAAGGATTGTGTAGAAGATCAAATATCAGGAAGATTCTCAAGAGTTCGAAGGGAAAGGACACATGAGGAAATAAAACAAGCACGGAAGACTAAACCAGAAACAAAATTAAGAAAATCTCAACAATCAAAACAGGAAAAGACAAAAGATCCAGGGTGGACCAAAATGGAGCGTAAAAAGAAATAACAAGAACTAAAACGGTCATTACAAGAGGTATGGACTAATGAGGGAGAAAGTGACGGTAAGGAGGATTCAGAAAAAGGAAATATGAATGTACCATCCCACTATCGAAAATTCACCATCCAAGATAGAAAAATCATAATGACACCACCAATAAGGGAAAGAACAAACCAGGAATCTTACGATGGGCCGGAAAATGCAAAACGGATAGACCTCATTGCGCCAGGCGAAGAGCCTCAGCCTGTCTATATAGCAACTGATCTAGAGCCTGAAGAAGAAGAAAGGCTAACACAACTTCTCAAGAAGTATAAAGATGTCTTTTCATGGTCCTACAAAGACCTCAAAGGACTTGATCCATCGATATGCCAACATACAATTCCTTTGAAATCAGATGCCAAACCTAGCAAACAGCGTCCTTACATATATCATGACACATTCGCTAAAAACAAATCAAAGAAGAGATTGACAAGCTGATGGATGTTGAATTCATCTATGAAATCGAGCATACAGATTGGGTGTCACCCATTGTGGTTGTCCCCAAAAAGAACGGAAAGCTCCGTGTGTGTGTGAACCTCAAAAAAGTGAACGCAGCCACAATAAGGGATAATTATCCCTTTTCGATACAAAACATGTGCCTGAGAGGGTGTCAAGAAAACGGGCCTATTCCTTTTCAGATGGGTTTTCGGAGTATAACCAATTGGCAATTGCAATAGAGGATCAACAAAAAACAGCATTTTTCACAGAGTGGAGAATATATGTGTATAGAGTTATGCCTTTTGGCCTAACCAATGCCCTAGCTACCTTCCAAAGGTTAATGACTCATGCGTTCAAAGAATACCTGAGAATGTTCTTAGGAATATATATGGATGATCTCTGTGTCCACTCTCTTATACAAGAAGAACATATTGACCATTTACAAAAGGTATTTGAGAATTGCAGAACATATCGAATTTGTCTCAACCCGGAAAAGTGTATTTTTAAGGTAGGGCAAGGCCGCATCTTAGGACATATTGTCTCAAGAAATGGAATAACCACTAACCTAGACAAAATTAGAGTCATAGAAGACTTGCCTAGGCCTACTAATGCCAAACAAGTACAATCCTTCATGAGACACTGCGGATATTATCGAAGATTAATATATATGTATACGGTCATTGCACAACCACTATATCGCTTATTAGTCAATTTCGATTGGACTGAGGAGTGTGAAACTTCATTCCAAAAGCTTAAGGAAAACCTTAAAGCACCAGATTGGGAAAAGATATTCCATGTTCACATTGATGCCTCTGCAGACGCAATTGGGAGTATTCTGGCTCAACCTGGAGAAGGAACAATAGATTTCCCAGTTTGTTATGCAAGCCGACAGCTAAATAGTGCAGAAAATAACTACACCACCATTGAAAGAGAGGGATTAGGAATGATTTATGCTATAAAGAAATTTCGGCATTACTTGCTTGCAAACAAATTTGTGTTCTTCACAGATCATCAAGCTCTTTTGTATCTAATAAATAAACCATGCAATACTGGGAGAATTGTACGGTGGTTTACTATATTGCTAGAGTTTGACTTCACAGTGGTAGTAGAAAAGGGTAAAACTCATCTACGGGTAGATCATCTTTCAAGGCTACAAAACGGGGAAGCTCCTGAAGGAGTAGATGATGACATACCTGATGCTTATCTTTCCAATATTGAAATGATACCCAAATGGTCTTAGGAAATTTTTAGCATTCTTTCCTTTGGGGGTAGATTTGATAACAAGGAAGACAGATCCAAACAACAAACATTTCGACAAACAAATTTTTTTTAGCTGATTGCAGGACGACTGTACCATCTAGGCTCGGACCAAATTCTACGATTATGTATAAATCCAGAAGAATTCGAGTGTTATCTTAAAGAAGCACATATCCAAGATTGTGCATTTCATTGTTCAACAATGAAAACACACCAAAGATTGAAACAGTTAGGAGTTTATTGGCCAACTATGTATACTGGCACACATGCTTATGTTAGCAATTGTACTATATGTAGTGCTAAACGACCGGTGGATCACGCGACATTGTTTGAGGTAACCATTGCACCTACATGGAGTCAATATATCATTGATTTCTTAACAACAAGGATATTTCCTGAAAACATAACAAAAGCGCGAAAAAGGGCTATAGAGTTGGAGGCTCGAGACTTTAATTTAATTGGAAATCAACTCTACAAGAGAGGAAAGGACAATAAACTTAGAATCTGTGCAAGTGAAAGTGAATACCTGCTGATTCTAGAACACGAACATGGAGGAATAAGTGGAGGCCATTTTTTAGGCGATAAAACGGAAAAAATTGTCTTAACCGTAGGAATATGGTGGCCTACATTGCACATGGATGCTGAGGAGTTTGTAAAGTGTTGTGACGCATGTCAATGCACTAAGGTGCCAATAAAGAGAGATGAGATGCCACTACGGCCAATGATGGGAGCACGGGCATTGCAAAATGGGGAATTGATTTTGTGGGGCCTATTTCACCCCCTGCATATTGCACCCATACCCAATATATCATTGTGGCTACGGACTATCTCACAAAATGGGATGAAGCCAAAGAAACACAAAAAGCAAACGCAAAAACCACTGCACAATTTTTGATACGGATTACCAATATAAATTGTCAGTGATCGAGGAACACATTTTCTTAATGAAGTCATTGAATACCTATTAAAAGAATTCATGGTCATACATAGAAAATCTGCTCCATATCATCCACAGGCAAATGGACAAGCTGAGGCCACAAATAAAACACTATGCACTTTTTTGACTAAAATTGTATCAGAATCAAGGACAAACTGGGATCAACAATTACACTCAACACTATGGGCATACAGAGTAGCTTACAAAACATCAATCGTAACCACACCATACAACATGGTATTTGGACTAAATGCTATATTACCCATAGAGTGTTTAGTTCCAACTCTACGAGTAGCGAAACACTTAGAATAGACAGGCCATGAGCTCTCTTCAAGAATAGATGATCTTGAAAAGCTAGATGAACTTCGACTGAGAGCTGTAGCTTCGATCTATGCTAAAAAGAGAAGACAAAAAGAGTTTTTTGACAAGCATGTGCATACGAAAGAGTTCAAAACAGGTGATTATGTACTTGTTTATACTTTGAAGCAACATGCCAAAAAACTTAAAAAGTGAGGTATGGGACCCTTTGTGATTAGTGACTTATCACAAAGTGGAGCTATCAAACTTGCTACATTGGCAGGAGAAGAAATGCCAAATTGGATTAGTGGGTGCCGGTTAAAAAAGTATTATTTACCACTAACACAGGATATGCTTCAACAAATCCATCAAGAAAAACAACGGATGAAGGAGAAATAGAGGGTACGAGAAGAAGCATAAGCAGAAGCAAAAGAACGCATTGCAAAAAGAAGGCTTCTACGACCGTTCTAGGATCACCGTTGTGAATAAATGCTATTCGATTAACGAATTTTGGTGAAGACACATTGGAACTAATAATTGCAGTCAAAGTGGGTAGAAATCAAGTTGAATCGATGGCATTTCTTGATTCTGGAGCTCAAGCAAATCTGATCTCTTGCAAATTATATAATCATCTCCAGCTCGAAGATCAACTACATCCTAACAAGTGCTGGAAAGCAGTACCTCAAATTCATTAAGCACCTTGGGCTAGACGATATTGCATATACAAGTACATCAGAATGTTTATCCCCACAAGTTTTATGTGGTTGAGGATGCGAGCACACTACACCAAATGTTATTGGGACAACCATCGTAGAAAGAATATAATGTGCAGATAGATTGGAGTTCAAATACAGTCAGAATTCAAAAATCATAAGAACACCAAGTGGTAGCCTTTGCTAGGACAACCCGAAAGAACCCAATAATGGTTCCACAATCAATTGATAAAGAGAAAAATAGATGGGTTCCACTTAACCAGCAAAAGATACCTACGAAGGATACACAAGAAACATCCAATTGTCTTCAATCAAAAAATGATATACCACAGGCGACAAAGAATAGATCAAAGTCAGTAATCAGCAAACAACAAGTGTGGGTACGGAAAGATCTACGTGAACGAGCCTACAAACCACAATGCACTAGCAGACAGCCTCCGAAAAACCAGGTTAATCAAACACCAAACAAAATCATCAAATAGATATGGATACCGAAGAACATGCTCAATCACCAACTACATGAGAAACACGTTTGGATCCCCACGGCAATGCTACAGGAACTCCCTTCAGTACAAGCAAAACCAGCACAGCTAGACAAACGACATCGGCAAATCAATCTGGGCGGATGTCGATCAATAGAAAAGCCACCAAGACCAAAAAAGAGGCAATAAACCTACAAACACATCCAAAACAAAGATACAAATGGCAAGCAAAAGAGAAAAAGATTACGGCCACATCAGCCACGAGAATTCTCTCCACAGAGACAACCATGGCCATATCTACAGTAGCGGCAACCCAAGCAACTTTTGCAAAGAAGACGATCAAACAAAGAGCTGTAGAGTTACAACTTTTACTTGCAAAGAAAAACTGCCAACCCAACCAAGAACAAATAAGAAACCTCGACGTCGAATGCCCATAAGCATCTTGCTTATTCCCTTCTCTCGCACAGCATTAATTTTTTCATGCATTGACTGAGTATGCATCAAATAGGGCCACATTACAAGGCCGCGCATTAGCACAATTTTAAACCCATGCACTGCACATACCCCGAGGTGATACCTTGTCGTCCAGGAAGACTCCGACTAGGAGGGGGGGAGGCATTCTCAATGCGGACCCAATGAAGGTGAAAAACGGAGTCCAAATCAGGAACTTTTCGAGCCTAAACCGCATCTCGTAGGAAGTTAGGAGCACATGTCAAATTTCATACAAAGTGGTCCGGGGACCCCCATTATAAGATTTTTTCACTTCACTAAGAGCTCATTTCTACTATTTCCTTCTTGAGAGAGAGCTGTAGCCACCTAGAACGAACCGAACTTCCATCTGCTCCTATGACGCGCACGACCACCCAACAGGCTCTAGATATGAGAGGAAGTATCAGCACCTTGAGCTTTTCACGTATGTTTGATGTTTTATCGCGAAAACTAGTGTAGGGTTTGTTGAAATTAGGGTTGCAGAGAAACGCACACAGCTTGGAGAAGACAAAGGAAGCTCAAGGCACACAATAGAGATTGTATTACTTAGTGTGCAATGGAAGGACAGATCGCCCTAGAGGGATGGGCGCATATACAATGCACGGGGGAAAAAACCTCCTAAAGAGGGAAAAAATGCCCCGACAGTCCTAATGTGTTCACACACATCACTACCACATGTATATGGTAATAAATCCCCCCTGGAGTGATGCGGTGAATGAGAGATGGCACATGAGTAAAGAGAAGTGCCATGCCCTAAGGACATGATCAGTCCACAAAGGGGAGTAAGCCCAAAGCTTTGCAAAAAGCTTCAAGCTTCTCACGAGACAATGCCTTTGTGAAAAGATCTGCAAGGTTGTCCTGTGTTGGCACATAAGCCAAGCTGATCTCTCCTACTGAGAGCCTCTCCCTGACATAGTGGTAATGCACCTCAATGTGCTTTGTGCGAGCATGAAAAATTGGGTTCCTCACAACTGCCAATGCGCTCTGACTGTCAGTGTAGATAGTGTCGGCAGTGTCCTATCCAACACCCAAATAATCCATAAGGCGTCTGAGCCATACACACTCAACCGTAGCTGTGAAGACTGCCCTGTACTCAGCCTCACAACTCGAAGTGGCCATAGTAGGTTGCTTCTTGTTCAACCATGATATACATGAACTGCCAAGCATGAAACAAAAACCACTTGGGGACACTCGTGTGTCAAAACAACCAGCCCAATCTGAGTCTGAAAAAGCATGTAAGTCTGGCGGCAATGATCCCCCCTTGGGATAAAACAAGCCAAGGTGTAAAGTTCCACTAAGGTAGCGGAAAATCCTCTTGACAGCCTGCCAATGCTTAGACCTTGGGCTATGCATGAATCTGCTGACCTGTGAAACTACAAACTGAATATCTGGCCTCGTGTTGCATACATAAATGAGGCAGCCAACAGCAGTTTGGTAAAGATTGACATCAGTAGGATCTCCAGCATCATGTAGACTCAACTTCAAACCTGTTTCCATGGGAGTTGCAATAGGTTTGCAATCCTCAAGTCCAAACTCACAGCGGCAATGTCTCTATGTAACTTTTCTAACACAAGGCAATACCACAATCACACTGCTTAAACCATATACCTAAGTAATGATGCAACAGCCCCAAATCTTTCATCTTGAAAGTAGCATTCAAATCAACCTTAAATTCAGCAATATGTTTCTCATTTGGTCCAGTGATCAGCAAATCATCAACATAAAGAACCACAATGAGAAGTACATCACCCTCACGCTTTACATACAATGTGCTTTCTGTTGGACTGTTACGAAAGCCTCGTTTAACCAAATGAGTGTTAGCTTTCTCATACCAAGCATGAGGAGATTGCTTCAACCCATACAAAGCCTTCTTACATTTGCACACTTTGTCCTCTTGTCCTTTTATGACAAAACCACGAGGCTGCGTTACATAAACTTCCTCAAATATGTCACCATTCAAGAAAGTAGTAACAATGTCTGATTGATGTACATCCCAACCAAAATGAGCTGCCAATGCACATAGAAAACGGAGTAGTCATACGACAAGTGGGAGCAAAAGTCTCTTCATAATCTATGCCTTTTTGCTGTGCATAACCCTTTGCAACAAGTCGAGCCTTATGGCGATTGATCTCACCATCCGGCTTCCGTTTCAACTTGTAAACCCACTTCGTACCAATGGCCTTTTTGCCAGGAGACAAATCACATAAAGTCCATGTGTCATTTTCTATAAGTGCATCATATTCTGATTGCATGGTAGTCATCCAATTTTCTGAATTCTGTGCTTCATCAAAAGACAGAGGCTCCTCAACATCATGTAAACTAGACATAGCCAAAGCATAACAATCTGATGCATAAGATGCATGGCGAGAGCCTGAACGAGTACGACTAGACGAAGGTGCATCCAATTTACTGTCACGCAAAGTGTGCACCAACCATTTTGGCATACCTCTACCCTGCTCATTTTCAGCCCTTTCCTCATCAAGTACATCATGTACATCTGCATCAGTAATAGGCTAATTTGTAACATTTCAAAAACCCCCATAGGCTGTACATTTGCCTCATTGGAAATTACATTCGTATTTCCACCACTGAAAAGAGGCAACAAAGTGTCATAAATGTCTTGTGAGCTTACATTACTGTCTCTAGTACATGACAGCAAGGGCTGAACAGAATCTTCGACAAACACTACATCCCGTGAAACCAGAATACGTTTTGTTTTCGGATGATACAACCTATAACCTTTTCTTTCAGCACTATAACCAACAAAAATACATTTGACAGCCTTATCATCCAATTTTCTGCGCTGTGTTTGTGGCACCAAAGCATATGCCGAACAACCAAAAACACACATGTGCTTAATAGAAGTCTTTCTATCATGCCATGCTTCATATGGAGTAATAGACTGCAAAGCTTTTGTAGGACACCTGTTAAGTACATAAGGCACACATGATGGCCTCAAGCCAAAAAGAATGCGGCAAAGCTTGACTTTTGACCATACATCGTACCATTTCCGTCAGTGACCTGTTTTTTTTCTCAGCAACACCATTTTGTTGAGTTGTGTAAGGCACTATACATTGGTGTTTTATCCCATGACTAGCCAAAAATGCATTAAATTCATGGGACATATACTCCCCCCCTCGATCGGAACGGAGGGTGTCCATAGTACATTTTGAGACATTTTCAACCATAGCCAGAAATTGTTTGAAGCACATAAAAACTTTGGACTTCGCTTTAAGCAAAAATACCCATGCATGCCTGGAGTAATCATCAATGAAAGTCACAAAGTACAGGTAATTGCCCAAGGACGGCCCAAGGACGGAGTTTGCATGGGCCCACAAACATCACTATGCACAAGCTGCAACCTGCATGTGGCCCGAACTGAACCATCATTTGGAAACTTAGAACGCTGCATCTTACCCAAAATACATCCTTCACAAACATGTTTGATAGGTGCTTCAAGAGCTGGCAAAGAAGCAACCATATCAGATTTTTGCAAATGCAGCAAACTGACAAAATTCAGATGACCAAAACGTGCATGCCAAAGTTTTGCATCTGAAATAGCCCTTAAATTTGCAATAGCATTTGCAAAATTTTTTCCAAACTTGTCATACAAAGTGAGCTTATACAGCCCACGGAACAAAAGGCCAGATGCAACAATTTCATCACCAAAACTGAGATTATGAATTGTACATCTGTTATCCACAAATTTGACTACAAGTCCAAGTCTAGCAGGTGTGGATACAGACAAGAGATTCTTCTTGATCCCAGGTACATAAAGTGCATCAACAAGTGTGAAAGAACTTCCATTAGCAGCAGTAAGCACAATCTTTCCAACTCCCTGAACTGGATACGAGGCATTGTTGGCACAAGTAACTGAACTCCCATGAGGGACAGACTCGAGAGAGGTAAACAATTCATGATGTGAGGTAATGTGCTTTGTAGCACCACTGTCGAAATACCACACATGTGAATTTGCAGCAACTGACAAGCATGCATCATGGACAACAGGATTGTAAGTGCACTCTGCGCTAAAAGCCCATTATGCATCAACATCAGCATTACAGTCTCCTTTCAGAGAAGACTCAACAATGGCTGCATTTGTAGTGGATCCAGCATTTGCAGTGGAACCACCCTCTTTCTTCTTAGCCTCTTTGGCCTTCAACTTAGGACACGACTTGATCAAGTTATCATTAGCTTTATAATAATGGCAACGCATCTTCTTTTTGCCCTTATCACCAGAATTTCCAGACTAATTGCTGCTAGCAAAAGCATTAGGAACAGAATTTTTTCCACTCGCAGAAGAACCATAAGAAGTGGCTGCATTACTGTTACCACCCTTTCTTTGAGAAGCAATAAAAGCCTGTTCAACTGCACGCTACCTAGTCCTGTTTTTTCTAGAAAGTGACTCTTGCAACAGCAATGTGCATAATGCATCAAACTTGACAACTTCAGGATTTCCTTGGGTCATCAGTCTCCAAGTACTAGCAAAAGTCTGGTAGGAATCTGGTAAGGCATCAAGAACAGTCTGCACAAGGGAACTGTTTGAAATGACTTCACCTGCAGAAATAAGTTGCTCAAATTGATATCCTTGACACTAGCAAGGAAAGTGTCCATATCATCTTCCTCATGCATAATCTTCGACTCCAGCTCTTTACGCAGCAAAGCAATTTTAGCCTCATTGTGGCTTGCATAAAGACCTGCTTGAATATCCCAAGCCTGTTTTGCAGATTTTGCTGAACGGATGTGAGGAACAATGGTGCGCTTCATAGACAACGCAACCAATGCATGATCCTACGCATGCTTTACATCCCAACGAGCTTGTTCTATCGTAGGCAAAACAACTCTAACAGCAACAATCCTTGCAGCAAGACCTGCAACATCCTCAACATCGCCTACATCCTCAGAACCAGGATGTACATCAATGCCCTGCACAATGTTCCAGACGCCCTTTGACACAAGAACATGTTGCATCATATAAGGCCACATAGGGTAGTTGTCCCATCCAACTTGTCCTCAGCAGCAAACATCTTGAACACATCTGTGTTGTTGTTGTCAGCCATGGTAAATGTTGCACCTGATGTGAAAAATGCCCAAAAATAGGAGTAACGGAGCGGGAACAACACGTGCTATATAGCACAAACCGTAGAAGACTATAAGGCACCTGTTATGCAAAAGACGGCACTGACAGAAATTTTGCACAAAATGATGAAATAGCCTGTGTAGTACTGTCTGTAGTGGAAACGGAGGCCAAAATGAGCCCAAATAAAAAATCTGACCTGCGAATGCTCGCCAAAGCTCACTGAAACCGGAGAAAGTGAGCGGTCGTGTACTGGAGCAGCTGGCGACTAAGCTCGAGAGGACACAACCTGCTCTGATACCAATTGTTGGAACTAGGGTTGCAGAGAAACGCACACAGCTTGGAGAAGACAAAGGAATCTCAAGGCACACAATAGAGAGTGTATTACTTAGTGTGCAATGGAAGGATAGATAGCCCTAGAGTGACGGGCATATATACAATGCACGGGGGAAAAAACCTCCTAAAGAGGGAAAAAATGCCCCGGCAGTCCTATTGTGTTCACACACATCACTACCACATGTATATGGTAACAGGGTTCACACGGGGAACGGGCAGTAGAGACCTACAAGTAGAGGTAGCCACCTAACGGCTAGCCCAATAGCAATGAGGCTTCATAGGGGGTTCACCCTAGCATAGGAGACCACTCTTGAATGCACAAAGGTGGCAAAAGACCATTGGGAAAAACCCTGGCACCACAAGCCCTGCAAGAGGCCACCAAGTGGTAAATTGGTGGAAAGTCGCCCAAATGCTACCAAAACTCATGGGTAGGAGAATCTCGACATGATCTACAAGGCTATATAGCCCACATGGCCATAAGGCGATCCGAAGCGGGACTAAGCTTTAGAAACGGCATCAAACACACAAAGCGTCAACTGGCTCTCACGGCCAAACTGGATGTCAGTCAAACTTCACGAGCGTCTTTCCTAGACCAGCAAAAACCAAGTCCTATGGTGGTAGACCACCACAAGTCATTGACGGCATGCAAACGCAACCACGGGCTCTTCCAGAGTGACAAATCGCCAAACAGAGCTTTGGTGAAGCCAAAGCCAACAAAAACCATATGGCAAGGTTCCCCAAGGAACCATGAAGCTATGAAGACTAACATCAAGAAATTTCATCGCCGAAAGCAGTCCAAGAGTCAGAAACTGACTCAGAGGCTCTGAAAGCCAAACAGGGAATTTCTATCTATCTTTTTGACTTTTTTATTGAAATAAGGCTTAAAGGGGACTCGGGGGGGCTAAGGGCATATACTAGTAGCACTTCTTCCAAAAGAATTCCTCAGAAGATATCCTACACGTAGAATGTCTCAGGGCCTCTTTTGCAAGCCAAACTCAATATCTCACCTCATACACAGCTTCTACATAGCTTATACATGCTAGCCATCAAGTTTCATCACATTTGGACAAGAGTTGACCTCATATGCATTAAAAAAAACAAAAAGTCAAAGCATAGAGGCAATAAAGGGTCATAGACCTACCAAAACTAGTCTAAATCACATGAAACTTGCACAATATACTCATTATCACATTGCCAAGCTAACTGTGGAGTCAGATATGAAAAAATAGTGAAATAGACATCCTACGAGTAGGATGTCTAAATGCCCTATTTGACCGCCAGCTGGTGTTTTTGAGTTCCACATATCTTTATAACATCTTCACAAGCTCATATATCAAATTTCAAGCCAGACCCATCACATTTGGCCCCCAAAACCTCAAAGATGCACTTTTCTGAGCCTAAAAACACTAAACATGCTCCTAACACCGATGCTTATCCAAATCAAAATCTAAGAACAGGGCCATGTTCTACATGCTAAGGGCTACCCACATAACCAAAATCAAGTCATTCTGAGATAAGAGACATACTACGTGTAGGATGTCTCCAGGGTCATATTGACCTTCTGTGCAGGATTTGACATCATGAGAGTCTTTTACATGGTATAAGAAGCCTATATATCAAATTTCAATCCAATTGGATATCATTTATAGGACATCCCACCCATTTTGTGAGCCAAAAGCCTAAATCTGCTCAAAATTGCACTTTTTGATGTCCAAACCAAATTCCAAGTACATAGCCATGTTGCACAGGTCAAGGGCCACAAGCATGTCAAGTTTCATCAAAATCAGACGAAGTAGACATACTACGCGTAGGACGTCTACATGCTTATTTTTTAGCCAAAAACCTACTGTGGGCACATGCATGGCTTCCCTAGTCCCTTTTGAGTTCTTATTTCAATTTTCAAGTCATTTGGGTAGTCAGAACTCAGTTTACCAGCAAATCTGTGAAAAAACGCTAACTTTGGACTACTGAGTGCAACAGGATCCATGGCAGCCACAAAGTCGCCTGCAAAGAAGAAGAGGATGGCTATCGAGGACTACTTAGAAGAAGTGGAGCCTTTTGTTATCCCAGAGGGAACCCTGAAGCCCACAAGCACTTGGATTCAAGATGACCTACTAGAAGCCAATGATCTGAGAATCTACCAAGGAGTGTTTAAAGATCCAGAGGGAAATGCAGTGGAGCTACCGATGATCCCTCAAGAGATCAATGAATTTGTCAGGAGCAAGATGGGGGACTACTTGGAGAAACTGGATCTCCACCATTACTTTGAAGCCTTGCCAACAGGGATTGATGTTAAAAGAGTGTGGGAATTTGTCACCACAATCAAAGAGAACGGCATAGCCAGAGTTACAGATCTGCAAGGCAAGTCTAATAAGATGATTGTCATCATAGAGGAGGTGGTGGCAGCAGCCCTTGACCTCTCTAATGCAGGAGACAGTGTGACTAGGAGGCGGGATGACATTAAGGTCTACTCAAAGAAGAAAAATAACTATACATTTGAAGATATTGCAAACCCAAAGGTGGCCATCATGAGCCAATTATACAATCAGTACTTCCACATGTGTATCAAGTGGCCACAGAAATACAGGATGCCACCTGGAGCTATTGCCACCACTTTCACTTGGGTGATGCAGAAGAGCCGCCCGAGGGAGATAGACTACATTCACTACAACCTTGTGAGAATGGGGACCAAAAATCCCACTTATATTGTGCCTGATGAGTTGATAACCAAAGTCATCTATGGAGCATTGGATGCCAAGGGAAATTGGCCTCTATCTCCCTCCCAAAATGATTGGCTCAAGTTGAAGGAAGACAAAGAAGAAGAGCCTCCTAAGGCTCCAAGGGTAGCCACAAGGTTGAAGTGTTGTTTAGAGACAGTGCCAGAAGAGCCACCACAGCCCAAGAAGGGGAAGAAAGCAACTCTACAGGTGCCAGTAAAGGAAACAAAGTCACAGAAAGCAACAAGGCTGGAAAGACTAATGGAAAGTTTCAGAGCTGAGAGGATGCTAAAAGAGGATCTGAGAAAATTATGGAAGCCCTCACTTAAGGCTATGTCTGGATCTTCTCGAAGGACTAAAAGGGATTGCTTTGAAGATTATATAAAGAATTTCGAGATCTTAGATGCTACAGCTGAGAATATCCCAAACATACCTTTTACTGAAGAAGAAGTTGATGATGTGAGACGACAGCTGCTGCTGAAAGAGCAGGAACA
Organism: Adiantum capillus-veneris; assembly: GCF_014529385.1. NCBI lineage: Eukaryota > Viridiplantae > Streptophyta > Polypodiopsida > Polypodiales > Pteridaceae > Adiantum > Adiantum capillus-veneris. Next base: position 48,715,434 of record NC_140957.1, read on the forward strand.
TGCACAAAGAGAGAGGAAAACAAAGGCTGATCGAGACTTCAAGAAGAAGCAACCAACCCCACCATCAAGACGAGAATCCAGCCCTCCACCATCACCACCTCCTCTTAGTCCTCCTCAACCTCTACAGAATAAGGAGTTAATTAAATATGAGAAGCTGCAAGTCCCTAAGAAAGAGCAGGACAAAGAGAAAGAGTCTGAACCAGAGCTGGAGAAGCCAAATCCAAAAGCAAAAAACTATAGAATATTCCTTGATCTACTAGCTGCTAGATACTCTCGAGAAGAGGCATCTCATGCAGCTTTTCAGTTGTCTAGCACTAGGCCCAAAGAATATATGCTAAGCCCTCGATTGGTGGAGTTGAAGGAAATGGCCACAGATACAATGGATTTACAACCACAAGCCAATGATTGGGATGAGGTGATGCAAAGACTCACTGGGCTCAGAGCAAGGTCTATGGCCACTGAGATTGAGTGTGATAATCTCAAAGTAAATGAAGTTCAAATCAAAGCCGAGGTGGACTCATTGCAAAAGCAGGACCAAGAGAACACACAAAAGCAAGCTAAGTTGCAAGCTGATCTCGACACAGTACTAAAAAGATGCCAAGAGCTGGAAAGTCAGAGGCAAGCAGTAGACCAAAAGCTTCAAAGAGCAGATGAGGAGTATAAGAAAATCAGCAAATCACTGACGGATGCGGAGAAAGAAAGGAACAACTTGACACTCCAGCTTGCCGATGAGTCCAAAGAAGTGGAGACTTTGAGGAATGCTAAGGAAAATCCTGAGCTAGAACATGAGGGAGGCCAGCCAGCCAGGACGAAGTTATAGAGCTGAAAGATCAAATAAAAGTAAAAGATCAAACAATCCAGAGGCTAAGGGCATCTCCGGGCAGAGTCAGAGCCGCGGCCCCAACTAGCACTACTTCAGAGAAGGATATGTATGAAGAACAGATGAAGGAACTCCAAAAGAAGCTGACACTAGAGAAGAGGCAAAGATTGATGCTGGCCGAGGGCTCCCTAGTGATGCAAAGCCGTTTGGAGGATGAGAACAAGGCCATGAAAGATGAGCTAGCAGCCTTGAAAAAGAAGATGGACGAGGATCTCAAGAAGATGCAAACTGAAAATGAAGACACCAAGAAGCTATAAGAGGCTGAGAAAGCCAATGCTGAATTGAACGACCTTTTAGTGACCATGGGGGATCAAGATCGAGGCCTTCTAAAAAGCTCTAGTCAAAGCAAGAAGCCAGACAAGACAGTATCAGCCCTGGCAAGCAAGGGAGCTAAGAAGTTCAAGCAGTGCAAGCCAAGCCCAGTTCATAACACTCAGAGATTAAGGCATCCACAAAAGCTGAAGGACCTCAAGCGAAAAAGACCGACACAAGGGTTCTAATAATTTTTATTAGCATTGAGGCAAGCAATTAGAGCTATCACTGAACAGGTACAACAAGGGAGTCAAGACGAAAGCAATGTCATCTCAAAGGAATCAGACCAGTCAGGAAGAAGCTTCAAGTACATCCACATAAATTACAGGAGAGAAAATTTGGATCTATCTGATTGGATACTACAAAGGACTGCCATGCTATGAGGATGACAATCGGAATTTGTACATCAAGACAAAGAAAGATACAGAGGAAACTCGGACATCTCAATATGTGGAAGTTGAAACAGTGAAGAATGTACTACACCCACATCCAAATTTCATGGAAGACTGTCTGGGATCAATTTACATGAGGCACGGAAAATACATCGACAATGAGATAGAAATGTTGTACAAGGATCAACTTATAGAACTCTACGCATATCCTCCAAGTATTTTTCTGTACAAAGCACAAGATGGAAAACAGAAATTTGGTACCCTCTATGGAGATGAAGACGGTCGATACTATAGGGCTGTCACAAGTCATGAAGTTCCTGTAGAAAACAATCATTACTTTATAGCAGAAGTGTTTGGCTCAAGAGGAGAAGACTACATGTCTAAAGGTGGTAATGTATACCATCTCGTCATGGGTTTACCTCTAACTACGCACTTGGAAGAGTTAACAACTACAATTGTCACTGCACAAATGGGTGGCACAACACAAGGCACAACATGGAAAGACACAACACAAGTCTCGTGCACTGCACCAACACAAGAGGTACCAGCTATGAAGATAGCCCAACTTCAAAAAGAATTAGCTTGGTCTCAAGAGCTACTTAACAAAGCACAAGAAGTCATATCATTAGGCATTAAATAGATGCCAACATCAGATATGAAACCCTCTCGGATGGTGGGAGTTCAAACTCAACAAAGAGACCCTATATCTTCAAGAGTGGGATTAAGAAGTCCAGTTTTACAAGAAGCAGTGTCCTTTTCAGGAGTCCAAGTGGAATTTCAAGAAGCATTGGAAGATGCCGAGCCGGAGGAGATACCACTGGAAATTCACAATGCCCAATGTAAAAGGTCAAGTCAAGATGTCATTGTGGTTGACAAATACGATAGGCACTATGAAATAGCCAATGTGAGAAATATGGATGGGTTTAGCAATTGTGGGCAACCTGTAAGTCACATACTTGGACCCCGTCCAAAAGCACCATCAAGGGAAACGGAAAAAAAAAAATCGGTTCAATCTTCACCCTCGGTGCAGAACTCGCCAAGATCAACTCGGAAACATATCCCTAAGGCTATGCAGAAGCCCCACGTCAAAGACCATATATTGATGGAAGAATTAGCATTACAACTGCTAGAAAGCATGGATAGTGATTTGATCTTGTATGCAAGCAATAATGGAAGTTATTTTCAGCTTCTCAAGGACAAGACGATGAAGGATAAAGAGACAAAGCCAGTGGATACACCTAAGTCAGTCGTAATCTACAGGTTCATGCATGCAAAGAAGAGTTCATATCTGTATCTAGATACCACAGGAAACCATTATCATCAGTATTATGGAGAGATGCCTCATCCAAAGGGTGCACACGTTGAGATAACAACATATTGCGACCAATGTGCCATTGGTCATTTAGTAAAGGACTGCTCAGTAAAGCTCTACATGGAAAAGAAGAAGCAACAAGCCAAAAGCAAAGTTCAGACAGTGACAACAAGGGAACGGAAGAAGGAATCCCCAACAAGATCCCCGAAAAAGAAGCAGATCTTGTCGCAGAGCACAAAAGATAGGCTCAAGACACAGTTGCTTGAAGTCAAGGGTGTCAACGACATTATCATAGAGAATCAGGCTTTCAAAAAAGATCAATTGAATCAGCTGATTCAAGATCGTTTAAGGAACCTCAGTGAGGACAAGTCAGAGCATCCACAAGGTGATGAAGATGAAGATTGTAGTTCAAGGTTCGAGAGCAAAAGAAGCCAAGATTCTGACGATAATGAGCCAACACAAGAAGAGGTGGCAGAGGTAACAAAAAATCTTAGTGCCACATCACAAGTGGAAGACATGCAAATAGAGTCAATGGATGAAGCTAAAAGTCTACCAAATAAATTTTCTATTATGGACTCTTCATTGGTGATTGAACAAATCAAAGAGTATGAGAAGCTAAAAGAAGATGTAACTGAAGACATACAATGCACAAAAGAACAAGAAATGACTGAGTCCAAGATTGACTACCAAGGACAGGCAATACACGATATGAATGAATATTTTCAAGAAGAGACTCTACAAAAACCCATGGAACAATGGAAACCAAAGGCCACGGCGACCATTGCATCAGAAGAAGAGAGTAAACCTCAACATCCTGCTACACAAGCTTCAAAACATTTCCAAGAAGAAAAGTCACCATTGAATGACCTTCAAGTGCTAGAAGAAGTAAATAGTGACAGAGAGCTTCTAAAATCAAGAATCAAGGCGTCACAGTCAGAAACTAGCAATGAACACCAACAAGCAGCTACAGCAGAAGATAGTAAGCACTTGGGACATGCTACAACCAGTCAAATGACAAAGAAGTTCAACATACAAGAGGATGACAAAGCCTTCAAGGCACAAAAGTCTAAGAAAAGTACCAAAAGCAAAGAGGACATCAGTTACTTGGCAGCCAACAAGAAGATTAAATTCTCGTTGGATGTGTATGAGGAACTGAAATTCAACTTTACAGCAGAGATAGATTGCACTGCCACGACTAATGTCATGTCTTATGGGCTGTGGTTACTTCTAGGTAAGCCAGAACTTTATGAAATTCAGGTACAGGTTCCTATATCACATGGAATAGCGGTCACAAGTTTAGGGATTGCAAAAGCTACCCTTAAACTATGGTCAAAGGTAATCAAAGACAAATTCCTAGTGGTGAATTCCTCCAAAATGAGTACACATTTGAGTTTTTCCAAGCACTGGGCAAAAACATTGGCAGAAGAACGTGAATTTTCAACAATGGTCATCACGACTAGCTCTCAAGAAAGCCAGCCTACGACCGCTCCAAGATTATCAGCTTCCGACAAAGGCAAAGTCAGAATGAGCCCACAAATGTCCTACCAACAGAAGCAGCCCCTTAAATCAGAGTCTTCAGTCCAACCCACTCAGGTTCAAGACAATGCTTCTATATCAACGGTCAATATGCTTCCATGCCCAAGGTAAACTCCAAAGAAAGTTTTTCAACCAAAATACCCTACACTGCGAGATCATCGTCTACAAAAATCTTCAAAGGTCTACATCAAAGCTGAAGAAATCAAGGTCAAGGACCCAATATGGGTAAATGAGCCTAGCCAATTGATGAAAGGTAAAAACATGGGATGGATAGCCTCCCACTACAGCTTAGCAGAGCAAGGCTATTATGAGGGTCAAAAGAAACTTTGGTTACCAAAACCACAGACCTCGGCTTATGTGGTGGATAAAGGTTTCAAAAAGCGTCCCCAAAAGCAACAAAGCTCATATTTATATCGCCAAAGGAGACCAACCAACAAGTCTCGCCAAAGGGATGCAGGAAATTTCAAATCCAACTGGCCTTCATACCAACATAGGACTTCGATAAATAATCCCAAAAATGGCACTCTTGTACATCTCAATACGACATCAAAAACATCATGGGAAGTGCCATCTACAATCCTTCAAGCACAAGGTTACTATGAAGGAAATCGGAGAATCTGGCTATCAAAGATGTCAGGTAAACATTCTTCAATCAGACGACTTCAGCTTGAAGATAATCGCAATTTCACGGAAGGCAATTAAAATCAAGGACAATGTCACACTCAAGGCAAAGGATATCTGCAAAGACACGTTAATCACACGATGCACATACAAATGGGTGCCAAAAGAACAAAACATACCGAAGAAGATTGAAGTCATCTCTAGCTCTCAAGAAATGTCAAGACATGATAGACAAAGTGTTACGGGGAATGGAGCGAGTCAATCTTCTCAACCAAGGGACCAACAACAACAAAAAGAAATTTTGACAACCAAGGTAAACAAGGTATGGCAAAAGAAACCAATATTGCCAGTATGGTCCTTTACAAATCCTCTTTTCGAGGATGGGAGTTTTGAATTTCAACACCTTTTCTTCATCGAAAGCTCCCGAGAGTAAGTCGAGTCGCCATAAAAATAATGGCATAAGAGTCAAGAGTCAGGCAGCTGAGCCACTAAATGAGCAAGCATTAGACCCAAGCTTCATGTCTTAATATTCTTTGTGGTCTATGAGTCTAGATATTTAGATTAAATCTCAAGCTCAAGATATTTATTTTTACTATTCTATTTTTTTTATTAAAACACAGAAAAGCAGACCAACGACATCCCCAAACAACTGCATGCTCATCAACTACAGGATCAAAGGGGAGCGGCCTAGAAAAAATTCAAAAAGGCTTCAAGTTTACAGGTACACATGCAGAATGACACCCAAAGAACAAACAATACAGAGCTGCCATGATAAAGCCTTGCTGCAACAACAAACCTCACTCAACCTATTCACCCTACAACAACCAATCAGAGGGGGAGAGCTATGGCTTCAACTACACTACATGTACAAGAAAAAGGTACCTCTACAACATACAAAGCATCTGGTAGAAGCAACTGCAACAACAAATGCTTCAACCAACACCACAACATGAAGCACTCGTCAAGGCCACCGCAGACATAGGGTCTTGTCGGGGACGACAAGACTTCGGAGGGGGAGAGTGTTGAAAGGTCAACCTTTCAACAACGCTTCCACAAAGATTCCATAAAGATCCCTCAAAGATTCTCTAAAGATTCCAAATAAAGATGTTGATGAAGTGATGAAGATGAAGATGGATGTTGTAATGTGAAGATACAAGCTCATGGACATCATCAAATATCCCGTTATTATCATTTTGAGCCATTACGGCCACTTTTGTAATGTTTACGGGAACATCATATTTTAAGTCGGCAATTGTATTTAGGCCATAGATGCTTGTTGGATGAGTAAAGCCAGCTCACAGTGTTGTAATTAAGCTCTATAGAAGCTTAGGGATAAATCAGGTCATTTTGGTCGGACATTAGGTTTTCTAAGGCTTAGTATATAAGCCAAAACCTAAATCTTTGTAAGGGACTTCTAATAAATCTGATATTTTGTGTCGTTGGGAGACTGCGAGAGAGTGAGAGAGTGTGTGTGTGTCCTACAGGAGCTACGGTGGTCGGAATCGCAAACGGAGAGCAGCAGTGTGTTGTCCACGAGGAGAGCTACGCGTTGATGCTTACATCACGTGCGTTCGTCTGTGTTTTGGCAGATTCACCCGTGAGCTACTTTTGGAGTTTCGGTGAGTAACTGTTGTCCGTTTTTGCATTTCAGCATATCCACGCGATCAGAGCGAGTAGAGCTACACATTAGGCACTTTAGTTTTCGAAAATGTCGACCTGCAAAAATCGGCCAAACATCCTACGCGTTTTCTGCACGGAGAGTATTGAGTAGTTTTTTTTTGTCACGGACCTTAGGGAGAGTGGCCTATTGGTGTTGATAGGATATCCCTCAAGTTTTGTAATGTTTCGAAAACGTCTAATGGGCTTTGGCTTGCGGTAGCATCATAGGAGACTCTCACATTCACAGAACCGATGGCATGTAGATTTGATATCTCTATAGGAAGTAGTCATTAGTCGGTCGAGTAGACGTTGACACCCTTTGCTTGCTTCCACGCGCCTGCGGATCGAGCTTCGTCCTGAGTTGACATTATATGTTAGGTGAGTTCTCGCTATGCTGACATCCGTCACGGCGTATCCGTCCAACAATGTCCCAGTGGCTTTGCTGCAAACTTTCAGAACTACCTCCAAGATCTTCTGGGATGGTTCCAATGAGATGATTATGGGATAAGTTTAAGAAGATCACCCCAGTAAGCGAACCTAGTTGGGGAGATACCAACTAGGGGGGACCTGATTGGAACCATCCAAGAGAGATGAGGAGCCTTCCTAGTTACACTAGGAGTTGTCAAAGAGAAGACACCATTTGGGCAGCCAACCGGCAATTGAAGCAATGAAGGGGGCGTTTACGTCCTGTTCTTGGAGAAGGAATCGGAGAGCAAGAGGGATTTCAGGATTGAATAATTTTCTACTAAAGATTTGCTAGTAAGAAGTCAATAACCAGATGTTTGCTAGTGAGAGAGGTGAGAGATTGTAATGAGGAGTTAAGAGAAGAGGGAGGCCTCCTTTTACCCTTCTTGCAGTAGAGAGCAAGATGGAACTTCACAAACATAAGATTGATGGAGTGTAGAGAGAGCTAGGGTGTATAGGTGTATCCTCTGTGGTTCCTGCCAAGCTCTAAAGCTTTATGAAGACAAGCACTGAAACCAAAGAGCTCTTAGAACTCCTAAAATGATTTGACTAGCTCGTTTTAGAATAGGGGGGCTGAAATATAGGTTTTACACGAGCAATCGAAACTACCTCAAATTGGTATGCCACTAAATATGCGGCTTGGCGAATTCGGGAAAGTACAATAATATCAATCCCCTCCTCAAGGGAGTCCATAAGTTGAGGCTTATTACATTTGCCTATTTCACTTCATCTCCTTCATCACCGCAAGACTTGCGCTAATAAGGCCGAAGCACCAATGACCGCAGTTGCTTGCAATGCCGGCCTACGTTCTTGAGGTCTGTTCTAGTTCTACTGAAACAGACGATATTAAATTTTAATCGTTGATCAATTGGCCTAATCTGGAGTCGAATCACCAAAAGGTGGCACACCAAGTGGTTAATCCACGTTGCAGTAGGATGCCAGGTCCAGGTAGAAAGAGGAAGTGGTGTGTGTGACATTGTGCGATCGCAGTGTGATGACGTCTGCTGTGTTTCTAGTGCTGGCACTCCCCATATTCTTGTGGTCGTCATCGACTACTGCTCTGCAATTCTAGTATGCATCATTCCAAGATGAGGTAGCTGTTGGTAATTCCACTGCCAACAATAGGAGCGCCATCAAGGTGGTGTTGACGCAGGCTAACTGCCTTCCAGAACAGCAGCTCCTTGAATGGGGCTATAGAGGGTAATGGCACCAACCTTGGGCAAGTGGTCTACAGGGACCCCATCCAATTCAGCAATGAGAATGCCAGCTTTGCCACCAGCTCCTTCACAATGGCATGGCCTTCTTCATCGCCGATTCTCTGCAAGCCCAATGCGACAGCGACACGAGAGGCTCCTTTGGCCTCCTCGACCCCACCACGTTGTCTCTTGACGCTACGTCGTCCAGCAGCAGCATCCACGACACGTTCCATGACCCCAGCGCCAACCACATCGAAATCAACGTCAACACGCTGCGATCGCTCAATGTGACGGACACAAGTTCCTCTTTTTACCCGCAGCTCACACGAGACCAGCGCGCGCACTGCTTTGTCATTTGTTAAAAAAAAACGACGTGCCAAGTCCCACATGATATTAAAAAAATTAGTGTGAATCAAAGGAGGTGCGAAGGATTGCACGAACGAAGAACAACAAATAAGGAGCTTCCAATGCATGTGTGTATGCATTTTCGCATAGGAGCTTCCAATGGAGCTCCCCCATGCCTTTCAAGGCGTGGAGTAGCTCCTTTTGGAGCTCCATTGGAGCCCCCCCCATGCCTTTCAAGGCATGGAGTGGAGCTCCACTCTGTCTCCATTGGAAGCTCCAATGGTGGACCTACACACGCGCGCGCGCACACATACACTTTTTTGGTATTCTTGACATAAAAAATGTTTAGAAACCAGTTTATATACTGTTTTGGTATTCTCTATGTCACCGCCATCGTGTCCAGACGTACAAGGGTTTAGTTTTCTTTGATTGTTTAGATCTAGTGATTGCATACAAGGTTAATTAAAATAAGCTATAACTAATTAATCCATTTAAAATTTTGTGAAGAGCTGGATAGCCATCGCAGATCAGTCAGTACTTACGTGTTCGTCCTTTCAGACCTCAATTTATTCATGTATTCAAAGCGGCAGCTAAAAGTTCAAGTGCTTTCTAGTATCTTTTTTTCCTAGCCAATGGAATGTCTGGAAACTAATTTATACACCTTTTTGGTATTCTCGACATAAACAATGTTTGGAAACTAGTTTATACACCTATTTGGTATTCTCGACAAAAACAATGTCTGGAGACTAGTTTATACACCCTTTTGGTATTCTCAACATAAACAATGCCGGGAAACCAATATAGTATTATAACAATATAGACGTGTAGTAGTATCAATACCAGTACTGCCAGTACCAATACTAGCACTGAAAGTCTGAGACTAGTATCAGTGCTAGTATATATACCAGTTACCATGATTGCAGGATAGCAGTACCAGTACTACCAATACCAATACTACCAGCACTAGTACTAGCACTGAAAATTACTGTAAAAGTTTGTTTAAAATGATATGATTGGCTACCAAAGTCTCTTGAAATTTTGCTTTCAATTATAAGGTTACTTACACAAAAAGGTGTACCTATGTGAAATGGATAAGAGCTAGTGTACCAATTTACCAGGATAGGGGTACTATGAGTACCTATACTACTTGTATCAGTACTAGCAGTGAAAATGTGAGACTGGTACCAATACCAGTACCAATAGCAATACTAAGTATGCCAGTTGGTATACCAGTTCAAAAGTATCGCAATTTCAGTACTGGTACTAACAGTACTAGTACTAGCATTGATTGATACCAGTACCAGTATACCATACCTGTATTAGTACCAGTATAATGGCTCTTTGCAAGACTTATGGAATTACCTATCTCCTATATAAGACTTCTAGTTTATACACCTTTTTGGTATTCTTGACATAAACAATGTTTGGAAACCAGTTTGCCAATAAACCAGTATAACATTATAGCAATATAGATGTATAGGAGTATCAATACCAGTATTTCCAGTACCAGTAATAACACTGAGAGTCTGAGACTAGTACCAATACTAGTATACCAGTTGACCAGGATTGCAGGAAAGCAGTACCAGTACTGACACTCAAAATCTGTGAGTACCAGTACCAGTACCAATGTATCAGACTATAAAATGTTTGTTAAGCTGTTGGTAATTGGCTACCAAAGCCTCTTGAAATATCGCTTTCAATTATAAGGTTACTTACACAAAAAGGTGTACATATGTGAAATGGATAACAACTAGTGTACCAATTTACCAGGATAGCGGTACTATGAGTACCCGTACTAGCACTGAAAATGTGGGACTGGTTCCAATACCAGTACCAGTACCAATACTAAGTATGCCAGTTGGTATACCAGTTCAGAAGTATCGCAATTTCAGTACTGGTACTAACAGTACTAGTACTAGCACTGATTGATACCAGTACCAATACTAGTATACCAAACTTGTATTAGTACCAATATAACAGCTCTTTGCAAGACTTATGGAATTACCTATCTCCTATAGAAGACTTCTAGTTTATACACCTTTTAAATTTGGTATTCTCAACATAAACAATGTCTGGAAACCAGTTTTCCAATAGACCAATATAGCATTATAACAATATAGACGTATACAGTATCAATACCAGTATTGCCAGTACCAGTAGTAACACTAAGAGTCTGAGACTAGTACCAAAACTAGTATACCAGTTGACTAGGATTGTAGGAAAGCAATACCAGTAGTACAAGCACTAAAAATCTACGACTGGTACCAGTACCAGTGTATCAAACTATAAAAATTTTGTTTAAAATGATGTAATTGACTACCAAAGTCTCTTGAAATTTCGCTTTCAATTATAAGGTTACTTACACAAAAAGGTGTACCTATGTGAAATGGATAACAACAAGTGTCCCAATTTACCAAGATAGCAGTACTACCAGTACCAGTACTACCAATACAAGTACTGGCACTGGTACCAGTACCAATACTAAGTATGCTAGTACCAATACCAATACCAATACAAGTACTAGTACCAGTACCAGTACTAAGTATGCCAGTTGGTATACCAGTTTAGAAGTATCACAATTTCAATACTAGCAATAGTAGTACTATCACTGACTTATACCAATGACCAATACTAGTATATCATACTTGTATCAGTACCAGTATAATGGCTATTTGCAAGACTTATGGAATTACCTATCTCCTATATAAAACTACTAGTTTATACACCTTTTTGGTATGCTTGACATAAAAAATGTCTAGAAACCAGTTGCCAATAAAGCAGTATACCACAATATAGACATGTAGAAGTATCAATACCAGTACTGTCAGTACCAGCACTAGCACTGAGAGTCAGAAACTATTACCAATACTAGTATACCAATGACCAGGATTGCAGGATAGCAGTACCAGTACTGGCACTGAAAATCTAAGACTGGTACCAGTACTAGTACCTGTGTATTAGATTGTAAAACGTTTGTTTAAAATGATGTAACTAGCTACCAAAGTCTCTTGAAATTTCGCTTTCAATTATAAGGTTACTTACAAAAAAAGGTGTACCTATGTGAAATGGATAATAGCTAGTGTACCAGTTTACCAAGATAGTATGATAGCAGTATTAGTACTACCAGTACAAGTACTGGCACTGAAAATTAGAGACTGGTACTAGTATCAATACCACTGTATCAGACTGTTAAAAGTTTGTTTAAAATGATGTAATTGGCTACCAAAGTCTCTTGAAATTTCTCTTTCAATTATAAGGTTACTTGCACAAAAAAGTTACCTTTGTGAAATGGATAATAGCTAGTGTACCAATTTACCAGGATAGCTGGATAGCAGTACCAGTACTACCAGTACCAGTACTCACACTGAAAATCTGATATTGGTACCAGTGCCAATATATCAAACTGTTAAAAGTTTGTTTATAATTGTGTAATTGACTACCAAAGTTTCTTGAAATTTATATTTCAATTATAAGGTTACTTGCACAAAAAAGTTGTTCCTTTGTGACATGGATAACAACTAGGATGCCTATGCATCACCTACATACAAAGCCAATGTTAACAAAATGTTGTGTTTTTTCTATGGGTGCAAGTGAGGGCTACTCTCTTTGGTTCAATTTTTTTGGTACTTTATTGTTTGGAAGATTGGCAGTTGGTTTGAAGTTTGTGAAGGAGCTTCTTCCTTTTGGATGGGGTCTTGTACCAACCTGATGTTATTCATTTGTAAAAAATCAGGCTATCTAAGTTTGTTTTGTATAATAAACCTTGTATTTATATGGGTACCTTGGTCTTTGAATATGTATATGTTCGTCTGTGGGTAATATAAGTAAATAACTAACACACACACACACACACACACACACACACACACACACACACGGACACCCATGAGTACCTTCTCTTCTTCTTCTTCACGGCAAAACAAGCTCCTTCACTTTCACTTCACTTCACTTCATTCCACTTTCATTTCACTTTCCATGTATTATATTTATAAAATATATACAATAAGCACTTATAACAAGTATATAATTAAACTAACTCAAGACATAACAATTATATATTTCAAATAACTAAACACTTATAGAGTAAGATATATATATTGAACACTTACAAAATATATATAAACACTTACAGAAAAAGATATATTAAACACTTCTATCAACATATACACTTGTGTTCACACACACACACACACACACACACACACACACCAGTTGGAGGCAATATTAGACTGCATTAAATGTAGTCCTTGAACCACCATCTAGAAATTAAAAGGCCCGCTAAATTTGACGCCAAATTCCACTGGCAAGCACAAAATTATAGTTTGTACATATTTAAAAATTATAATTTACCAGTTTGAATGCACATACATAACCATCATATATTAAATGACGTACCTTTAGAGTGACCATTACATTCATGGATTTTATGTTTTTTTGGTACTCTAATTCTGGTCCTATCCTGTGGTAGATTAGTGAATGTACATTCATTCGCAAACTTACTTTGATTCAAAAAGCTCAAGCTTGGGAAAAATGGAATTATCTCGATCTGGCATAATTTTTGACTTTATCGCATGCATATGTTGTGGACTTATTTGACTCTGATGGCATGCGCTGCAAACATATTTGATTCTGATGGCATGAGTTGTGGAATGGGGATTTTTTTTGTTTGCATTTTCACGCCGTTATGCTGTCGGAATTTCGATAGCCTACCAATGTAGTCAAGGTTTAGAGTTTATTTGGCTAGTCAAAAGTTATATAAGCTTTGAATTGGTGTACCTAGTGATATACAACTCTAGAATTTTACTTTGTTTCTCTAAAGATTTTAGAAGAGAAGTCATTCTCTCTCTCTAGGTTTTATAATCTCTTCTTCCAATGGTAACGCTCATAGATACTGTCTCTCTAGAACTTATACTTTCTCTCTCCGTCAACCACACATATATGGAGTCTTATGATGATTGAAAATTACATTAAATAGATACTTTATGCTATGACACATGTTTGGTTAAAAAAACTCAAAAGTTTGATGAAATTGTCCAAAAAACTTAAAATGAAAAACTCTCAAATGTTAAATCCCCGTTGAGGCACATATGATGGTTGTTATAATGTCTTAGTGTTTTATCCTCGAGAGTGGTGTCTCCTCATATGGAATGGCTTCCGTACATTATAAGCTTCATCAAACCCTTCATAGTATGTCAAAATAGGCAATAAAACCTTATTTTCTTGAGGTTTGATTGGTTGAGTGTATCTGACAGAACTCTGTTGACATCAAGAAGTGATAGTGGTTGTCCTAGCATCGGTTGTGATCTCTCAACACCTGGAAAAACATTATTTTATCCCTCTAGATATCTTGGTGGTGGTTGTTGGTTCATAGGTGGAGGATTGCAAGCTCTCTCTCTCTCTCTCTCTCTCTCTCTCTCTCTCTCTCTCTCTCTCTCTCTCTCTCTCTCTCTCTCTCTCTCTCTCTCTCTCTCTCTCTCTCTCACCAAATTGCAATTGTAATAACATTCATTGGTTTAATAATTTGTTCACTTTTGTTCAATGGCATACCATTTTGGTTGCCCATGTATATTTGGCATTACAAGTCTTGGCTCTGTGTAGCATTAAGCGGTAGGGTGATCGTCTCCATAGATGTCACACTTCTTAGTCTAAGGCTATCATATATTCTACGTTTGTTTGAAAACCCAATTTATTCTTCTTACTGTCTCCTCCAATATTTGCTCTACATGAACCTCCTATTATGTAGTGAATTTTTTATAGATGTAGTCTCACTCCTTAGTTTGACTTCCTCCTCAAATCATGGAATTTGGATGGATAGCCTAAAAAACGAGGAATCCAGGAAAAATGCAAAGGAAATCTAAATTTTTAGTATCCGAAGAAGCCAAAACTTGGAAATAGCATGCTATTAACCTCTTTCAGCTGATACCAAATTCTAGAGACCAGATCTTGCAAACCATCAATGTACTCTGTAGTGAACTCTTACCAAATGTGGCACTTGTTATGAGAGACAAAGAGGGTCTAGCAAAGAAGCTTTAGCCACAAAAGCAAAGCCAACTTATCAAAATAAAGGACCACAACCAAACAGGAAAGCAAAAGCCACTTTGCAGACCAAGATAGTTAGTTTTGACTCGTTAATAGAGATCCAAATTGGGAAGAACAAGTGGAATTAGCCTAAAGACAGAGAGAGTAGGCAAGTGACGAGGTATCAAGTGCTAAGGGATAGTAACATGTATTGCAATCCATGGTACCTTGCAAATTGAAAAACTAGCTACACAATCAATGTTCACATGCAAAGGAAATCCATTATAGGTGACCAAAGCTGGATCGTAAGATTAATCGTTTTAAACAAATTGTACCAAGATTGATACCATGTGTAGGCCTAGCTATAAAACACCCATTGTTGCTTTCATTTTTGAATTTGGTTCAATAAAAATGTCTCAACCACTCTCAATACAATTTCAAAACATGGAATCAATAATTTTCACATATGATGAAACCTTGGCATAAATAGTAGGGAATTAACGAATCCTTTAGTATTGATTGAATTTTTGGTTGGAAAGAATTTGGCTAAGCTATATCCCTACGAAAGAGGCAATCGGAACCACTGCATCCAAGTAACAAGTTGGGATACCGCATCGTCCTTTGTTGGAAAATTTTTATGGTTCTAAGGTCAGCATGGTTTTAGCAATCTAAAAATTTGATCCAAGGAGATATGAGTAGCACTGTGTCTATAGAAGAGAGCATGAATCAAGGGGGTGTGGGGCAGTTAGAGACCATTTTAGAATTAATTTTATTGGTTAATTCATCTGATAATTCCTACCAAATCATGTCAAAAATATAAGGTCATGCGAGCTTTAAGAATGAAGATGACGTCATCAAAACCTCTCGTGCCAAACCTAAAATAAAGCTGATGCAGTTATAATATTTTTTGATAACAATAAAAGTTCCAAGATCTACAAAGATTTGTTGGATCATTATTGCATCAAGGTGGAAAATAGACCCAACAAGTTCGAGGACTTAGTGCATGTGGAATATAATGGAGACATATATTTTGATGATAATGGAATGGAGTATAAAAATGGATTTGATCCCTACATTGTTGTAAAAGGGGCATAATGGGCACCAATGCAAAAGTAGATGATGAACCTGAAGAGAAATCTCCTCTAATCCATAATCCAGATGCTAGGTCTATCAAGACAAATGAGTCTATCATAGTTCATACAATACTATGTCTATATGGACCTTTATAGGTTTGAAAATGGGGATCAACACAACTTCTACAATCATAGGGAAATTTCGCACCATAAAAACGTGTATGCATTTACATAATCAGATACGAGGGAGTGCAGATCCTGTCGGTAGACAAGTATGGGAGAGAATACAAGGTGGTGATGAAGCAAAAGACACCGTGCACACACTCACACAACTTCACACCTTAACACAACACAAGGTATTCACTTAAATTCATCACCTCACACATCACCACCCAAGAGCTCAATGAAAATTGTCCCCACAAGCTCAATTCAAACTCCAAACATCTCCACCTACAAGCCCTTGCCTGCCCGCCGACAATACAAGGTGACTTGAGTTGATCAACACTTGAAATTACACTCAATGGTGACCAAAACTCCAAAAAATCTAGCCACAAAATTTCTTTCTCGAACCATTGAAAAAGCTTCACCAAACTCCACTATGTTGGACTATTTGAAGTAGCCTCAACCTGAATGGCATGGATACAGGGTCACATAGTCTTGCAGAAAGCCACACCTTCTTCTCTCAATTCCTTGCACACACACATCCATGGAAACCTCATAACTTCCATAGACTCTCCCAAGTGAAAAATTGAAGAGAAGAAACTCTCATTCACTCCACACACATGAAAATAGGACGTGAATGTAGACGGTGGAGATAATCTCAAGAGGCAGAAATTGTCTCCTGGAAGCCGAACAACAGACCAGCCAGTAATTACCATGGTAGTTACCACAGTAACCTCAAGAGGCTATAAATAGGACCCATTACATTGTAACTGGGTTGATCGTACTTTGGGCTGCTTGTACTCTTTGACTTCTTACTTCTAGTCTCTTGGTTCTAGTCTTCGAAGCTGTCTTGAGTGACAATCCCTTCACTTGTAACTCTACTCTGTAATCATTAGTACAGTAGTCAATTGAGCTTCAGTCTCTGATACCTTGTATTTGTAGACTCTGAATCTGAATCTGAAGCACTTTTCCAGTCATTCATTTTGTTTCTAGTTCCAGTAGAGTATTTCAGTTCAGTAACTATTCCAGCTCAGTTTCTATATTCAATTCCAATTTCACTGATTGAACTGACGACTTCCAATAGCTGTAAATTCCAACACTGGAATCAGCTATTTGAAGAGATCACCTCCAATTTCATTTTCGCAATCCCGATGGCTAGAGCCGTTTGCTCATTGCCCAGACTGTTGAGATGTCGAGCTCTACACCTTGAGCTGGCATCCACTACGGGTCTTGGCCGCTTACGGCATTTACTCACTGGCGCGTTAGGTGACCGACACGGAGGATCTCTGCCAGTGATTCTACAGCTGGACTACACTTATAGTGCCAGCCTAGTACGCTTCTAGCGAGTTCACACTTAGTGACCGCATGTACATATGTGCTACTTTTCAGCTTTAGCACTTAGTCATTTTGTACTCTCTTTTCTGTGAAGAAGAAGAAGAAGCTTTCCATCTCTGTGTGCTTTGTGCTTGTCTTGTGTAGCTCTCTTGCATCCTCATTCTTTACATGGTATCAGAACCTGGTGCAGGCAAGAGAGGCTAAGAGAGCAAGAGCATCACAATCCCTTCGTTCGCAATCCACGACCAGATGCCTCCAAAGTTTCTGAACAGGTCTCCAAAGTGCAGTATACAGAGATTTACTATACAAGTACAGTGGTTGTATGTACGCTTGATTGTGGACACTCGTTGAGTGTAGAAAGCGTTACAGGAACCACGATAGCAGGTTCAGCAAATTTGCAGGTTTTTGCAGATTGCAGCTATTTTGTCTTAGTGCTTCAAGATGTCTGACGGTTTCAGTCAGATTGTTACTGAGAAGCTTGAGAAAAATAACTACCCTGCATGGAAGTTCAGAATAACAAATTTCCTAAAAGGAAAAGGTTATTGGGACTATGTAGAAGGAGACAATGAAAAGGAACCAGAGATTCCCGAGGCAAATGCTACAGCAGAACAAAGGAAAGCTTTGAGGGACTGGCAACAAGGCCAGAGCAAAGTGATGTATTGGCTGTCTATGAGCATCACAGATGGTATGATGGGCTATCTACAGGATGCTGAAACCCCCGCCATTGCATGGAGAAACTTAGGCAGAGTGTTCGAGGTGAACACCAAGGCCAGGAAGCTTCAACTAAAGTCGGAGCTAAATCAGGTTAAGAGGAACAACCTCTCAATCAATGATTATGCCTTGAAGATCAAGAGTATCATTGAGGCTCTTGGATCTATTAAAGTCTCAGTGGAAGACGATGACATTGTCCGTGCATGCTTGGATGGTCTAGGAGATGAGTATGTACATTTTAGGTCTTCCATGAATACAAGAGACGACATCCCCGTGTTCCAAGATTTGATTTCTATGCTTATTCTTGAGGAGAAGAACCTTGACACATCTTCTTCTCATGGCAGAAATAATTCTGAACAGGCCTTCTATTCTAACTCCAACAGAGGTAGAGGTAGAGGTCGTGGTCGAGGCCCAAGGGGTTGCAGGGGCCAATTTCTGGAAGGTCAATCAAATCAAAACAATACAGGTGGCAGGGGAAACCAGTTTCAAGGCAGGGGGAGTCAAAGAGGTCGTGGTGCAGGATCAAGCAGGCAGCAACATACTCCAGATAGTAGAGAATGTTGGACTTGTGGTGAAAGAGGTCACATGTCACGTGACTGTCCAAAGGGAAAAGCAAGTAGAAAGAGAGAACAGGGCAACTATGCATCTACTAGCAGAGATGCAGATGACAGCAAAAACGAGCGCATGTTTGTTATGCAACATGTAATGAATACAATGACTGCAGAGAATTCCACCCAAGATGATGTTTGGTATGTGGATTCAGGTGCCTCTAATCACATGACGTCTCGTGGAGAGTGCTTTAGAGATATGCGCAAACCAGATGTGTCAGGCTATGTGCAGACAGGAGATGACACAGCTCACCCCATTGCTCATGTAGGGGACATACCTCTAAATACGAAGAGTGGGAAATCAAAGTACTTAGCAGATGTACTTCATGTCCCAAACATTACAAAGAATCTTGTTTCTGTTGGACAAATGGTTGAGCAGGGTTTGCAGGTTCGCTTCAATCCCAATGGCTGTTATGTAGAAGATTTCCAGAATGGCTGTAAGCTGATCACAGAGGGCAAATGTGTGGGCAGAATGTTTACGCTGAATGTAGACATGCCTGAGGTAAAAGCTGCATTATTTGCACAGGGCACAGGTGTTGTGGTTGATGTTGACATTTGGCACAAACGCATTGGCCATGTCAATGAGCAGAGATTGCGCAGCATGCAATCAAAACAGATAGTAAAAGGTTTGCCCAAATTCAAGGTTGATGGTATGCATAAAGTGTGTGCAGCATGCCAGTTTGGAAAACAGTCAAAGGGCTCATTTCCACATGAACGCAATGTATGTAAAAAGCGGTGCACACAGATGTTTGGGGTCCAACCGATACTGCAAGTATGCATGGTTGCAGGTATTATGTCTCTTTCATTGATGACCATACAAGGAAAGTATGGGTCTACTTCATGCGTAACAAAAGTGAAGTGTTTGGTCACTTTCAAAACTTCAAAGTCATGATTGAGAAGGAGACAGATATGCAAATCAAGACATTGAGGTCAGATGGAGGGGGAGAGTACTTCTCCAATGATTTTTCAGATTTTCTGCGAATGCATGGTATACACAGGCAGTTTACATGCAGATATACTCCACAGCAGAATGGGGTCGCAGAAAGGAAAAACAGGCACATTGCAGAGGTTTCACGTGCATTGATGAATGAGAAGAACATGCCTCATCATTTCTGGGCTGAAGCTGTAAATACAGCTGTGTACATTATGAACATGACACCTACAGCTGCGGTGCATGATGTAACACCTGAGGAAAAGTTTACAGGTACAAAGCCTGATTTGGCACACTTGAAAGTGTTTGGCTGCATAGCTTACGTGCATGTACCAGATGAGTTGCGTAGGAAATTGGATCCTAAAGCAGAGAAATGTATTCTTGTGGGATATTCCCTTGAACAAAAGGGGTACAGGTGCTACAATCCTACTACACGAGAATTACGAGTGAGCAGAGATGTAGTCTTTGATGAGATGAGCAGCTGGTACAGTAATGCACATGGCACTATTGGGGCTGATGTAAAAGATGATGTGGTTGTACAAAATGTGAGGCCACAGTCACAGGTTTTGAGTGGACCACAAGAGTCCTCTTCTCGTGGCTCTGTTGAGAAACCATGGAATGGTAGACTACGTACGCAGGTTACTCCACCAACAGGTACAGGGAATGTATCACGAAAAGGAAAGGAAAAGGTTGATGAACCTCCCTTTATGGTTGATGCATCATCAGGTTTTTCACATGTAGACATGGATTCAGATGGTTCTGAACAAAGTCTTGATGAGGAATTTGGAATTCCGGCTGTCAGGACACCTGGTGTAAGGAAAGTACAAGAAGATGCTAGAGGGCAAAGGAGTGACCCAGGACCGCGCAGATCTAATAGAGTCAGAAATCCAATTCATAAATTGACTTATGATGGGTATCTAGCGCATCACCAAGCCTACATGGCTAAGGTGATACAGGATGTGGAGCCCACATGTTTTGAGGATGCAGTTGGAAATGTGCATTGGGATGATGCAATGAATGAAGAGATGGCTGCATTGGAAGCAAATGACACATGGGATTTGGTGCCATTGCCAAGTGGCAAGAAAGCTATTGGCTGTAAATGGGTGTATAAAACCAAGCATAAGGCTGATGGTAACATTGAGTGTCACAAGGCAAGGCTGGTCGCAAAGGGTTATGCACAGACGTATGGCATAGACTATGAGGAGACCTTTGCTCCAGTGGCAAAGATGACGACAGTGAGAGCTGTCATAGCAGTGGCTGCATCTAGAGGATGGATTATGCATCAAATGGATGTAAAGAATGCCTTCTTGAATGGTGAGTTGCAAGAGGAAGTGTATATGGATCAGCCACCTGGTTATGTGGATCCAGGTTACCCAGATTATGTATGCAGACTTCTCAAAGCTTTGTATGGTTTGAAGCAGGGCTCTAGAGCATGGTATGACAGGATTGCCAAGTATCTTGTCAGTATTGGTTTTAGGAGAGCTCATGCTGATCATTCACTCTATGTACGTGAGAGTGATGTGGGGATTGTGGTCATTACCATATATGTAGATGACCTTATTATTGTTGGTGACAATGCTATGGAGATTGACCATGTGAAGGGTCTTCTCAAACAGGAGTTTGAAATGAAAGATTTAGGCGAGTTGCGCTACTTTCTTGGCATTGAGGTGATCAGGACTCCAGAGGGTGTATGGCTATCACAGAGACAGTATGCTTTGGACATGTTGTCAAAGTATGGTATGGCTGATTGTAAGCCAATTTCTATTCCCTTGGATGTGAATGCAAAGGTGAGTGCAGAGAAGGGTGATGTTGTTGAGGATGTCAACATGTACAGGAAGATTGTGGGTAGTCTAATCTACTTGACTATCACGAGGCCAGACTTGAGCTACACAGTAGGCTTGGAGAGTCAGTTCATGCAACTTCCGAGGAAGCCACATTTGGATGGAGTACGACGCACACTTAGGTATGTGCAAGGTACTCTTGACTACGCATTGTTCTATGCAGCAGATGCACCATTAGCATTGTATGGGTATACAGATGCAGATTGGGCAGGTAGCATTGTTGATAGGAGATCTACGAGTGGCTTCATGTTCTCTTTTGGGAGTGCTGCTGTTACTTGGAGCAGCAAAAAGCAGCCTACGGTTGCTTTATCGAGCACAGAGGCCGAGTACAGAGGTGCAGCAGTTGCGGCGTGCGAGGTAGCTTGGCTACGCACATTACTTGAGGACTTGGGAGTGCAGGTGGACCAGCAGATTTTCATCCATTGTGACAACCTCAGCAGCATGCAGTTGGCTAGGAACCCAGTGTTCCATGCCAGGACCAAACACATAGAGGTCCATTACCACTACGTTCGAGAGCGAGTGTTGGCGGGCGACATTGACTTGGTCTACGTCAGCACAGAGGAGCAGATAGCGGATATCTTTACCAAGGCCCTCGGAGCTGAGAAGCTTTGACGTTTCCGGACTATGCTTGGACTCTGCGACATGCAGAGCTCGAGGGGGAGTGTTGAGATGTCGAGCTCTACACCTTGAGCTGGCATCCACTACGGGTCTTGGCCGCTTACGGCATTTACTCACTGGCGCGTTAGGTGACCGACACGGAGGATATCTGCCAGTGATTCTACAGCTGGACTACACTTATAGTGCCAGCCTAGTACGCTTCTAGCGAGTTCACACTTAGTGACCGCATGTACATATGTGCTACTTTTCAGCTTTAGCACTTAGTCATTTTGTACTCTCTTTTCTGTGAAGAAGAAGAAGAAGCTTTCCATCTATGTGTGCTTTGTGCTTGTCTTGTGTAGCTCTCTTGCATCCTCATTCTTTACACAGACCGCTTCTCCCAGTTTGGATTTTCAACTGAAGATATGGCACCCAAAACCAGCCATGGTCGTAAACCATCCTACCACGTTGACCCTATCCC
This sequence comes from Adiantum capillus-veneris, assembly GCF_014529385.1. Classification (NCBI taxonomy): domain Eukaryota; kingdom Viridiplantae; phylum Streptophyta; class Polypodiopsida; order Polypodiales; family Pteridaceae; genus Adiantum; species Adiantum capillus-veneris. Next base: position 48,737,909 of record NC_140957.1, read on the forward strand.
TGAGGAGTCAGAAAGAGATTTTGATCCTAAGACTGAACCGGGGACTGAGACTGAGGCTCCGGAGGAGCACAATCAAGTTGATGAGGCTAAGGGCTCTCAGCACTCGAGTCAATCTAGACGAAGAAGGGCTAAGAGGGAAGAACGCAAGGCTAGGAGTTCTTGGACCACACATGGGATGAAGGAGCCAAAGGCAGTAAAGGTAGTCACCACAGTTCCAGCAAAAAAGCCAAGGAAGAGATAGAAACTGAGACTGCAGAAGAAATTGACCGAGATGCAGTTATCGACCATTACAAGAAATCTTCAAAAAGGAGTCAGGTTCCTAAGATAAGAAGAGGCCGAAACGAGGCTGATCGACATGATTACACCTCTTCATTGAAAATTTCTTTCCAATGTTTAAGGGTGGGAAGAAAGATGACCTGGATGTTCATGTCCAAGCCTTTGAACAATATGCTAAGTTGAAAAACATTGATGAAGATGACTGGGGAGAATACTTTCCTCAGACATTAAAGGAGGCAGCAAGGAAATGGTACTACCATTACCCAGCTTGCCAACTCAGATCCTATAACAAACTACTAAATATTCAGATCACAGAGGAGATGAGGATATCCTCTGTGAAGTGGATAAGATAAAGCAAAGGAAATTATCAGTCAGAAGTTATGTTGAGAAATTAAGGAACTGACTAGGCAGCTACAGGAACCACCATCAAAAAAACGGTTGTGGGCATGGTTTTAAATGGTTTCGCAGTAAGAAGCTTAGGGAACAGGAGGTGCCTACACCAAAAAAAAAAAAAATGATCTGGTGCAGCGAGCCCTAAAGATGGAACAGTAGGCTAAGAAGGAAAGAAGTCATAAGAAGAGGAGGTCCAGTGGTAGCAGTACTTCTATTGAGAATTCTGATTCCATTAAGACCTCTAGTATTTCTGAAAGCAGCTCGGATGAGAAGAGCAAAAACAAGCAAGAAGGGGTCTTGGTCTAGGAACATTGATGAGATGGCCTGGCAGATTGCTGAAATCAGCCAGACCAGACAACCACTAAGAAGAGTGGAAACCTAGTGTTCAAAGTGTAAATGCAAAGATCATGTTTCCACTGAATGTCCACAGTGTACTTACTGCTAGGCTTACGCCCATCTATGGAACAATTGTAGCATTGGCATTTATCATTTTAAGAAGGGGAAAGATCTGTTTGTGGTGGCATTTACCAATGCTGAACCAGTAAAAGTCGAGACTACCAATGTACCCCAAGAAGAGAAATTAGGTATCAACGGTGCTGGTACGGGGTGCGGCAGATACTAAGGGGGTACTGGCCGGGGCCGAGGTCGTAATAATTTCTAGAGTCGAATTCTGAATTGCTATACTTGTGGCAAGTATGGGCATTTCACGGCTCAGTGTCTAGAAACACCTGTTACTGTGGCTACTGAGGCGAAAGCCTCAGAACCAGTTCTTGTACGAGCGATTACACGCAGCAAAGGGGTGGTGATTGAAAAAATCCCGAATAACCTAGCGAAACGAGTCAATCTTGATAGTAGCAAATGGGCTCAATAGAGAGAGGTGTGGAAATCCAAGGGTAAAGAAAAGGTCAGAGCACCCAGAGAATTCTGATACTTGGGTCATTCAGAAGATACCAGCAAAGTCTTTTGAGAAAGCACAACCAGATCAGTCAAGGTTTGGAACACATGAGACCATGTTGGCTGCAGCTCAAGGACTAATGGAAGAATTAGGGGCTGACAAGGGAGCTGAAAGCACTAGAACAAAGGATTGGTATTGTGCATATACTACCAATTCTTCAAGTTCTGATAGCAACTCCGATCATGAGAAGGAGAAAAATCATGTGAAAATTTGTGATAGAATTCAGAAACTCACGGTGGAGTTAGAGGACATTAGAAAAACTTTGCTTGAAGCAGCGAATCTCATCAGACAGCGAAGGAAGGTTGAGGCGGAAGCCAGAATGGTTGACTTGGTTGTTGTCAGAGATGATGAAGTGCCAGTGATCCAAGTAGATTATAAAGTTAGGAAACAGTGGGAGCCACTATCTGGTGTCATACTATATGGAGGAGCAGGGCTAAACATCCTGGGGGAACATCTTCTGCAAAGGATGGGAATTACAAATCTGAAACCTGCACCTTTCAAAGTTCGAATGGCAGACCATCGAGTAGTGCAGGCAACTGCTATGATAGAAAGTATGCAAATAAGAGTGGGCAAGGAAAAGTGCAAAACTAGCTTCCTAGTATTAGACGTGCAAGGCGCGTATGGGATGCTATTGGGGTACCCATGGTTGCAAATTGCACAGGCTGTTCAGGACTATGCTAATCAGACTCTAACAATACAAGGTGCCAGTAGCAGAATTCAAAATCAGACGAACAACACTAGGAGCTGGAAAAAGGACCTGAGACCTAAAGAGCTTTGCTAGAAGTATAAGGTGAAGAAAATTGAGAGAATGCTGGCAGCAATGAATATTTTTCCATTAATCGAGATAGATCTCAACGCAGTGCTACTGGACAAAGATTAGGCTGAAAAGCAAAAGAAGCAATTTCCAAACTAGTTCACTAAGTACAACTTTGGAGAACGGCCAGTTCAGCTAACTGGAAGGCCAGAAGAACCCATTAATTACAGTATACCAGTGGATTCTGAACAAATACACTTGGAAGTAGTTCAGAGATCAGGGGTCCATCTTGGGATTATGCTGAGGAGTCAACCAAGAGAAAAGATGGAGGGCCTAACTGGTTACTTCCAGATGATCAGGAAATAGAGGAATGGAATTTAGGTTCCGAGGAAAATCCTAGATTGATCAAAGTCAACAAGCATATGAATCCTAAGATGAAAGAGAAGGACCGACATATGTTCCAACAGAATAAGGATGTGTTCGCATGGGAACATATTGATCTTAAAGGAGTAGATCCAGAAGTATGTCAACATCGAATACCATTGAAACCAGATGCCAGACCAGTAGGGTTGCAGCGATACCGAATGAATCCAAATTACGCTAAGAAGGTCAAGGAAGAGATTGATAATCTTCTAAAGGCTGGGTTCATTACTGAAGTAGCTAGTAGTGACTAGTTGTTCCCTATTGTGGTGGTACCCAAGAAAAATGGAAAGCTCAAAGTGTGTGTGGATTATAGGAAGCTGAATGCTCAAACAATTAAGGATCCATTTCCATTACCCTTCACAGATATGTTACTTGATGAAATTGCAGGATATGAGATGTATAACTTTATGGATGGTTATAGCGGCTATAACCAGTTATAGATTGCTCCTGAAGACCGGAATAAAAGTACTTTTATTACTGAGTGGGGAGAATTCATGTATCTGGTCATGCCATTTGGTCTTTGCAACGCACCAACCACTTTTCAACGATGTATGATGGAAATATTCAGTGAATTCCTTCACCGATTTTTGCCATAATTTTCCTATATATTCAACGGAGGAGAAGCATTTACTTTTTCTTGAAATGGTTTTCTAGTGCTATCAGGAAAAGCGGATCTGTTTGAACCCATTCAAATCTGTTTTCTCAGTCTAGAAAGGACAGCTACTAGGACATGTAGTGTCCAGGAATGATATAGAAATGGCCAATGACAAGATCCAGTGTGTCCAACAGGCCAAGGCGCCTCAGAATGTGTCAGAGTTAAGCTCTTTTCTGGGATATATCAATTTTTATCGATGATTTGTGCACAAGTTTGCTTCCTAGGCATTACCTTTTTATGAACTTACAAAGAAGACCAGCAAATTCAGTTCGATTGATGAATGTGAGGGGAGTTTTTAGAATTTAAAGAATGCTATTATCATAAGCCAGTTCTTTCAACAACCAAATTGGGAAGTCATTTTTCATGTGCATGTCGATGCTTCAGGACTGGCGATGGGGTTCAATACTGGCTCAATCAGAAGGAAGAACTGATTATCCAATATACTTTGCCAGTCGTAGGTTCAGTCAAGATGAACAAGGGTATACAACTACTAAAAGAGAAGCCTTAGGGATGGTTTTTAGTGCTACCAGATTCAGACATTATTTGTTGGGCAAGCTATTTCATTTTATGTGGATCATCAGGCCTTATTATTTCTCATCAATAAAGTCATTATTCAAGGCAAACTGATACGCTGGATGATGTTCCTGATGAAATTTGAATTTTATATCTTCCATAAGCCCGAAAAAAATCATTGTGGTGCTGACTTCCTGTCCAGGAGTACGGAGAGCTACTCTGAGGTGTCTTTAACAGGCGAGCCAGTGGATGCAAAACTATTTCAGTTAACAGCGGTAGAATCAACTGATCCAAAATTTTCTGAGGTATATCAGTTTCTTTCTAAAGGAGGATTCCCAGATAACTGGACTCAGAATCAGAAGAAGGCTCTGATTATTAAGAGTCTGAAGTTCACCATCATTGGAGGATCACTTTACGGATTGGGGTTCTTCGCAGATGTGTGCCTATGGAGGGACAAATGCAAGTCATTTTGGAGGCACATAATGGGGATTCCATAGGAAATTTTTCTACTGATATCACTTCCAAAAAGATTCTGCAGGCTTGTTTGTGGTGGCAGACTTTAATATCTGATGTCAGAAGCTTTTGTAAAACTTGTGATATATGCCAAAGAATGGGCAGACCCACGGCAGCACATATGACTCCTCTCACACCGGTTCAGCCACTGGGTGTTTTATGAAATGGGGTCTAGATTTTATGGGTCCCTTCAAGAGAATTACTCCAGGGAAGAATAGGTATATATTGATGGCCACTTGTTATGTGACCAAATGGGTAGAAGCTAAGGCTCCTCCCGACAACATGGCAAAATTGACTGCTATGTTTCTATTTGAAAATATTGTTTATTGATATGGATGTCCTGTGGAGATTGTGTCAAATCAGGGTACGCATTTTATCAATGACACTATGGATATTCTCATGGATATGCTTTCAGTCAAGCATCAGAAATCAACACCATATTATCCTAGATGCAATGGGCAAGCCGAAAGCAGTAACAAGACTTTCAAGACTATTCTCACTAAGATTGTGCAGAAAGAGCCACACCCGTGGGACTTGAAACTTCAAACAGCTCTTTGGGCATATCAGACAACTTATAAGGTCACTACGGGATTGACACCATTTAGAATGGTCTATGGCATCGAAGCTGTTGTGCCTATGGAATTTGGCATACCCAGTCTCAGGATGGCAGTCGAGTATGGGTTAGATTTTAATCACAATCTAAAACAGAGACTGGAGGAGTTAACATAGTTGAATGAGTTAAGGTAGAGGGCTATGCTAGAACAAGAGATTGTTCAGCAAAGAAGGAAATACTGGCATGACAGACAAATCAAAGTCAAGGAGTTTAAGAAAGGAGATTTGGTTCTGTTATATCAATCAAAGCTAGGCCCTAAGAAACCGAACTTAAAAATAGCTTGGACAGATCTATACAAAGTTGATTGGGTGTTCTCCAATGGCACAGTCAGATTGAAAGATTTATCTAGATTACTGTTGCCAGGGGTATATAATGGGGCTAAAATCAAGATCTATTATTCAGAAGACAGAGAGACTTCTAGAAATAAGGGTATTGGTAGTCTGGGAACTGAGGACCAGGAAATTCTGGAATCAGCTATTTTAAGCCTTTTTCATGTACAACCAGTTCCAGAACTAGTCAAAAGGTCAGAGAAGTCTCGGTACGATAACACCATGGCAGTACCAGAATCAGTAAGGTGTCAAAATTAATATCATCTTTTTTGGGGAAAAGGTTACTTGGACTATTAGTGGTAATCATTTCAGAGAAGATGGAGAGGATTAGCCAATGCATGTGCGCCATGTCATTTGCGATGCACAGGACTCTAGGAACGGTAAGTAGTGGAGCTTTTATGACGCGGACGTGTATAAAAGTAAGGTGCGTAGGTATTTTTCTCGTAAATCTCCTGCGCGACGTCTGCCTACTCTTATCCATTTGCCATCTCCAAGCTCTGAAGTTTCGTCACTACAACCACAAACTTCTTCGTCTGAGGAAACTGCTGATTACTATCTATCTTTACCAGCTACACCAGGATACGAATTTGAAGCTTCAAGCAAGTCCTCTTCTTCTCCCTCTACTGAGTCATCATCTTCACAATGTATGGGTAGGAACAAAATGTCGGAAAGAATGCGGGAAATGTAGAGGAAACCCAAGCACTTATTGTTGCTGCAAAAGCTTCTCTTCCACTTATTCCTCACAGTAAAATACAGCGGTATGTGTTTACTAAGCAAGCTGAGGTGTTACTCCGGATGTGGGACTTGCATGTGGTTGTGCAAGCCACAAGAATTGAGTTTGACACAGCTATCATTAGACAGGTTCTTGATTTCTTTGATGTGGAGGATGGAAGTGCTATGGTCTATGGTAGAAAGGTGTCGGTAACACCTGAGAATATTGCTTTTGCATTCAAGATGCCAAATGAGCCAAAGCCATCTATAGCAACAACATAATAGATCAGTGCAACTCTGAATGGAGATGATGCTGCCAAGAATAAACGCAAAGTCAGCGTGCAAGGGGTTCCAATAGCAGGTTTGGACATTCATGTTGCTTACCGCTTTGTAGCTGAAGCTGTGAGTCTAAAAAACAACCCAACCTATGTGTCAGAAAAATTGTTTGCTATGTTACTAGCAAAAAGATTGGACGCCATAGTTCCAATCTATCTATGTCCGATTCTGTCACATAATGTGCTTCAGCAGACTACTAAGTTGAAGTCCCAAAATGATTTCAAAGCATGGTATGTTTGGCAGTTCCTTTACTGGGCAACTTCTCTATACGCTTATGACCAGGTAAGGATGGCTTGGAGCCAGAATCCCTTTTCGGTAACTCACAATGTGGATTTTCCATCTGAAAAAGAAGCCCTAGATAACTAGTTAGCTATCACTAGGAAAAAGTGGAAAGCCACGCAAGAGGAGGCTGGCAGCTCAAAAAGACCAAAAACTACATTGGCCAAAAGCAGTGCTTTCCTTAGGCAGTTGAAAAGTCAAGTCAAAATAGTGTCTGTTGAAAAAACTCCAGCAGACCAGACTTCAGCTGGTCAGTCACAACAACCTCTTGTCCAGACCGCTGGTGGAATCAACCAGTTAGCATGGAAAATTTCAGCAACCACCAGTGCAGGAAAAGACTAGTCAGATAGGACCAGTGCTAAGCAGCCAGCGAGTCAAATTGATAAAGGAAAAGGACTAGCAGTATCTTCGAGTCCACTTGGTAAGGTTTCCGTCCCTTACAGTGAGGCGGCTCTGCATTTAACCAAGAAGGTCCAATTACAACAGCTTTACAGACTCATCCTCTCAAAGGACGTCTACTCCTGGACAGATCTGATTATAGTACACTACCATATATGGCTCCTGTCATAGTTTATGAGCCAGTTTCCTTTGACCCAGCCACAGTGAATGATGGATGTTCTGTACTTATTCAGCCATCCTGGTCCTTTTTGCTATGTCCAGTTCCCAAACATTTAAAGCACAACTTTTCTTTTTTGGCTTTCTCAAACTCTTCCGTTGAGAGAGGACCTCTAGACCCCTTGGGGTTTTTGGAGGTCTCTGATGCAGCAGAGGCAATTTTTCTTTTATGATGCACATGCTGTGGACGTGTTGAAACAGGTGTAGTGCCATGCAGATGCGAACTATGCAATGCCCGATCATCGGGATCATCATGGATGTGAGCTTGCACTATTGCGTCCTCAAGTGTTTGTGGATCCTGGGTTTTAACGTGCTTCTTAAGCTCGGGAGTTAACCCACGGATGAACCCACGTACCTGCTAAAAGGTATCCATCCCTTCCAGCTTGAGGATTACATCCCGATAATGGGAAATATATTCCAATAATGTTTTATGCTGGCGCATAGAACATTCGTCCCAGGCGGTCCAATTTCTATCCTTCTCATTGGTAGGTAGAAATTCCTTCCTGAAGACAGTCTCAAAAGCTGACCAAGTCTGTGGTAGCATGCCCTTCTCCTTGAGAGACATCCACCATTTGTAGGCCTTGCCGTCCAAAGTCAGACTTGTCTGCAGCGCCTTGGATGCATCCAGAGTACGTCTAAGGTCATGAATACCATCCCACTTACTGAGAAAAATATTCACGGTGTCCTTGTTTTGCTCACGCTCTTCTCCCCGAAAAATTGGTGGCTTTGTATTTTTCAACAAATCGTCCACCTCTTTTTGGGTCAGAGAGTGCAGCGGTCCCGCAGGAGGGCCTTGCCCGGCAGCCGGCCATTGGCCTGGTGTGGAGCCGTGCTCCTGATTTTGCTGACTAGCAAGGCCCATGGCCTGCTGCCGCATATGCAACTTAATCAAATCGGATAATGCTGTGACATTCTGATTTAATTGTGCAAAATTCGTTTCAAGCACAGTCATGAGTGTTTGCAATGCACGGAAATCTTGCATGTCTAGCAACTCATACACATCGTCTGTCGCCGTTGTGGCACGATTACTCTCCGTGAGAGGAACCGTCCGCGTGGCATCGACAGACGAAACGGGTGCGGACTGCTCGAAATCAAATGCATGATGCATATCTATGTCCGAATCCATGCTGTGGACGTACTGTGCGAGAAAAGATAGGAGAATACCTGAATTCCAACGAGCTCGTAGCAGGTTGCGATAATTAACCGTATAATTATGCCTTTGATTGGAAAAAACAATGAATTCGAAAGCGAACGTCAATCCAAAACGAAGAGTAGCTTGAAAATAATGAGCAAGTCTGCAGCCGATGATGCTCTTGAAAGCATCGATCAAGTTGGAGTTTCCAACGAGCGAGTTTGCATCTTATGCACTACGCCAGAGGAACTTGAAATTTTTCGACAAATGGTGCAGCCGATGAGAAGCTTGAGAACACGAATCAAAGTACCTTCACCACCGAGTTGGCTTGGATCGTATGCAAGAAGCCAAAACCGGGAAATGTGCAACCAATCTTTGGCTTTTCGAAACTGGAGAATTCAAGTTTCAGCAGATGCGGACTGTAAAATATGCAGTAATCCACAACCTTTGTGTGCTGTGTGTGCCCACCGATTCGGAGAAGAATGCCGTAGATCAACGGAATCGAAAGCGCGCAGGGTACGGCCCTTGTTCAAAAACCACGAGGGTTTGCCGGGTGTGAACGGCCAACCCTTAAGGGTTTTTGGTATAAAAAAAATTTGAGAAGCTCTATTGCAGACGACGACCGACTGCGCAGGGCTTCTTGGAGAGCTACCTCGCGATGGTGAGGTCCGCTGAGGCCGGGCAAGAAACGAATTTTGCTGCTCTTCCCCTTGCGCTCCCACTGAGCCCAACGCCAGACAATTTGGTGCAAGTCGTCAGACGCCTTCGTCCCCGACTAGGGGTTCCTGCACACACACGGACATCGGTCTCTTCTTCCTCCTCCTTTTTTTGGTTGTGCATGCAACATGCAGCCAAAACAAAAATGTGCCCCAATTCTAAAGATAGCCTGAAGCTCTTATACCAATCTAAAACCAAAGGACTGCCAGGTCCCGGTCCATCCGCCCAACCTCCCTTTAATAGGCTCCTAGCCACTTTCGGACCCCTTCCCACTGGAAGCCGGCCCTTGGCCGAGTCCGTGACCCCTTGGTTGGCCCTTGGCGTGACATACATCATCATACTCCCTCAACCAGTTTGGTCGGAGTGAGGCATCTGATTGGTCCATCTTGTTGAGCTTTACCGCATAAATTTGCTGCCCCTTTCTTAGTCCCTTCAAAAGTCTGTTGGCCTTAACTAGAGTAGCCCTAGGTCTCCCATTTTCCCCCTGGATTAAGGCTTCGTTACCCAAGTTATCTGTAAAGGTAAAGTTCCCTTGTGCACAATGGATGTGGGCCTTATTTTGTTTTAACCAGTCCATCCCTAGTATCCCATCGAAGAATTCTAAGGTAGGGTTCGAAATTGGGCAGAAGTTGGGTGTCCCCCTAGTTCAAAGTCGATTTTTTTTGCAGAGTGTTGAGATACTACTTCCTTGCCATTTGCTAACTCTACAACTAGTTTGCTTATTGGATACTTATCTAGCTTTAGCTTCCTCATGCATCTGGGTGAAATAAATGAAAGAGTACTACCACAATCTATAAGGAAGTTAACTTGTTCACCTCTGAAAGATCCTGGCGTATGAATGATTGCGTATTGTTCGCAACCATTGGGGTTGTCAATTGCAACATGCAAGGTTGCTCTCTCCACTTCTTCATCACCCACAGTTGGTTGTACCACTACGGCATTCACTCTGGCGGTAGCTCCACACCCTCGCCCTCTGTTCATCCTTCCACGTCCTCCTCTTCCATTAGATTGGCCACGCCCATGGGCATTCAAGGGTATGGCATTGGCATTGGTTGCTTGAGTGTTCCTGGGGCACTTGGATCTGTAATGTCCAAACTTGCCGCAACCATAGCATCGAACATCTGGGAACTCCATGGTTGTGGTGGTAGCCACAATAGGGCGCTGGTCATATTCTTGGTTGGCTGGTCTGTTATTCCAGGAATTTGTCCTTGCCCTCTTTGCCCAATGATTCCTCCTATTCTGATTAACTTTTTGTACTTCAAGAGCTAAAGGTTTGACCCTCAACAAGGCATCCTGTAGTGTTGTTGGCCTGAGAGCTTCCAACCGAGTATTCAAAGGGTCGACTAGTCCTTGGAAGAACCTTGCTACCTTGTTCCAAGGTCATCTTAGGAGCATATCTCCGAAGAGTGACAAACTTTGCATAATATTCTTCGACAGATGAAGTCAGCTACTGCCGAAGTGAAAAGAACTAGTTCATCTTCAAGGTTTTGTAGGCGGGTGGTAAATAACATCCCATTATTGCAGCTTTGATGTCTTCCCAGGATTGGGAAGATCCCTTAATATACAGGTCCCTGCAATGTTGCTTCCACCATATCTTGGCATCGCCAGACAAGCGGAACATCGCAAGCATGGTCTGATTCACGGGTTGGGTGCCTGCAGCTTCAAAGTAATCATCCATTGCTTCCATCCACACTTCCGCATCTCTCTCCACATTTTCCCCCTTGCCCTTAAAGAGTGGAGGTTGGGCTTGCTTAAGGAGGAGCTTCTTCTCTTGCGCTGTCGAGTAGAGAGCAGCAGGCGGTGCCTACATGGGTTATACGAGACTCTTGATACCATTACTTGGATTTCAAAATAGATACGAGACTTTAAATAAAATTCAAGATCCCACTTTATCAAGAGACAGAGATTCAGAGACAAAAAGCACTTTATTGATGAAAATTTATTACAATCGAAACCCCTCAAGGTTTAGGATAATTGATGATCAATTTATTACATGGCTTTTTGGATTGCGTATAAGATACGCCTAGTAGATTGTGTTCACATGATACTCTACTTTATTTGTGAAGTAATTTCCATACTCATCCTTGAGTGGATAGTAAACTATGGTGTCGAGCCGGGATTCTTCTTTTGGTACTCCAAAGGTTCTAACTCTGTTTGCTGGGATTACTTTGGTGACCTTCTCCAAAAGCCACTCGTTGAGGGTTTGATTGGTGTTGTTAGAGACAATCAAGTCCAATCGTGTAGGCAGCAAGTAGAATATCTCCACCACCCTCAACTCTTCTCCCCAACGTATCTTCTTCAAATCGGTAAACCCCTCCTACAAGTGTCCAATCAAGTCCCCATCCACTATCGATGCGAGTGGAGTATGGTGTATGAGCCTTCATCACTATCTCCATAACATCTCGCCTGAATTGGTAAACTAGGGATCGTCGAGCTTGCTCGTAAATAAGCTCAAACACTTGGAACTTTCGATATTCTAGCACGGGGTCTTCCTGCAACACCAATGCAAGGAATTCGGATCGGCTACCTACATACTTTTAGTTCCTTTTAAATATTCAAACAATACGATTTTATTTCTCAGCCTAACCTTGGCTTAGCTCTGATACCAGGTGTGAGGTCCCCACCCCACCGTATTCAACGGCGGATCTGATGGCGAACCTGGTGGCCACTAGATCTATAGCGGAAGCAAACAAAGTGGTTAAGGGTTCAACTAGCGGACAATCTCTCTCCACAAAGTGAGTTGAGTTCGAGCCTACTAGCAATGAGATCTAGCTCCACCTCGCAGAGGAAGCGTACTTAACCTATCTAGAGATCCTAAGACCCACCTTCCAAGAGGGGAGAAATCCCGAGTGCCTTTTTCCCCATATTTCAGAGGCACGTACACTTGAGACTTCGCCGCTCTAGGGGCAATGAGTATTACTAGTGTCGATTTAAACACTATGGGGACATAGAGTTCCCGACCAATCGGGACCACCCTTCTCATAGGCATTGGCAACCTGAGCCAAGCCCCCACTTTCCACCCCCACACTCACACTTCCTTGTGTGTCCTAATTACTACCACAAAAGTTGTTCAACATAAAAGTTCCTTGATTAGATTCCGATTCACAATATTCGTTAAGACAACCCTTCAACCAGTATTGCAAAGCGGCACCAAGACAGAGTTCTAGTAAAAATTCTACTCAAACTTATTCATTAAAATTCCAATGTTCTGGAGGTACAACATCCCCCCTCCAGCTAGAGTTTACTCCTCCCATTTGTCGCCTAGCTACCCATACAACTAGGTATGTCCACCACGTAGAAAGCACGACATGGACATTCCCACCGCATAGAAAGCAAGACCTGGGTTCCCACCGCATAGAAAGCAAGTCGTGGGTATCCACCACATAGAAGGCAAGTCGTGGATTCAAGAGCCCTTAACATGGAACTCTGCCCCCTATGATCAGTAGGGGGATCAGGACTAGTTCAACATTGGAAAGAGAATGAACATGCCGAGCTAAATTTTCCCTAGCAGACATTCTTTCCTATTGCAAACATTATATCCATCTACCATTCTTTCCTACTTAAACTTTAATATACAATTGAATTCAAATGCCGAGGTTTCCGTCGGATTTCTCCAACATGTTTAGGGTATGTTCATTCCTAGCTAATCGTATGCAATGTTAATTAAACAACTTGAATAAAAATGTGACCTACCTCCTCCATTTCCTCGTCAATGGCCCGTGAGATGGCCGGTGCTTGTTCGTCCATGGGAGCTTTTCCTTTTCCATTCACATTGCTCGTTCCCGCCTCGCGGTCGTGGGCACTACCAAAGCGAGTTCTCTTAATCGGAGCCATTTAGTATACTCACTACTTTAAATGATAAACTTGGAGAAAAGAGCTAATGTCCGAGAGCATCATAACAATCCAAATGATAGATTAGAGTCTTTGAACAATCCCCCTTATACAAGAGTGTTAGATTTTTCCATCGAGACATAGTAATTTTATGGATAATACTTTACTTGTCCTATGGGAACCGGCTCTAAAGTTAATCACTTGGCTTAGATGATTAAGAATTTCAGAATATTACTAATTAAATTACAAGAGAGATGAATTAAGCAAGCACAGTCACTTTCCTAATGCAATTAGAAAGATGCAGAATTCCGCATGCATAGGTGAGAGAAAATTCTCTTCTTAGTGGCTTAATGATGGATTAATTTTACCTTAATCACATCTTAATGTATGAGAAAATTGAATCTACCTTAGTTACACCAATATTGTGTGGTAAAAGAATGAATTTCATCAAATCTACATTATTACCGGCTTGATAATTAATTACTATGCTGCCTAGAGAGAGAATTCTCTTCTAATCATGTATTAATCATTGATTAAGAGTGATGAATGGCTGCATAATTAGCTATTGGATGATGATTATGTAATAGAATATTGATATGGTAAAATTAGAGAGGAGCTATTGAGAATTATAGCTAGAATTAAGCATAGTAGATGAAGAAGTGAGAGACTGATGAAGAGGTTTACAGACGAGCATAAATTAAATCATGATTACCGTGATTACGGATTGAAATCCTCTCGATTTCTGATCCAAATGAGTTCTCAAGACGAGAATCCGGCAGCACTTCCCTCCTTTGCTTCTCCTCCAAAAACTGTGTGTGCCGGCAGCACCTCCCCAAGGTGTGTGTGTGTGTGTGTGTGTGTGTGTGTGTGTGTACTGGGTATGTGTGTGAGCATGTGTGTGTGTGTGTGTGAGCACACTCTTAAATAGGCTCCTCCAAGCTGAAAATCGACTAGCCTTGCTAATTGCATCTGAGTGAGCTCTCACATCATGCATGGCAGGTCTAGTTTCCTGCCTACCAAGTGTCCAGTTAGCTAGTCTAACTGGCTCTCACACTCACTCTCAAGCTTGGAAACTCTCCCACAACTCCCACAAGACAAGAGGGCTTCCCCTAGCTGCTAAAGCTCGCTCAGAGTGTCCTAGAACCTGTTCCCACACAGCCTCGAGTCCCGGTGCCTTCCCGCACAACTTTAGGAAAATTTGATTTTTGGTTAAAACGGGCCATACGAGTCGGATTTTAATGCCGTAAATTGCTATACTAAGCTCTAACTAAGGCGTATTGGTCCGAGTACCTGCCATAAAAATGCATTTTTTCAAATTCGGGATACGGGTGCAGTTTTTCGAGACGATCAAACCTGGACGGGTCGGGTGACCAAAAACTTACTATTTTTGGAATTTTTTTATAAAAATTATTTTAATTTACATTTCGAAGCTTTAAAAAATTATAAACATCATGGCATTGACAGAATTCGAAAAACTGTTAAAAATAGTAACTTTTTCCATTATGTTCATTTCATGGTACAAGGGTGCTCTTTTTGGTCGGGGTCAGAGACCTTACATATGCTATGATGTGCACAATATTTCCCACTCACTTTGTATAAGGTCTTGGGCTCATTGGGAGTTCCAAAGTTGGATATGCTAGCTAGGAGGCTCAAACTTAAACCCATAGTAGAAGGGCTTGTGGTGAAAGTCTTTATAAGGAAGCCTTTATGCAAAGAGGCTTCATTCTTCAGTATCCACTCTTGAGGATCCAAATTTTGAGAGGAATCGTAGCATAGCCTAATCAACCCACATTTAGCACAATTAACTTGATTAGAGTGATACCGGGGAGCCAAATGTGGGGGGGGCATCGTAGCATAGCCTAATCAACCCAAGACCAACAAAATTATCAATCCTAGGAAGCAAGAGCATCGAATGTATCGAATGAGAGGATTCAAGAGTATGCTCATCCAATGCAATAGAGATTAGCCATGAATCGCTAACTCTAATCACATCATCAACCAAGCATCTCCTACACACATTAACCCCATCAAAGTTCGACTTACCATAGACTTGAAACCCAGAGCACACTAATGATAATCACACACTAATTGCATTGGTGTTGGCCTCTCCAATCACTAGATGCCAATCAACGCACCTCATCAAAAGCTATATTCACAAGGTGAATGGTGCTAGAGTTTCATAAAACCCATCCACACACAAGCAAACAATAAGAAACATACACTAATTACAAGATTAAGAACCAACTTAATCAACCTAATTAGAGATGTTAAATGTCGCAAATTGAATGCTCACACTTTTTTGCTTCATTGTTTCGTTTTTTAGCACTTTTTTATTTCTTCCAACATGAGATGCTAATGGCAGATGGACTAAAGGACTAAAGCCTAATCATAGCCCTAGGTCATGTTAAAAATGAATGGAGTATTAAGACTATCACTAAGAGTGTAGGACTAATGAGAAATGAACCTACATTAATCTAAGGTCAAGGCCAATTACCTATGATTATCATACATAAAACCAAATTTTTTGATGAGTTAATATTCACAAAGCAAAGTGTTGAAACTTTAGTATGCCTAGCTTTTGAACATGAAAGAACCATAGCTTAGAAGCAAAAATTTACTTAAGCCAAGCATAGAGAATGGAGAGATGATGGCAAAACAGCGAAATCATGGAAGGATTTCACCTATTCGTGCTCTTTTGAGCATCCTTGAGCAATCATCCACTTTGTGTAGAGAAGTCTGTTGATCTTTTTATTACAACCCCAGCTGATTGAAGCTCAGTGTAAACACAAACTCCAAAGGCCTTTTATTGAAGTCCAAAAGTACAACAAAAAACAATAATGAAAACCTAAAGCTAGGGTCTTCAATACCCAAATATGCCAAAGGGAAAAAACCCAAGGGAAATAAATGCCTTTGGTTATGCACATGATGCTCTTTAGTAGCAAATGCATGCATACATATCAACAATGAGAAAGAATGAGCTTCTACATAAGCACATTTTACAATTTTTAGAATCTCTCATGCATGATTCAAAAGTTGATTAAGTGTTACCTCACTTGAAATATGGAATTTAAAACAAGCCAAGAGCTAAAAATAATACAATTTTGATGAGATGAAGTGGCTCTTCAAGCCAGATTTTTCAATATAAAGCTCCAAACAAGTTGGCTAAACACTACGTCAAATTTTTAGAGCAATTTATGAGCTAGAGATGATTGCAACTTGTTGAAATGAAAATGAGTGGCTCTCAATAGCCAAATTTTGTAATTGAAAGCTCTCAAAAAAGTTGGGTAAACACTTAGCTCAAATGAAAGCATTTTCACTTTATACCAAGCTATGAGCTAGCATGTATACAACTTTTAGTCAGAAGAAGTGGAATGGCTCTAACTAGCCACATTTTGCAATATATTGCAATGATGACCCCTTCTTGGATCAATGAAAGTTTTTGTTGTCCACAACCCTTCAAAACAATTCAATGTTAATGCTTTTAAGCATTTAGAGTTTCAACACAAGCACTAATGGAATTCACAATCAATCACAAACCCGAATTTTATTGCTCTCTCATGGTCGTTCAAAGAAGCTTCATTTTGGTGCCCTACATGGTTTTACATTAATATCGAGCACTTAAATGCAGCAAGCAATACCAAGCCCAAACTTTAATGCACACTCTCAACCAAGCACCAATTTACTCTCAATGTAGCTCAAGATGAATCTCACATGCTTTTCAAAAAGATCTTGACATTAAGTATAATGAAAACTTCAAATCAAGCTAAACACTAAACCATGCACAAGGCAAATTATTGATGCAAGTAAGGTCATTTGTGCATAGTCACAATCAATGCCCATACAGTACTCGTACCTAGCACAAATGGCATATATTGCAATGAGAGAGAGAGCATATGTATATTTCATCTCTTTCAAAGCAATCAACCTAGTCTGGTGTCATTAGTCATTACCCTTTGAAAAAGATCACTTACTAGTGCATGAAAAATTTATCATTTAAATCAAACACTAGACTATGCATAAGCCAAAATAGTTTGTGCAATGAAGTTCAACTATGCATAGGAGTGCTCACAGTAACTTTATACACGTGACATACATATCAGAGAAATGAGTATAAAAACTCCCCTCGAGTTGATAGAGTCACATCGATCATGGTTTTTGCTACTACAAGTGTTTTTTTTCACAAGATCCAAGAATTATTTTCTCTCGCTTCTCAACTCTCGAGTTTGAGTCAAGGCATAGTTTCCTCAATGGAATTGCGAATTTTGCATATTGATATTTACCCTCACTCCTCTCAATCGACCCATGGAGGAACACATTTCTTTTCAAGACAGGGAAGTGGCTAGGTGGGAACAACACTTGAAATAAAAGATTTATTTCCTTCTTTAAAAACAATAAAATATTTTGTGTTTCTGTGTCGGCTGGATCTGCGAGGGGCTGAGAGAGAGAGAGAGAGAGAGAGAGAGAGAGAGAGAGAGAGAGAGAGAGAGAGAGAGAGAGAGAGAGAGAGAGAGAGAGAGAGAGAGAGAAAGAGAGAGAGATGACTAATGAACGATGCACTTGCCAAGTGGATTGTGAAATCGGTCTTGCAGCACATGGTGTCAGATAGAAGGAGCCAATGGTGGTCATGACGTGGGTTCAATGGGTGACTGGGTAGGCTTGTGTGTAATGAGGTAGTGCTTGCAAGTCAGTATGACCTCGTGAGAAGCTAGGTGTTGTTGTAGCGCAAATGTCGGGTAGCAAGAGGTTGTGTGGCGTGCACTTGAGCCTGGACCCAAAAGTCTCATGGCAACAACCGATGAACGAGATCTACGGTGCACTCAATTTTTAGGTGTGTGTGTGTGTGTGTGTGTGTGTATGTTCCTGGGTTTGTGTTTTGCTTGCACCTGTTGCAGGCTAGAGCAATGATGGAGGGTGGTGACGAGCAAATCTTGCGAGTGAGCAACCCCGGCAATTGGTTTTGCAAGCGGTGATGGGCAGGCCCTGAGTATTAGAAGCGAGTGTGTGCACACTCAAGGACTTGTGGTTGGTTGTGTACTTCCGCCAAATTGGGTGTACAAGCACCCCAAGCAATGGCTTGAATTGGCTTGCATGTGGGGTCAACCTAGAGATTTATGTTGAGAAAGACAAACGGTTGTTATCGAGCGGACGAGGCAAGTGATGGGACCTCATGGCAAAATAGAATGAGATGAGAGTGCATGTGGGCTAGGGTTTTTGGTGGTATGCCTGCAACAAAAATGAGCAAAGAGGTCTAATTCAGGGCCGAGCCAAGCAAGTCGATGCTGGCACAGCATGTGTGTGAGTTTTGAAATTGCACTTTTTATTTTTATTTTTATTTTTTAAAACTCTCACTTAGAGCATGTTCACGCTCAAAACAAGCTTGGCACTGTAATGGGTGTCATTGGGCACATCAAGTGCATGCACATTTCTCATGATGATGCACACACCACAAAATTAAACCAATTAATCATAATTGATTCTTAAGTATCATGCATGATATCCTTTCAAGTATCCATTGCTTTTGCACAATTGTAGACACATAAAATTTTGATGCATTTTTTTCTTTTTAAACTTGCGAAGCCATGTTGAATAATTTGGCAGTTCATTTCAATGGTCATGCATGAATCTCCATCCACTCAGCATCATTGGAGAATTCCTCAGCCACAAATTCAAGCG
Organism: Adiantum capillus-veneris; assembly: GCF_014529385.1. Taxonomy (NCBI): domain Eukaryota; kingdom Viridiplantae; phylum Streptophyta; class Polypodiopsida; order Polypodiales; family Pteridaceae; genus Adiantum; species Adiantum capillus-veneris. The sequence goes on from NC_140957.1 coordinate 48,756,627, forward strand.
AGTTCTTTCATGTAGCAACAAATTGAATTGGAAATGTCCTTTAATGTTACCTATGCACCAATACTCATATGCAAGCTCGAACTCATTTCCTTTTCCAGTCAAAAAACGACTTTGAATCATGCATCGTATACGCAAAATGTAAGGAAAAAAATGTTTTATAAATTTGCAAGACCATACATATAATCATTGCAATCTCGATTGCTCATGTCCCATATTAGTTTTTTTCTCATTATGGTCTTTAAGACTATGCACACTTGATTATGGCAATCATGACTACACAAATTAATACATGCTTTTACAATCTCCAATCAATCTAGCATAAATATGCACATAATAGTTCAAATTTTGCCCAATTTTTTGGCATTTAGGCTTATCCAGTGATTGAATTAGACTAGCATACACATCAATTACATGATTGCACACTCACTTAACATCAATTCCATCAATTTATATGCATGCACACACTCAAGATTAGATGCACACACACTTGAATTTTTTGACAGTTTTTTTCTTTTTGGTGCATTACACACACAATTATTTTTATGCACACACATGAATTTTTTATGAGAATTAAGCAATATCTTGACACAGACAAAGTTCATTAGTCAAAATTTGACCATCAATTTCATTCCAAGTGAATCAAATTAGGTGTAAAGTGTAGGTCAATTGATTTACACACCTAATTTTAGCAAATAATTAGCAACATTGAACCACATGAATCAATCAAGAATTGACATGAGCACGTGAGTGCACTTACATCGTAATCACACTCCAAGCTATTCCTTTGCTCCATGCAAAGATGCATCATTGCACACACAATCGGCTCCAAAATTGACCATCGTAGCTAGGCCAAAAATCAAACACTCAAATCATCAAATTAGGCATAAATTAGCACAATTAACTTGATTAGAGTGATTATTCCACCTCTTATAAAGGGATTATCATACATTACACATCAAATGTTAGTGGTTAGCTTAGCAAAGTTAGTAAAAAATTAGTAGAATTAGCATGGAATTAGTATAATTAGCATGGAAATGAAGCAAAATTAGTAAGGATTAGTATGAAATTAGTGAAATTGGGGGTTTGGGGTATTCATAACTCAACAATTAGCTTCAATTACTTGCACAAACATCATCAAATCAAACCAAAATTGAGTTACACACTCAAAACCGATGAAATTAGTAATGAAATGACACCATTCTAAACATCCTATACTCACTAGCTTAGGTTATCTATCCCCGACAACGGTGCCAAATCTTGGGGGGAATTGTAGCATAGCCTAATCAACTCAAGACCAACAAAATTATCAATCCTAAGATTGGCAACCCAGCTCAGGCATGGAAGCATGAGCATCGGATGTATCAAATAAAAGGATTCAAGAGTATGCTCATTCAATGCAATAGAGATTAGCCATGAATCGCTAACTCTAATCACATCATCAACCAAGCATCTCCTACACACATTAAGCCCACAGAAGTCCGCTCATCCAATGCAATAGAGATTAGCCATGAATCACTAACTCTAATCACATCATCAACCAAGAATCTCTTACACACATTAAGCCCACCGAAGTCCGACTTACCACAGACTAGAAACCCAAAGCACACTAATGATAAGCACACACTAATTCCATTGGTGTTGGCCTCTCCAATCACCACATGCCAATCAAAGCACTTCATCAAAAGCTATACATACAAGGCGAATGGTGCTAGAGTTTCATAAAACCCATCCACACACAAGCAAACAATAGGGCACATACACTTACAAGATTAAGAAACAACTTAATCAACCTAATTAGACATATTAAATATCACAAATCAAATGCTCATAGAAGAGTAGGAGTGGTTAATAATTAAGAAGTCATCATACACACTCAAATCTAGAATAATGAGAAGGTGAAACTACTTCATGACATAATGGAATAGAAGAATTAAGACTAATGAGAAAGTAGAGATTAGATGAAGAATGCTTCTCTAATTACAATGGATTAGCACTAGCCTCTTAAGCATGGGCATTAAGCTCAAGGCTAGGCCATCCATAGAGTGAACACTCAAGACAGAGGGAGAGCTCGCAAAAGTGGATCCTCAAGAGTGGATACTCAAGAATGAAGCCTCCTTGCATAAAGGCTTCCTTATAAAGGCTTTCACCACAATCCCTTCTACTATGGGTTTAAGTTTGAGCCTCCTGGTTAGCATATAAAACTTTGGAACTCCCAATGAGCCCAAGACCTTATACAAAGTGAGTGGGAATATTGTGCACATCCATAGCATATCTCCCGCTTGGTGCATATTCGGTGTAGCCTGTGTTAGCTACTGCTAACAGTGTCCCATAATTGGCACTTTCATTAGGTACTCTTTCTTTGTTTCTCCCAAGCACTCATATTGCATGGCAAGTACTTCAAGTTTAATGCTCAATTCCAATAAGAGCGTATACCAAAGACACTTTTTTCCCACTAGGTTTTTTTCCTTTGGTCATCCAAATTCTAGACCCTAATCTAGAAATACATCATCTTCTTGTATAAATTCCTTTCATCAACAATAAGGAAATGGCTACCCATAACAATCAGCAATGCATTGGAGCAAGATCTATGAATCTCAAGCATGCTTGTCAAAATCAAATCTTAATCTTCAATGACACAACAAAGCTTCAACACAAACAATGGCACATCAAAGAATGACCTACAACCACTAGCAATGACAACCTCAACAAGAGAGCTATCATCAACAATCAGAAGGAGCTCACAACGTGCTTCAAACTTAGTGCAACATTGCAAAGAAATAGCATTGCTATAGAACTAAACCAAAGTTTATCCTCAAGTCAACGACCCAAAGGGCTCAATTTTTGAAAAGGTAGGCAATGACAACAACCATCTCCAATACTAAAAGTGACAGAAACAAAAGAAGAATGCACAAAAAATGCAAAGTTGCCTCAAAAATTGAAGTCCAATTATGCATCGACAAGACACAAAAGATATGAAGCACTCAAGGAAGGAAAGAGCGTCATCCACAACAAAACACTACTAAGCTAAAGACCAATCTTAAAGACAAAGTTGAAGACAAATGTTTGACAGCAAGACTGCACATGCTTGTGTCAAGAGATGACACGAGCTAGGAAGGGGGAATGTTAGCAGACTAACCAAATGGGTGCCCACCTGGTTGGACACGTAGCCGAGCACCACATTTATACTCTATTATTTTTTAGAGCTAGAATAGCAATACCCTATGTAACACTAGGTTGGTAACCTAACAGGACATAAAAGTGTCCTTTCAGGGTTTTGAAAAAAACCTCCAAAACCATAGTAGATCCACTCATTTTGTAAAATCCTTTCATGAGGTTATAGTTCAAGGCCTACTACACATGGAAAAAATAAGAAACTTGTAAAATTTCTCATCTTTTGGTCACACCAAGCCTCCAAAGTTGATGGACAAGTGAATTTTCATCAAAACAGTCATTTCTTACGTTTTGTTGCATAAAAATAAGATTAGGGATTTTCGTAGGACTTGAGATAAATTCACTAGTTAACTTCAATGGGTTGGTGATCAGAACATATGATTGCTTCTCACTCACTATTTTTTGTTTTGCCAAAATAAATAGGTACAAAAAAGTTGAATTTTTACCATTCTGCAAACCTATCATCAAAGTTTCTATAGCCACGCTCAATACAAATAATATATGCATGTTTTCTTAGTTCCCTATTGTCCTTTATGTTCATAAGGAGCCATGGAGCATGTCAAAAGAATAATACATCTCTTACCAAGGGGAATCTTGGGGACAAAGATGAAGTGTTAAATACAGCAAACATGAAAAAACTGGGTTGAACATTATGAGTTGTATAATCCCATAGAAACTATTCAATATCTAGCCAAATTTGATCCTTATGACTAGATATGGTTACTACCTACAAAATTCATGTAGTTGTCACAAGAAACTAACAATATTGAAAAAGCTATACTTGATATACTAGAATGTTTCGTTTTCTTCCACAATTGAAAAAATCAACCATCGTTGTGTACTATGCAAAATAGGGTATTAGGTGCCCCAAAACTCAAGGAATGTTAGCTTTATGTTACAATATGCGACATAGAAAATCAAAAATGAATTTGGATATCATGAAATCCACCAAAAAAATCATAGAAGAGCTAAAATTGGCTAAAAAACTGGATTTGACAATTTTTGTAATTTGGTTATAACTTACAACTTTAATATTTATTTCTCCCTAGAAGCATCAGGACATGTTGAGGACTACTAAAGATAGTTCTCTAGCATTATAGACCTCACAAACATGAATTCTAGAGTGGTATAGTTGCAAAAAGTTGAAAAAAGCCAAAAACAAGACCCGTTTTTTCACACAGTTTAGGTTGTGAAATGTTGTGCAAGGACAATGTTAAAGATGGAATTGATATTCCAAAAAAATGTCGAGTTTTTTTCAACTCATGAGACAACTTTATAGATAGATAGCACCTCAAAATCCATTTTGAAACTCTTGACATAATTCAAGGAAAATGGTCACTTCACAGGACATAAAAGTGTCCCATTACCAACCTAGTGGTAAATCCTGATTTCAGAGTAGCGGGTCGATTCCCTGAGTTGTAATACTGTCATGATATTTGTAAAGGTCCATGTGAATCGACCATTGGCCATTTAGAAACCCTAGCTATAAAGGTCAATAACTTTGATGTGAAAGGGAGGCTTATCTTTTGGAGAAGAAAGGAGCTCTGAAAATGTACGCTCAAGCTACGAAGCTGCTCCAACTTGTAATCGACTTTTCTAATGATTGGCTAATGCGATTTTGATTTCAAAACTTGCATTATGTTCCTCTCTCTTTGCTCGCTCATTCAAGTGTAAGCTTTGTCAGTTTTGTTGTGGCTCGTGATTATGCATTAGTGAGTCTTAATTGCAAATTTGAGTGCTTAAATCACTATCTTTTGACGTTTTGACCATAGGAGATTGTTCATAGATTATAGGGTGACAATTCTGGTATGTTTTGTTGTAGTTTTCAGGACCTTTTTCATGATGGATTGTGATTTTGGTACCTTGTCGGATTGCAACCAGATTTGGTACGATAGTGCCCCTAGGTGTCCTAGACCTCCTCCTAAAGTTTTGTTGCATTTCATGTCTATTTGAGTTCCAAAATGGTGTGATGACCTAGAGCGGTGAGAAAGAACGTAGACAGATTTTTCAATCATTGAGTGATTGATTTGTATGTTGAGTTGGTGTGCTTGCTTTTTAAATTCACTTCTTGAGATTGACAACCTCAAAAAGTCTCTGTGCCCCCATCCAAATCACTTCCCTGAGTATTGAATTTATGTTAGTGCCACATAGCTATGCTATAGACATCCATCGCAACGACCCTCTAGCACATTATCGGCTCTATGCACAAGGTGCAACCAATATGGTTGATGTTTTTTGTGGTTAGCAAGTACCTCAATGAAGGGGATATCTTATTTAAACACCCAAGAAAACTCAGTATGACTATCTTCTTTGGGGTGTTAGACATATTTCTCTTTTGTTCATAGAGAGATAAGATTATTTCAAGCTCCAATTGTGAATAAGATTCCAACTTGAGGAGATCTATTGTTTAATTGCAACATCTTTTGTGTCTCTAGGAGTGATATTTTCAAGGGTATAACCCAACTTATACACAATCACTTCATAGGTGTTGAGGGTCATGGTTTGATCTCATCACAATTGTACTTTCAAGGAACGAAGTCCACAACCTATCAAGGGTTATTGGACAAGTTCAACTTTCAAAGTTGATTCCAATCACTATTAGACATGGTAGACTATGTTGGTCATCGTTGACTACTAGGGTTATTCAATACTACTTGTTTTTTCACTAATCTCTAATTTAGTGTTTTATAGGTCAAATACATAGCATTTTTAACTATGATTTTTGGTCATGTGCACTTGACTACATGTAAGTGAACTCTATGTTCAACCTTCAAGGACGCATATGATTTGGTTTTATTTCATTTTTGAATAGGCTTTGATTGACTTTTCTAAGTAGGATGTATAAGCTGGACTAATTTCATCCATTTTTCTCTCTGGAACATGACAAGGACATATAGGAGCAAAGAATTTTGGGCCGTAGTGTCCCAGATACATTTTTGCATTATGCAGTTTTGGACCTACATGGTAGGATTTTGTAAGGAACATGTTGTCACAAGAGGAGAAACATGGTCTAGGAGCTCATGGAGTTTGGTTTAGCCAAGTGTGGAGCAAGGTTTATGAGGACTATTACGGGTGCCCGTTATTTCAATTATATGTCACAACAGAGTCCTTAGGAGCTGGTCACATCCGTTTGTTAGATCATTATGAGCACATTGTATCATGAACAATTTCAATGGGCTAGAAATTGTTGGATACCTAGTAAGACTTGTTACAAGTATTGTTGAGAAACTTTAACGAATAGTTGTTCACACATGTAGCAAGCTATGTTTTGTTAATGAACATCTTTCATTTGGTACCTAGATGTGATTGATTTTTCACATTCTACTATGGTCCAAATATGTTAGCATGTCTTTCACATGGAAAGTATTTAGTTATTTCTTTATAGGTTGTGAGTATAACATTAGCCATAAGCATTAGCAAGTATGGTCATGGACATGTAGTTTTGGATCCATTTTTGCTAAATGCATGCACACTAGGTGTTATGGACCCTCATGTTTAACAAAGTCTAATTTGGAGCAGCATGCAAATTCCATAAATTGATAGCTTCTAAAGCATTGCACACTCTATGTGCAATATTTCTACGAGATTAATTGTGGGTCTACCAATCACCAATAGAAGTCATGACTTGGCTTGGGTGCGGGTGCTTGTAGATAAGTTGACTAAATTTTTTATAGTTTATTTAATCCACTTTTTCTATCTCTCATGTTCACCAAGTTGGTTGTTCATAACATTGTTCATTACTCAACAATGTTGCAAGGAATTATGATCCCTATTCACAAGTCATTTTGGATGACTTTTTGTAAATGATGAGAAACACACCTCAGTATTGCCAGTCATCCAAAGAGGATAGATAGATTACAAGTGTTAATCTTGTGCTAAATGATATGCTAAGCAAGCAATCAAATTGGAAAGGTTATCTCTCTAGTTGGAGTTTGCTTACCATGAGGCAAAGCATGTTGCAACTAAGTTTAGTTCCTTCATGTTTCGATTAGGTTCTCAACCCCAATCACCAGTTATGGTGGGGTTGTTTACTGATGAAGAATGATGACAAGTCAAAGACTTCAACTTTTTTCATGAGTTATGTCAGCATGTATCTTTCAAGAAAAGTGAGATGAGGTATCTTTTTAGACACCTCTTAGTTGTGTTAAGTAATTTAGCATACTCTAGTGAGTTATAAATAGAGTTTACACATTGTGTTGGGTATAGACAGGTTACACAAAACGGTTGCAAAGGGACAACACTGTGGAAAATCAAGATGTTCTTCTTGATTTCATTGAACCTCCTACCGAATCATGTTTCGGTCAAAGGGACAGCTAGATCTGGGAAGGATGCCAGTGTGGAAGACATTAGTATTCTTATGAAGATATCATCACTTTTGTTTTTGAGGAAGAAAACGCTTCTCCAAGGGGGGAGTAATGTCAGGCCTGAGTTACGTAAGACCGGGTAGGCCAAGGGCCGAGACGGACATGCGATAAAGGGGGTCCTATAAATAGCAAGGCCAAGGGCCAATGTAGGGCATGGTTGGGTGGTGATTGCATGTGCCAGTCCCCTCTGTCTCATAACAAGTGCATGCCAAAACATGTAGGAGTATTTCCATGGATGCAAAGCAATCTAGCTTCATTTAAAATTCAAGATGTGTAATAGATTTCTCTACTTGGAGACCTTAGTTATGCAATCATCAATGCAACACAAGGAAAAGATATGGTGCCACAAAGGACATGCACAAGGAGGCCTTCTTTGCAAAGCATGTGGCATTAATCAAGATGTTGACACATGCAAAGAAATCCATAACAAGATTTTGAGACATGGCTTGCAAAAGGAGACACCCAAGAGATGTAGGGATTTTTAGCTCTAGGTTTCTTTCACTGGATTCAAACTAAGGACTTCTATCTATATACAATTTCCTATGATTGCATTTTGAACGTACATGCATTATGTTGGCCATTGTTAACGTGGGCTCGCATATTTGTGAGGAAATTGTTGGTCACAAAGATATTGAAAAAATAAGTTTCTGTTTGGAAATGCTTTATATAGTGTGTATACCAATTGTGGTTTAATTTTGAAAGCATAGCAAGTTCTTGATAAGATTCATGTCTAGGTCTTGGAATGCATTGACATCAGCATGCCCTTGGGCTATGAGAAACAATTTGTACCAAGGTAGTAGGACCTACAAATCTTGTTGGTCATTATGTATGCAAAGTGTATTGTACTTCTTAGAGCACAAGTAGCCAATGACAAGCTTCTTATGTATGGCACCGCTTCTTGGAATGCTTTCATTGTAGTATATACTCAAAATAAGCAAGGCCAATGTATCATGAGTGCATTGTCCTCTTTGAGGTGGCCTATGCATGTTTTATGATTAGAGTTGTTGGCAAGGGAAAGCAAATGCATGCTAAGATTTATGACTTAGGGTGGTTCTCTTGTGGATACATGCCCATTGCTTATGAAATCACCAATACACCACAAAGGAAAAGATACAATGTCACAAAGAGCATGCACAGTGTTACCATATGCTAGGACCACAGGGCACTTTTTCCCCTTGATAGAAGATTTCCCCCCCCCCCCCCCCCCCCAACTTGTATATATGCCCATCATTCTTGGGCAAGCCTTGTCTTTGTATTGGCACACTCAATAATAATATTACCTACGTTTTGTGCTCTTGTGCTTCTCCTTCATTTTATCCATCTTTACATGCATTCATGCAACTGTATTTCCAATAATTGGTATCCAAGTAGGCTTTGATATACAAGGTAGCATTGCCAAACCCTTATGTGTTAGACCAGCCGGGTAGACAGACATGCGAATAACCTCCCAACCATCCTATATATAGGCCCCTGGCCCTCTTCCATATATAGACCCCTTTACTGCATGTGTGTCCATCACATTGCCCGGGCCGTGCCCGTCTAGTCCTACCCTTGGCATGACATTACTCCCCCCTTGGAGAAGCGTTTTCGTCCTCGAAAACACAAGTGGTGGTATCTTCATAAGAACACTAATGTTTTCCACCGTGGCATCCCTCATGGATCCAACGGTTCGTTGAATCGGAACCCGGTTCATTGGGAGGTTCAATGAAATCAAGAGTAACGTCTTGATTTTCTACATTGTTGTCCTTGTGCAACCATCTTGGTTAACCGACTCATAATCAAAAGAGCGTGAAGGCCCCATTTAGCACTCACTTGAGAATGCTAAAAGAGTTATCACAACTAAGAGGTGTTTAAATGCATACCCAGGTTTCAGACTTTTTGAAGGTACTGGAATGTGCAATATAACCTCGGCTCATCTTTCCATGAAAGTACTATGCTGACATATTCATCAGCAGCAACCAAGTCCCTGACCTGCGGTGGTTTCTTGCCAATATTCAACCTCATCCAAACTGATGATTAAGGTTGATAACTTGATAATAACAGGCAGAGACTAGAACTAGCCGTAACATGCCTTTCATCATAGGAAGCAAACTCCAAACCAGAAAGGTCACCGATCTAGTTGTTTCACTTCTTGCTAACGTATGCACTTAGCATATCCTTTAGCGTGCTTTACTAACGTATGCACTTTGCATATCCTTTAGTACCAAATAGAATGCTTGTAAGCTGCCCATCCTACGCGGGATGAATAGCAACAATAAGAGTGAGATGCTTTCCCCCAACCACTTACAGACAATCGCCCACGACTGACGACAAACTATGACTCAATCATTGAGTATCCAGCCATATACTCGATATGGAATGGAGACAATCAACTAGGTTGAAATCAGATTGGAGTTTCAAGCAGCCAATCACAAACACCCATACGCAGCCATCACCTTGTATGGCAGGGTGTAAACTCATACTAAATCTGCAAGAGAGATTGCACTGGCAGTGCAAAAAATTGCAGAAACAATAATGTCCATGAATTTGCATGCCGCGCCGAATAAATTTGTGTTAAACACTAGGGCCCATAACACCTAGTGTGCATGCATTTAACACAAACATATCCAAACCGCAATTCCATGACGAGACTTTCCACGGTACGTACGTGAAAGTCTTGCAACAAATTTGGACCATAATAGAATGTGACAACCTAATCACACCTAGGTACCAACCATGAGACATTCTCATGAAGATAGCATATTTTGGAACAAAAGTTGGACCATAACAGAATGTGACAACCCAATCACACCTAGGTACCAACCATGAGACATTCTCATGTACATAGCATACTTAGCTATATGTAAAAACGACCCTCCATTAAGGTGGTTTCACAGCACTTGTAATCGTAACAAGTTTGTACTTAGTACCCGACAAGTTTTGGCCACCCACTGAAATTGCTCCTGATACTGTGTGCTTAAAATGGTCGAACCAATGGATGCGACCGGCACCTAGGGACTTTGTCGCGACACATTGGTAAAAAGTTGGCGTCAGTGTCAGTCCAAGAGACTCATATTCTCCACATGTGGAATATGTCTCATACAAGGATATCAAGAAAAGCGACATCCATCAAGTACGAGCTGGTACTTGTGTGTGGAGGTAACTGCAAACACTCCGCGATAAGAGTGAGAGGGACCCTCATTATCATGCTCCACACTGGCTAAACTGAACTCCTTGAGTTCCTAGACCATGTTGTATCCCATGTGACAACATGTGCCAAATCGAACCCTACAACTAGGTTCGTAACAACATAAGGTGTAGTGGACGCTACGGTCCAAAATACTCTGTTCCAACATGCCCTTGGCATGGCTTTGGAACATTCAAGCGTATGTATATGACTTGCACTGGAAATCGTGGGTGTTGCTTGCGCAATCCAACCCCTTTGGTTAACATCTATGTAGTCAAACCCCTTGGTAAGACCCTCTGTAGAAACTGCTCAACTAGTAGGCAACGATAACCAACATAGTTAACCGTGTACATAATGATTGGAATCAACTCGAGAAGTTGAATTCGTCCATGAATTTGCATACCACACAGTAGCAGACGAATTCAACTTCTCGAGTTTATTCCAATCATTATGTACACGGTTAACTATGTTGGTTACCATTGCCTGCTAGTTGAGCAGTTTCTACAGAGGGTCTTACCAAGGGGTTTGACTACATAGATGTTAACCAAAGGGGTTGGATTGCGCAAGCAACACCCACGATTTCTAGTGCAAGTCGTATACATACGCTTGAATGTTTCAAAGCCATACCAAGGGCATGTTGGAACAGAGTATTTTGGACCGTAGCGTCCACTACACCTTATGTTGTTACGAACCTAGTTGTAGGGTTCGATTTGGCACATGTTGTCACATGGGATACAACATGGTCTAGGAACTCAAGGAGTTCAGTTTAGCCAGTGTGGAGCATGATAATGAGGGTCCCTCTCACTCTTATCGCGGAGTGTTTGCAGTTATCTCCACACACAAGTACCAGCTCGTACTTGATGGATGTCGCTTTTCTTGATATCCTTGTATGAGACATATTCCACATGTGGAGAATATGAGTCTCTTGGACTGACACTGACGCCAACTTTTTACCAATGTGTCGCGACAAAGTCCCTAGGTGCCGGTCGCATCCATTGTTCGACCATTTTAAGCACACAGTATCAGGAGCAATTTCAGTGGGTGGCCAAAACTTGTCGGGTACTAAGTACAAACTTGTTACGATTACAAGTGCTGTGAAACCACCTTAATGGAGGGTCGTTTCTACATATAGCTAAGTATGCTATGTACATGAGAATGTCTCATGGTTGGTACCTAGGTGTGATTGGGTTGTCACATTCTGTTATGGTCCAACTTTTGTTCCAAAATATGCTATCTTCATGAGAATGTCTCATGGTTGGTACCTAGGTGTGATTAGGTTGTCACATTCTATTATGGTCCAAATTTGTTGCAAGACTTTCACGTACGTACGTGGAAGGTCTCGTCATGGAATTGCGGTTCGGATATGTTTGTGTTAAATGCATGCACACTAGGTGTTATGGGCCCTAGTGTTTAACACAAATTTATTCGGCGCGGCATGCAAATTCATGGACATTATTGTTTCTGCAATTTTTTGCACTGCCAGTGCAATCTCTCTTGCAGATTTAGTATGATTTTACACCCTGCCATACAAGGTGATGGCTGCGTATGGGTGTTTGTGATTGGCTGCTTGAAACTCCAATATGATTTCAACCTAGTTGCTTGTCTCCATTCCATATCGAGTAGATGACTGGATCCTCAATGATTGAGTCATAGTATGTCGTAGTCGTGGGCGACTAACTGTAAGTGGTTGGGGGAAAGCACCTCACTCTTACTGTTGCTATTCATCCCGCGTAGGATGGGCAGCTTACAAGTATTCTATTTAGTACTAAAGGATATGCAAAGTGCATACGTTAGTAAAGCAAGCTAAAGGATATGCTAAGTGCATACGTTAGCAAGAAGTGAAACAACTAGATCGGTTACCTTTCTGGTTTGGAGTTTGCTTCATATGATGAAAGGCATGTTACGGCTAGTTCTAGTCTCTACCTGTTATTCTCAAGTTATCAACCTTAATCATCAGTTTGGATGAGGTTGACTATTGGCAAGAAACCACCGCAAGTCAAGGACTTTGTTGCTGCTGATGAGTATGTCAGCATAGTACTTTCATGGAAAGAGGAGTCGAGGTTATATTGCACATTCCAATACCTTCAGAAAGTTTGAAACCTGGGTATGCATTTAAACACCTCTTAGTTGTGATAACTCTTTTAGCATTCTCAAGTGAGTTCTAAATGGAGCCTTCACGCTCTTTTGATTATGAGTCGGTTAACCAAGACGGTTGCACAGGGATAACAATATAGAAAATCAAGATGTTACTCTTGATTTCATTGAACCTCCCAATGAACTGGGTTCCGATTCAATGAACCGTTGGATCCATGAGGGATGCCACGGTGGAAAACATTAGTGTTCTTATGAAGATACCACCACTTGTGTTTTCGAGGACGAAAACGCTTCTCCAAGGGGGGAGAAATGTCATGCCAAGGGTAGGACTAGACGGGCACGGCTCGGGCAATGTGCCGGACACACATGCAGTAAAGGGGTCTATATATGGAAGAGGGCCAGGGGCCTATATATAGGATGGTTGGGAGTTTATTCGCATGTCTGTCTACCCGCTAGTCTAACATATTCGGCAGTGAAAGGACAGGGGAACTTACATGCTAATCTCCACCCAGCCATGCCCTATATAGGCCCTTGGCCTTTTAAATATAGGGACCCCCTTGATTGCATGTCCATCCTGGCCCTTAGCCTTGGCCCTTGGCCCGGACTGGTCCTACCCTTGTCCTTACATTACTCCCCCCTTGGAGAAGCGTTTTCGTTTGCGAAAACACAAGTGATGGTATCTTCATAAGAACACTAATGTTTTTACCGTAACATCCCACATGGATCCAACGGTTCATTTGAGCGGAACCCGGTTCAGTAGGAGGTTCAATGAAACCAAGAGTAACATCTTGATTTTCTACATTGTTGTCCATTTGTAACCATCTGATAGTACTGGTTCCTATACCAACCTAGTGTGTAGACTCCATTTAGAACTCTCATGAGTATGGTAAACGAGTTTATCACAACATGGGTGTACCAAAAAGAGTACCTCTTGTCACTTTCCATGAAAGTAACTTGCTGACATAACTCATCAGCCAATTTTAAGTCCTTGACTTGGCCCTCTTCTTCATCATCAGTAAACAACCCCACCCTAACGAGTGTTCAAAGTCGAAAACCGTACTTAAGCAAATTCTAGAATAGGGAGAAAATCATCTACTCAAAAATGCGTTGTGCTAATGTATGCTCTTAGCACATCCTTTAGCACAAGATTACTCTTTGGAATATGCCTATCCCCTTGGATGTCTGACAGTACTGAGGTGTGTTTCCCTCACGGTTTACAGACAGTCGTCCCAGATGACTGGTAAACGGGGAATCATAGTAGTGTATAACCATCGTGGTTAACTTGAAAAAATCTACAAACGCCCAAACCGAGCTATGATCTCTATTGGTGATTAGTAGACCCAAAAGTTATCTCATAGAGATAGTGCACATAGAGTGCACAATGCTTCATAAGCAACAACCTGAGGAATATGTATGCCGTTCCAAATCATCCTTTGCTAAACACTAGGGCCCATAACACCTAGTGTGCATGCATTTAGAAAAAACTAACTCGAGCCTGTATATCCATTATGATCCGTGCCAATACTTATTGACAGATGCGATGCACCGAGCACGCATTAAAAGGAATGTAAATAGTTCTGAAATGAAACTTTTAATTGCAATCTTTTGCAAACCTTGCTTAGATGTCTGAATCACAATAGAAGGTGAAACATTGATTACTTCTAGGTGCAGACAATGAAACTTTTTCATTAACAACTTATAGCCTTGCTATATGTATAAACAACCATCTGTAATGTTGTTTAGCAGTACTTGTACCTTAACAAGTCATTCTAAGTATCCGACAATTTCTAGCCACGAAATTGCTCCTGATACGTCGTGCTAAAAATGGTCTAGAAAACAGATGTGACCAGCACCTACGGACTTTGTCGTGACACATAAATGAAATAATGGCACCAATGTCAGTCCAGAGACTCATATTCTCCACATGTGAAATATGTCTCGAATAAGGATGGCCGAAAAAGCGACATCCACCAAGTAAAAGATGTACTTGTGTGTGAGGAACTGCAAAACACTCCGCGACTAGAGTGAGAGGGACCCTTATTATCTTGCTCCACACTGGCTAAACCAAACTCCTTGAGTTCCTAGACCATGTTGTATCTCATGTGACAACATGTGCCAAATTGAACCCTACAAGTAGGTTCGTAACAGCATAAGGCAGAAAGATAGATTGGATACTTGGCCCAAAATACTTTGTGCCGACATGCCCTTGGCATGACTCTGTAACATTCAAGCGTGCTTATACGTCTTGAAAAACCATGCAAAGTATACTAAAAATGGAATAACACCAAATCAATAGATGCATACCTGGAGATTTGAACGTAATGTTCACTTACCCGTATTCAAATGGAGAGGAGCACGTCCCCTACCTGAAAAAACAAACAGCATTGCACTGGGAAGCCTGGGTGTTGCCTTTGCAATCCAAGCTCTTGGATTAGAATCTACGTAGTCAAACCCCTTGATAAGACTCTTTGTAGAAACTGCTCAACTAGCAGATAACGGTAACCAACATAGTCAACCGTGTACAGGTTGATTGGAATCAATTTGAAAAGTGTGTTCGTCTGCTATCGCTTGGTAGATTGCGGAATTGTTTCCTTGAAAGTATAACTGGAAGAGATCAACGGCGATCCTCAATGTAGATCAAACTGTGATCCTTAATGCCTATGGGGTGATGTAGCAATCACCCGCCGGGTCTTACCCCAAAACAATATGTCCGTAGACACTCCGTAGTGCTATAGAGAGAGCAGGACATTCACACAAGTGAACTGCCTAGCTCTTGTGGACAGCCATGCTGTCTCAACTGATTGCTGCATCTATACTTCCTTTGTAGAGATCAGCTACTGTGAGTTGAAGATTGATCAAAAACTCAACTTGAGTGTCGCACTGAAAACATGTAGTGCAAAAATGACACTGTAAACATCCGTAATGACAAGACTCTTGCTTGTCCATTAACGTCGATGTATACTTCCCTGGATAGATCTCTTCAATCTTGAAAACAATCACCCAAAGAATGCCAATAGTTGGGTCTTACCCTTGGCCGGACAATGGCTCTTAGCCTGTGTGGCTCATAGCCCTTATGCAAAGTAGTGTTCAATGGACGAACCAATGAAGACTAATTTGAGTAGCATCTTAGCCACGTGTTAGCTGAGAGTTAGAGCACCTTGGCTCAGGCTAACTCACAAGCAAAACATGTATCAAAAGCTTCTTAGAAGATTTTCATTTTTCCCTTAAAGAGAGAGAGAGAGAGAGCGAGAGAGAGAGAGAGAGAGAGAGAAGAAGAGCATGCTGGGCTAAGGAACTTTCCTTAAGTTTTAGAGTGTGCACCCAAGTTGTGTGCTCTTACGCATCTTATGCCTGACTTGCAGCTTATCGTATAAGCATTCCACAAGTGTCCGGTATGACTCGCTCATTGAGAGAGGTATCACATCTTAATCTACCTTCTTTGTAGGGGTCGTGATTGTATGAAAATGACTTAGCATTGGTACGTTGCCTGTGAAATAAGTGTTGTTGTATGTTGACAGCAACCCCAAAAACAATCCAGAACGTATCTTATCCTTGACAAAGTGTCTGGTGTGAGAGCAGAAGCATTTTTCCGACGGCGGTAGAATGGAATCCACCTAGCTAGCAGGCCGTGCATACATAATTTTAAGCTCTTGGAAAAAGTGATGGCCTCAAATGTGAGAGCCACAACCATAAGGGCCTTGCACAGTTTAAACTGGTAGGGATTGTGTGAGCGAATATTCCCTAATTTGCTAGTTTCCCAAACTTGTGTGCCAATGCCCTTGACTCCAAGTCATTGGGCAGTACCTTGGCACAAGGGAGAAGCCTTGTTGCACGTAAAATTGCCAAAGCACTTTGCTTTTCACAATGACAGTCATTGCCAAGCAAAGTGTAAACATGGAAAAAGATAAGAAGAACTTAAACTTGGCTAACCGGGTAGTTGTTGCTGCAACCAGTTGTCATGAGATTCCAAAGGGAAAGCCCGTGTAAAGATGGCTCATAGCCAAATCTGCCGTGCGAGAGAAACTTGTCGCATATGGATATACGCCCTCTTGTATCATATACATCCGTCGTATACGAAATGAAATAATCTGTAAACAGTTTGCTAAAGCCTTCCCAAGTTTGTATGCTCATAGCATATGCCAAACGTGGTGAGTCACTATGCAAGGTGCATAAATAGAAGCCTTGCTTCACCTAAATCGGGTAGTGCTAATAGCCAACTGGTGTGACTACCAATAGCATGACAAAAATAATCGACCTTGTTGAGCAATTTCAAGTGAAATTAACCAGTATTGTGTGGCAAGCATCCTATGTCGGCTTGTAGAAACAGTGACAAGGAGTCGGCCATGCCGAGCAACTTGCTGCCCTCAACAAATCCAGTAATAGGCCATGCGTGTCACCTTGAGATACTGAAAAACTGGCCCTTGGCCCTGCCTTTGAAGCAAAAAGTAACTTGTGATGAGCGTGCTCCATTAAGATACTCAGGAGAAGCCATGCTTCATATAAGTATGTCTGGCCTCATTGCCAATAAATGCTATTAGCAATTGATGACATAGCAAAAAGAGTCGACCTTGTCGAGCATGCATAAAAAATTGACCGTGTCGAATTATAAACGTAATGGAAAAGCAGTAAAACACATGCAGGTGATGCATCTCGTACCTGCTTGGCATTATGAATGATAGCCGTGATCATTCATTCCATTGCATACGAGAGTTACGAAGCACATGCGCAATAAGTACTCCACTTCATGTTGTCAAGGGCCTTGCCCATTTCACAACCAATATGGTATCATGTGAGAACTGTAATGCTCTTACCTGCCAGGTTTTATTGCCATTGTTCATGACAATCACCACCCCTAGCATTAGTGTCCGCATCACCACATAGTGTGGTTAAATGTTGTATAGGTTGAGAAGCCTTGCTTCTTTGCAAGTCCAAACTCAGGGCTCTTGCCAGTCACCTTGAAATCGGCCATGCCAATCAGCGATCCAACCATGCAAAACAACTTTGCACGCATGAGCCGAATTAGCCACCGGCCTTGCCGTTGCATCAAAGATGAAGCTTGGAAATTCGATATGTATAAGTCTACAAAATATCATCACATAGGGATTAAGAAAATCCTTGGAAGTACGAAAAGACCAACCTGATGAGCATGGTGTTTGTTCGTTTACGCGGACAACATATCCGCCACTCGAGCAACAATATCGTCTTTGCCTAGGAGCTTTGCCCCTTCGCCAAGCCGAACAACAGGCCTTGCCTGACGAGCATGTTCCGTCAAGTTACTCTGTCGGATGCCCCTCATAGGGAGAAGCCATGCTTCGAATGTAGATTGTCGCGTCCAAGCCGTTAACGTTATGGCCCTGCCAAAACCGTGCATGAGCATGCATACCATGGAAAAGCCGTCTTTGCCTCCCTTCGAGGCTTGCATGTAGCTTGGCAGCACTGTGACTGCAGCAATCAACTTCACCTCCCAAAATCAATGCGCTTCGTGCTGCTCGTCGAAGTCGGAATGGAAAAAGGGGTGTGCCCGGTGGGGACCCTCCCTTAACTGGTTAAAACCCTAAGGCCCTTGGCCTTGGGGTGCCTTTTAGGTTTTTGGGTCATGGGCGCTCGAGATGGGAAACGAAGCAAGAAGGTCTGCAGCCTGCATGGCAGACCAATGTTAGACTAGTGGGTAGACAGACATGCGAATAACCTCCCAACCATCCTATATATAGGCCCCTGGCCCTCTTCCATATATAGACCCCTTTACTGCATGTGTGTCCGGCACATTGCTCGGGCCGTGCCCGTCTAGTCCTACCCTTGGCATGACATTATGAGTCACTTTCTTTGATAGAGATAATTTTTGGTGTGCGCTCTCATTTTGCCCTCCATTTCCACTGCTAGCAATACTGTGCAAGCAATTTTGTCCTTTTGGTATTGCATATTTCTACAAAAGAGGAACTTTGTATACTTTGGGTTGTGCTATATAGCATAAATTGGTTTTGTGCAGTTTTTCTACTATATATGCAACTTTAACATCAGGTTCGCACTACAAGACGTTGTGTGCACTTGTGACGCTGTTAGCGACGAAAATACATTGGGTTTGTATACTCCTCGGTGTCGCTAACAGCGTCGATACGGGAACGTCGCTATGGACGTCGCTACAACGATCGCTATATGTGTCGCTATATAGCGACGATCATAGCGACGTTTACACGCCACCTATAGCCACGTTTATAGCAACACTGCAAAGCCTTATATAGCGACGGTCATAGCAACGCCCGAGAATTTTTTTTTTGGTGGCAGGGCATTCAATGCCCTGCCACCCATCAACCATATTGAATGTTTCGATAATTGAGTAAACCTAAATGAATCCAAGATAAGCCCAAATTCACCTTTGAAAGAAAGTGCAAGCTTAGATATAGACCCAAAGTAGTCACCCACAAGACAACATAACCATTAACTCCATCATCCATAGTATTGTTTGTAGAATAAAGATACAAAACTGACAAAAGCAAATTGATGAAAGTAAATCAATGACAATTGTACACTTCATAGGCAAAATCACTTGATTGTTAGACTTTGCAAATGTAATAGTTACAACACCATTGTCATTATTTAAAAAATATACATGGTTTTCAAAAAGACGTATAGATGTCATCTCATGATACATATGCTATGACAAAAGGAAACTAATGCTATCTAGCTACGGCTAGACTGAAGTCGTCTAATCAGATGTCTCATCGCGTCCAAGCAACGTATCTGTCGGATTCTGCAAATAAAAACAATAAGGCAGCTTTCTGTAAGTATAAACATATAATTTATAAAACAATACAACAAATAGAAAAGAGTAAACCTTAATACTAACCATGCTTCCATGAGAACTCAGAATGTCTATCAGGGCGTCTAAGCCCTTCTTGCCTGCATTATCACGCTCGTACGGTGTGGGGTCGTGTCATGTCTCATTGACCACTGTCAAAACATACAAAGAATCCATTATGTTAGAATTTAAAAACCCCTAAACCCTAAACTATCAAACCTAAAGAGCAATGCGAAAACACTTACAAAATCGGCCTCAAATGATGCCCACCCGCCGCTCCCCAAGTGGTGCGAACTCCCTGCCTCTACTCGCGCTTTGGCTGCCTCCTTTTGTTGCTTCCACTTGTCGGGATTCTCGCGCGCTGCTTTCTTCGCATTCTTCCAATCTTCTTTGGCCAATCAATTTGATATGTTCCACCCATGCTTAATTGCTTTTTGCACTTCAAAACACTTGTGCTTGCAGTATTCGCGCATTCGAACCTTCATAAAGTCTTCATTGCAGCGGTCATCCCGTGTTGAAATGGAAAACTCATCATGCAGCATGCTGATGACTCTGTCTTTTAAATCACTTGGTACTTCACTCCAGGTGTTTAGTATGTAGTGTCTAAACACCTAAGAGCAAAGACCGCGCATGTGCGAGATCACCTTCTTGCCTTCATCATCCAAGATGATGCCACCGCTGAAGTTGACGGAGTAAGGCAAGCCCTCTCGCTGGTGACGCGTGAACCTGGGTGTCTCGGCAGGGGTCTCTAGCGGCGTATCGACGGGGGTATCGACGTCAGGTGTCTCCAATGGAGTCTGGGCCCCGAAGCGAGGAGTGTCGACAGGAGTGACTCCTGGAGGAGTAGCTAGTGGTGTGTAGCCTCTAGGAACGGCCGTCAGCCGTGCAAAACCTGGTGTAGATGGTGATGTCGTGGTTGGTGTAGGGGCAGGCAAATAAGGGGAAGGTAAAAACCTCATCAAACACTAGGCGGTGTCAAGGCATCGATGGCGGCATCCCCACAACAACCGCCGCCGCCACCACTAGAGCGTCGGTGCCTAGACGAGTGTGAAGATCGTCTCGTCAACACCGAAGCTTTGGAGTGCACTGAATGCTCCAAAACAGAGGGAGACGCTAAAGGAGTAGGAACGCGTGATGGTGCTCCAGAGCGATGACGCTCCACGTACCACTGTCTTTGTTCGGGTGACAAAGAAGAAAGAAACTCCTCATCATCCATACCTGTATTAAACACACGAACATTTAAACTCAATATTGAATGAATGGAGAAGAAAACATGGACAAGTAGAGAGAGAGAGAGAGAGAGAGAGAGAGAAAGAGAGGGGACTCATAAAGGGGGAGGGATTCCTGTGTAAAGAGATTTCGTTGAATTTCTGTGAATTTGTAAAAGCACTGCGCTCCGGGTGCGATGGAGACTGAAGCTGCATCGCGAAGGTCTGCTCATAGATGTTGCTTGCCCCACCACTAAATCTAATTGATCGGGTGAAAGAGACGATGAGAAGCAGTAGTAGTGCTTCTTAGTACTGTCTCTTTCACCCGATCAACTGATCTAGTGGTGGGACGAGCAGCATCTATATTGAGTAGACCAGCTTTGTGATTGCAGCTTCAGTCTCCATCCCACTCATAGCATAGTGCTTGTCATCCCTGCTTGTGAGAACATACCTAGAGCATATGTACCTGGAGTGGACGCAAAGACCATTAAATACAATGACGCAATGATGTATATAGACAAAAATGGACAAAAAGCCATATTAATACAGTATACAATTATAAAACGAAGCTAAATTGTTCAAATACAATATTTATGGCTTTAAGAGGTCTCTTTCTCATCCTCGCAAAGCTCAACATAACTTCCTATATCTATATAGAGATCTCCGTTTAAACAGATATCCTCTGTTTCATTTTGTAGATCCTCTGCATGCACCCCATATAGAGTAGCAGCTTGGTGCTCGTCTGGCATCACCTCAGTGGCTTCTGACTGAGCATCTTCTTCGATCTCCTCCATTGATGCCACTGTGATTGGCACATGGTAGCCTTCATACATCCGTGTACTACAAGGGGCTACCTCTATGACGTTCCACCAGTTTGATGCAGACTTTGTAGGATAAAATATCACTTGCCAAAGCCACATAACTTACATGAGAGCTTCCAAGCACATAACTTCTAAAATTGGATGTTAACTATTTATATACTTACTTGTTCACAATGCTCAGGTAGTACGAAAGTGTCTCTTACGTTAGTCCATTTCTTAGTTGAATCCACCTCAAGAAAACCAGACTCTCCTCTACGCACAGTAGCGTTGCGACCCTCCATGATTATCTTGAACCATTGCACCTTGGAAAAGTCGACAAAAAATCCTCTATAATCAATCCTCAAAATCTCTTGTAGCGTACCGAAGTAAGTGAGTTCCACCACCACAGGATCTGCATCAGAGCACCGTCATTGACTAGACTGTTCAAATTTTGCCATGATTCCATAATCTTGAGTAAAACGCTTTATGTCGATCCGTTCCACCCTAAAATGTCGACCTTTACACCATGCTACTGTGTATGACTTATACTACAACCAACAAAGATTATGAGTGGCCGTTCAAACATTTAGAAAGTCACTAGCCGTACATTGCAAACTTACCTTGGTCACGCAACCACGAGACTACTCCCACTCCTCTTCAGTCACTTCTTCACCGCACTGTTGTGTGCTTTTCAATTGGTTGTGCAATCATCTTAAGCTCATGAATATTGGTAGGCTCTCCAGACCCGTCGGATAGTGCATCGGTGGTCGTCTTCCCCATCTCCACTCGATTCGTGTCCTTTGTTGCTCTTGCTTTGCATCCTCATATTATGAAATACACTTTTGCATCACTGGATTGTGAAGCATGCAAAATCGGTTGATTTTAGCCTCTATTCTTCCATCATCTTCTTCTCAACACCGAGATTGCACATGACAATCCCAAATATGCGCTCATCATCTATGGTTCGCCATAGCGTGTCCCGGCTTTATCAAATCCGTCTAGCCACTCTCCAATGTACACTAGGGACTCTGATACCAGCCAACCTTCTGCCATGCTACCCTCCGGACGTTCCTTCTGACGCACATATCCCTTAAGCATTTTCATGAAACGTTCTAAAAAGAACATCCATCTGGAATGTACTGTGCCAGCTATTTCCACCTCATCAACTATGTGAACAAGAAGATGCACCTGAATGGTTAGCATGGTGGTAGGAAAGTGTTTCTCAAACATGCACACAACCTCCGCATCATTTTTTTTTGCAAATGGGATGGAGTCAATGTTCCAAAATCGCGATTATTAACAGCAGTGGATTTTTTACCTAGCCGTTTTTGACCCAGAATGCATCTAAATGCTTAGAAATGATGCCCCAATACCCCACCTATGCTTACTTTTTTATTTAAAAGTGTAAATTCCTAATTATGATGAAATTAGGCCACGGGTTGGCAACACCAAAAGCTACGAAATACTGTGAATGGCTTACGTCAATGCGTAGAGCTCTTACCTGCGGTTGCAATGCAACAAACGCATTCACAATGTGACAACCATAGAGGGAGTAGGAAGCACAAGAAGGAGAGAAGTGAGCGCCGTTAGCTCACGCTATGTATCTCTTATCCAAAAACTCCTTAAAAACTTACAAAAACTGGCTTTTATACCTTAGCCAAGGTTTTTGGGTGGTCAAAAGTAATAATCTGGAGTTCTACCACAACTGGGAATTGACTGGTTGATACAATTTGGAAGCTTGTAGCCCCGGCTCATTAATTACAAAGTTTACCAAGAAAATAGGAGTTACAATATTTCCGATTTATCAAAATAATAATTGTTTTACAAGGAGAACTCCAAAAAATCATGTCCGTTTGGTGTCCGTGTTAGCTTGCTGCTAACATTCCCCCCCTCCTCGCCTGTGTCGTCCCTTGACATAGCTTTATGGGCTGAAGTAGTCTTCGGGTTGACGGCGGGCGAGGCGGTCTTTCAGTGCTTCCAATGCCTTTTGGTATCTAATTTTGCGTTCTTTTTTTGGCACTTGCAAAAATTGCATGGTAACTTTGTTTTTCAGTTCCACAGCCAAGTATCCTACAAATCTTGACGTGAGGTTGCTTATCATAGGTGCAAATATCTTCGTTTGCCAAGTGAAGAAGCCAGTGTAGAATGCCTCCTCAAAAGTGAGCATATTATGCAAGGGCAGGAACATGCAGCGTGCATAAAATCCATAAAGAATTTCCTCTAAGGGTTGCCCACTTAGATCATAGCAAAGGCCTTTGTTCCCTTCCAAGAATGAGTGCCAGGGGGCTCTTGTCTGCTCAGGATCATTGAAAACATGTATGCAAGTGAGTAGCATCCTGCAGATCTTATATAGCATCGCACAGGAGAGATCTAGCAGACTCTTGAAGAATGTCATGGTGCCCGTTAGGGTTTTCACCATGTATTCTTCTGATGCTTGGCCTTTCTCTGGAGCTGGCAACCTGGGAAAATTAAGCCATGTCGGCCTTTTCTTCTGCAGTGCTTCATGTACTTGCCATGTCCTTACTCGAGGTACAGGACAGAATGTCGAATCTTTCTGTAAGGCCCCAGGTGCTCTTGTGAGCAGAATCAGGTATCTTGGATTCTTGTTCAGCCAGCTTAACCTCCACTTCGGGTGGTCTTTATCTGCGCCATCTTCTTGCATATCCTTGTATAATCTTTCCTTTACCTGTAAGACTTCTACTTTGATGAGAGGGTATGGCAGGGATTGTTGGTGCCATTGAGCATTGATTTGATTGGGAGTGAGTTGAGTGACGTTAACAGAGTGTAAAACTCTCAACTCCCAATCCATAGTGGCCTTCCACTGCTCATCTTCCTCTAAGGTGATCTTCTCTTTCAGTGTGTCCTCTTCAGCCTTTGACAACTGGACCATTGGCACTGTATCTTTGTTTGTGATTTGGACCTGAAAGTCTTCGTCATCACTCGGCTTTGCTATAGACTGCGTCTCAAAGTCAGCAAATGAGACTGAGGGGATGTCCATTTGGGGAGGCTCTGAAATGCCTACCTCTTCCTGTATATATGGCTTTCCGTCTCTGAGGAGTTGATTCATTCTTTTCAGTTCTGCAATTTCCTTAAGGAGCTCCTCCTCTCTTTGGACCCGCATCAGTGCCAGGTCTCTGCATTGCAACTGTTCAAGCTTCAACTCGAGTTCTAAATCTCTATTTTTCTTTTCAAGTGCCTTGTACACTTCATCTGTTCCCTTGATCGAGGCCATGGCTAGATTTTCTATTATTTGCCGCAAGAAAGTGGCCTGATCATTGATTCTTTGTTCGAAATATTGGAGAGAAGCGTTAGCGACATCTAACTGTACTTGAATTTTTTGAGCTGACAGAGAGGTGGTAAGAAGTTCGTTTGTCACTTCTGTCAACTGCTCATCTTTCACTTTGCATGCATCAGCTAATTTAGTAAGGAGGTCACCCAACTCTTCCATTTCCTTCTGTTGTTTGTCCCTGGCTATTTGATGCCGTTCTGCTTCAGTCTTTAGCTCTTGTACTTGCCTTTGGAGATCAGTGATGGTAGCCATCCTGTCGTCGAGCTCTCCTTGAAGAGCATCGATGACCATTTCTAGTTCTCTAGCTTTTGTACTGCGATCGAAGGTTGCTGAGCGGAGTTTCTTCGTCATGACTTGCATCTGCCTTGCATACTCATTTACTTGTATAATCACTTCGTCATTGGACTGCCACTCCTCCTGTCGTGTGAGTTGTGATGTGCCGGCAGCCTCCTGTGTTGCTTCTTGTTGTGTTGTAAGTACTGGTGGTTCTGTAGAAGTGGATGGTTGTTCTTCTCTTTGGCCATCCTGAGGCTTTGATACCTCGGTAGTTTCTGGTTGAGTGGAAATAATCTGTGTGGTCTCAACCCTTACCATTTCTTCGGTTGCAGGATTTTCTGCCTTCTCAGTCTTGGTTTCTTCCTCATGTGTAGTGGTTTGCTCTTTTTCTGTATCTTCCTCTTTTTCAATTTCATCCGCCGACTTGTGAGTTTCCTCAGCTGTCTGCTTTGGTTCTGGTTCAGCTTCCTTTTCCTCATGTTGTTCTACGTGGTCAGCTTGCTGTGTAGCTTCCGTTTGGTAAGTGAATTTAGAATCTTTTTCCTTGTCGGTCTCGGCTTCCTCATTGGTCTCTTGGCCTGGCGGTGATGATGGTGGAGTAGGCATGGGCTGGTCCTATTGTTCCGGTGGCGGTGAGGTGGGTCGGGGAGATGCCTGGCTTTGCTCTTGAGTAGCCACTTCCTCAGCTTTCCTTGCCGCTTCTTCCACCTCTTTCAGATTTAAGGCTTAGGCTTCTTGGTACATCCTTTTCTAAATAATCTTTGGGATCCTCGACCTCTTTTCTTGAATGGTGCTTCATTCAAAGTCCTTTCAAGCCGGTGGGTACCCACTTTTCTAGGTCTTTTCCCTGTGCTTGCGTAGTGCATTGATACGCTTGTTTTTTTCTTTCAAATCTTGCTTGTTTATGAGCTGGCTCCTCTTGGTGGGCAGCCACAGCTTTTCTCTTCATCTCTTCCCTTATAGCTCTTTTTTCTTCGTTGTTAGAGCTTTCACTGTTGTGCCACTCTGATGAGCTGTCATCTGATTCATCCCCTGATTTAAATGATCTTTTACCTAATCTTGTAGCCCTTGGAGAGGGTTGAGCTGTCAAGATCCATGTATTCTGATCTGGGGCAGGCGGTAGGTTGTCGGCCATGCCAATGGCATGATAGGCTATTCTTGTTAATACTTCTAGTGCACCCAAGTATGTTATTTTCCCTTCCTTCTTGGTGGCCTTCAATGTTGTCAAAACATACTGCACGTGATCCACAGGCTGCCTAATTGTTGACTTCAGTATTTGTGTAAAAGTGGTGGCCAAGGCATGATTTGGTGTCGTGTACCTTGGTGGCCTTTTTGCCAAAAAATGGAAGTGTTGATGGTACAGACGGGCTGGCTCTTCCACCTGTTTGTGGATGAGATCGGCGAATGTAGCCGCGGCTGTTTCCTTGGTAAATGTGCTCGTTGTCTTCTTGTCTCTGGCCTGCATGGTCATCCCTTCAATGGGCAATCTAAGTGCCTCTGCCACAATATCTTTTGTAATTACAACCTCAACCTTGTTTCCTTGGTTGTCTGATATCTAGGCAGTTCCGTCTTCTTTGATTGTGGACAGAAGCTCGTACGCTTTCTGAAAGTCCACCCCGCAAGGTTCTTATTCGTAAAAATGTCAGAGCCTCAACCTGCGGGGTTAGCCTCTTTGGTTTCTGGCTTTGCAGCTACATGCCATGCATACAGATTTTTAAGCCCTTGGCGAACGTGATGGCCTCAAACGTGAGAGCCAAAACCTTTAGTGCGTGACACAATCCAAACTGGTAGGGATTCCGTGAGGTGATATGCCCTATTTAGCCAGTTTTTCAAACTTGTGTGCCGCTGCCCGTGATTCCAAGTCAGTGGGTATGGCACAAGGGAGAAGCCTTGCTTCATGTAAAATTGTCAAAGAACTTTGATGTGCACAAAAGCATTAATTTCCAATGTAAATGTAAAAACATGGAAAAATAAACAATATTGAACATGGTCTAACTTGGTCATCCTAGCTATAACCAGTTGTCTGGAGATGTCGAAAGAAAAGCTCGTTCAAATGTAGTTCATAGCCATTTGTGTTGCACAAGAGAGAGTGGGCGTATGTACCATATACATGCCCTGAAAGATTGTGCCGGCATATGGAGGAGTTCCCAAGGACATGTGCTCATAGTATACCCCAAAGGGGAAAAAGCTCAATGCAAGATTCTAAAATGGAAGTCGTACTTCCAATAAGTACTTTTGTGTCCTTGTAGACTGAGGTGTACTTGATAAACTGGAGCCCTTTTGGCTCATAGACATGGCTTCCAATAGATAATGAATGCCCCTTGGCTTCACGCATACTGAAAGATCCTCCATAAATATTTGCAAAGTGTCGTCATGTCAACACTTGGAAAATCACTATGCGAGAGATCCGAAATCACAGCTACCGTTGGCTGCTGCAAATGGTGACAAATAGTCGGCTATGCGGAACATATTTGTCATCATCAATCAAGCCTAGACGTGAGGAAAAGAGCTTTGTCGAATTGACAAAGAAGCGGCCATGCCAAACAACTTTGTACCCTCGAGCAACAAGAGTTATCGACCGTGCCGATCCCTGTAAGTACCAGGTCCTTTTGCATGGCTTGAATATTGTGTACTCAAGCCATGCTCGATGTTGATCCCTCAACCAAACAGTGGTTCTTTGCAAACAAAGCAGCGAAAAAAAGTTGACTACATACGGAACTTGTCACAAGCTGTGCTTGTGCCTACATGCAAGAGCTACATAGCATGTTTGAAAGCGTGATCAAACCAAAAAAAAGCTATTGCATACCTTGGTGATGATCTCTGTTGACTCTCGAGTCGTGCTTGAGGACTTGTTGTAGCCGTAACCATGGTCCTTACCATGGTAGGGTATATTCGTGTCGATTGCAGCCTTGCTAGGTGTTGTATATCTGTAATACGCCTTGCTCACATGAAATTTTGATAACAAAACTCTTAATTTACCTCAATCAACGCGTCTTGAATCAACCAATAACATCATCCTTGTCGTAATCTCCTCGTCGGGATTACTCCATGTTGGAAGACATGGCCTTGCCATTGCATTCACAATTGTGAATGTTAACATGAACTTTATCCGCCTTGGTCCTAACATTGTTCTTTGAAATCCGAGAGTCTCGTTGTCGGCTCATGGCGGATCCTGATATGCTCGAAGACCACATAGTCTTTGCACCTCCATGGAAATGACCTTGACTTTGATCCATAAATACCAATTGAATGATGAAACTTGCCTATCGATCTATAGGCTTTGCCTTGGCACCAGATCTACTCGGTCTCACCGTCCCATGCATGAAGTTGGCATGAGTGTGTACCTGCTCATAATCGTGTCGATTGCCTGTTGTTATCGATCGTCGTGCCAAAGCACCTGAATGGTGGCCTCCGGAGGTCTGAGGCTTCATCACCGTTTGTAGATGTTGAGGGAGGTGGGAAGGCACCCTTGCAAACTTCAAAAGGTCAAAAAGCAAAAAATTAACGAAGGGTGGTACTCAGCTATGGCGCCTCACAGCAGACAGCACCGGATATACAGAGCGAGGTCACGCCTCATGTGGTGCTCCGCTGGCCCGGCTCAAGAAGCAAAAACTCCTCAGCATGCCATGGCGATCTCGCCAACCCCAACTGCTTGCAAATTGACGCAGGTTGCGTTCCTCCCTTTAGGGTTGCTGCACGCGAGTCGATTTCGGCCTCGACCTCTCGCATAGCAAGAGCTGTTGCACACGCGCAAAGATTGGCCTTGATCTCCCTACCTAGCAAGAGATCTTCTCCACGGTTTGTTTGTGGGTCGCCGCGATGAACGTCCATAGCATAGCTCTCAAGCATCAACATAAATTTATCGATACAGGGGAAGCGACTCGGATGAAGCATGGAAACTCACTAGGGTGTCAATCCTAATGAAGTGAACTCGAAGAGATGCAACTACTGATAGCCGTTTTTCGGCTCTTTGTAATTGCCACAGTGAGTTACCTCACCCTACCAAAATCACCCAAACACTGTGGCTATCCCTACCATTTCACTGTACATAGGCGTGCGTGAGTCACGGGACTTTTCCCATATCTTCTTAAAAAACCCTCAATTAGCTAGTCATTGGGCTAGTTGAGCCAAAAAAATAAAAATAAAATTAAAAAAATAAGTATATTATGGCCCATGCGTATGTAAATATTTCTTTGTATATAGGGCCTAAATAAAAGATTTTTTCATAATTATTTTGATATTTATTTAAATATTTCTACCTAGGTGTGTGTTATTTATGCTCTGTACATTGCCTCACCATTACCACAATTTTTCTTACCATTTTTCATACTCTTTATTCCATATAGAAATATTATCATGTAAGCTTCTCTTATATTTGGTGTAACTCCACCCCAACAAAAATCCAAAAAAACTAGTTTTATTTATGTGTATATTTTTCACTATTGTGATTTTTCCCTTCGTACATCTATTTTGTTTTTTTTTTTTCTAAAAAATTAGAACACCAAAAATATTTATCTTTTTATGGTAGCCTCATAATGAGAGAGATTTCTTTTGACCCCTTTATATTTTTTCCACTTATATTATTTATATTTGACATGTACATATTTTTTAGACCCCTCAATATTTGATTTTCTTAGTTGTACTATTCACTTATATCATGATCTCAACAATATCTTCAATTATAGACCTACCAAATAAGGTCAAGGGTAGGTGGCATGCATACATGCACTATGGAGGGCTCACTCTTGGAGGTATTCAAAAGAATCATCCAAAGAAGGACCCCACAAGGACCTTGTGCAGTGGAAAAAAACGATCGGTTTGCTGAATTTTTAAAGTTCACTTGCTCTCCGAATTTGAAAAGGTGATACAAACAAAAGTTGTAGCTCGTGGGCTGAACTTTTGCCTCAAATTTTTTCATATTTTTTTGAGCTACGAGCTGTGAGCTATGATTTTATTAGTGGACCCCAGTTTTCCCATGCCATGCAGCCACACTCTCTCTTCCACTTTATCATTTTCCTCTTTCACACACACTTCTCCACTCATCATCCCCACCTCTCTCACCACTCCTCTCTGCACCCTACTCACCTTCTCCTCAACCTTGAAGAATAAGAGAAACCATGGTGAACTCATACCTCCCACACACAATTCCATTCCAAAATTGACCACCTAGTCTCATTTTTCCTCCTCCAATTTACCCATATCTATCAAAAAAACCACAAAATTCAGCCTCTTCTCTGAAAAGACAGCATCATGGTGGTTGATTACTCAGCTTCAATTACCTTGTCTCTCAAGGAAGGTCAAGAGTGGAGAAAAAATGTACCGTCAAAGCTAGTGGACCGTCAACAAGCGTCAAAAATTGGCCCTACTCAAGACACTTGGAGCATCAACCTTGTAAGAAATCCACCTTTTCTTACCTCTTAAGAGTTTTTCTTCCTTATTTGTATCCTACATGGATACTCCCATTGTAAATATCCAATTCCATTTGTAAATTAATACTAACTCTACTAACACTAACCCACTATGAAAAGTCCTACCACCTCCATTTCTCTCCTCTCTCTTTCCCCACCAACTTCTTGATAATTCCAAGCAAAAGAAATTAGATAAATTGTTGAAAATCTAACCCAACCATGGTTAGAGGAGTAACCCTAGCCTTCAAAATTGCTATAAAAGGAGGGTGTAGCTAGCACAAAAGGGGGAGCCATAAGCAAGAGCACTATGCTATAGCTTGAGAAGCCAAACTCAAACTCTCTAGAAGGAGCTCTTGAGTGGAAGCTCATTGTCTTATGCATGTGCATGTGTTGTAATAGGGGATTAGCAAGGGAACTCTGTGCCATTGTAAGAGAGAGAGTGATCATTCAATTGAGAGTAGGAAATCTATCATTTCTCCTACTAGTGTAAGCCCAACATTTGCTGAATCAAGGAGGGTGGATTTGGACTAAGCTTGGATACTTTGTCTCCCTTCCAACGTGAAGTAATGGACAACAATGATGCGTAAGTGTCTTGGTGTTTTTTTGTTAAGTTCTTGATAGCTTGTCTCTAGTGTTGTCATCAATCTAGCCATAAATCCCACATACTGTAAGAGGGCGACAGGGTGGAGAGGACTCCCCTGGCCTTAAGACAGTGATTGGGGTGGCTTTTCTTGTGATGTGTTGTGGTAAAATTTACGCAAGCTATGTTGAACAAATACTAATCTCACTTTGATTTGTCATGACAGATTTGTAAGAAGGTATTAATGCAACAAGCACCCCCTCCCCCTTTCTCTCTCTTTCTTAAATATATAGTTGTGTTTGCTTGATCATTGCCGATACGTTTCAAAGCAGCCCGAGCACTCTCTCTCTCTCTCTCTCTCTCTCTCTCTCTCTCTCTCTCTCTCTCTCTCTCTCTCTCTCTCTCTCTCGTGTTTTAGTGTGAGAGAGTGTTCCATTGGTGTTAGGGTTAGTGTAAATTCCTTGCTTGTTTGTGGGTCGCTCTAACGATTCTCCTCTTTTGCGTCCTAGTTCGCTCTTAAACTAGGTGGTGCCCCTTGTGTAGTTGGGATTTGGCTGTGGGTTTGTTGTTTTGGTTTGTGTTGTGTTGTGCCCCAGCCCCATTGAGCAGCACGGGAGCCTTGAAGGGTGTCTAGAGGTTGCTCTTCTTGTTGCCCCGCCCCGGACCGCCTCACTACTAACTCTACAAGCAAATCAAACGCACGAAAGCCAAATAATCTGCCTATGTCCTTCTACACAGCTCTACAGTCATCACGCCCGTTCACCATGCAAATCATATCGGAATCGCACGAAACTTGAAGGGAAGCTACAGGGGACTATCAGGAACATATCCTATCACTGTCACAGCATTCTGGAGAGGTACAACGATTACGATCGTTCGTCCCACACTACGCAAAAATAGTAAACGGATGATCCTAAACGGTCGTTTTTGGGTCCCTAAAGCCTCTCCTAGGGTCAAAACAACATAAAATACGCATATAAACACTCAAAACAGTGATTTAAGGCCTAAACGGACGTGTTTGAAACCTTCACCGAATCTTGAATGCTTACACTTGAATGAAAGAGCAGAGTAAGAGGAACACAATGCAAGAAACAAAACTGAATTTGGATTACCGTAGCCACAGAAGCGATGATTACAAGTTGGAGCAAAGAGGTAGCTCTCTGTACGTAACGCAGTAGTCCCTTATCTTCAAAAAATAATCTCCCCTTTCCCACTAACCTTAGTGTATTATATACCTAGGGCTTTCTAAAGTGGCCAGCGGCCAACTTCTCATGGACCTTTTACATACATCATTGGAAAAATTACATCTTTGACTCAGACTTGACATAGGCGATTGTCATTAGACTTTTACAGGGTTTGATGTATTAAACATCGGAAAAATAATGTGACCACATCAAAACTTTGGCCGGCTTGACCCAACGAGCGCCTTGGCTAGGTGGGCACTTGTATGTTGTTATCACCTCCAAACACTCCCCCCTTCCTAGCTCATGTCGTCCCTTGACACGACCTTGTGCAGTCTTGTCATATGGTTGTCTTTAGCTTTGTCTTCAAGGTTGGTCTTCATCTTGGGAAGCCCGTTTTCGTTGATGACGCTCCCCCCTTCCTTGAGTGATGCATAGCTGTCATGTTGTTGATACATGATTTGAGCTTTGATTATCGAGGCAACGTTGCTTCTTGTTGTGCATTCGCCTCTTGGTTGTCAATCTTAGCTGCCGTAAAGATGGATGTTGAAGTGTTTGATCGTGTGGGACTGATCCTCCTTGTGGCGTGGACTTTATGCTAAATTGTGCAATAGGTCACCAATGTTGAAGCACTGTGTGAGCTATTTTTTATTGTTGTGGATAGCTCGCTTCCTAAATTTTTCATTGCTTGATGTTGTAGGCCATTCTTTGACTTGCCATTGTTGGATGGAGCTTGGTTGTCACCCTTGAAGATAAAAGATGCTCTTGATAAGCATATGGAGACCTGCTGTTTTTGCTCCAAGTTGTTGTTGATTGATTTGGGTAGCCCTTTCCTTATTGTTGAAACTTGATGTAGAAGGAATATATACAAGAAGTTGATGATGAGGTCTAGATTAGGGTCTTAAAACCTGGATGACCAAAGGGAAAAAACCCGGTGGGAAAAAATTGCCTTTGGTATACGCTCTTATTGTGGTTGAACACTTGGAAGTTGAGTACCTGTTCATGCAAGGTGAGTGCTTGGGAGAAATAAAGTAAGAGTGTGTAATGCAAGTGCCAATTATGGGACACTCTATATGCTTATGAGAAGTTTTCAAACAAAAGCATGTAGTGTAAAAGATGGAGTTGATGGGTGCTTCAAGGAACAAATGTAGCACATGTGACATCAAAGGACGTCTCAATAGCTTGCACGTTTCCAAGAAGGGTTTTCGATGTAGAAGCTTCTCCACTCATTCCTCACTATGCGTAGTGCGTGAGTGTCTTTTGGACTCTCTTCTTCACTTTACCAAACTTAAAATACATAGACTTGGACTCTTATGCTCACCTATACCAGCATGAGCGACACAACATAAATATGCTCAACTCCTCCACCTTGAGCAGTACCTAGAATAGCTAAGACTCTTAGACCACAGAGAATATTACTTGAAGCTTTGGGACTAATGCCTTGCTCATTTAGTGGCTCAGCTGCCCGACTCTTGACTTTTATGCCATGTATTTTTAATGGCGACTTGGACTTACCTGTTCATGGCCTGAAACCCAATGCCATAAGTTCTTGAGATTAAGGCCTCTATCATTGTGTTGGTCTTTGGATGCCACCATTTTGTCGAGTAGGTTGGCCTATTTTGGCTCCTCTTGACTTGCTTGTTGTATGTTGATACTTCTTTGTAAAACAAGTCCTTCAACTCTGATAGGGCTTGATGTAGCCGTTGCATTAATTTCCATGAGAAGCGATTGTCGAGATGTGTGGGTTCTCTGTGATTGAGTTTCCACTAGAAATTTTGGAACCCATCTTGTTTTTGGTCCTTGTGTGACCATCTTTGGCATTTTATCTTCTTCTACAATTTGATGGACACTAGGCTTTGGTATCCAAACCTGACGATTTTTGTTTTAAAAGCCTTGATTTTGTAATTGATGACAAGGTATCCATCTGTAGATTGCAGCAGCCTTGGTTGTAATTTGTCTCCATTGGCTCTTTGTTGTTGTTGATTGTCTTTGTGTGGGGTCTTTTGCTACTTGGTTGGTCTTAGTGGCTCTAGGTTGAGCAACTACTTTGGGTAACCATATGTGGGTATTACCTCATAGAATCCTTGTGCTTCAAGTAGCTTGACGAGAACCATCCGCTGCTGCATCTGTTTGTGTTGGGTAGCTTCATTGAAGTTTAACTTTGGTACCCATACTTGTTGTGTTGCTTTCTTGGAAGGTCTTTTCTTCTGTCCTTTTTTGTTGCTCTTTCTCCTTCTTGAGTTGTTTTTATTCCGTTGATAGCTTGGTTCGCTCATTGTAGAACTTCTTTCTTGAGGTTCCAGGCAGTTACTTTAGGCTTTTTGGCCCAAACATTAATGTTTCCTTGGAAGTAGCCTTGAGCAGTGATTGACTCATTTGATGCTATCCACCCTGTCACCTTTTGTTGTTGTGGTTGAACCCGTGTTTCATGTATCCAAACTGGGTCTTTGACTTGGATGTGCTCTTTGGATACCAACACTTGGTTGATATGCTTCGGCTTCTTCTGGATGCTTTTTTGTGATGGAAACTTCGGTATAGACTTTTTGCTTTGGTTTCCATTGCATTGTTGATGGTGTGGCTCTTGATGTAGAGGCTTCGTGGGAAATTTGATGGAAGCTCGTTGAAGGTAAAGTCGTCTGGCAAGGTTGATATACTTCAATGTTTACCTTTGCTTTACCTTTTTCCGTGATGGTTGGCGATTTCTTCTCTGCATGGATTTGAGAAGCTTCATGGAGTCTCACCGTTGTTGTTGTTGAAGCTTTTGATTGTTGTCGAAAGAAGACGTTCCTCCATCTTTCTGTCAGGACCAGAGACTCTTTGATATGATGGGAGTTGATTATGTGGAAAGTATCTTTATACTCCCCGGTATTCAATTTGAGCACAGCTTTTGCCACTCTAAAGCTAGGAATCGGCATTTTTGAACTTGTGTAAACTGTTTCTTCTAGCTCATTGATTGGTGGCTTTCCCATCATGATCCACGTTCCATAAGTCATTAGATTCTTTGTTGCTTTTGGATTTATCACAGATAAACATGTGATTTTGAGTCCTATTTCTCCGCGTATGTTGAATTTGATCGCCGTAGGAGACAGTCGATCTTCTTCTCTGTCCTTGTTCTTGTCTTGATCTTGCACTTGTTGAAGATTTGATGTTGAGCTTGGAATCTTTTCTCCTTCATTTGCTTTCATTTGCACTTTTTCTGGAGTCTGATTCTTTGAAATAGCTTTTGTCGATTCTGCACGTATGTCAATGATGACATATTCTCGTTGTTGCTCTACTTTCTTCATGTGCACCTTGGCATCATGCTCCATGACGTAGCTATTGGTTTCACCTTTTCTGCCTTCACACTCACAAATCTCGTTAGCTTCCTTCAACACCTTTATCGTAAATACGGGAGTTATATCATACCCTTTCTCATCACAAAATTTAGTCGGGGTCACCTCATTCACACACACATCCAAGGTTGCCAATATTTGAGTCCATCCAAATGGCTCAAATAATTGCTCTGGAAAGGGTTCCGGTATGTAAGCTTCATCATCCATTGATCTTTCTAGGATGCAATCCTCCTACACTGAGCTTCCACACTTCAAAGCACCACACATCCAAAGTTCTTGTTTGGTTTGTAGCCACGCAGGTATCTCTTTCCCATTGACTATAGAAGAGTCAATTTCTTCTAACGGAGTTCTATTCACATCTCTATAGCTATGGTCTTTTATGCTTATTTTTGTGGTGATCTTTTTATGTTTCAAGTAGATATAGTCATAGCCCCAATCTTGAACCATCTTAAGTTGACGCATGAAAGGCCTTCCTAAAATGATATCAAAATTGTTCCCTTTTCCAAAATCTACTATTGCAAACGTATGTTCATATTCAATTCCACAAGAAGTCACAATAATTTGCTCTAGGATACCCAGAGCTTTTTTCGTGTATCCATCTGCAAGTTGCAGCTTCATTCTAGTTTTTCTAAGCGCTGGTCTACCCCATTTTTTCCAAATGTCTTTTGTGGCTATGGCTACTCCAGCCCCACTATCAAGTATAGCCAATGTTTTAACTCCTTTGTATTCCACAGGTAAGGTGGTGTTTCCTTCTTCTCCTTCGCAATATTCCCCCACCTTGTTTATTGGCACAAGTTTAGCGTTTGCACTTTCTTGTTGAGTTTTGTTTGATTGTTCATTTGAGGGTAGATCTTGAAGAGGTATCTTTAATCCCATTTTCCCCAAATTGTTTCCTAGTTCATCCCATACATGTGGTCTAATCTTAAGCAGTTCAGATAGAGTAATGGTGCACTGTGTTGGAGCTGACATCAACTCTTGCATACTCTTTGTATCCATCATCTTGGATATGGCTCTCCTCTGAGATGGCACCACTCTAGTCTCTGAGCCTGCCTCATGTTCTCCTATGTATGAGGGTAAGGTCTTCAAGGACTCTAGTTTGCTTTCAATTGAAACTTTCGTCCCTGCATCTCCATTTAGAGATTGAATGCCTCCCTGATAGACTTCATGCCCTGTATTGACCTGAGTTATGGGTGCAGATTGGAAAGTCGCACTTCCATCTTTTGCTCTTCTAATTGCTTCCCACAATTCATTTGGCCATGGCTCATTTATCTCTGGGATAGGTGCCATAAATTGTGATCTTGACCTTGCATCATTAGTGGTGTTGGCCACTACTTGATCATCTAGTTGAATTTCTAGGCTGTTGGTTTCTTGTGCTGCAGTCTTTGCTTGGATATCCTTTTGTGATTCTAGCTCAATGTTTCTTTGAGTTAATGTTTCATCAACCTTTGCCTTAGGCATTTCAAATCCAACACTTTTTGGTTTTGTTTCTGGAGGTGGAATTGGTGCTTCATGCCCCATCATTGCCTGTGCAGTTTTTACCAATTCCTTACACATTTTCAACCTCTCAGTCTCTACCTCAGCATGAGGATATTTCATCCCTCGTTGCTCTATGGTTTGGTTGGGTTTCAATCTAGCCTCATATGCTTCCAGTGCAGCATCTAATGGCTCTAGGACTTTGTCTACCAACACAGATCCTCCGGAAGACGCCTTCCTTGGTTTCTTATCATTCACCACCGTTTTGTTTTCCCGTTCTTGTTTTAGCTGCTCCTTTGTCTCTTGTAATTCTATTTGTAGTGCAGTTTGATTTGTAATTGTTTTTGCTTTAATTCTGTCTCTTTTGGCTTTCCAGGATTTTCTCCGAGTCCTCACTAACACACTAGTTGTTTCCCCTTGTTTGGGTTGTTGATCTTTCTCCTCATTAGCTTGGTGCTCAACATTTTCTTTTGCTTGGGCTCTAGTCACTACCTTCACAGGAATTTTGGGTTTTGCCTCTGATCCACTTGGAGAAGGTAACACTCCCACAACATTCATTGTTGTTTTCCCCTGTTTTTTTGGGTGTTTTGGACAATTTGGAACAACGTGTGTAATGGCACACTCCACACAATATCCAATTATCTCAACACGAGAACAATTCTTGGCCCAATGATTACCTCCACACTTGTAGCATGGTCCATCTTGTTGAGTCACTGATGGCACAATTGATGGTTGTTCTTGCTTAGCCAGAATGATCTCTGGTCTACGCTCTTGATTGGCTATGAACATCAGAGTGTCCTCATTCAATGAATAGAGTTTTCTCATAGGTTCTTGCCCTAGCTTAGGTTGTGATATGTCAGCTCTTTGTAAAGCCCTTGATACAACCCTATTTTGAAATAATGGATGATTTGGTAAAGGCATTTGTTTTTCTATTTGATGTCCAAATAGTGTCCCCCTCGTGTAGGTTTGATTATAGTAGCACTCACTCATCTCATGATTGGTCCATTTTTTCTCAATGGAACACCATTTTATTTGTTGTGCTACTTGTGCTGCTAGCTCATCTAGGTTGGTCATTAATTGAGACATAACCACTTGCCTTGTGTTGGTTTCACTAGATGCTAAAAGAGCATTATCCATAGTGATCTTTGTATCACCAATGTCCTCGCCATAGGCTTTACAATTGTCAACTAGGTATAACGCTTCTCTCGTGACTTGTTCAAAGGAAGTACATCCTTTTAAGTGCAAATATTTCTTGAGAGTTTCATTTTTCAAACCCTCTATGAAGAGAATTGATAATCTTTCATCCTGTGGTAACTCGCGTTCCGGACATCTCTCTATATATTGTTTGAAACGTAGTGATGCTTCCTTCACTCTCTCATCTTCTTTTTGCTTGAATGCATAGATTTGGGACATTGTGTTATGCTTGATTCCCCTTGTAGAGAATTCCACAACGAATTCTTGCAACAGTTGTTCAACGTTTGAGAAGGCATTTTTGTCCAACGCTTGGAACCAATTCAATGCTATCCCTTCCAAGGTTAAGCCAAATCCCTCATACTGTGTATGAAAATAAAATACTTGTTCGGCTCTTAACACTTGTTTGAACAAGGATGCATGTACGTATGGATCCTTTAATCCATCATACTTCTTCTTGACACATTTGTCCAATTGATATGGTCTCATTGGTTTTGGTTCAACCATGTATCTTAGCGTGTTGGGGTCTCTCACAAGGACATCCCTCGTTCCTTCTTCTCGTCTTGGAGCAAATCCTGGTGGAATCCCCTTTGAGACATGTTTTGGAAATGTTGATGGTTTTGTAAGTCTAATTGGTGGTCTCTTGGTTCCACTCAATGAGGTAGGAGCTACACTCCTGTGAATAGCTATTTTGGATGTTTGAGGTCCATTTGATTCCATAGTTTCAATGTTAGTTTCTTGCAAATCAATCTCAAAAAACCCTGGTACGCTTACACTCGGAAAGTAGTAAGTAGAGATTGGAGTACCCATGTATGTATATCTTTCTAGCTCAATTGGGCTGATAAGTTTGTACTCTCGTCCATACTTATCTACCAATAGAACTTGCACTCCCTGGTCATCTGTGTATGTGAAGGCATAGAGGTTCGTGTAGTCTGTCAACTCTTCAATGATGGAATTTAAACATCTATAGAAGTTTTTTTGATCCCCAATAGGTAACCTATAAAGGCCATCATAAGTGTAATCCGTTAGAACTCTCGTGGCTTCATTGGTTTTGATGAACCTCACGTTGGGTTTGTTGTTTAGAGGATGCTTCTCCTCTAAGTCTCCAGCAATTTCCACTTTTGCTCTTTCAAACTCCCGCATTTTAGTTTATTGGTTTCGCTTCCAGTGAGCTACATGATCACTTGACAAATATCCATGAGCCATGCCTTGAGGTTTGGCTTGATATGATTGATAAGCCTCATGGTCTTGTCTCAACCCTCTTGTTATAGGTGTTGCAGTATTTCTGGCTGTTTGTGTAGGTGTCATAGCTCTGAGTTGAGTGGGAAACCCTAATGATGGATGAGTTGTCATGTTTAAGCCTCACTCGATACTCTCAAGATGGTCCTTAATAAGAACACCTTGGCTTAGTGCACACAATGCCTTTTTGCCCCTGGTCAAGTCTCTAAAAAGTCAGGAATTTGTGACTTTTTGGTCTCTGGAAATTGGTTCTGGGTACCCTAAAAGTTTGGATTTAGGAAACCTAGTAAAATTCAGCTCTAGGTGTGTGCTATTGCCCCCAAGCTTTCTTCCTAGCTATACCTGACTCGGTTTGGAGTTGTGTGTCAAAAGTTAGAGCACTTTTAGTGAACTGCACTTGAAACAGCAGTCAAAACAATCTCAGGATCAGGACACAAAGAGACACAAAGAGATTTTGTGCTTGTATCTTGGCTTCTAGAGGGTATTTTTCACTCAAACTTGAGATTTGGGATGTACTCAAGTAGGTCTACAAACTTATGAAGTCAGATACCCCCACTGTGTAGAGGTACACCGATCGCGATCGTTGACCCCATGTCATAGATTTGAAAGATTTTTGCACAGTAGCTAGACCTTGATGTCTTGATACCAAGTGTCTTTGTACTTTTGAATTTGGAGATGTTTTGACCAATGAAAACCCAAATCCCAGGTGGTTCTGCGGTTATTGGGCTAATTGTGTAATTGGGACTTTTGACCCCTTTCTTTTGCTTTTTTGACCTTGCCCCTTTTGGAAAATATGTTGCACTAGATGTCAACTACCTACTCATAAATTTTCAGTCCAAAATGTCACTGGGGTACACCGATCGCGATCGTAGTTCCAGCTCCTTTTTGCATGAAATTTTAGGAGTTGATAGACATG
This sequence comes from Adiantum capillus-veneris, assembly GCF_014529385.1. Classification (NCBI taxonomy): domain Eukaryota; kingdom Viridiplantae; phylum Streptophyta; class Polypodiopsida; order Polypodiales; family Pteridaceae; genus Adiantum; species Adiantum capillus-veneris. The sequence goes on from NC_140957.1 coordinate 48,797,111, forward strand.
GGTATGATTAGTCTATTCCCAAACCCACTTTGCATTTGGATCACAAAAACTTGAATTTTCTCAAAATTTTGGTCTGAAGGATCAGTGATCAGTGTTTGCCCTATTTGACAACTGTCTTTTGGTTTTTGACCTTGCTCCTTTTGGAAAAGTTGTTTGTCTAGTCATCAGCTACCTACTCACCAGGTCTCAACTCAAAATGTCAAATCTTGTCCAATTCTGGCACTGAGGTACACCGATCGCGATCGTAGTACACAGGCCAAATCTGATGAAATTTTGTATGCTCCCTCTAACAAGTGTTTCCCGGTGTTTGGTGCTACCACTTTGTGATTTGAATCAATTTCAGCTCTGTTTGGTCAGATTTTCAAAATTTCAGAGTCTTATGGCCTTTTGCCAAAGTTATGGTTTTCTGGTTTCTCGACTCTAACTTTTACCCCAAATCTGACTGGAATGTGATTTACTTATCCTACTCCTAAGTACAGAAATGAAAGAACATAAGAAAATGAATCAAACAAAACAAACAGGATAAAAAACGGATGATGGATCAGTACTCAATCGATACAAAGAAATTTGAAGAGCAAACATGCTTAAAGCAACCTCACTCACAACTCCCTATATCTCTCAAGAGTAGATCTAGCCAGTCCACCTACCCTAGACTCCACTAAGCACTAAACCCCTGTCTAGATGCTTCACTGAAATATAAATGGAATGGAAATTATCTTTTGGAACAATAAGAAAACTCTAAATATGCACTCGATCACTCATCACCTAAGATTCATTCCCCGGCAGCGGCGCCAATGTTTGCGGGTCGCCGCGACGGACGTCCATAGCATAGCTCTCAAGCATCAACATAAATTTATTGATACAGGGGAAGTGTAACATTTAATGGCCTAATAACTTGTGTGTAGCGGAAATGAGCATGAACATAGTGGGCATTTCATTAGAATAGATTCCTAATGAGAATTACAAGAGTGCTTGGTTGGAGAGAGCAGCAAAAAGCAAAACACCTAGTTAGATAGCATCGACGATACTTTCAAAAGAGAGAGAAATTAAGCTAATGACAACAGTTGAGGACCGGATTTGCATGGAGCCGGTCCCCCCTCCAAAAGGCTTTGTATTATGGTTTCTCCCATCAAGATAGACATTGTACAATACAATTCTTTGTGTTCCTTCAAGACTAGCTAGTGCAATGAAGATGAAAGCTTCATGCACTAAGCAAATACTTAGCAAAAACAACTTGAATTATCCCCGTTCTCAGACCCAAGACCTCACACACCTTCGAAGATGGTGAGAGATAGCAGGGTATGAGAGTAGATTGAGAGGAAGAAGGAGTATCTTACGAGAAAGATGTACATCTCCTCACATAATCACTCATATTAGCATAGCTTAGCTTAGTAATTAGCTTGGTAGAGGAGATGAGCATGCATTGAAGCTTGGCTCTTGGTTGGATTTGCATCCACATGCCAAGAGAGTGCTGATGTAGGCTTCTATCTCACAAGCTTGGAGTAGGTGATGAGTTCTCCATTAAAGCTTGGCAAGAGATAGTCTTCTCTTTCTTCACACATGAGCTTGTGTGAGTGTGTGTGTGTGTGTGTGATAATGCCTTGCAAAAATCAGCCCCCTCTCTCTCTTGGGCGAGCCCCCTTGCTATTTGCTCTTGCTCCAACCTCATTGGCCCTCCCCAAGTCAAGCCAATCACAATTAAGCAACATAAGTGATAGCCTTTTGACATGTGTCCCCCTTTCCCCTTTTGTGAGAGCTTTAGGTAATTAAATAATTAAACTAAACTCTCATTGCACCCCTTTGCCTCCTGGCCAATAAGAATCAGGCAAGCCATTGGGCTCTTGAATGCTCATTGGACCCCTTGGGAGACTGCCCAATAGTCTTCTAGGAGACTTATTTCTCATTGGTTTCTTTTATTAAATGTTTTTAAATTAATTAAACTAGATTTACTCTAGCTTAATTCTCATTGGTCCACTTCAAGGGTCATCCAATAGAAACTGGGCACACCTTGTGGGCATCTGGCCTAGGGAGCTGACATGTGTCCCTCATTCCCTTTGTGTAAAGTGAGCCTGTGTGTGTGTGTGTGTGTGTGTGTGTGACTTTCTCTCTCATCCCCTAGAAGAAGGGCTCGCCCCCTCCCATGTAGGGATATGCATTGACTTTGGAGAGCACACAAAGAATCCAATTCCCCCTAAGCTTTAACCCTTTGGACACAACCTTTGAATTTTGGAACCTTAGCATTTTGGAAGTCTTAATGGGTTGAACCTTAGGGTCTTTTTAGCCCATTGTTGCACATGGCTCTTTTGCAAATGGCCCCCCCTTTGGATCCCTATTCTACCTCCTTTGGATCCCTACTGTGGCCGGTATGCTAGCTTAACCAATATTCTAGCCTTTTCTCCCCTGGCACTTCCCCACATAAAATGATCAGTTTAATATGAGAAAATCATTTAGGAGAATTAGATATTGATTATTATGACAGGAAGCGACTCGGATGAGGCATGGAAACTCGCTAGGGTGTCAATCCTAATGAAGTGAACTCGAAGAGATGCAACTACTAACTCTACAAGCAAATCAAACGCATGAAAGCCAAATAATCTGCCTATGTCCTTCTACAAAGCTCTACAGTCATCACGCCCGTTCACCATGCAAATCATATCGGAATCGCACGAAACTTGAAGGGAAGCTACAGGGGACTATTAGGAACATATCCTATCACTGTCACAGCATTCTGGAGAGGTACAACGATCGCGATCGTTCGTCCCACACTACGCAAAAGCAGTAAACGGATGATCCTAAAGGATCGTTTTTGGGTCCCTAAAGCCTCTCCTAGGGTCAAAACAACATAAAATACGCATATAAACACTCAAAACAGCGATTTAAGGCCTAAACGGACGCGTTTGAAACCTTCACCGAATCTTGAATGCTTACACTTGAATGAAAGAGCACAGTAAGAGGAACACAATGCAAAAAACAAAACTAAATTTGGATTACCGTAGCCACAGAAGCGATGATTACAAGTTGGAGCAAAGAGGTAGCTCTCTGTACGTGACGCAGTAGTCCCTTATCTTCAAAAAATAATCTCCCCTTTCCCACTAACCTTAGTGTATTATATACCTAGGGCTTTCTAAAGTGGCCGGCGGCCAACTTCTCATGGACCTTTACATACATCATTGGAAAAATTACATCTTTGACTCAGACTTGACATAGGCGATTGTCATTAGACTTTTACAGGGTTTGATGTATTAAACATCGGAAAAATAATGTGACCACATCAAAACTTTGGCCGGCTTGACCCAACGGGCGCCTTGGCTAGGTGGGCACTTGTATTTTGTTATCACCTCCAAACACGGTTCTCCATGAACGAGAGAGAGAGAGAGAGAGAGAGAGAGAGAGAGAGAGAGAGAGAGAGAGAGAGAGAGAGAGAGAGAGAGAGAGAGAGAGAGATTCACAAGCCATGCAAGACCCCCTTCCTCCATAGCCCTCCCCCCGAGCTCTGATACCAATGTAAGACAGGGGGAACTAGAACCTAGGAGTCCACTTCCCAACCACCCACTATATAGCATGGCTCCTAGCCCTTTGCCCTAGTTGGACTCCCTTTCCACATTGCCTAGCCCGGCCTTGCTCTTGTCTAGTCCGGCCTTGCGTTGTCCTGACATTCTTTCTCTTGCTTGAGTTGTTTATGTTCCATTGGTAGCTTAGCTTGCTCTTTGTAGAACTCTTTGCTTAAGGTGAGTAGGTCCAAGCTTTTACTGTAGGCTTTTTGACCCAAACACATGTGTTTTCTTGGAGGTAGCCCTGAGTAGTGATTGACTCATTTGATGTGACCCACCCTGTCAATTTTTGTTGTTGAGGTTGAACTTGTGCTTCGTGTATCCAAACTGGGTCTTTGACCTGAATGTGATACTAACACTTGGTTTATTCTCTTAGGCTTCTTCCTGATGCTTTTTTGTGATGGAAACTTTGGTTGATAGACTTTTTGCTTCGTTTTCCAGTGCATTGTTGATGGTGTAGCTCTTGATGTAGAAGCTACATGGGAAGTTTGATCGAGGCTCGTTGAAGGTAAAGTCATCTTGTAAGGTTGATCTTCTTTAGCATTTACCTTAGCTTTACTTTTTTTGTGATGATTGGCAATTTCTTCTCCGCATGGATTTGAGGTGCTTTTGGGGCTTTTACTGGTGTCGTTAATAAAGCTTTTGGTTGTTGTCAAAAGAATATGCTCCTCCAGCTTTCTGTCATGACTAAACTTTCTTTGATGTGATGGGAGTTGATTATTTGGAAAGTATCCTTGTACTCCCCAGTATTCAACTTGAGTACGGCTTCTACCACGCCAAATCTAGAAATCGGAATTTTTAAACTTGTGTACATTGTTTCTTCTAGCTCTTTGATTGGCGGCTTCCCCGTTATGATCCACATTCCATAAGACATTAGATTCTTTGATGCTTTTGGATCTATCATAGTTGAACATATGATTTTGAGTCCTTTTTCTCTGCATATGCTAAATTTGATCATCGTATCAGATAGTCGATCTTCTTCCTTATCCCTGTTTTTCTATTGATCTTGCGTTTGTTGAACATTTGACGTTGAATTTGAAAACTTTTCTCCTTCATCTGCTTTCATTTGCACTTTTTCTAGAGTCAGCTTCTTTGAAAAAAAAAAAGTTGATTCTTTAGGTATGTCAATGATGACATATTCTCGTGGTTGCTCTGCTTCCTCCATCTGCACTTTGGCATCATGCTCCATGAGGTAGCTATATGTCTCACCCTTTCTACTTTCACACTCACAAACCTTGTTAGCTTCCTTCAACACCTTTATCGCAAATAAGGGAGTTATATTATAGCCACTTGAAAGTTTATGTTCAGCATCATGTGGAGGATCCCGTATAGAAACTTTGTCCATAATTTGTTTGCAATCACTTTTTTTTCCAATTTCAGTTGTTTCAAAAGTATTTTTGATTTCTTGGACCCTCGAAACCATTAGAAAGGGTCTTATATCATAGCCATCTTCTTCGCAAAATTTGGTAGTGGTTACCTCGTTTACGTAGACATCAAGAGTCGCCAATATTTGATCCCATCCAAAGGGTTTAAATAACTCCTCTGGAAATGGTTCCTTAATGTAAGCTTCATCTTCTACTGAATGCTCTAGGATGCAATCTTCCTTTTTAAGACTTTCACATTCAGATGCCTCGCACATCCAAATATGCGCTTTGCTTTGCAACGAAGTAGGTACCTCATTTTCCTATTCAGTTGTGGAGTGTAATTCTTCCCCCAAGATTAACTCTATATCTCTATAGTTATGATCTTTGACACTGATTTTTGTAGTAACCTCTTCGTGTCTCAAGTTGATATAGTCATAGCCCTAGTCTTGTACCATTTTGAGCTGACGCATGAATAGTCTGCCCAATATGATATCAAAGTTGCTACTCTTGTCAAAATTCATTATGGAAAAAATGTACTCATACTCAATGCCACACGAGGATACAATGATTTGTTCTAACATTCCTATCGGTCTCTCCATGTATCCATCCGTTAATTGCAGTTTCATTCGAGTTGACTTTTTTAATTTTTTCCACATCCCCTTGGTTGCAATGGAAATTCCTGCCCCACTATCTAATATCACAACCATCTTTGCTCCTTTGTACTCCACAGGTAAGGTCATGTTTCCTTCCTCACCTTCGTAGTAATCACCCTTATTTACTGGTACTAGTTTTGCTTGTGATTTCTTAGGTAAAGTTTCATCCATGTTTTCATCTGCAAGTTGGTCATGTGAAGGGATTTTCAACCCCATCGTTTCTAGGTTTTTGCTCATTTGGTCCCATAGATGCGGTCTAATTTTTTGCAACTCTGCAAGAGTAATAGTGCATCGTATAGGGGATGACATCACTTCGTGTAAGCTTTTGGTATCAGTCACCTTTGGTGTGGCTTTCCACACCAAAGATATCAGTCACCTTTGGTGTGGCTTTCCACTGAGAAGGTACCACTCTAACCTCAGATTTTGTTTTGAGTTCTCCTATGAAAGATGGAAAAGTCTGTAGAGAGTGTAGTTTGCTCTCTTCAAATGCTTCAGACCCGACATCTCCATATAGAGATTGTATATCTCCTAGGAAAAAATTGTGATCCATGTTTATCTCAGGGATAGGTGCTAACTGTAAAGTAGCACTACCATCGTTTTGGTTTCTAATCAATTCCCATAAGGATTGTGGCCATGGTTCTTCTACCTCTAGAATTGGCATCACTCCTTGTGAGCCCATCCCATCTGTGGTATTGGCTACTTCCCTTGTATCTAAAGGTCCCTCAACTTCTGGCTCTTCCTAGCCTCTGTTTACAACACCTTGGTTCTCCATTTTGTGGATTCTTTTGCAAATTAGCACCTCCATTTTTGGAGCACCTAGAACATGTGGCTCCATAAGATCTTGGGACGCCTGGATGAGCTCCTTGCATATTTGCAACCTCTCTTTTTCATACCCTAGATGAGGATACGTCAGCCATCTATGCTCTTGGGTTTTATTGGGTTTTAGCCTAGCTTCATAGGCCTTCAAAATTGCATCTAAAGGTTCAAAGATTTTGTTGACCAAGACTGAATTGCCCGAGTCAATCTTCAACTCTTTCTCTCCCTTCGCATCTTTCTTAATTTCGTGCTCGTGTTTAAGTTGTTCTTTTGTTTGATGCAATTTTGTTTCTAAAGCTATTTTCTTCTTCAGCCTCTTTGCTTTTATTTTATCCCGTTTGGCTTTCCAAGATTTTCTTCCAGTTCTCACCGGTATGTTCTCAATTTTTGTTTGAGGCGGCAATGTGGGTTCCTCCTCAACGGATGCGTTTTTTGCAGCTTCTTGAGCATGAGCTCAAGTCATCATCTTTAAAGGAATTATCGATTCTACCTCGGATCCACTTAAAGAAGGCATCACGCTTACAACGTTCATTGTTGCTTTCCTCTTGTAGTCTGGATTCTTAGCATAGTGTTGGAGTAGATGTTCTCTCCCACAACCATCACAAAATACAAATATTTATATTTGTGCACCCTTGTTTGGACAGACTCGTGCCCAATGGTCACCTCCACATTCATAGCATGGACCTTATTGTTTCATAGCTGGTGGTCCAATCAATGGTTGTTCTTGCCTAGTAAGAATGTTCTTCAAACCATACTCTTGATTGGCTATGAACATGAGCGTATTCGCATCCATGGAGAACTGGTCTTTCATGAGTTGTGGCACATGCGTTGGATACTACTCTATCATCATTCAAGAGAGGCGGTTTTTGACTACTACTCTACCATCATTCAAAAGAGGTGATTTTTGCCCTAGCACACATTTGTTACATATCCTCTATTGAGGGTGTCGTACATTCAGGTTTTGTATGTAGACTTCGTTTATCCTTCTAATCATCTCTTTGACCACTTGGTCAAAGCTCTACATCGTACGAGTTTGAACATCTTGCTTTGTTGTGGATTCACTCTTTGGAGAAGAGGCAGTACTAGTCACCCTTTCTACATCGTTTGTTACCTCTCTGCAGGCCTTGCAATTGTCAACTAGATATAGAGATTCTCTAGTGACTTGCTCGAACTTCATGCATCCTTTCAAATGTAGGTCATTTTTTAGAGTTTCATTCATGAAGCCCTCTATGAAGAGAACTAATAATCTCTCATCTTGCGGTACTTCTCTCATAGCACATCGCTCTATGTATTGTTTAAAGCAAAGTAGAGCTTCCTTCACTCTCTCGTCCTTTTTCTGTTTGAAAGCGTAGATATGTGACACCGTGTTGTGCTTGATTTCCCTTTTCAAGAACTCCTCTATGAATTCTTGCAAGAGTTATGCTATGTTGGGAAAATCATCTTTGTTCAATGGTTGAAACCATGTCAAGGCTATTCCTTTCAATGTCAACCCAAATCCCTCATAGTAAGTATGAAGATATGCAATCTGTTTAGCTCTCAAAACTTGTTTGAAGAGTGATACATGAGTATATGGATCCTCCGACCCATTGTACTTTGTTTTGCATATCATGCCACTTGAAATGGTCTTAATTGTTGTGGTTCAGTCACCAATCTAACCAGTTCGTGGTCTCATGGAAAGATGTCTTTCGTTCTCTCCTCTCATCTTGGAGAAAATCCCGATGAAATCCTCTTTGATATGTGCTTTGGCATTGTTTTTGGCTGAAAGTGAGTAGAGATCGGAGTACCCTTGTATGCATATCACTCTAAGTCAATTGGATCAACAAGTTTATACTCACGTCCATACTTATCTACCATAAAAACTTGCACCTCATGGGCATCTGTATATGTGAATGCATAGAGGTTCTTATGGTCCGTCAACTCTTTAGCGTAGGGTTCTACACACTTGTAGAATATATATGGCTCCCCATTTGTGAATCTATATAAGCCCTCATGACCATAGTCCATTAGAATCCTCATGGATTCATCGGTTTTGATGAATCTCATGTTCAGTTTGTTGATCAGAGGATGCCTCTCGTCTAGGTATTTTCCCAATCCTGCTATTGTTGAAATTGCAGCGTTTATTGCGCTTTTCATGTCTCTGAGTGGAGTAGAAAACCCTGTGGTGGATGATTTGTCATGATCACGACTCCCTCAAAACTCTCAAGATAGTCCTTGCCAAGCCCACTTTGGCTTAGTGCAACTTATCCCTTTTTGCCCCTAGTGAGGTCTCTCAAAAGCCAAGAACTTGTGACTCTTTTGGTCTCTGGAAACTAGTTTTGGGTACCCTAAAAGTTTGGATTTAGGAAACCTGAAAAAAATCAGCTTTAAAACCAAAACTTAGCTTTAAAAAATTTAGTTTCTATTGCTCGCAAGCTTTCTTCCTGGCTATACCTGACTCGATTTGGAGTTGTCTATCAAAAGTTAGAGAAATTTTAGTGAACAGCACTCAAAACAGTCTCAAGAGTAGAACACGGGAAATTTGGCTTGTATCTTGGTCTCCAAAAGGTATTTTTGGCTCATACTTGAGATTTGGGATTCCTCAAGTATGTCTACAAGATCAACAACTCATATACCCCCACTATACTGAGGTACATGGATCGCGATCCATAACCCCCTGTCAAATTTTTGCTTGAAATTTTGACAGTATGTAGACAAGGTCATATGCAAACTCTGTACCAATTTTCATCAAATTTTGAGGTTGAGGTACGTGGATCGCGATCCATGTTCAACCACACCTAGACTTGATCTCTTGGCAGCTTGTGGCACTCTATGTCCACGAGCTAAATCTAAAATCTTTTTGGATTTGGACTGGGGGATATGTTTCCTATTGATCTAATTTTTTTTAGGTCAAGCTGGATTTGGACTCGCAAATATGTCTGCACTACTGGTCTGGAAAATTTCAGGTCAAGCTGTCACTATGGGGTCACGGATCATGATCCATGTTTGGAGCCCAAATTGACTTTTCTTGCTACCATCAGAATCAACATGATTAGTAGGTCCTATGGTAGCAATTTTTTTTGAAAATGGACCTCTAGATTGAAAATTAGGTCAATTCTCGCACTTGCTCAAAATACTTGGTAGTTTTGGCTTTTGACTTGGTTTTTGATATCTAAATACATTTTTGAAAAGACCACTAGACTCCTTTGATGTGCTCTAGCTATGGTACATGTCATAAAAACTAATATCTAATTCTTCCAAATGATTTTCTCATGTCTGATCATTTAATATGGAGAGGTACCAGGGGAGTAAAAGCTAGAATATTGGTAAGGCTACCATACCAATCTCACCAGAGATCCAAAGGAGGGAAAATAGGGATCCAAAGGAGGACAATCTACAAAAGAGCAATGTGCATCAATGGAGTTTAAAAGACCTAAGGTCCACTGAGACTTCCATAGGCTAAGGCTCCAAAATTTAATTTAAAAAATCCAATGGCCAAAAGTGGGGAAAATTGGATGGTTATGGGAAGACTAAAAAGTCTTTCCACATCCCTAGGAAGGAGGGGGCGAGACCTAAAGGTAGGGGAAGAGAGAGAAACACACACACACACTCCCAAGCTCTCCTTTTACACAAAGGGAATAATGGACACATGGCAGACTCCTAGCCCAGATGTCCCCAATCTCCCCTCAAATCCTATTGGATGGCCATAGAGGTGGACCAATCAGAATTAGGCTAGAGTAAAATTAGTCTAATCAATTTAAAAATGCTTGATAAAAGAGCCAATAGAAATTAAGCTCCCTAGAAGACTATTGGACAATCTACCAAGGGGTCCAATGAGCATCCAACATCCCAATGGCTTGCTTGATTCCTATTGTCCAGAAGACTAAAAGGTCCAATGAGAGTTTAAATAAATTGTTTTAATTACCTAAAGCTCTCACAAAAGGGGAAGGGGAACACTTGTCACAAGACTATCAACTACGCTTCTTAATTGTTGTTGGCTAAGCTCTGCAGGAGCCAATGGGAAGCCAGCAAGAGCAAATGGGAAGAGGGGTCGACCAAGAAGAGAGAGAGTTGGAATTTTTAAGGCTAACCAATTTGCTACACACTCACACAACTCATGTGTTGAGCAAGAACTCCATCTCCTTCTCCAAGCATTGAGAAGTAGAGGCCTACACCAACAACTCTTGGCTATGGAGTGCAAATCCAACCAAGAGCCAAGCTTCAATGGCATGCTCATCTCCTCTACCATGCTAATTACTAAGCTAAGCTATGCTATAAGAGTGATTATGTGAGGAGAATACTTCTTTCTCGTAAGATACATCTTCTTTCTCTTCATCTTTCCTCATTCCCTGCTAGCTCTCACCATCTTCAAAGGTGTGTGAGGTCTTGGGACTGAGGCTAGGTCCACTATGTGTGTTTTTCAAGCATAATTTGGTGCATGAATCTTCTATCTTCATTGCACCAACGAGTTTTGTCAAGGAACACAAAGATTGTATTGTACAAAAGTCTCCTTGATGGGAGAAGCAATACAAAGCCTTTTTGGAGGGGGGGCAAGTAAATCCGGTCCTCAACTGTTGTCAATTGTTCTATTTCTCTCTCTTTTCAAGTATTATTGATGCCAAACTAGCTAGGTGTAATTGTTATGTTGCTTTCTCCAACCAAGTACTCTCTCTATGCTCATTAGGAGCTTGTTCTTCTTAATGAAATACTCACTATGTTATCATTTTTCGCTACACACAAGTTACTAGTGCATTAAATGTTACATTACAAGTTTGGTCTTAGTCTCACTCACAACCCTCTTTACCTCTCGAGAATAAATCTAGCAAGTCCTCGACTTCTAGAATCTACCAAGCACTAACCACATGTCTAGCTGCTTCACTAGTAAGGTTCAAATGGAATGGAGAGACAAATATTCAAAAAGGGTGTAAATGGAATGGAGAGACAAATATTCAAAAAAGATGCTCTAAAAACGCACTAGGTCACTCACCATCTGAGGATCATTATCCTCGGCAATGGCACCAACGTTAGCAGGTCGCCCCGAGCCAGACGTCTATAGCATAACTATCTAGCACTAACATAATGTCAATAGTCAGGGACTCGAATTGGACACAAAGAATCTTTGAGGTTGTCAATCTCAAGAAGTGAACCTTAACAAGCAAGCACACCAACTCAAAAAGCAAATCAATCACTCAATGATCAAAGAATCTGTCTATGTCCTTTCTCACCGCTCTAGGTCATCACGCCATTTTGGCACTCGAACGGACTCAAAATGCAATGAAACTTTAAGAGGAGGTTTAGGACACCTGGGGGCACTATCCTACCAGGTCTGGTTGCAATCCGACAAGGTACCAAAATCACGATCCATCATGAAAAAGGTCATAAAACTACAACAGAACATACCAAAAACATCGCCCTATGGTCTAAGAACACTCTGCTATGGTCACAATGCCAAAAAATAGTGATTTAAGCACTCAAATTTGCAATTAAAGCTTGCCAACATGTAGTCGCGAACCACAACAAAATTAACATTGCTTACACTTGAATGAATAAGCAAAGAGAGAGGAATACAATGCAAGTTTCGAAATCAAAACGTTCTTACACAAATGGAGTGATATTCATAGGCTGAGACACACACCAGATATAAAGACAGTTGTGGAAACAAGTCTATCTCTTAAAGGCAGGGCCTATAAGTGATGGATGACATTTCCAATAGATGCTTGTCCTCAGTCTTGGGCTACTTTTCAAGTTTCTTTCTCCAAAGAGTTTTTGGACTCCAATGAAGAAGATAAGAATTGGTTATGCATGCCGCATTGGCCTTTCTCTCACTTAGTATCTTTCTAAGTATCGAGAAATCATATTAAAACTAAAAGGTCTAGATGAATTCCAAAAGATACAGGGGTCTTGACAAAGACTATACTCTTCATGTCAAGACCCAACATCCAAAAACTTTGGAAGAAGCCATCGCTCATGCCCAAATGTATGACGATGACCAAGAGAGGAAGGAAAAATTTTCCTACTCTTAAGAATAATTTTGGTAAAAGAAATTCAACTAAGAGCCAATGGCAAGGTAGATCTCCCACACGCTCTAAGAGGAACAAGAGACGATCTACCTCTTTGCGTCTTCAAGAGGCTAAGAAGCCTAAGCAATCACGATCGAGATACTCCACGTAGGTCTCTCAACACTGCCAATTTTGAGCATGCAAAGAAACACAATTTGTGTTTCAGACGTCTTTTGGACCAGCATAACTAGAAGGAATGTCCTCCTTTGTAAGGCAAAGAAAAGTCCATGCACACGGTGCAACGCCTCATATTAGATTCATCTCCTAAATATTGTGGAAGAAAAGCACAAGTGTTGTGTGCCTGTTTCAATGTGGCAGCCCACTTTTGGTCCCCATGAGTTGATTCGCATGCATGGCACTATGAACAGGCAACGTGTTCGTATTTTAGTGGATGATGGTGCAACTCATAACTTCTTGAACTATAAGCTAGTCAAGAAATTGAAGCTTACACAGACTCCCTGCTCCCACAAGTATGTGGTAGAACAGATGTCTGGAAATGATAAAGAAGTATGGGACACAGTAGTTCAAGGGGTTGAGCTTATTGTTCAAGATCATACGATGACCCTTGACTTTCAAGTTATGAACATGGACCATGCTGACGTAGTTTTAGGACGGGAGTGGCTGCATGGTTTAGGAAACACATTGCACACTAGTTTGCGAACACAACTCCTTATCCTTTATGGCCAATGGTAAACATGTGCTCTTGCTTGTTGAGAAAAATATACCATCTACACCTCTTATATGTACAATCGAGCTTTCTATTTTACAAAAAGAAAATTTAATAGATGAAGTCTTTATGTGTTACCACTTGTCTCCAAGTCTTGTGAATTCTCAAGCGCAAAGTGCTGTGGATTCTAGTTATGGTATAAAAAGTGCAATGAATTTTAATGAAAAGCAAAGTGCTAGAAATACTAAAGAGCAAAATGCTCTCAATTCTAATCATGTTGAGCAACGTGCAACTGTTGTAAAACAAACATTAAAGGAATTACAAGATTCTCCATCCGAGCATAACCCTAGTTTACTTTCCCCTTTTGCACGGCAAAAGCTGACTCACTTACGCACGGAGTATAGTGATGTATTCTCAAGTGATTTACCACCGGGTTTATCCCCTACACGTGATGTGCAACATGGCATAAATGTCCGGTCAGGCACTAAATTGGTGAGTAAACCACCTTATTGTATGAGTGCTAGTGAGGCCAAGGACGTTGAGTGACAAGTTGCTGACTACCTCGCGCGTGGTTTCATTAGACCTCGCACTTCGCCTTGGGCATCACCTATTCTAGCGATAGAAAAGAAAGATAGTACTATGCACATGTGCATAGATTATTGCGGATTAAATGCCATAACCATCAAGAACAAGTATCCTCTCCCTCAAGTGGATGAGTTGTTTGATCAACTCCATGGGGAAAGATACTATACAAAGATAGATCTTTGTTCAGGATACCACCAGGTGCATATCCTTTTGAAAGATATCTCTAAGACTAACTTTAGAACACGGTTCAGATGTAACATTTAATGGCCTAGTAACTTGTGTGTAGTGAAAAATAGCATAAACATAGTGAGAATTTCATTAGATTAGATTCATAATGAGCCTATATAGCAAGAGTGCTTGGATGAAGAGAGAAACAAAAAGCATAACACCTAGTTAGATAGGCATGAACAATACTTCAAAAGAGAGATAAATTAAGCTATTGACAACAGTTGAGGACCGGATTTACATGGAGCGGTCCCCCCTCCAAACGGCTTTGTATTATAGGTTTCCCCCATCAAGGGAGACATTTTACAATACAATACTTTGTGTTCCTTCAATAACTAGCTAGTGCAATGAAGATGGAAGCTTGAAGCATTAAGCAAACACTTTAAAACACAACATCAATTCCCTCACGGTCTCAGACCCAAGGCCTCACACACCTTCAAATATGGTGAGAGCTAGCGGGGTATGAGAGTAGATTGAGAGGAAGAAAGAGTATTCTTACAAGAAATAAGTATATCTCTTCACATAATCACTCACAATAGCTTAGCATAGCTTAGTAATTATCGTGGTAGAGGAGATGAGCATGCATTGGAGCTTGGCTCTTGGTTGGATTTGCATCACAAAGCCAAGATTTGTTAGTGTAGGCCTCCCTTCTCACAAGCTTGGAGTAGATGATGAGCTTTCCATTAAAGCTTGAGAAGGAGATCGAGAGTCTTCTTGCTTCACACATGAGATTGTGTGAGTGTGTGTGTGATAATGCCTTACCAAAATCAGCCCCCCCTCTCTCTCTCTTGGTCGACCCCTCTTGGATTTTACTCATGCTGGCACCCCATTGGACCCTGCAAAGCTTAGCCAATGATAATTGAGAAGCATAAGTGATAGCCTTTTGACATGTGTCCCCCTTTCCCCTTTTGTGAGAGCTTTAGGTATATAATTAATACAACTAAACTCTCATTGGATCCCTTTGTCTTCTTGCCAATAGGAATCAGGCAAGCCATTGGGCTGTTGAATGCTCATTGGACCCCTTGGGAGACTGTCCAATAGTCTTTTAGAGAGCTTAATTTCTATTGGTTTTTTTATCAAGTGTTTTAAAATGAATTAACTAAATGTACTCTAGAGTAATTCTCATTGGTCCACCTCTCTGGCCATCCAATACGATTTGAATGCATCTTGGGGGCAACTGGCCTAAGGAGTTGACATGTGTCCCTTATTCCCTTTGTGTAAAGGGCTTGCAAGAGTGTGTGTGTGTGTGTGTGTGTGTGTGTTTCTCTCTCATCCCCTACTAAAAGGGCTCGCCCCCATCAAGATAGGGATGTGGGAAGACTTTTGAGTCTTCCCACAAGCATCCAATTTTACCTAGGGTTGGACCATTGGACACAACCTTTGAATTTTGGAACCTTAGCATTTGGAAGTCTTAATGGGCTGAACCTTAGGGTCTTTGAAGTCCATTGTTGCACATTTCTCTTTTGCATATGGCCCCCCCTTTGGATCCCTATTTTCTCTCCTTTGGATCCCTACTGTGGCCGGTCTGCCAGCTTAACCAATATTCTAGCTTTTTCTCCTCTGGTACTTCCACATATTAAATGATCAGTTTAACATGAGAAAATCATTTAGGAGAATTAGATATTAGTTATTATGACATCAGTAATTTTGAATTTTTGGTTATGCCTTTTGGTTTACCAAATGCTCCAGCTACATTTATGACACTCATGGATAGTGTCTTACATCCCTATCTTGAAAAATTTGTTGTGGTTTTCCTTGATGACATTCTCTTCTCATTTACAGTAAGACTAAAGATGAACACATAGAGCACTTACAATAGTCTTTGTCAAGCCCTACGTAGGAGGGGGCGAGCCCAAGAAGAAGGGGATGAGAGAGAAACACCCACACACACTCACAAGCTTCATTTGTACACAAGGGGAAAGAGGGACACATGTCAGCTCCCTACGCCAGATGCCCACAAGGTGTACTCAAATCCTATTGGATGGCCATGGAGGTGGACCAATGAGAATTAGGCTAGAGTAAATCTAGGTTAATTAATTTAAAAACACTTAATAAAAGAACGAATAATAATTAAGCTCTCTAGAAGACTACTGGACAGTCTCCCAAGGGGACCAATGAGCATTCAGCAGCCCAATGGCTTGCCTGATTCCTATTGGCCAGGAGGCAAAGGGGTCCAATGAGAGTTTACTTGCATTTATTAATTACCTAAAGCTCTCACAAAAGGGGAACACATGTCAGAAGGCTATCACTTATGCTGCTTAATTTCCATTGGTTGAGGCTGGGGAGGTCCAATAGGGCTGTAGCATGAGTAATTAGCAAGGGAGGTCGACCAAGAGAGAGACAGGGTTGATTTTTGCAAGGCATTATCACACACACACTCACACAATCTCATGTGTGAAGAAAAGAAGACTCTCTCTCCTTCTCAAGATTTAATGGAAAGCTTACCACCTACTCCAAGCTTGTGAGAAGGGAGGCCTACACCAACAACTCTTTGCTTTGTGATGCAAATCCAACCAAGAGCCAAGCTTCAATGCATGCTCATCTTCTCTACCATGCTAATTACTAAGTTAAGCTATGCTAATATGAGTGATTATGTGAGGAGATGTACATCTTTCTTGTAAGAATACTCCTTCTTCCTCTCAATCTACTCTCATACCCCGCTAGCTCTCACCATCTTCGAAGGTGTGTGAGGTCTTAGGTCTGAGACCGTGAGGGAATTGATGTTGTGTTTGATAAGTGTTTTTCTTAGTGCATGAAGTTTCCATCTTCATTGCTCTAGCTAGTATCGAAGGAACACAAAGAATTGTATTGTAAAATGTCTCTCTTGATGGGAGAAACCATAATACAAAGCCTTTTGGAGGGGGGACCGGCTCCATGCAAATCCGGTCCTCAATTGTTGTCAATTGCTTAATTTCTCTCTCTTTTGAAGTATTATTCATGCTATCTAACTAGGTGTTATGCTTTTTGTTGCTCTCTCCACCCAAGCACTCATGTTAATCTCATTAGGAATCTATTTTAATGAAATGCTCACTATGTTCATGCCATTTTCCGCTACACACAAGTTACTAGGCCATTAAATGTTACACATCATGTCAAACGACAACTGTTGGTAAAATGGCTAGATAGACCTGAAGAAGATTCTATATGGGAGAATGTCTCTGCACTTAAGAAACGTTTTCCTATGTTTTTTTAAAGGACAAAAACGATTCTCCAAAAGGGGGGGGGGGGGGTAATGTCAGGACACTGGCAAGGCCGGACTAGACAAGGGCAAGGTCGGGCTAGGCAGGGTGGAAAGGGAGTCCAACTAGGGCAAAGGGCCAGGGGCTATGCTATATAGTGGGTGGTTGGGTGGTGGACTCCTAGGTTCTAGTTCCTTGTCTAACATTGGTATCAAGAGCTTGGTTCTTTTTGGGGAAAGGCACAACTATGGAGGAGAGGAGCCACAAAAACTTGCATGAGCAAGTTGCATGTCGGGGTCAAGGAACCGTGGAGCACCTCTCCTGTGAGGAGGACGACAAGCAGGAAATCCGTGGGCAAGCCCCCTTGCAAGGAGGAGCCGTCAAGGTGGGACCTGCACCAAACCCACCCCTTGCGGGCTTTATGGCATCGCACCGGGTGGGGGAGTGTTTTTTGACCCAAGGCCGAAGCCCCTTGCGCAATTCACAGCCCGCCATGGCCTCATCCCCTCCCTTGCGCGCTATTGTAAGCGGCCATAGCCGCTGAGCTTTGGTTTTTTCATATTGCAAGGGCGCCCAACCCCTTGGGTTAGTGGCCAAATCTTTTTTTCAAGAACAAGGGCCCACAGTGGGGTACCCCCCCCCTCCCTCGTGTGCGGATTCTCGACGTCTTGACACAGCCGGCACAAACTTCGAATACCCAATTCTCTGCGTATTACCGGCAAAAACTTGGAAATTTAAGCAAAGCATTCCGACTGGAATTCAAAGTACCATTATCTTTCAAAATCAATCAACAGTTGCAAGCATAATTGATTCGGCTACCAAGGAATTGAGGAATTACCTATATTGCGGACAATTCGGATCAATTTCCATCGGGATACTATCAATTTGGACGAAATTAGCAAGGCTAATTATACTTTGCAAGTGCTCTCAATCACATGTATTTTTCTGACTATTCCTTGCACCGCACTGTGTCGCCATGGATTCAGATATCAATATGACATTTGATTTTGAGAAAAGTACGCCTGATCCTACCCATGATGGCCCGCGGCTGGATCCTCTCAAGGAGAGTACCCGCGATGCTACGGTAGGTGATGACACTTACGAATTGCTCGATATTCAAGAATTTGGTGCACTTCAGACACACATGTCAGTCATGGATGAAAATTTTAAATCTTTAAATGCAAATGTTACTAAACTATCCATAATGATTCAATTAATACAACAGCAGCCCAAGGGTCCTGCTGATACGCACATGCATGAGCACGTTGCTACACAAGGGCAAGGCCCAAATGTTGATATGTTGCACACTCTCACTGCAAAAGAGGTGGATGAATTGTTAAAACCACCGATTTTTAAGGGAGAAGACCGAGACCACAATAAGGATGCAGTGAATATCTTTCTCAGCAAGTGGGATGGAATTCACACCTTACGGTGTACTCCGGATGCAGTCAGAGCTCTGCAATCGAGCTTAACTCTGGAAGGCAAGGCCTACAAATGGTGGATGTCTCTCAAGGAGAAGAATATCATACCACAGAGTTGGGCAGCTTTTGAAGCTATGTTTAGTAAAGAATTTTTGCCTACAAATGAGGCAAATCGGAATTGGACGGCTTGGAACACATGTTCCATGCACCAATACCCATCATTGCTTGAATATATCTCTCACTATTGGGATGTTATCCTCAAGTTGGAAGGCTTAGATAACTTTCAACAAGTACGGGGATTTATACGAGGTCTGACACCAGAGCTTAAGAAGTACGTCAAGACCCAAGACCCTAAAACTCTTGAGAAAGCCATAGTGAAAGCACATATTCATGATGATCCAGATGAAAAGAAAGCACATAATATTCACGTGCCTGCTAATACACATGATAATACACGCACTCAGTATGGGCACAATAAAAGGAAATTTATAGTTGTCAATTCAGATGCATCTAAAAAACCCAAGGGGTCCAGGGGTCCTCTCTCTCCTGAGGACTTTGATAAAGCTAAGAAAAAGAAATTATGTTTTCAATGTTTAGGAAGCGGTCATGGCAAAAGGGATTGTCCCAAGGGGAAATTTGCTACTCATGGCAAGGAGAAAAAAGTGCACACGGTGCAACTGCTACCTCTTGAGTCTTCCTCACGATTCTCTACAGTGGAAGTAACACACAGAGAGGTGGTACATGAATGCTGTCTCACAACTTCCATGTGGAAACAAACCTTTGGACCACATGAGCTAGTACGTGTGCACAGATCTTTGCAAGGCCACAAGGTGCGCATCTTTATAGATGACGGTGCTAATCACAATTTCATCAATTATGGATTGGTGAAAAAACTCAAATTGCCTCAAACTCCGAGTACCCACCACTATAAGGTAGCAATGATGAATGGACATGATAAAGAAATCTAGGATACTCAATGCCGAGCTGTTCCGTTGGAAATACAAGGTTACTCCACATGCTTGGATTTTCAGGTTATGAACATGGAAAGGGCAGACATGGTTCTTGGTAGGGAGTGGTTGCATAGCCTAGGACCATCACTGAAGCGTAGCTATGAGCACGACAACTTGATGTTTGAATCCCATGGTGCACATGTGTTGTTGTTAGGAGAGAAGGATGTACCTTCATCACCATTGATTTGTACCATTGAGCTTATGCAGCTCGTTCCTGATAATGAAATAGATCAAGTTTTCTTGTGTTACTCACTGTCTCATTTTCTTTCTAACATTGAATATGTCAAACATTCCTCAACGCCGCATGCTTCTCTCTCATCTCTTCCACCAATGGATAATTCTAAACAAGCAAACGTTGCTAGTGAGTTGCAAAAATTATTAAAGGAATTTCAATCTGTTTTTCATAATGATTTGCCACCATGATTACCGTTGACACGATCGGTGCAACATAGCATCGAGGTGGCTGCAGGCTGTAAACCTGTCAGTAAACCACCCTACCGTATGAGTTATTCTGAAGCTGTTGAGGTGGAAAGTTAGCTTGCTGACTACCTTAGCAGAGGGTATATACAACCCATTTCTTCACCATGGGCCTCTCCTATCCTATTAGCGAAGAAAAAAGACGGCAGTATGCGCATGTGCGTAGACTACCGTGGCTTAAATGCGGTTACGGTTAAGAACAAATACCCATTGCCCTGAGTAGATGAGTTGTTTGATAAACTCACTCATGCTCGCATTTTTACGAAAATAGACTTGCGGTCAGGATATCACCAAGTTCGTATTCGACTTGCTGATATACCCAAAACTGCATTTCGAACACGGTTTGGACACTACGAGTTCTTGGTGATGCCCTTTGGGTTAACCAATGCGCCTGTAACATTCATGACACTTATAGATAGTGTCTTGAAGCCGTACTTGGGCAAATTTGTCATCGTTTTATTCCTCGATGACATTCTAGTCTACAACAGTGCTTCTGAAGAAGAACACTTACAACATCTCAGGCAGGTGTTCGAATTGTTATGAACAAACAAATTATATGCCAAGGAATCTAAGTGTGATTTTTTGAAAGAAGAAATTCACTATTTAGGGCATGTTATTTCAGCTAATGGGTTATATATGGATCAATCCAAAGTGGATACCATCCGAAAATGGCCTTCTTCTAAAAATTTGAAAGAGTTACAGATTTTTTTGGGATTTGAAGGTTTTTACCGAAGGTCCATTAAAAACTATGCTAATATTGTTGTTCCCACGACGGATCAACTAAAAGGCAAAGGCAAAGCTTTTTAGTGGGGATCCGCTCAACATCACGATTTCGATACGCTCAAGGATGCATTAGCTACAGCTCCCATACTAGCTATTGTAGATTCTTTAAAACCATTCATTTTGGAAACGGATGCCAGTGATCGTGCTATTGGAGCAGTCCTGTTACAAGACGGACGACCAATTGCATTTGAAAGCAAGAAGCTTGATGCAGCTCAGCAGAACTACTCTGCTTATGAGCGTGAACTCTATGCAATAGTGTCTGCCTTAAAAACATGGCGGCATTATTTGTATGGTGCTCAGTTTGAAATTGTTTTTGACCATGAAAGCATCAAATGGTTTACACAACAAACGGATTTGAAGGGTCGGAAAGCCAGGTGGGCCGAGATTCTTCAGGAATATGACGCCAACCTCCGGTATCGTAAAGGTCTATACAATGTGGTGGCTGACGCTCTAATTCGTATGCCGGAGATCAATTCTCTCTTGTTCACGGAACTTTGTAGTGAATTTTTGGATTCTCTCAAAGGCAAATATGAGCATGATGAAGCATATTCCAAAGTGTGGAGCCATGTTCAAATGAGGGATCCTTCTCACTCCAATGATGGTAGTGTAACGTTAACCTCCACACCTAGTTCTCCTCTATCGAGTGATGAACTACAGCGATGGAAGCATTTCACCATCGATAATGGGTACCTACTCCATAAGGGGAGAGTTTGTGTACCGATGGACACAGACATTCAACGCCAAATTCTCTATGAATGTAATGATAGTCCAAGTGCAGGGCACCCGGGTATTAGAAAAACTTATGCTCTCGTATGAAGATAATTTTACTGGCTAGGTATACATGGCTTTGTTCAAGCTTATGTCTTGCATTGCCAAAAATGTCAAGTTAACAAAGCAGAGCGCCTGAAAGCAGGAGGACTCTTACATCCTTTGGAGATTCCCAATGGAAAATGGGAAAGCATCTCTATGGACTTTATTGTGAGTTTACCAACCACTGTACGAGGTCATGACTTGGTATGGGTGGTCGTAGACCGGTTGACTAAACTATGTAAGTTTATTCCAACCGAATCAATAGTTAAGACACTAGAACTAGCCAAGTTATTTGTGGACGATCTATACAAATTGTATGGTTTGCCAAGTAACATTGTCAGCGACCGTGATCCCAAGTTTAACAGTCACTTCTGGAGGGCTGTGTTTAAAAGATTGGGTACGCAACTGAACCTCAGTACAGCCAATCATCCAAAAATAGATGGTCAGACTGAACAAGTTAACCAGGTGCTAGAGGATATGCTTAGAGCATACGTCAGCAAAAAATAGTCAGACTGGGAAGATACCTACCTATTCTAGAGTTTGCCTACAACAATGCTAAGCATGTCACAAGTGGATTTAGTCCTTTCATGCTCATGTATGGGTTTCAACCTAGGTCACCTGTTACGGTGGAGTTGGCAACTGAAAAGCTCCAATAGGTTAAGAATTTTCTCCAAGACCACATGGATATGCTGAAACTCGCTCGTCAGAATGTCCGACAAGCACAGGATCTGTATAAGAAGTATGCTGATGAGAAACGTCGGCAAGTTACCTTCGAGGAAGGGGAGGAAGTATTTTTACTTGTGCCATAACATTCAAAAAGTTTGAAAACTGGGCCAACACCTAAATCATCTCCCTGATATTGTGGGCCTTTCAAAATACTCAAGCGAGTAGGTGATCGTGCCTACAAAAATTTGCTACATGCACATTCTCGTATTCATCCTGTGTTTCATTTAAGCCGTTTACGTAAGCGGTTACATGGGGACGACAATGTCATTAACCAACAGATTTTGGTTGATTTCATTGAACCTCCTACCTTACCGCATGAACTTGAACGTGTTCTCGATTATCGTGAGTTGCGTACACATCATCATGTACGTCAACAAGCCTTAATCAAGTGGAAAGACCGACCTGAGGAAGGTGCCACTTGGGAAAACATTAGTATTCTTAAGAAGAAGTGGTTCTAGTTCCCCTTGTCTAATAGGTAATGTAAGGACATGGGTCCTACAGGCAAGGTCATCGGCACAGCCGGACAGTGTGTACGCTAGGGGGAGGCTATAAGATAGCATGGTTGGGTGGAGACTAGCACATAACATTACTCCCCTCCTTTCATGAAGCCTTGCTTCGCATAAGTTCATTAGAAAAACAAAACATGATAGAGCCTATTTGCTCATAGCCAACATATGTCAATGCCAAAGAAAATCAATCGTTCGAGTTTTTGTAGAGAATCGGCCTTGCCAAATCATGCAGCTTATTAAGAATCATAAGATTCCCCAATATTGAAAGAGATAGCTCCTAAAGCTTAGCTATCAAATGTCATCGTAAATTGTAACTTGCTTACCTACTTGCTTGAATTTCCACCATTAGTGCCGATATTTGTAGCACCCCCTGGTGTGATTTGCTTGTCAATTGTCACCAATTGTCGACCTTGTTGAGTAGGATACCATACTAGAAGCATAAAAATACCTATAGTAATGGCACAAAAAAAGCGTACCTGAGTTTCCTAATGTTGTTTTGCTTATACCCATTGCTAATTAGCCTTGAAAACCCATCGGATCTAGCTTGCCGACAATGGTTGATCATGACTATTTCTAACTTTGAGTTCAGATAACTTGTCTAGGAGCCATGCCCTAGCAAACCCAAAACTCCGAACTAGAGTAGAAAGATGCATGTAGGCTTCTTGAAATGGTATTTAATAATCGGCCTTGTTGGATTATGGCTTCCCAGTCACATGCCATGCCTGACTTGCCTATACCACTAGGCAACTTTGCCTACATGTATCATCTATGATTAATCAATCGAGAAAAAAAGTAAAAGAAGTCATTATTCAAGGTTGAGGAGCGTCATAGAAACCCTTGTTTGGGTTATCCTTGTTGGAGCCTTACTCCTTAATCCAAAAATAATCTCATGCCTTGCATGTATACAAACCGAGTTAAAAAGACATGACCAAGTTTTACAAACATCAAAACTACTTCTAGAGATAGCCGTGCTATCTTCCGTTCATATAATGTGTCTGTAAAATAAACTCTAATGGAATTAGAATATAAACAAACTAAACAATCCCCGACCTTGTCCGTGTCTCTTTGGTTTTGTAATTTTTTTGCACAGTTCCAATGAGAAAGAAACCGTCTTTGCCCTTGCAAGCCCCATGGAAAGACTTTTGCAAAGATTGGAGGTCACAAGATCGAACCCCATGCCTTGCATGGATTCTTCGGAGTTCTCCACCTGATGCCATGCATATGAGAAGCCGTGCTTCTTGTGCAAGGAAATTCAAGAAATTTCCTTTTCAGAGGAACGTGTCCTTGTCAAGATTGCTTTGACGTGGTCGTTGAAATGGCCCTTGCCGTATTCTCAACTCTTGTTGAGGCCTTTTTTTTTGTAAACCCTTGGATCACTACCTTGATGTTGAGGTTGTTGATGAGTAATTCTTGGATTACTCCCTTGTTATCAATGCATAATCCCCTTTGGGACTTTGAGAGAAATCCCCTTGGGTAATCTTCTTGGTGACAAAAAAACGTGCATGCTTTGCCTCGGTCCGCGACAAGGTGGCCCTTGCAAGCCCTTCATAGCCAAGCGCAAGGGAATCTTGCTTTGATTGGTCCTCTACGGTGCTCACACGCCCCCATAGTAGAAACAAGACTCCGCCTCCATGCCTGGGCGCTTCGATTGAGTCAGGCTATGCTGAATTTTGTGCAACTCGAACACTGTTGCTTTCCATGCAAGAGGTCGCTCCCATGACCTATCCTATTGACTCTCCTCCTCGACCGCCCCTGTGTATCTAATGGGTCATGCCCATGCCGCACCTGGTTTCATGCTTGGAGACAAGAGAAAGAGACCGAGAGAGAGAGAGAGAGAGAGAGAGAGAGAGAGAGAGAGAGAGAGAGAGAGAGAGAGAGAGAGAGAGAGAGAGAGAGAGAGAGAGAGAGAGAGAGAGAGAGAGCTTCTTCCCGCTTCTCCATCCCCTTCTCTCCTTAGCTTTCATACCAATATGAGATAGAGGGGAGTGACACACGAAAATCACCACCCAACCATGCTCTATATTGGCCCTTGGCCTTACTATTTATAGGACCCTCTTTATCGCATGTTTGTTCTATGAACTTTCTGTTGATTATTAGAACTTGTATCTTGGTGTACACCCTCTCTAGTCTACTAGACAGCCTATGTGGCATAAGACATGTGATAGACCATCATGTGGTACTTTTCATGTAGGATGATAATGGATATGGTGATGTTTTACCCTATGATATACACATGACATCACCCTGTATGACTACCTATATAAGCTTGTAACCTCTTTTTTCAAACGCATAATCCAAAATTCACTCAGAGTCTACATTGTGTCTCTCTATCTCCTTAATTACACACACACACACACGTGCAAGTGCGCACGTGCACACACACACACACACACACACACTTTTCATGAATGCAACTCTTACTAATCCACCCTAACCCTAAGATGTGGAATCATATTTGAAGGAGACTTAATCCTCTTAGTTAAGTAGCACTAGTCACTATTCTTTTTCTATTAGCTCTTCCAACTTCTAAGTAGTGTGCGATTAGCTAGTGTGAGCACGTCCTTGAGTTGATCTCGTGAGCCACTGTCCTCTTAGTTGTTAAGGAGCTTGATTAGGGTTGGTTTTTTGCATTTTACAGTCCTAATAAGCTCCTTAATTCGTCATTTTCTACTCTCTTAATGAGCGTGTGTGCGTATCTCAATAATCTCTCATGAACATCCCAGTAAGTTCTTGGTAAGATTCATAATTACACTTTTAATTGAACTTTTGATTGCATCATACAGATTCTATTCTTGCTTCTCCTATTGCATGAGCCTTTGAGTGGTTTCTTAGTGATAAGGGATTTAATCTATGCATGGAATGATGGGGTCATGGGTCGACTCTTGGGTGTCCAATCGTTTTGGTGTAGTAACCTGAAGGGCAACATGGACCACTATAGTTCAAAATATAAAGTGTGTATTTCATGGGGCGCCAAGTTCAGTAATGGAGGCTTCGCATGGGGGCTCCTTTTGGTTGACTAGTCGATGTCACGAAGGACTTCAACTGACTTTATAAAGCAATCAAATTTGAAGAATAAATTCCTATGAAGCTCATTTCTAGAGCATAGTAGTGAGAAGCAGTTTTTCTCACCCAAGGGAAGTTCAAAGATGGTGCTATCCTCATCCAAAAGGGCCGGTTCCCACAGTAGGAAATAGCCAAGAACTTAGTTCTATTTCACCAAGGGACACAATAGTGCCATCAAAGGGAAGTTTTCTCTCTCCCTTTGCACAAATCAAATCACAACATGTGATGAATGGCTTCTATTTCACGAAGTACACATACATGGTCACATTGCTTAGGGGTGATAATCATGCACAAAGCATAATGAAACATATGTAAACATCTTACACACAACAAAGGCAAAGAAGAAGACCATTGTGAAGGGAGGAACCAATAAGCTGCACCTCAATAAGGTTGCTATGTCAAGGCTTGCTAAGAGAAGAGACTCCTAAAAAAGAGCCTTGTAACTCCATTTTCTTCAGTGCTATCAAGTGCTACTAGGGATAATCTAGGCGTTCTTATGTTTTTACTTCTCAATGATGGAAAGTGAACAGCCCGTGCTCCCCCTCGGTGCAACTCAATGGTAAATTGTAGTGTTGGGTGTCAACTTTACCTTAACACAATTTCAACTTGGCTCGTTTCTCTTTCTCTTTGTACTAGTTTACACAAGCCGATTTTAGACGATAACATTGAGGAACATACCGACCTCGAATCTATAGATCGGCTAGCATTCACAATACAACACACCCAAATATCGCATTTTTGAAGAATCAGATGCGGGCGAAATGGTTAGAGCACATGGTTCGGTAGGGAGTGGGGATTGCGGAGCTCATTATTACTTCGTTAGTGTAGTGGGCAATTCCACTGTCCTTAGCCCACGTAGCTCCTCTTTTTTTTTTTTTAAACGCAGCGTTGAAAACCTCCAAAAAAAAAACTACGCCGTCAAAAGCTACCAATTGCCAACGCTCAACAACAATTCGATCTTAGTTCGGAGGTTCCCATAGTCACGCTGATTTCGCATTCTCACTGAGAATCTCTCAATCCCCTCACAAAATCACAATAAGTGAAATATGGAGAGGAAGACAATGACACACACTCGAAAATAATGAGACTACCTTGGATGACCTCATTAAAAGCATGTGCTAAGAAGAAGGATTTGTGCCAAGGCAATAAGGTACATGCAAAGATTTGCACTAGTGGGTTACTTGAGAAGGACACATGCTTATAGAGCTTGTTGGTCAATATGTATGTTAAGTGCGGTGCACTTGTCAGGGCACAAAAAGTTGTTGATGACCTTCCAGTCCGGGATGTCGTTGGTTGGACTGCACTTATTGCAGGATATGCCTGACATGGGTAGGGTCACGAAGCTCTGGGCTGTTTTCATCGCTTGCGAAGCGAGGGCCTCTCTCCGGATGCGGTCACCTATGCTTGTGCCTTGAAGGCATGCGGTATTATTCAAGACGTTGATCTGAGCAAACAAATTCATGACGAGATTGTTAGTCAGAGGTTGTTGGAGAAGAATGTCGTGCTTGGAAATGCGCCGGTATAAATGTATGCTAATTGTGGTGTACTTTGGAAAGCACAACAAGTTCTGGACGAGCTTTCCAGCCGAGGTGTCATCTCTTGGACTGCATTAATTGCAGGATATGCCCAACAAGGCCAGGGCCAGGAATTTTTGAGTTGTTTCCATTGTATGCGAAGTGGGGTTGCTCTCCAGATGCAGCCACCTATGCTTGCATTTTGAAGGCATGTGGCATTATGCGAGGCATTGATATGGGCAAACAAATTCATGATGAGATTGTCAATCAGGGGTTGTTGAAAAGAACTGTCATGCTTGGCAATGCTTTGGTTGACATGTATGCCAAGTGTGGTGTAATTTTGAAAGCTCAACAAGTTCTTGACGAGCTTCCTGATCGAGATGCGGTCTCTTGGAATCCATTGATTGCAGGTTATGCCCAACAGGGGCAGGGCCAAGAAGCATTGGGATGTTTCTAGCGGATGCGAAGCGAGGGCTTGTCTCCAGATGCAGTCACCTATGCTTGCATTTTGAAGGTATGTGGCACTTTGAAAGACATCGACACAGGAAAACAAATTCATGATGAGCTTGTTAGTCGGGGGTTGTTACACTAAACTTTCGTGCTTGGTAATGCTTAGGTTGACATGTATGCCAAGTGTAGTGTACTTTCCAAAGCACAACAATTCCTTGACGAGCTTTAGGTCTGGGATGCATTCTCTTGGAATGCATTGATTGCAGGATATGCCCAACAAGATCAAGGCGAGGAAGTGCTTGGCTGTTTTCGTTGGATGCAAAGTGAGGGCTTCTCTCGGGATGCGGTCACCTATGCTTGTGTTTTGAAGGCATGTGGCATTATGCAAAACGCTATCATGGGCAAGCAGAGTCATGATGAGATTGTTAGGCAGGGGCTGTTACAGAAAGATGTCGTGCTTGGCAATGCTTTGGTTGACATGTATGCCAAGTGTGGTGTACTTTTGAAAGCACAACAAGTTCTTGACCAGCTTTCTGTCTGGAATGAAGTCTCTTGGAATGCACTGATTACAGGATATGCCCGACAGGGGCAGGTCCAGGAAGCTAAGGGGTGTTTTCAGCAAATGCAAAGGGAGGGTTTCTCCCCAAATGTAGTTTCTTGGACTGCACTTATAGGAGGATATGCCCAGCAAGGGCGGGCCAACGAAGCTCTGGACTGTTCTCAATGCATGCAGCAAGATGGCATTTCCCTCAATGCAATCAATTATGTCAATGTGATCTATGCATGTAGCCACTCAGGTTTACTCGATGAGGGTTAGATGCATTTTGATAACATGAGAGAAAAACATGACATTGCACCAAAGAAAGAACACATATACTTGCATGGTTGATCTTTTTGGACGTACAAGGCTCTTTGACAAAGCAATGAGATTAATTACGATGATGCCGTCGTTTGATCATCGTCCAGTTTGGGTCTCCCTTCTAGGTGCTTGCAGACAATGGGGAAATGTCAAGCTCGGAAAATTTTCTTTTGAGCGTGTAGTCCAACTAGACCGACGTTATGGGGCAGCATATGTCTTAATGATTAATATTTGTGCAGCTGTTGGGATGCAACAGGAGGTAGAACATATTGAATGCATCATAATAAAAAATGCAGCTTGGAATAAGACAGGATTTGGCTGCTGGGTTAATGCAAGTGGAAATGCTCAATAAATTTGTTGTTAATGATTAATATTTATGCTACTGTTGGGATGCAATAGGAGGTAGAACATATTGAATGCATGAGAATAAAAAATGCAGCTTGGAATAAGATAGGATCTGGCTGCTGGGTTAATGCAAGTGGAAATGCTCAATAAATTTGTTATTGGGGATATCAAGCATCCACAAAGCAGACAAATCAAGTGACGAGAATGCAATGCTTGCACGTCACGGAGAGGAGTGAGAGAGGAGAGCACACAATAGTGGATGGAGCTGTGCAACAACACACCAGACCCTTACTCTTTGATTGTTAGATGGGGTTTGGCCATTCTGGCCTGGGCACAGTGGCCCTTTACGCAACAAACAAGATCTTGAAATTATATCCCCTCACGCACATTGGTTCCACAAAGTCTGTCAGCTGATTCCAAAAAGGTTTTGCATTGTCAGCATAGTGAGAAGTTGGCTAGAACTTGAGCAAAGATCAATTAGTCCACAAGGAAAAGCTTATGTGTCACAAAGAACATTTGCATTGATGGGGAGAAGGGTGGCCAGATGCACACTTTAACACCCACACCTGAGGCCACTCTGAACACTTCTCACGAGGTCTTTCTCGATACGTGGGACACCATGGAGCCCTGGGCTGTTTCCAACAGATGCAAAGTGAGGGCACCTCTCCAAATGCAATCACCTACGCTTTCGTCTTGAAGGCATGTAACTGTCATAATAATCAATATCTAATTCTCCTAAATGATTTTCTCATATTAAACTGATCATTTAATGTGGGGAAGTGCCAAGGGAGAAAAAGCTAGAATATTGGTTAAGTTAGCAGACCGGCCACAGTAGGGATCCAAAGGAGGGAAAATAGGGATCCAAAGGGGGGGCCATCTGCAAAAGAGCCATGTGAAACAACGGGCTAAAAAGACCCTAAGGTTCAGCCCATTAAGACTTCCAAAATGCTAAGGTTCCAAAATTCAAAGGTTGTGTCCAAAGGTCAACCTTAGGGAAAATTGGATGCTTAGTGTGTGCCCAAAAAGTCTTTCTACATCCCTACATGGGAGGGGGCGAGCCCCAAAGCTAGGGGATGAGAGAGAAAGCCACACACACACACACAGGCTCCCTTTACACAAAGGGAATGAGGGACACATGTCAGCTCCCTAGGCCAGATGCCCACAAGGTATGCCCAATTCCTATTGGAAGACCCTTGAAGTGGACCAATGAGAATTAGGCTAGAGTAAATCTAGTTTAATTAATTTAAAAACATTTAATAAAAGAAACCAATAAGAATTAAGTGTCCTAGAAGACTATTGGGCAGTCTCCCAAGGGGTCCAATGAGCATTCAGGAGCCCCATGGCTTGCCTGATTCCTATTGGCCAGGAGGCAAAGGGGTCCAATGAGAGTTTAGTTTAATTATTTAATTATCTAAAGCTCTCACAAAAGGGGAAAGGGGGACACATGTCAGAAGGCTATCACTTATGCTGCTTAATCCCTATTGGCTTGACCTGGGGAGGTCCAATGAGGCAAAAGCCAGACTAACTTAGCAGCTAGGGCTCGCCCAAGAGAGAGAGGGGGCTGATTTTTGCTTGGCATTGACACACACACTCTCACACTTGACCATGTGTGAAGGGAAAATACTCTATCTCCTCCCAAGCTTTAATGGAGAGCTCATCACCTACTCCAAGCTTGTGAGATAGAAGCCTACATCAACACTCTCTTGGCATGTGGATGCAAATCCAACCAAGAGCCAAGCTTCAATGCATGCTCATCTTCTCTACCAAGCTAATTACTAAGCTAAGCTATGCTAATATGAGTGATTATGTGAGGAGATGTACTTCTTTCTCGTAAGATACTTCTTTTTTCTCTCAATCTACTCTCATACCCTGCTAGCTCTCACCATCTTCGAAGGTGTGTGAGGTCTTGGGTCTGAGAACGGGGATAATTCAAGTTGTGCTTGATTAAGTGTTTTGCTTGGTGTATGAAGCTTCCATTTTCATTGCACTAGCTCGTCTTGAAGGAACACAAAGAATTGTATTGTACAATGTCTCTCTTGATGGGAGAAACCATAATACAAAGCCTTTTGGAGGGGGGACCGGCTCCATGCAAATCCGGTCCTCAACTGTTGTCAATAGCTTAATTGCTCTCTCTTTTGAAAGTATTGTCGATGCTATCTAACTAGGTGTTATGCTTTTTGTTGCTCTCTCCACCCAAGCACTCTTGTAATTCTCATTAGGAATCAACTCTAATGAAATGCTCACTATGTTCATGCTAATTTCCGCTACACATAAGATTTTAGGCCATTAAATGTTACATTGGTATCAGAGCTCAAGGTTTCTCTTTTCTTGCTCAAGAAGGGAGGTCCTCAAGCTAGCTACAAATGGTTGGTATTATTAATTGCCTGTGAGTAAGTAGAATAGGGATTTTTCAGCCTTGCAGTGCGCCTGCCTTTGTGCAGTTAACGGGGCATCACCGTCGAGAGCTATGGTCTTAATAGTGGAGTCCTACGGGGCTTGCCTACGGCTTAACCACTATTGAGCTATTAGAAGCTTGACAAGAGCCGATGCTGTTTTGGTGTCGAAAGACCCTCTCTTCTATTCCTTGCAATTAATGGTATTCGAGCCGCGGGTACAGTAGCTTGAGTGCTTTTTCTAAAGGGGTAAAGAGGAGTAGCAACTAGGGCTTGAAGTGCCAAAGTACACCTAAAAAGTTTACACCTAAAAGTTGTTAGAATGGCTGACAATATTAAAGAGAGTGAAATTAATGTTGATAACTTTGATTTTGCTCATGAGCAAGCTACTAATGATGCTTCAATGCTTGTTAATTATCTTGTTTCTAAGCTTCAACAAGCCATGGGCAATCCATCTCTCCAAAGTGAAGTGCAACGGCAGCTCCGTGCTCACGGGATTCTCCAAGCTCATCACCATGACGAGAGAACACCTAGGAAGCCTCCTTGTGAGACTACCAAAAGAGGTCTCTCTCCGATTCGGGAAGAAGAAGAGAATCCATATGAAGGGCTCAAGAACTTACTTCTTGATGATGCATCTCCTTCCCAAAGGAGAACTCAAGAGCCTCCACCGAAGGAACGAGAAAGAAGCGAGTCTCCCGCGACCTCGGCGGAGATGGCTCCACGAAGACGGCGGGCTAAACGCTCTCCATCACCACCAAAGCGGAGAAGACCATCACACTCTTCTCCACGCCATAATTCAAAGAGGGATGATAAAAAGCAAGAGAAGAAAAAGGCGAGAAAGAGGACACCCTCTTCTCCATCTTCTTTATCCTCTTCCTCTTATGAAAGCTATGGTGAAGACGACAAAGATCAAGACAAGAAAAAGGCGAGAAAGAGGTCACCCTCTTCTCCACCTTCTTCAAATTCTTCATCTTCTGAAGAAAGTGATGGTGCAACTTTTGAACCATCAAAAAGAAGAGGCCATAGGAAATCCTATGCCGCATGGAAGAGGTCGTCCAAGCTGAAGAAATTCAAAGAGGGAGGGAAGAGCATCTCTTTCCTTACCTATGATGGCACCTTCGGTGCTACAGACAAAGTTTTGGCCTTTATCCAGCAATTCGATGCGGCGTTTGGAGATGAGGGCTTCACGGAGTCCTCTAAGCTACGCCATGTAGCTATGCACTTTCAAAAGTCCGCCAGACAATGGTGGTCTAGCCTACGAGCCAACGGTGAAGCTCCACGAACATGGAAGGCTTTAAGAGCTTCCATTATGAAGCAGTTTTTGGCCACCGATGCCAAAGACAAAGTACTCACCGAATGGCGAAGCTTAAAGCTCTCTCCCAATGAATCCATCCACAAATATGTAGACAAGTTTTGGGACCTACAACTCAAAGCCACTGTCTTCAAAAAGTTGGATTTTGGAGAGCAAAAGCAACAATTTTGTGCGGGCTTAACCGAAGAAATGGCGGAGTATGTCAACTCCCAAAGGCCACGTACCATATCGGCGGTAATACACCATACTATGGTGGCCTCGCGAATCAATTTCCAAACGGGGGGTAAAAGAAATAATAAGCCCCCGGAAAACAAAGGTTCCAATGAGCCTAAGGGGAAGGACAATGTCCAAAAGTCTCCTAAGGGCAATTCCAACAAAGCTAAAGAGAAGGGAGTTTACAAAGGAAAGAATAAACTCTCTCCTGAAGAGCTTGAGCGTTATCGTAAAGATAACCGGTGTTTCAAGTGCGGCGAACAAGGGCATGCGTACCGCGCTTGTCCCCAAAAGAACAACCGCCAAGATCCTCCTAGAGCTTCTTTGGTTGAAATCCAAGAGGAGGAGATTCACCAAACTCACCACAAAGGATCTCCTCTATGCCATGCTTGGGGAAAGGTAAGAGAACATGATGCTTTTATTCTCTTTGACCCTGGTTCTACTCACAATTTCATATCTATGGAGTTAGCCACCAAGCTAGGAATACAATCCTACGAGATGGGAGATATCCTACCCGCAGACAGTGCCTTCAAGGGGCAAGAAGCTTCAGTCACTCCCTTAATCGGGAAATTGAGGCTTCATGTCCAAGGCTATGTGGACAAAGAGGATTTCTTTATCTCTCCTCTCAAGCATGAGGATGTAATCCTAGGGGCACCATGGTTTGACCGTCTGGCTGCCCATGTTAAATTTCCTGAAAGGAGAATCTCCTTTAAGTTCAGGGAAAAGGACATGTATATAGATGCTAGGGAGATGGGTAACACCATCCCCATTGTACATACACCAGCTTTCAACAAGTCAATAAAGAGCTCTATTTCCGTGTACATGATTTTTGTTAAAGATTCTCAAAATGAACCTAATGCTTTAGCAAAAGAAAATAAAAGCAACCAAAAGGAATTAGAGTTATCCAATTTTCTCAAGGGGTTTCAAGATGTCTTTATTGACGACATCCCTTCTGAGCTACCTCCTAAACGAGGTAATGACGACCATGCAATTGAACTTCTTCCAGGAAGTTCACCGCCTAACAAACCTCCTTATAGAGTTTCTCAAGCTCAACAAGAGGAGATTATGCGGCAAGTGCATGAGTTAATTGAGAAGGGCATGGCTAGGCCTAGCTCATCTCCATTTTGCTCACCTGTGCTATTAGTGCAAAAGAAAGACGGCACATATCGTATGTGTGTCGACTATAGAGCACTAAATAGGATCACTATCAAGAATAGGTTTCCCGTTCCACGGGTAGAAGACCTATTTGATAAGCTACAAGGATCGACCTACTTCAGTAGGATTGACCTAAAAAGTGGCTATCATCAAATAAGGATAGTTGATCAAGACATTGTAAAGACCGCATTTCGTACTACATTTGGTCTTTACGAATACATTGTCATGCCTTTTGGCTTGACTAATGCACCAGCCACATTTAACCGCTTGATGGAGAAGCTGTTCAGACCTCATCGAACCTTCACTGGAGTGTTCTTTGATGATATTATCATCTACTCTAATTCATTAGAGGAACATAAGCAACACCTCCAGGTAATATTTCAAGTTTTAAGAGAGAATAAACTTTATGTTAATCGAAAGAAAAGTGAATTTTTCTTGCAAGAGATTCAATATTTAGGTCACATTATCTCTCAAGATGGAATCCAAATGGATCCATCCAAGTTAGAGGTAATAAAAGGATGGCCTAAACCAAGGAATCTTCATGAACTAAGAAGCTTTATAGGTATGTGTGCATACTATAGACGCTTCATAGAAAAGTTCTCACAAATTGCGGGACCATTACATGACCTAACAAAGAAAAATGTTAGGTATACGTGGTCTGCTAAGGAGAACAATGCTTTCGAAAAGCTTAAAGAAAAGCTTATCTCTCAACCTGTGCTTACACTACCGGATCTCTCAAAACTATTTGAGGTCCAATGTGATGCTTGTGGTGATTGCCTTGGGGCTGTTTTGCTCCAAGAAGGGCACGCCATAGGCTATGAGAGTCGAAGGCTCGACCCTGTTGAGCAAGCTCTAGGCATATACGAAAAAGAACTCCTTGCAGTTCTACATGCCTTAGACTCATGGAAGCACTATTTATTGGGGACTCCTTTCATTCTGCGAACGGATCACCAAAGTCTTAAGTACTTCATGACGCAGACCAAGCTCTCCGACAAACAAATGAGGTGGGCAAATTTCCTTTCGCAATTTCATTTTCATATTGCTCACATTGCTGGCAAGCATAATCAAGTAGCCGATGCACTCTCAAGACGACCGAGAGTGAATGCGGTTTCCATAGCAACTCACAATGATCTATCTTTAATGATAGATGAGTATGCTATTGATCCCGATTTTAGAGATGTGATTTCAGCCCTTGCCTTAGGGAAGAAAGAAGAACCATTTACTTTACAAGATGGTTATCTTCTCTATGGCAATAGACTATGCGTTACTAATTCACTACGTGAGAAAGTAATGTATGAATCTCATGCTCCCCCATATGCGGGGCATAGAGGGATTCAGTCTACCCTAAAGGGAATTGAAACATATTTCTATTGGCCTACCATGAAAGTGAACATACATGAGTATGTTTCCAAATGTGTGGTATGTCAAAAGACAAAATTTGATAGAGGGAAGCAACTTGGATTGCTTCAACCCTTGCCAATCCCTAATTCACCATGGGAGAGCATATCCATGGATTTTATCTTTGGATTGCCTAAGTCTATCCATGGGAATACGGGAATATGGACGATAGTAGACAGGTTCAGTAAACAAGCTCATTTTATACCTGTCAAAAAGACTATCAAAGCCCATCAAATGGCAACCCTCTTCATTTCGCAAATTTTCAAGTACCATGGCTTGCCAATGTCCATAGTGTCGGATAGAGATCCTAGAATGACCAGTAATTTCTGGAAGGGTCTCTTTGAGAATTTAGGAACAAGGCTAAACTTCTCTTCGGCCTATCATCCACAAACTGATGGCCAAAGTGAAATAGCTAACCTAACTATTCTCGATCTACTAAAAGCCTATGTAACGGAAGTAGATCAAAGATCCCAATGGGAGAAGTACTTACCCTTAGTAGAGTATGCTTACAATAACACTGTACATACTTCTACAGGAAAAGCACCTTTCGAGGTAATTGAGGGAAGATCAAAAAGTCCCTTGCTACTTAAGGTACATGGGAAGATCTTCGCTGCAGATGAGTATAGCCGAGACCTACAAGAATCTTTCCAAAAGATTAAGGATGCTATCTCTATCTCACAGCAAAGGCAAAAGGCTGCTGCTGACAAGCACAGAAGAGCCCAAGCCTTTAAAGAAAACGATTGGGTCTTGTTAAAGTTTCCCAAGGCTCGATTAAGGCACACGACGGGCAAGAATCCTACGGGCCACCAAAAGTACTATGCTAAACTAGCAAAAAGGTACTATGGTCCCTTCCAGATTCTTAGGCCAATCAATGAGATGGCCTATCAACTTAAGTTGCCCAATCATTGGCTCATACACAATGCTTTTCATGTGAGCCTCTTAAAGCCTTACAAAGGAGAGCCACCTCAAGAACCAACTATTGAAGACCCACCGGAGATCGAGGACCACGAGGAGGTGTTGCAGCCCGAGTCCATTCTCCGACATGAAGACAAGGTATTAAGAGGCGGTAAGACTATCCGACGATATCTTATTAAGTTTAAGAATTATCCTTTTGAAGATGCTAGATGGATGCAAGGCATACAATTAAAGGATAACCTAAACCTTGTCAATGCTTACAATGCTTCCCAAGAGTAAGCAAATGTACAAAATGTTAAAAATGAACAAAATTTTTTGTCTTATAAGACTCTCTTTTTCTTTATTTGTGCACAAAAATGAAGTAGTATGCATGCTTA
Source organism: Adiantum capillus-veneris (assembly GCF_014529385.1). Classification (NCBI taxonomy): domain Eukaryota; kingdom Viridiplantae; phylum Streptophyta; class Polypodiopsida; order Polypodiales; family Pteridaceae; genus Adiantum; species Adiantum capillus-veneris. The sequence goes on from NC_140957.1 coordinate 48,833,916, forward strand.
GATCAAGTTTGCGGAGACGACGTCTCCCGAACACCAAGTAGAGCTTGTCACTCTACTATGGAAGACTGATAGGACTAATGTGCAGACATGCTTGCGGCAGCCTCAGGCTCTCAAGCGCCAAATGGACTAGTCATCCATTATGGAATGATGTCGTAGGGTAACATAGGGATCCTCTACCCGCTAAGAAAAGGACTCATGCATATGCTTTATCTTCTCTACACCATAGTCGAGGACGACTATGATTTCAAGAGAGAGGTAATGTCATAATAATCAATATCTAATTCTCCTAAATGATTTTCTCATATTAAACTGATCATTTAATGTGGGGAAGTGCCAAGGGAGAAAAAGCTAGAATATTGGTTAAGTTAGCAGACCGGCCACAGTAGGGATCCAAAGGAGGGAAAATAGGGATCCAAAGGGGGGGCCATCTGCAAAAGAGCCATGTGAAACAACGGGCTAAAAAGACCCTAAGGTTCAGCCCATTAAGACTTCCAAAATGCTAAGGTTCCAAAATTCAAAGGTTGTGTCCAAAGGTTAACCTTAGGGAAAATTGGATGCTTAGTGTGTGCCCAAAAAGTCTTTCTACATCCCTACATGGGAGGGGGCGAGCCCCAAAGCTAGGGGATGAGAGAGAAAGCCACACACACACACACAGGCTCCCTTTACACAAAGGGAATGAGGGACACATGTCAGCTCCCTAGGCCAGATGCCCACAAGGTATGCCCAATTCCTATTGGAAGACCCTTGAAGTGGACCAATGAGAATTAGGCTAGAGTAAATCTAGTTTAATTAATTTAAAAACATTTAATAAAAGAAACCAATAAGAATTAAGTGTCCTAGAAGACTATTGGGCAGTCTCCCAAGGGGTCCAATGAGCATTCAGGAGCCCCATGGCTTGCCTGATTCCTATTGGCCAGGAGGCAAAGGGGTCCAATGAGAGTTTAGTTTAATTATTTAATTATCTAAAGCTCTCACAAAAGGGGAAAGGGGGACACATGTCAGAAGGCTATCACTTATGCTGCTTAATCCCTATTGGCTTGACCTGGGGAGGTCCAATGAGGCAAAAGCCAGACTAACTTAGCAGCTAGGGCTCGCCCAAGAGAGAGAGGGGGCTGATTTTTGCTTGGCATTGACACACACACTCTCACACTTGACCATGTGTGAAGGGAAAATACTCTATCTCCTCCCAAGCTTTAATGGAGAGCTCATCACCTACTCCAAGCTTGTGAGATAGAAGCCTACATCAACACTCTCTTGGCATGTGGATGCAAATCCAACCAAGAGCCAAGCTTCAATGCATGCTCATCTTCTCTACCAAGCTAATTACTAAGCTAAGCTATGCTAATATGAGTGATTATGTGAGGAGATGTACTTCTTTCTCGTAAGATACTTCTTTTTCCTCTCAATCTACTCTCATACCCTGCTAGCTCTCACCATCTTCGAAGGTGTGTGAGGTCTTGGGTCTGAGAACGGGGATAATTCAAGTTGTGCTTGATTAAGTGTTTTGCTTGGTGTATGAAGCTTCCATCTTCATTGCACTAGCTCGTCTTGAAGGAACACAAAGAATTGTATTGTACAATGTCTCTCTTGATGGGAGAAACCATAATACAAAGCCTTTTGGAGGGGGGACCGGCTCCATGCAAATCCGGTCCTCAACTGTTGTCAATAGCTTAATTGCTCTCTCTTTTGAAAGTATTGTCGATGCTATCTAACTAGGTGTTATGCTTTTTGTTGCTCTCTCCACCCAAGCACTCTTGTAATTCTCATTAGGAATCAACTCTAATGAAATGCTCACTATGTTCATGCTAATTTCCGCTACACATAAGATTTTAGGCCATTAAATGTTACATGTAACACTGCCTTGATGTCCGGAACATCATGTCTTCAAGTGCATCTCATTGCCCAACAGTGACAGGACCAGGGAGCTCTGGCTGGTTGCCTATTTTCAAGATGCAAAGCGAGGACATTTCTTCTGATGTAATCACATATGCTTGCATCTTGAAAACATGTGGCACTACGTAGGAGCAATGATCACGTATGTGAAATGTGTTGTTCTTGGGAAAGCACCAAAGAGTGCTTGAGGAGATTTCTATCCGGAATGCCATGGAGCCTTGGGTTGTTTCCAACAGATGCAAAGTGAGGGCACCTTTCCGAATGCAATCACTCATGCAAATAGGGGCTATTGTGGGGCTGTTATAGAAACATTTTGTGCTTGGAAATGTGGCAAGCTTGATGAGTCCAAAACACTACTTGACAACATGGACTATGGTGTTAGCACGTTACGCACATGAAGGACAAGATTGATTTGTTCTATGGTGTTGTCAACTTTCCAAACTTGAGTTTGGAACTAAGCAGAACAAGAGTACATATAGTACAGATGGTAGAAATAATTTGGTTTGAACTCTTTACACCAATTGATATTGATCATCCACTGTTAATGTGCCTTTCACAGTTGAGCACCATCCTTCTTGCTTCCACCAGATTTGGACGTATGAAGCGACGATTGAATTTTGATGGGCTCTGAATTGACAGAAGCTGAAATATAAAAATTCCCGCTTCTTCCTAAAGTTCCTCCACCCAAATAGTCACAAGCCTATCTCCTTCATCCTCCATTGTCGTCTCTTGCAGCGGGTTAAGAGCAGGAGATGCCATCATCGTTGATGCAAGGTCAGAGCCAAGATTTCAATATGGGTCTTAATGCATCCATTCAAACACCTTAAGAGCCAAGACAAGATCAATAGGAATTGTCGCTGTTGATTGTTTCACTTTGATTTGGGTCTGCAATGCAGTGTTGAAGAGTTAGTTTTGTTGGGACTTTGTTAAATAGAATGACTGGAATGTGGTAAAAAGTGGCTTGGATGCACAAGTTCTGGGAGAATCTCCTCACAAGTTCAAGAGTGATATAGAAGCACTTATGCAATTGAAGGCAAATAATCCAAAATTCAACGACCAATACTGTCCTCCATTTGTGATTGTGGACAAAAATGGCATATCTGTTGGTCCAATTGTTGATGGTGATGCAGTTGTAACCTTCAACTTTAGAGCAAACAAAATGATCATGTTGGCAAAAGCTCTCGAGTATGCAAACTTTGAAAACTTTGATAGGGTGCGTGTGCCCAAAATTCACTATACTATGAAGGTACATCTGACATGTACCTTTGGTCCTACAGGTCATACTTGTCCATCCGGGACGATAATAAAAAATATACATCTCTCTCTCTCTCCCCCCCGCCCCCCAAGTTTTTGTCTTCTAGAGGTTCTTGTATTCTCTTACCCTCGGACTTTGCGGCTAACAAAGCACTCTTGTCCTAAATAATTACTTGTAAAGCCGAGATTACAAAGTTTGCCACATGGCACAGGCCCACATGGTCTCAACTGTAGATTTCATTTGAACGTGCCATTGGAATACGACTTCCAAAAAATAAAGGAGAAATTAAATTTGAAAAAGCGCGGCAACAAGAGGGAGCAGGAACCGTTGGATTGAATAAACGATCGGACGGCAGAAGACTGCCAAGCTGGCGATCCGGAAGCAAACGCTAAATGGTATAAAGCAAATCCATAACATTAGATTTGACCATCTCTTCTATTATCTCCTTTGTTACGAACGCGCTCGCTACTATGGCACCTAAGGCAAAGGAAACAGCCACCCCTGCTGCAGAGGCCGCGCAAAAGGCCCAGAAGAGCGTGAAGGCCGTGAAGAAGCCTGCGGGCAAGAAGCCCGCTGCAGAGAAGAAGCCAGCTGCCGCCAAGGAGGGTGGTGACAAGAAGAAGAAAAGGAAGGCCAAGAGCACCGAGACCTACAAGATCTACATCTTCAAGGTGCTCAAGCAGGTGCACCCGGACACAGGGATCTCCTCCAAGGCCATGGGCATCATGAATTCCTTCATCAATGACATTTTTGAGAAGCTGGCTCAAGAGGCTGCTCGTCTTGCCCGCTACAACAAGAAGCCCACTATCACCAGCCGGGAGATCCAGACTGCAGTGCGCCTCATCTTGCCTGGTGAGCTGGCTAAGCATGCTGTCTCTGAGGGTACCAAGGCTGTCACTAAGTTTACCAGTGCTTGAAGACTGCCTCCCAGAGTCATCATCTTGTTAAGGGTGTTTTTAAACACCACCTCTCGTTTGAGGTTGCTACTTGCTCTCTAGATTTATTCTAGTGTTTTGTAGGATGGGTGCGTTTACTACTAAATCTAGTGTAATTATTCCCTGACTCAAATTTGGTAGCAATTTATGGCTTTATTAGTTTTGAAGCTTATATTTACTTTACTTTGTAATATGGATCTGATGTATGTAGATAATTGCATATTCTGCAAGGTTTCAAGCCTTTTTCTTTTGTGTTTGAGCTTCCCTCTGGTCAGGATATATTTTGGAGTTTGAATACGTCCACTCGCTTGACTGTTGTTTTCCTGACCTTGGAGGCTTTGCTTGTGCGAGAAGTGAAAGCTATCTGCCTAGAGTTATTTAAAGTAATCAGGCCAGTTTTTGGTGGGGTTGGCTCTATCTCTGATTGCAGTTCTGCCAGGCTTGGCAGAAGAGGTGTTATGTTTAGTGAAGAATAGGTTGTTGTGTATTTGGGGCTAGGTGATAAGCTAATTTTGCTAAATTCTCGTTTGCTTGCTCAGAGCCCATGGGGTGAGGGCAGCTGCACAATCATTCGAGTTTGGAGAGAATTGGGTTTGCGGTCTCCACCTGTACACATGCTGAAAGTGTAGCAGGTGATGGGAATTGTTATGTAAATGGAGTGGTTTATTGGGTTCTGGGTCCAGTGTATTTTAATTGGCTCAAATCCTAAAATCCCGGTTAAAATTGGAGCTTGCTTTGAAAACCTGAATTTTCTTAAGTTTGTGTAATTACCAGCGAAAGTTTCAAATGTTGACTGAAATATCTGGGAGCATTTCAAGTTTGCCCTTATTTTCTTTGGTTAGGAAATGTATTTATATAGCCTTGATTGGGTCATTCAATAATTGTGTTAAACTGTGATTACAGGAAGAGAAATTGTTTGGGTAGTTATTAATTGTCTTTTAATGATTGACAAGTTCACCTCTCTCTAGTTATCATATGTGATGTGAGTTGTTGACTTGATTGAAATTGTCAAATGGGGGTTGTGGGGCAGGCCATCTTGGCTGTCCATTCCTCCCCCATTGTTGAAAGGGTGTGCACATGTAATTGTAAACCAACTGCAGTGGCAAAATAACTGAAATTGGCAAGAATCTGTATGCTGTTGCGTGAAACCCATATTAGTACGACTTTACATGGAGTTTGTTGTTGTGGCTTGCTAGTCTAGTTGCAAAGCAAGGGAGAAAGCAGTGTTGATGTAGATGAGGCAATCATGTACGTGAAGAGGCCTTGGTGTTACCCTCCTAATTTTTAGGCTATGTACAATTTCTTGTAGCCAAAGCCTCATGTGCACAACCTTTGAATGGAATGAGCTTGCAGGGGTGTTGAATGCATGCCATCTTAGAGCCCCGTTCCACCTAGTGCATGGGGGGGCTGCAGCGCTGCCTGTTTGCATGTGTTGTAAAAGCCAAATGCAGTAATGCAGGCTCTCTTGCACCTTCAATGTTCAGATTTTTCACACCCAAAAAAGCAGCAAACCAGTTGATTTGAGACAAAAAAGGAGGCGCCACTACTCGGTTGATGCTAATCAAGGTGAATTGAACTAAAACAACCCATTGCTTGAGCCTTAACGCTGCAAAAAGCTGGATTGGAGCACTCTTATCTAGTGGTTGGAGTGCTCGTGTCATTCCCCTCCATGTCTCTTAACCACCAGGCGAGACCTCAGCTTTATGAGCTTACAGCACTTAAAACCCCTTGAACCACTTGGTGTGACGGGGCTCTTAGCAATCGGAATCTAAGAGGCAGTTGTTAGTCTGTATAAAGTGTAATCCAGCTCTGCAACCTGCCATGTAGATTGCCTATATTTGCCCCTTGGACCACTCCCCATAATCCTTTGACCTCTTGGCAATTGGTGGGATAGGATTATGGTGTAGGGAAATGTCATTGGTGGCCTTTTTGTGTAATCCAAATGACTTATGGTGATTGACAGATGTTGGGAGCCATAGGGAGCATGGCTGCAGGGAAAGGTCAGCCAATGACCTTTCTTGATTGTAAAGTGTTGGGAGGAGGGGATCATTGCACTATCTGGAGGTTTTGACTCATGCAAACAGATGATCACTGCACTGTGGAGGTTTTGACTTGTGCAAACGTTACCATTAACCATTTGAGTGCTAAGGTTGCCATCAGCCAATTTGAGTGTTGATATGGAGGCTCTTCACTCATGTAAAGGTTGCCATTGACCATTCCATATCGTAACTTGTCAGAGCTAGAGTTGCACTCGGGTTGCCATCAAACATTCCATTGTCAGCACCAGAGTTGTTGAACTTATTCTTTGTGCTGACATATCAGAAGCAGCATGACAGCATTGCCAGCTGAGATCTTCAGCCCCTCGATTCCTGACCTTGACAGGGAATGGTCCATTCCCTACCTCATAAATACTCAATGAATGCTTGAGTACACCTCACTGAATTGAATTGATTAAAGTTATAAACAAGAGAGAGAGTTGGCATGCAACTTTACTCAATTAAGTGCAAAAGACTTTCTTGATTATGCTCAGAAAATAGTTATTGCTGATTGATTAATGTATGTAGAAAACAAAGAAATTTATTGAGTGGCAAGCTGTGCACAATGGCTAGGTCAGAATTGTTAGTAATGAGCTATGCAGAGACCTGATCTCAATACACTATTTACAGATTGATGCACTACATATGCAGTCTATATCATCATGTATTCTACTTAAAACGTGAAGTAATCTCTGTGGGCTAATAATTATATTTCCTGCTCATGCTCAAGGTTTCCACCCAAGAGGGGGATTGAAATACAATGTTGTGTATATGTGCTTCATCATCTTCTATGAGACGTTGGCGCTTATTACGCAGCTCCTCTTTCTTCTTTTCAAGCTCCCGAATTGCATTTTGTAGAGTCACTTCCAAGGCAAGCAGAGACTGCTCTTCCTCCTCAATGTTGGAGGGAGAGCCACCAGTTGCATGATGACTTGCTTCTGTCAAGAACCTTTGCAGAACAGCATCAAAGGTTTTTTTGCTGCTGGAAGATGCCAATGTTGTTTGTATTAGTTGATCTGAAGCGGGCTTGTTCAAAAGAAGAATGCCTTCAGGACTCTCCCGTCTTAATCCATTCATGTAGGAAGGTGATCTTGCGTTGCCTCTTTGAAATTCACATGGTGACACCCTTGTTGGCCCTGCATTTGGGTTGTATGGCCGGAATGGGCTACTCACTGCAAGGTGGAGATTGAAGAAGGGTAATGATAAAGCATCTTATGTATGTCTGCTATGGTAGTGATATTATATTATGGAATCAAGCAAAGAATATGTGATCAGCTGTGACTCTTGGGCAGGTGTTGATGATGTGGTTGAATGTGATGTGTCGGCAAGTGTTACCAGGTAATTAAGCAAATATCTGTATCAACAGTGATTATTCATGAGAAGCTACAGGTTTTAAGAAAGTATGCTACCATGGTCGGTTGTATGATTGTGGCAAGCATTACCGCAGTAATCCAACTTATTAACTCTTTGGCAAGCATTTTCAGTGGTATCCAAATGGTGCAATTAAGATCTGAATTAATTGCAGTGGAGTTTATTGAGAGTGATGGAGTGACTTACACTGGCTGATTGGATGTGGTGCAGAGAGAGGCCTCTCTGTTGATGCTGCTGCAGGGATGGATGAGGGCCGAGAGAAAGCATCCGTTTGCTCTATGCTGCCATCTGATGTGAGGATACCAGAAATTGGGCTTGTTGATTCGGATCGTGATGCAACTGGATTAGGGGAGAATCTTCCATTGATATGCATGCCCACTTTGTTTAATCTACCAGAAGAATCCAGGTAGCAGCCACCTGCATGCTCCACAGGGTCCTTTCTGCTCATCATGACTCCGTTGCTATGGTGGTTATCAATGAGGACCACAGGTTCCTTCTTGACAGAGCAACTGTCACGATGTTGAAGCTCCCCATTTTCTGCAACATGCAATGCCTCCTTTTGATTGGAGAAGCTGTCATAATGGTCATGATGGTGCTGTATAGCGTCCATATGAATGCAAGCTCTCACAAAACCCTCGTGATGGCCCATGTCCACCGCATGTATACATGTGCTGGGAAAGCTCTCATATTGGGTTGCTTCTAATTGCATCAATGGGTCTCTTCTATTTAGGTAACCCTCACAATGAACACCCTCTATGCCAAAGAAAGGGTCCTTCCTTGTCGAGTAACCTTCATGTATACTGTAGAAAGGGTCTCCATGGATTGCATCGGGGCGCAGCAGCTGTGCCTCCTGCTTGTAGCTGTTGCTAGCAATGTATCGCAGGCTGCCGCTGTCTGATGCAGCATCACCTCCATTTTGGCAGTTGGTCTTGTCATCGTCCTCACTGCTAGATGCAGCGGAGCTTACTCTGAAGAATTTCTCGACCTCCTCGCTAGCTGCACTGTCTGGAGACTTCACCTTTGAAGGGGGTGGACAAAACATGGTGGCATCAGGCTGTGGAAGGATATGATGGGAGAGAGGAAGGGGAGGAGCCACAGAGGATGACCGCTTACGGGAAATGCTGCGTATGGGTTTGGAATAGCAAGGAGTTGGCAAGCATGAGGAGGTACTTCCGCTGAATTCGGGAGTTGGGCTGGTAGATTGGGGGGTGAAGCAGATGCAAAAGAGGCGGTTATCATATTTGGAGGAGAGGAGGGAGATTGCAAGTTTGAAGGTAGCCTTTCCTCCAACTAGGCGAGTTGGGCGATCCTGAGAGGGGTACTCGACGCCATTGAAGGTGGTTAGAAGTGGCGGCTCTGCTAAAAACAGGTTTTCATCTTGCACAATGGGGCTTCGATCATGGGCATAGGCGACAGAGGCAATGATGGCAAATTCTTCGTGGATTGTGTTGCCTTCCTCATCAAGAAGGTGGACATTGATGACAAACTTCCTTCTGCATGAAGCTTTGCCACCCAAGACGGTCAGTATCTCATCATCTGGATTGATGGTGGATTTGTGCGCATCGACCCCAACGGAAGCTACAAGACGGTACATGGTGGGGGGTGGTAGTTAGATAGGGCAGGGGGGTATAACAGTAATCTTGAACGCAGGGCTAGAGCTATTCGTTTGAAAGCAAACAAGTGGTAAAATCACGAGCCTCCAATAAAATACAAGAACACAAAAAAGAATAAAACCAACAATATAGGTACACTACTACGAGCACGCACAAGTCACATGTGTGCTTTCGGGTCAAAACAATCACAAATGTTGATCGAACGCACATGCTTTCGTTTGGGGAGCAGCAAATCTGACACACAGAGCAGCTTTTGCAAGAGTTGTTGTGTAGAGGCTTTGCAGCCAGTCAAATGAACTCCCACCATTGAATTTGGAGATGTTCCAAACGATCAACTCCTCATAGCTCCAAAAAAATTGTTCGATCCTGATGTGAAACGTTCCCTATTTGGACAGGGGTGTGTTGACGTGCTTGCTCTTTTTGAGCGTTTTCTGCTCGTTCCCCTCCCATGTGTGCATCGTCTCTCTCTCTCTCTCTCTCTCTCTCTCTCTCTCTCTCTTTTCCCCCCCTCGAAGTGGTGTATGTGGGCGACGCATTCTGAGCGTACCCTGTCGAGCTCGATTCTTGTTGGTGCCTGTATCTCGACTTTTGCAGATGCGCTTCCAAACCTTGGTGATGGCGTATCTTGGGAGATTCGCTATAGTAAAATAACGATAGTTATCAGTATGTTAGTATGAATGGAAATGGCCTATGAACTTTCATAATTAAGAGAATTAGAGTAGACTACTTTGAGAACACAGAGGGTGACCTTAATTAGCGGTAGCAACATAACCATTTTATTTAATTAACTTGGCATGAGCAATACATTTGCAAGAGAGAGAGTTAGAGAACTTGACAATAGTTGAGGACCGAATTATGTGGAGCCATTCCCCCCTCCAATAGGCTTTTATATTATAGATTCTCTTATCAAGAGAGACTTGGTACAATACAATCTATGTTCCTTGTGACCTAGGTGATGCAATGAAGATGGAAAGCTTTATGCATCACGAGCATAAACATTAACTATTCTCGGCCTCAGTCCCGAGGTCTCAAACGCCTTCGAAGGTGGAGAGAGCTAGCGGGAATGAGGGTAGGGAAGAGGAAGAAGAAGTAACATACGAGAAAGAGAGATAGTTCTTTACTTATCATCACTCTTCTTGTATAGCATAGCATAATAACATAATAATGACGAAGAAGATGACAAACTTAAGCATTAGAGCATGGCTCTTGGTTGGATTTGCATTCCATAGTCAATAGTGTTGGTGTAGACTCTCAACTTCTGAACACGCTTGGAGAAGGAGATGGAGCTCTTGCACTTTGTACTTCACACAATAAGAGCGTGTATGTGTGGGGGGGGGGGGGGGGGGGGGGGGAGAGAGAGAGTATACCCTCAAGTTAGTCCCCTCCTTGCTTTGGTCGACCTCCTCTTCTAGCTCATGGTGAAAGCTCATTGGAACCCTTCAAGCCTAGCCAATCACATGTAGAGTGTATATCAAGCGATCATTCTAGTCTTGGGACAAGTGTCCCCCTTTCTCCTTTGAGAGAGAGGACTTGATAAACACATACACTATTAATAAAATTAGCTAAATTATCATTGGACCCCTTGAGAGGCCAACCGATAGGCTTTAGGCACCTTATGAGGGCAACATGGAAAGGAACTTGACATGTGTCTCTATTGTTTCATTAGACAAGGCTTGACTTGTGTGAGGGTGTGTGTGTTCTCTCTCCAGCTCCTACAATGAGGGTTGGCCTCCCCTTGAGTAGAGATCTTGTTGACTTTCTTGGAACACCTTGATCCCCTCAAGCTTGGGGAAGGTTCTCACCTCAAGCTCGATCCTAACACCTCAAGCACGACAAGCACCTCAAGCTTGGGCCGGGTTCCCACCTCAAGCACAGCCCTAGCTTGCCTAAGGTCAAAGGACTTTTAACACTAACCTTTGGAGGTATTTAATGAATCTAACCCTAAGGTCTTTAAGCTCCATTAGCTAACCTTGCTCTTTGACATACCATCTCTCATTTGGACCCCTTTAACCTTAGCCCCGTGTTGAGATAGATCCATAAGCACATGTCTATATTCTAACCCTTGTTCTCGTTTATTCTCCCACATTAAATGATCAGTTTAATATGAGGAAATCATTTGGGCTCGTTAGATATTATATTTTATGACATTAAAAACAAGAAAAGAATCCACACCATGCGCTAATTCTACTAAGCTTGGGTAGGGTTTGTAGAGACCAAAGCATGCCCATTGTCCGAACTCCCAAACAGGGTCCTCACATAGAGTTCTTCTTGAACTTGTTGAAGCTCCTCTTCTCTCAACTTCTATATGGTATCACGAGTGCCAGAAGGTCCTCCTAAGCCTTGTGGATGCTCAATGTCCCTTTCCTTGCGCAAGCTTGAGGAGATCATGTCCATGTTTGATACTTTCTTTGACTCTCTTGCATGCATACTAGGCATTCCAACCTTTAATTCTCTTTATGCCTTTGTTGCTGATTCAATGCCAGCTTGTTTTGTGCAAGCACGACAGTTTTTGGTCAACGTTAATGAAATCAAAGTGGACATCATGACTACATTCAACACTTCTTGCTGCATTAGCTGGTGGTGAGTGAAACATCTCTCAAGTATCGACTTTAGAGGGTGATCCAAATCATCTCTCTCAACATCACTTGCCCATTTTTGTGTGGGTCTAAAAGTCATTCTCTGTTTTTGCCCAATGAGCATACGCCATGGTGGAGGCAATGAGACGTCGCTCTTCTACCAGCTCACTTGAACCCAACCTAAGAGAGATGGATGGGCTCCAATCATCTATCCATATATGATATATCTCAACCCCTTCTGCTTGCATTTTGAGTAAGCTACAAAGGTATAGCCTGGCTGCACTTGCACACTTGGGTATAATCTAAATGTAATTATGCCACGGTTTAGTGCTATAACTGCTTCCAAACCTAGGCTTGGTGCAATTAATTGGACGTATACATGCTTCTCGTTCTTGGTGCAACAAACTCAATTAGTGCCTTGGTGTATTGGTGCACGTTTGTTGTGGTGTAGGTGTGCACCAAACGCGCCAAATATAGTAACAACATAGAACCCAATAGTGCCCTATAAGACCAAAAAAATTGGACCTAGAAAGTATTAAAGCAATATTAAAACAAGTCAAAAGAAAAATTGGACCTAGAAAGTATTAAAGCAATATTAAAAGAGGTCAAAAACGCACAACACTCTTTGGTCCAGAGCGATTGTTCTATTTCAAACACACTACACAAAAGAGGTCAAAAGAACACTAAATGAACAAAAAGCACCCAGAGTACCAAGAATTGTGTCAACACAACATCCAAGACAAAACAAAATGTACCCTATATGAGTACCAAAAATGTACAAAACAAAATGTATCCTATATGAGTACCAAAAAAGTACCAAACCAGTACCAAAATAGTCAAGTAGAGTATAAAATGTGATAAAGTAGCACTAAAATGCATCAAGGAAAGTACAAAGCATAGCACCTAGTGCAAAAAAATTACCCAAACAATTATATAAAGTACCAATACTATTCAAAAAATTATCAAAGCACTATAAATAGTACCAAAGCAGTTTCAAAATAGTTCTTAAGAGTACCAAATGAGCAAAAAAGCAACAAAAGTACATGGATTGTGCCAACATAGCACCCAAGACAAAACCACCAATATCGTATAAGACTCAAAATTTAGTAGCAAGAAAGTACCAAAATAGTTCAAGAGAGTACCAAATGAAATAAAGAAGCACCATAAAGTACCTAGGAAAGTACTTGGATAGCATCTAGTGTTAAAAAAAAGTACCAAAATAGTTAGAGAAAGAACAAAACAGTTCAAAAAAGTACCAAAACACCTAAAAATGTCAGTAAATAAACTAGTCAAGAAGCCAAACCTGCCAAATCACCAAGTCATGTGCAAAATAAACACTTTTAACTATCATACACAATGCAATAAGCCAAAAATACAATACCTCCTGCTGTTGAACCTCAACTTGGAGCTTTTTGATATTTTTGGAAATCCCATGTCTTCATAACAAGCATTTTCGGGGGATATGTGTTCAAAATGTGAGTTGAGAAGGCACGGGGCCTCTGGGTGTGAGAGGTGTGTGTGAGAGAGAACAACAGACACTGATAGCTCCATCAATGACCATTATCATCAATTAATTAAGTAAAGTCTTGAGTATAGTTTAATCGATAACCAAGGCGGGCCGTTAACAACTTCGCTACTTGGATTAACTGAAAACTAGGAGTTTAATCTCCCTTTACAAGATTAAGCGGAGCGTTACATCAAGATGATTAACCAAGTTTTAGTTGATGACAATGATGATCTCCTCCATGTCGCTCTCCTTGCTTCAATTGCCTCTTTAACTCTGCAAACTTCATTCATGCTCTTTGTGTTGTTCTTCATGCTTCAATTCTCATCAAGAGCTCTCTTCTCTATGCCTTGCAAGCTTGAGAGAGCTACCAAGCCTTAGTATCAAGAGAAAGACCATGTGCTTCAAGCCAAGCTTCCTCAAGAGAGGGAGAGAGTTTAGTAGAGAGAGAGAGAGAGAGAGAGAGAGAGAGAGAGAGAGAGAGAGAGAGAGAGAGATCAAGCTCTTCTCCCTCCTTTGTCTTCTCCTCCCATCCCTTGCTTCCACCTTGCTTCAACCCCTCTACTCCCCTTCATTTCTCCTTTTGCTTCATGCAAAAACCTTCTTGCTTCAACCCTTCGTTCATGCCCCTCTCCTCTGCCAAAAATAACTTTCCTTTAAAAAAAAAAATGTTGCCTCTCGTTTTGCTTGCCACGATGGCATGACAAGCCCCCAGATAACTTGGCAGGCCGGTTTGGAGGAGCTCCAAATGCCGCAGGAGTAAAGCCCAAACTGGGGCACCATGGCATTGTGATCAACTCTTGCTTCTTGGCGGCCACCCTTGCCGGATTGTAGCGATCACTACATCCTCTTCTTCCCCCTGCGCAGCTCTCGCTGTCTGCTTCGGGCCATGCCCTTCCTTACTTCCCCCTTGTGTCCACATTAAAAACCGTTCTTTATTTGCTACGGTGGCCTTTGAAGTCGGGCGGCCTTATTGCCATAATGGGCATCCATTGGTTGGTCTTTGGGCGGCCATAGCCCTTTCCCTTGCTCTCATATCCACCAAGTCATTGCTTAGCACAACACCTTGGCTAAGCATTTCCAAGTACAACACCGTTTCAATTAAAACACTACTGCAAAACATGTTTCTCTTATGGACATGCCCTTATGGGCTGCCATTAGGACTTAGGTACACCATATTTGGCATATATATCGACCAAAGAATTGCCTACCACACCATTATAACCCACTTTTCACCGCTATATTGGGCATTCCAAGCAACCAATGTACTGCAAAAGATGACGGTTAGGACAAGATGCTCCTCAAGAACTTATTTCCCTCTTAAGTGCATATTATTTGGCATACATATGAACTAGGGCATTTCCCAATGCACCATTATTGACCCAGATATCAACCAAACCAATGTTAAGCTCAATTATTGCCAACCATGCATCACCAAATTACCTCATTAGGCATTTATCTCAACCACGGTAGTGCCGAGCACAAGTTTTCCATCATACCCCGCTATCAATGCACTTTAAGAGATGGCATTTCGGACAAGCTCCTTGAGCACTTATGTTTGTACTAAGTGCACCATAGTTGGCATACATATCATTGAACGTACTCGTTAATGAGCCTTGATCACTACTCAATAAATATGCAGAGTTCAATTAAACTCAACCTGCATCTTTTTGTTCTTTTTCCCTCATAGAAGCGGAGCGGCATGACATCGCTGACTTGCTCCCAGATCGGCCTCAACCTCTCTGATCGATTCATCAGGGATAGGGATTTTTTGCCATAGCAGAACAATGCACACTTCTAGGGTATTTATTTCCTCCATCAAATTTTTTGGCACACCCTCTTTACCCTCATATACTTGTAGTTGGTCCTAGTTTGCTTGAATAGAGGCCTTCATGTCTGTTAGGTTTGACAACCTTGGATGTGACACTGGTTTTAGCACCCTTTGTAGCAATGCCTATAAACAGTCAACTACTACCCTCTGCTAGCTTTCTCTGATTCTGTTCAGATGTTGCTACCACTTTGAGTCATCTAGGCCTTCTTATCTAAATGTAGGACACTTCTAGAGGAGGAACCATTGTTCCTCCTCCATGCCTCAATTTTATGATCAAGCCTGCCATTCCTAGATGCTATCATCTACAACACTCCTTCCCCAAACCGGGCCCATGCTACTCTATGCCCTACTGGGTCTTTTTTGGTTGCATGTCATTCTCAAAAGCGTAGCACCTAGCAAATTTGTTGGTCAATTCACCACAAGAAGGGGACCCCTGATAAAATTTGGAGAATAGAAATCTACAGTCCTCCACCAAATGTGACTGCAAATGGTTTAAATAGATCTTGTTGTTCTTTTGGTACTTGTACTTGAAAGCAATTAACCATTGCTCATGTGGCAAGTCTTCATCTGTCAAGTCCTTAGGGAGTCTGCCTTCCAGGTCTTGTGCTGTGTAATAAAACTTGGTTTGTTGAGGGTACTCCTCCATTTTATTCTTACTTGAAATGAAAAACATCAGAGAAAATTGTTGAGATATAAATAAGTGAAAAGGCTGTTAGCGAGTTGCCGCGACGAAAGTCTATAGCATAGCTATCTGGCACTAACATAGTGTCAATACGTAGGGAAGCCACTCGGGATGGGGCACAAAGACTCAATGAGGTTGTCAATCTCAATGAAGTGAACCTAAATAAATGTTCATGTATCTACAATAGAAAATCAATCACTTCCTAGTCAAAAAATCAGCCTATGTCCAGTCTCACCGCCCGCTGTAGGTCATTCCGCATTTTTGGCATCCAAACGGATTCAAAATGCAACAAAATTTAGGGAGGGGTGTTACAACACCTAAATGCATAATCCTACCAAGTTTTGCACTCATCTGGGAAGGTACAAAAATCACAATCCATCCCAAAAAATGTATAGAAAACTGAAACATAACAACACAGAAAGGTTCCCTTCAAGCTTAGAAACACTCTTCCAAGGTCAAAACATAAAAAAAATAACCATTTGAGCCCTCAAATCAACACATTTAGCTCATAGACAAGACGTTGCAAACCACAACAGATCTGAGAATGATTACACTTAGATTAAAGAGCAAGAGACAAGGAACATAATCTGCTATTTGGAATCGAATTCCGATTACAAGACAAGGAGAAAGGTTGATTACATTGGACATTTACAAGGCTTTGTGGGTTTTGTAGCAGAATACAAGGAATAAAGGACTTTATGATAACATTTCTTGACTCATCACTCTGTGATTACAAGGTTTCCTCCGGAACCTGAAAAAAAAGATAGAATATAGGGGTTGTGATGTGATGCCATCTTCCTTGGTTGCGCTTCTGATGTTTTACTCCAAACACTCCCCCCTTCCTACTTGTTGCATGTCCTCGTACAATCATGGTTACTCTTTAGTAGTTGAATTTGCGTTTTTCTATTGTTTGGAGGGCTCTGTTGAAATTTTGCAGCTCGTGCCGTTATATCCGCTTTAGCTAATAGCTCTTTGAAGGGATTGTTGAGCAGAGTGCTTTGGTAAGCAAAATTCCTTGCCTGGAGGTCTTTTGTGAGCTGATTGAAGATTGTCAAATTTGATTCAAAAAATCCAGTGACAAAAGCCTCTTCAAAAGTCTGCAAGTAGTGTGAAGGCAAGAACATGATGTGGGCATACATGCCCATTAGGACGTTGATATTGGCCACTTCTATCTTCAGATTCCAGCTTTCCTCTTGTTCCTCTAGAAATACTTGCCAAGGGTGATATGCTCTCTCCACATCATCGAATGCATCTATGCATGTGAGGATCATCTTGGCAATTTTGCAAGTCATCTAACATGTGAAATCTGGGACATCTCTCAAGAGGTCAATGGTTGCCTTGAGTGTGTGCTTCATATAATTTTCTGTTGGTGGATGGTTGTGAGGTGGCTTTGCAAGTATGGATAATTCATTACTGATGGTCTGTGTTTTTGCCAAGTCTCAAATTTCTCCTAGGATTTCCTTCTAGGAATTGGGCAATATGTCGGGTCGTTGCTTAGGTGTTGAGGAGTGGTTCTAAATATTGTTTCATCTGTTGGATGCTTGCAAACCATCTCTGTCTCCATAGTGGTTGAATTTCCAAAATTGGTGTGGCATGTTTTGCTGTAACTGACACTACCTCATAATTGCCTTGTGGATTGAGGTCCAAACTAGGTAATATTTTTCTCTTCCAGAGAATGGACTCTTGCTTGAGCAGAGGCATGGCTAACATCTCATAACCAAAATTCTTGAGTTGTTCATATGGTTTGATCATTAAGAGAGTAGCAGACTCAAGAACTTTGAGCTCATACTGCATATAATCAATTTTTGAGCCGTTAGACATCTCAAAAATCCATCTTTTCAATTTAGCCGTGGCATCCACTGAATCTTCTATGTCCTCCACTTCTTGGACACTTTCCATTGTTGATGTGGTTCGCAAGTCCGGCTTGTCAATGTAATGTGGTTCTTTAGGTGGTTGAGAGAAGGTGTGTGCAGTTGCTGAGGTTGGAGAATTTAAGATCCTGTTGGTAGCTTTAGCTTGTTTACTTCGATTTGCCTCTTGTTGTGCTACCAATTCAGCACATGTTTGTTCCAATTGATCTTGTAGATCCTTGAGTTGTTGGTCTTTTTGGCTGGTCATTGCTTGTATACCTGCCATTAGTGTCTGTGTTTGCATCTTTTTTCTCTCCAACTTTGCTGAATCTCCTCCACAGTTGATATGGATTGTTGCGAGGAGGTAGATGGGTTTGTATCTTGATTTGCCAAGAGGGTTGAGAGGGTGCTCTTGACTAAATCGTATGACATGCAAAGCTTTGTGTATTTGGATTGCTCTTTTTCCATAGTTTCATCTAATGCTTGATTTTTGATTTGTTCCACTGTTTGCACATAAATTTCCTTTTGCAAGGCTTCATACTACAGCTCTGTGTCTTTATTCTCCTTGGCCACTTCATCTACGAGCATGTGTTTGTCTTTTTGCAATTGCTCAACGTGGAGCACTAATAGATTGATTTCTTGGCAGGCCTCTGCACATTCCGCTCTTGCGTCATGAACATCTTGGGTCTTTAGCTGGATCATTGCACGTTGGAATTTATATTGAAGCCTTAGCCTCTCCAAGTGGTCATCTGTGTTGAATTCTTCAATCATCTCAAGTCCACTTTTTGTTTCCCTTTGGAAACGTCGTCCCTAGTTTTCTTTTTCTTTGATTGTTCTTCTTGAACTTCAACCGTTGCGTTAGCCAATACTTCTCGCTTTAGTGTGCTTTCCATCTTTGGTAAATTTGAATTTTGGGGAGGGGAAGGTTGTTTTTCAATATATTAATATGCTTTTGTGTCTTCCCTTGGTGGTAACTCGGGAATCTCTGGTTGCTGCTCAACCACTTGGGCTTCATCCTTGCTGGCATCTTCTTGATGTTCAAGGGGGCTTGGAGGGCTATCAAGTGAAGATTCTTGATCTGATGATTTTTGGTATTTTGACTCCTCCTTTCTTTGCTGTTTTGCTTTTTGCTTTAAAGTCTCACTTATCCTCCTTCTGGTGTCTACATCCAAATCCGCTTCTGCTTGAGCTTTTCGGCGGCATTCTTCCTTGAGCTTGTCCATCTTGGCATTGAGCTCTTCAAAATTTTCTAATTGGGCTTGCTCTTCTTGTGCCTTGCACTTCTTCTATGGTTCTTCGTGTTTGTGTGAGAGGAATTTGTTCGGAGACTTTCTTTGGTATGCACTCTAGAGAAATTGTTACATCGGCTTCTTCCTCAAAAGACTGGTATTCAGAGGGGACATCATCTTTACCTGTTATTTCCCCGCTCAAATGTATATCAAAGTCAGTTCTCACTATCAAAGGACTTTGTCTCTGTGGAATTTCTTCTGGTCCTCTTTAACTGGGTTGCAGATGTGCTACCTATCGCTAGTACTGCGTGCTTTGCTCTGTGTTATAGGTCTAGTTGAGATTCTGCTTCCGGAAGGTTATCAATCAATGCAAGTGCTTGGTAAGCTATCCGAGTAAGCACTGGTCCAACGTTCATATATGACTTGCCTCTTTCGCATCCCCTTAAGTTTGTATTGACTAGATTCCCTAAGATGTAAGTCTAACCCCGTCGCCATTACTACCGCTATATGAAACATAGGTTCAGTGTATCGTGGCGATTTCTGCACTTTGGAATGCTGGGCGATCAATCGGAGGGGTAGTTCCATCTCTGAATAGATAAAATCTTGATAGTTATCTTGTGGCCTCTTTACTTAAGGAATGCTCTGTCATTGTCTATTGCCTTCATCTTTAGTATCCAATTATGTGCACTTGGGTGTAAATGAAGAGCCGGATTTATGATGTTGGGGGTTATCTTTACTTTCACTGTGGCCCATCTTTTTCCGTGAGTGTAGCTTCATCATTGTATTGGATGGAGTTGATCAACTCGTGGGCTCTTTTAAAATCTATACCCCATGGAGGCAATTTTAAAAAGTTGTCCAACTGGAGGTATCTAACTCCTTCAAGGACTTCTTGTTGTTGGTGTAATGTCCATCATTCTTTGAGGAATATGGTAGTCATGACCTTTGTTCCATCTACTGCTTGAAACTTCCCTATGGAGATGTTGAATGGGACTTTATCTAGGTCCTAGTCTGATATGTGAGCTTTTTCGTTGGATGAGATATCCGTGACCTCGTAGGGTGCTAACCCCCATTCCTTCTGACTTTTTTTGTAGGGCATTCTGTGACCAATTTCAATCGCTTGTAGCATCAGAAGATGATAAAAATTTTGTCGAGAAAAAAAGGAAAAAACATAAACTTAACCATAAAATCAAAAAATGAGCATAACTTTGTCAAAACTACTCCAAATTTGACCGAATTCACTACTGCATCTAGGACTACTATAGTCACAAAGGCATGAGATCACATATGAAATCTGGCTGTGAGATACACGGATCACAATCCATGTTGGATAACATTTTGAAGATCTGGTGGTACCATTTGGTAGGGCTCATCAAGGTGATGCCTTGGTCCAAAAATTTTGAGGTTTGGATAACTAGTTAAGAATTTAGGCCAAATTTTGGCAATTTCTTTTTGACTTAGAGAATTTGGGCCTTTTGGTTGGGATTTTGGGATCCAAATGAATTGATACTTCATGGTTAGTATGATGTTCAAGATCAGATGGTGGTGATTTTTCTTAGTTTGGTGAAAAAGGTACATGGATTGTGATCCATGTTTGGTAGAGTATTGGAGCACCCTTTACACACATGTTCTTATAGGTCATCCTAGCACACTGGTGAAATTTTTCCAAGTTTGGACTTGTTTTTCCTGAGTTTTCTCAACTTTCCAGTTTATGATCATGTTTGTCCCATCTTGACCATATCTGTTTTTTGGATCCAATTTTGAGCATTGCCCTTGATTGATATCTGATGGTTCATTGAATCCTGATGATTTGTGCCTGAGAACCACTTTGTTGCCCAACTTCCCACTGTGCGCGTTTGTCACACGTGTCAAAGCAAGGGACTTGCCGTACACTGTGTGTGAGTCACAAATGGCTACAAGCACACAACCAGACTAATCTAGCAAGCTTAAGAAATCAAGGGTGTGTCACTCACCGTCCTACGCTCACCTTCGTGGAGGATTCCTTGCCGCAAAGAAGAGGGAGCTACCATCGTGCTGTCAAAATGCTCGATCACACACACACACACACATACTCTCTCTCTCTCTCTCTCTCTCTCTCTCTCTCTCTCTTTCTCTCTCTCTCACACACACACACACACACACACACACACACACACACACACACACACACACAAGGAGATGAAGAAGAAGATGGAGATGGAGCAAGAGCACTCTTCAATTGCACAAATGAGAGAATAAGCGATTTTTAGGTTTAGGTGACTTTTATATGAGCTCGCCCATTCACACTTGGGCGCCCATGCGTAGACAACTAACCCTTGAATGTTCTAGTTAGAGTGCGTCTTTCATCGGCGATCACTCTTACCCTTTTTCTATTGGACCGACAAGCCCGATCCCTGACTCAAAACAATGTAATATCCGGGGATGTTTACAGGGTCGACGCCTATTTGCCAAGGTCAACACCAAGCAATAGGGGGCATTTGGGAAGTCACCAAGCCTCCTATTCGCTCGGTGTTGACTTCTTTGTCGCATGTAATGTCTTTGACACCAAGGTCAGCACCAAGCAATAGGGAGCATTGGGCAGTCCCTAAGCCTCCTATTCGCCCAGTATTGACTCCAATGCATGAATTGTAATCACATCACCAAAAGGGTCTCCATCTTTGGTTACACCAAGGTCAACACCAAGTGATAGGGGGTGTTGGGCAGTCCCCAAGCCTCCTATTCGCCCAATGCTGACTTCAATGTCTGACTTGTCGATTAACATGCCCCCCTTCCTAATGTAGATTTCATCCTCGGAATCTATTGTGTTGAAGCTCCTTTGTCAAGGTGGAAGAGCATTTAAGATGAATGCGCTTAGCCTTCTTCAATCACTGCAAAATCAAACAAAATTGGCACATGTAATTGCATTCTTATATACAATTAAAAAGCATATACAGTTGCAAGCAGACAAATTGATTGGTAACAGAAAAGTAAACAATTTGTTAGCAAAAAACATTAAATTGTAATATAATCAAACGCATAAACAGCTGCAAAGGTCAAAAACTAAACAAGTATGGGTTTGCTAATTTAACGGTCAAAAGGCACTAGAGGTCAACTATTTATACCATGGGCAAGCTTCTCAATTTTCTCTAGTCAATTAAGCTGTTTAATCGCGAGAGCCAAGTATTTCATGTCCGAGGCTGACTAGAGGCTGTACCTACAAGACCTTGTAGTTAAGCTATGATAAAAGGAATTGCTCATGAAATCATCGCCTGAATTATTCCCTTTTCTTTGACCCCCCAAAGTCTTTTCACCTCGATTCAATTTGATGTGTGTGCTTATTTTGTATGCCTTGGGTTTTTCGCTTTTCAAGGAAAAATGCCCACACTGGGAACCTCTAGGGCTCTAGTACCATAGGCGATACATGTGAGTGAAGTACCAAATCAAGTTGAGATTTCTCTTTCTGCTTAAGATTTTACATTGTGGCACTTTGATTTTTTTGTTTGTTCGTCTTTAGCATTTTAATTTTGTAACTTTGGGGGTTCATATAACACTGTTACCCTCCCCAGGCTCATCACACTAGTAAACTCCCTTTATAATACTTAAGCTAAAGGTCAATAGGGACTAAGCCCACTAGAAAGACTTAGTACATTGCACACAATGTTGCTTAAATTGGATTAAGAACCTAAAGTAACCATTGATTATTAAGAAGGCATTCCCATGGTATTGAGAGAAGATCTTTGACGGCTAGCTTGGTCAAACTAGAGTTGCGAGCAGTACCGCCACCGCCACTGCACAGGCTTGTGATGGCTTGAGCTTGCAAGCTCCCACGCCTCTTTGATGACCAATTAGAGTGCCCAATGCAGGTTATATACAGTCTCAACTTGGCCTCACATGTCGCATGTGGGATGATGCTAGGCCACGTGGCACCTGCCTTGTAACTACCCCCAAGGCCCTCCAAACTCTTTGACACTTTGGCCACCATAACTTTAAAAATTTCATTTTTTTGCCTTCCCTTCAATGCCTTGGCATCCCCTGCTCACAACTCCAACCGATGACCTGTAAACTTCCGTTGAAACTTCATGTTTCCGGCCTCAAGCTCCATTGTATTGCCCCCTTTTTGACTTTACTAGGCACTTCAATTAAACCGTCAAAAACTTGAAAAAACCGTTTGGCACTGCTTCACCGTCCCATAGCATCAACTTAAACTTGTAGTATCTAACTATCCAGGCATGCGTTTCACAATCCCTAACTTTTGGCTAGATACATACATCATCCTCTACCTTTGAAAACCTAGTGGAGCTTCAAAAATTTCCAGACAGCAAGCAGTCAAACCGGCTCAGAATCGGCCCATGGCAAAACTTCAAAGCTTCATAACTCGGCATCAAGGATTTAGATTGCCTCCATAATTCAAGCTCTACACATATATCACTTCAAACTGGCTCCGACTATCTACCCCTATTTGTCATGTCCGTCCTAGATCTGCAAACACCTCTAGCTTCCAGCTCGAGTATATTGGGCTGTGTAGCTCTATTTGATGAGCCGTTTAGACCAGCTGACTTAGCACTCCAAGATTTACATTTCTAAGCCAAAAAATGGTACCATAAACATCATTACATTCTGTCCAAATTAGTCCTTCCTAGAGCCCATACAGTCTAAAAAACCACATAAAACATACATCTCCGCTGCCACTTCTCTTCGCCGGCTCTTTGTAGATTCTTTAGCACTTCCCTTGCACTTGTTGACATCTTTATCTCAACATATCACACCTTTTAGCATTGACCAATTTTGATCTTACCGTCATTGCCCACCCCCTTTTGAACCTTTATGTTCAACCAAAAGCAGTTTTATTGAACATAAAACCTGCAATACTTTGCTAGTACTTGAACAAGATGAAAAAAACATGATCATATATACAATATATACAAAAATGCATGTCTAATTCACTCCACCCTATCTAGTGGGTTGCCCAACCCCCCTGGCTATGATCAAGTTCACATTTGGCACAAAACTCCTCTCAAAGTATAGCTTAAGCCGCATCCCGTCTACTCTGTTTTTAAGCACCTTCCCATTCATTTGTGCCAATTGGTAGGTCCCATTGGGAAAGGTCTTTTGCATGTGGTATGGACCCATCCATTTCTTCTTGAATTTTTTTTGGAAAGTAAAGTCCAAACAACTTTCATACTTCATCACCAGGTCTCCTTCCTCTATCTTTTTATCTAGCAAGTTCTGGTTGAACTTGGCAATCTCTTTCTTGTGCTATTTCACATAGTAGTCCGTTGCTGCCTCTCTGCCTATCCATAAAGATTCAAGATTGGATATCCAATCCTACAAAAGCTCTTGTTGTGTGGCATCAACTCGCCACATTCCCTTTAAAACATCTAATTGTGTGTGCACTGGTAACACTGCTTCCTTTCCATACACCAACTCGACTGGAGTGAAATTAGTGGCCACTTTGTATGAGGTCATGTGCACCAATAAGCACTTTTCAAGATTCGCTTCCCATTCTGCTTCCTGCTTGTAAACATACTTGGTTAGCATCTTGATAATTTGTCCATTGCACTCTCTAGTAGATCATTGCACTGAGGATGGTATGGCAAGGAAAACCGGTGCTGGATGCCCAATCGCTTCATCAAAGCTTTCATTAGTTTACTTCTAAAGCCTTGTCTCCTATTAAAAACGAATACCCACAACACCCCAAAACAACAACAAAGGTTATCAAAGAAAAATTGAGCCACCACCTCAACATTTACCTCTTTCACGGCCTTTGCCTCTACCCACATGGTAAGATAGTCGATGGCCACCACAATGTACTTCTTCCCACTTGAAGACTTTGGGAGTGGACCAATGGCATCCAAACCCCACTTTTCAAAAGCATTTTGGGCAATAATAGCCCCCTGTGACTCCGCTATCAACTGCCACCAATAGTGCACATCACATACTACTAAGGCCACCAAAACCTTGCTCTCAAAATCCTAAATAGAATCTGGTCTTTACCTTGGTGACCGCTTTCCTCATGGCACTATTGCAATACCATCCCAATTTCCTCTTTATACAACACCCTCTGCAACACTTCATCTCATCCATAAACCATCAGATCTCCTCCTATCAAAGTAAACTTGCAAGATTTATGCACCATCCTTCTCTTTTGTAACTTGGACAATTTTTTTGGACACTGACCTATGCTTAAAAAATCTCCAATCTCTTCAATGTTTCTCGACCTGCATAAGTGGCTGGGGACACATATATACCTGTGTCCTGCACTTGCACCTTGTTGCTTGCAAGTTGACCCGCCTCTTGATTTTGCTTCCTTTTGATATGCTTGAACTAAACTTCTTAAAAAAACTTCAACAATTTTTTAATAGCATAGAACCAATGTTTCAAAGAGTCCCTTTTTATCTTCCATTCGCCTAGCAACTGCTTAATGACCAACAAAGCATCACCTTTTACTATCAATCTGGATATGCCAAATTCCATGCATTGATTCAAACCCAAATGCAAAGTGAGGTATTCCACCTTGTTGTTGGTGTGGACATTCTCCAAATCATAGGCCTTTGAAAAAATTACCGTCCCTTGTGGAACTCGTATCACCACATCTCCACCTACTTTTTGTATCACCCTTATGTAAGCACAATCAAACCATAAGGTAAAAGCCGCTATCAAGTCCGGCTCTTCTTCAACTTTGTCTTGCACCACCCTTGGATAGACTGGTAACTTAGCCTCCTTGTTAACCAAAATGTCTGCTAGATGAGACCGATTCGCATGGTTGATCTTGAATTCAAACTCCTGTAGCTTTATCACCCAGTTCATAATCCGCTTTCCTGACTTTAGATGCAACACCACCTCAACAAACAGATTGTTAGTGTTAACCCTCATGGCTCACGGACACCCCATCACCTACGACGGACGTGTATTATGTATTTGGTAGAGTCAGGTACCGGGCTTGTCGGACCAATAGGAAAAGGGTAAGAGTGATCGCCGATGAGAGGCGCACTCTAACTGGGACATTCAAGGGATTAGTTGGCTAAGCATGGGCGCCCAAGTGTGAATGGGGTGAGCTCATATAAAAGCCAACTAAACCTAAAATTGACTCATTCTCTCATTTGTGCAATAGAAGAGTGCTCTTGCTCCATCTCCATCTTCTTCTTCTTCACCTCCTCGTGTGTGTGTGTGTGTATGTGTGTGTGAGAGAGAGGGAGAGTGTGTGTGCGACCGAGCATTACGAAGGCACGACGGCGGCGAAGCGGTTGAGCGCGGCACGACTGCAGCTTCTTCTTCATCGCGACGAGGAATCCTCCACGGCAGGAGCATAGAGCGGTGAGTGACACACCATTGCTCTCTTTTGAGCTTGCTAGATTAGTCTTGTTGTGTGCTTGGAGCCATTTGTGGCTCGCACACGGTGTATCGGCAAGTCCCTTGCTTCGACAGTGCGGCAAGGAGTGCACATTTTTGGCGCCGCTGCCAGGGAATCGCCCTGCACTAAGCCCAAGAGGCACTTTGTGCTTCTCCTATGAGTTGTTTGTAGTAGGAAAGAGGAGGAAAAGGAAGAGGAATGAGTTGTTTTTCTGTATGTTGTTAATTTCTGTGTTGTCTGCAAGTTCTGTGATTTCTGCATAATGTTGTGTTTTTTGTTTGCACACAGTCTTTGCACAATTAGTAGTCGTTAGCTTGGTTGCAGTGAATGAATAAGCAGGAAGGCAGTTAGCAATTTCTGTTTGCACACAGTTCTGCACACTGTTTTCTGTCAAGGTTTGGCTGCACACAATGTTTACACAGCAGGTAGCGATAGAGGAAGTAGGTGGACAGTTAGCTCACTGTCAGCAAGCAGTTAACAGATTAGTTAGTGGTTAGTAGCATTGTTAGTAAGTAGATAAGGTAGTGAGCTGTCGGTGAGCTGTGAGCTGGGAGGTTAGGTAGGTGAGAGTGTGTGTGGCCAAGAAAGGGTCACCAAATCCGCGCGCGGTCGTCGCCCAAAAAAAAAAATTTCAAAAAAAAAAAACCCAAAATATTTAAGCGTGAGTGACTGGGCGGCCCCACACTAAAATTTTGATCGGGATCGGGATCATTTCCCCAAGCCCAAGCCCAAGCCCAGGCCCAGGCCTCAGTCCTATGATATATACTAAACTCACTCTTATATATATACCCTACTCCCTCAAGAGGGAATGAGAGCATGTGGGGCAAGTCCTCCACTCTCCTCCCTTCTCTTCCCACTTGCACCCTTAGACTTTCTAATTCGGGCCTAGTTCCCTACTAGAAATTGATGGTTTTAGGGATTCTGAGGGCATAAAGTGACCAAACGGAGGGCTGTTATGCACGGCACGTCCCTCTGACCGAGACGCTCGTTTTGAGCTATCATACGTTCTATTCTATAACTGGGTCAGAAAAAAAGGACCAAAAAATCAAAAAATAAGAAAAGACTTGGGTTGCAAAACACCCAAAATTACTAGGTGAGCAGCCTTCACGGGCCCTCACTGACACTTCTAGGGGATCCAAGTCATATGAACCTACGCTCTGGACGAGTGTTAGAGCACGAGCATATTGGTAATGCCTCCATTTATGCGGGCACCCATTATTCCTCCACCCTAGGTTCTGGACCTTCGGCCGGGACTCAAGGTAGCGCGACCCAAGATCCTCATATCGCGTCTAGTGATTCTTCCTCTGACTACGAAGTCATGGAGGGGTATCCTACACCAAACCTTGATAGTTCAAGTCAAGACATGCATGCCATGGGCCCACGGCCCGGGTCCAGCGTGTTTAGCCACTTAAAAGAGACCCTTAGTAGAGCTACTCGCTCCGAACATGCGGTTAATGAAATAAATGAAGGGAGTGGGGAAGTAAATTCGTCATTCATGCCTAAAATGGACCCTATGCTTCTTGAGAGTGTGCATGTGAATGTTCCATCCACTGCACCTCCGGATCCTTTAGGACTATCTCCCTCTGAGGTTTTACTACCCGATGGTAGGAGTCTTGCCGAAGTACAAGAGATCGAACGCTATATGCAAGCAACAAGGGAGAGGGAAATTGAGAACCTACGAAGGCTAGAACAAAGTCGAGCCCTGAAAGCAAAGTCTCCTATGACAACAATCATGCTAGCCGAGCAATCGAGTGCTCCCAAGGTAGCAGTCACGGAGGGGCAAGCTATGGGGAGCAATAATGCTTCCACTTCAAGGGAAACCTCCAGCACGCCAGGCCTAGATGGGATATTCCTAAACGAAAATTGGGAGTATGACCTACAAGAAGAAGCTTTAACTGATGGGTACACAGGACACACCTATCATGTGGGTTGGTTAGATGTTCTACAATCCACATCGAGTGCTTCTAGCATAGATGAGCAACAATAGAAAGTCTGTGATGTCCTCCATAGGATTGTCGAGTTAGAAAGACAGAACACAGGGATCAACATGCCTTCAACAGGCCTAATGAGATTCTTGGATACGGGAAAGGCCAACCAACCAACCCTGTCACAAATGGAGACTCCCTCAGTGAGCCCCATTGATCCTCCATATGTTGTTTCGCCAGGAGCCTCAGTACAATCTGAGCCCACAAGTGGCAGCTTTACCTTCCTAGATCTAGCTCATCTTTCTCTTAATGACACTACGGCTACCATGCATATCCCAGTGGTGAGCATGACAAGAAGTACACCATGGAGTTCATTTGTTAATACTGCGCCGATGCCTAGTAGCACAGTGCCCCCAACTATACCTACATGTATGTATCAATCATGTGCACCTGTCGTACCTAAGCCTCATGTAGCTCCTACACCTCCGATTATTCCAAGAGCTTACAATCCACAATGGAATTATCCAAGCTCTTATACAAGTGGAGCCATGCCATTTAATAATAACATGCCATATCAGGCACCCCCTATGCCTAGGGCCACGCCTGTAAACTTTGGACCACCGTCTGGTACACCACCATACGAAATTTGGGACCCAAGAGCCGCGCGTATGCCAAGGCCAAGGCCAACTCCCATCTCACATGTGGTTCCAGAAGCACATACACCCATTATACCTGCTCAAATAGGAGATTTGGCAGCATTTGCTCAAACTATCGGTCGCTCTATTGCGGAAAACATGCGTAGTGCACCTGATAGAGAGCCTAGGAGCAAGGCAGTTCAGGTAGCTAAGCTCACACAAAAATTCAATGGAGACGGAGATGCTAGAAAGCATATGGAAGTCTTTGAACATGTGTGCGATTCCTTGGAAGATCACAATGAGCTACATAAGTGTAAGGCTTTGAGTTTGACCCTAAGCGGAAAGGCTGGAGATTGGTATAGAACCTTAAGAGTAGAAGAGAAAACGATCTACTCTACTCTTAGGAGACTGTTCTTAAAAGAATACATACGAGAGGGAGTACTTTGGGGTGTAGCCTCTCAGCTCCAGAAAGCCCAACGAGAAGAAGGTGAATCCGTGAGAGACTTCATTAGTCGCCTAAAGAATTTGAACTCTCGATGCAATCCAAACGAGCGATTCAACAACAACCAATTGCTCGATAGATTCATTAGGGGACTACGACATGAAAGTATTTATAATGGCCTAGTCATTAGAGGTATCACTACTTGGGAAGCAGTCACTATGAATGCAATCCAATTGGAGGATAATTTAATGATTGCAGGAGAAAGAGTGTCTGCCGAGCCGAAGTCTAGTAGCTCGCAAGCATCAGGGCATGAGCCAATGAAGATAAAGCCAATCCTGAAAGAGCAAACGATATCTGAGATGACTTGGGCAGATCTCACAAAGGCCATCCAAGAAAGCCTTAGGGGTAATCGTGCTCCACAAAACACTCATATGTATCCAAGAAGGGAGAAACAATGGTGCTCAATTTGCTTGGGCCCACATACTACGAGTGAATGCCCTACTTTCAGAGTAAAGTTTAACGGGACTTGTAACGCGTGTGGTAGGTATGGCCATCAAGCGAAGGATTGCCTAATGCTTAAACGCATCATGGAAAATAGACCTCCTATAGCTTGGGCAGACTCACCTCAAGTTCCTGTATTGATGCCTACCTCACCCATGGAGCAACAGTTGCCATTACAGCACATGGTCCCTAGAACCCAAAATGTGGTCCAAACCACACCGTTGCCACCTCCAGTGCTAGGACCGCAACCCCCTCATCCAAGAGTTACACCTATGAACCAAATAGGTTGCGAGTCATCTAGTACTTATGTAGATTGTGAAGAGGACATAGACTCTAGTATCACCTATGGAGTCGACATGCTTGAGGAGTGTCCCATGTACTATATGGAAGACCATTGGGGACAAATCAAACCGGTATATCAAGCTACTGCGCTAGCAGCAAGAGGCCAAAACATTAATAGTTTTACCAAGAGACCACCTCTTCAGTGCTACGAATGTGGTGGACCACATCGAGTAGCTGAGTGCCCCATTAGAATGCAAAAGAATGCCAAACTAATGCAAACAAGTCAAGGGAGTGCATTGGCAATGCCAATACTCACTTGTAATCGTTGTGGCATAGATCATTTGATCGCACAGTGTCCTAACAATCCAAACGCACCGAAAATCACACCATTGAACATAATAGAGATTGTTGATGGGACACCACCAACTATAAACATAGCACCAGTGAATGCACTCACATGGTCGATGCTCCAAAAGCAAAATTACATCCTCGAAGAGAGAGATGCTGCATCCATTGGCCGAGCGAGAAAGAAGAAAACACGAAGAAAGAAATCCCTTAATGCTTCTAGCTCAAAACCTAGTTCAAAGACTAACATAGGGACAGGAGAGGATCCCGTGTATATGAATGACCCTGAGGATGACTCAGATTCGATAGAGACCACAGAGACCAAAACTATTAGTACAAAGGAAAAAACAAGTGAGGAGGATCACGAGAGGGAATTACGACGAACACCAAAAGAGTATTCAAAGTTAAACTACCCAGTTGCGAACCCCCAAGATAAGCCACGAGAGACGAAAAACGAGGATTGCAAGAGAAAGATTGGAACCTATCCAAACCCAACAGTGGAAATTGAACGAGTCCAACAACTGAGGGGTTTGGTGGAAGAAACTCAACGAACATTAGAACCTGAACCCAAACATATCCAGATGTCGGACACAGTGTTTCCCACACAAGTTCAACCTCACAAGAACTACATGCCGTTAGCTATACCCAGTATCATTCGGGAAGAGAGTGAGGGTAGGACATCTGAAAGTGGACACACACCTTTCCTACTAGAGAGAATGTTTGGTGAGGGAATGCCCGACCCCCTTGAGGAAGTGGAGATTCCATCTTCACCATTCTCTTGTCAGGGTCCTACGTCCCACAAGATGCCATTAAATGCTGCCAAATTGATGGATTTCATGTCTTCAGAAGTTAGAACCATCATCATGTCCAAACTATATAAAGACCCCAATCTAGTCTTAGCTCTTCGAGCCTTCCTCAATGGAGAATTACAGGCCAGATTACCACAGTTTGTACATATGAACAAACCTGACTCGGTAATGAATGATGAGGAACATTTAGCACCACCATCTGACCCAGCGGGACATGAATCTGTAATTGAAGTACCCGTTAACAAGTTGGGGCAATACTTTGAAGGTGATGAATCTAATGCTACTCTGCCAATCACTACTAAAGGATTAACTGTAAAGGGAGTCCTTGACGGTGGTGCGGGAGTCAGCATGGTGACAAAGAGTTGTTGGGAGTCTATGGGGCGACCTCACCTTGAAGCCACAAGCGTAGTGGTAAAAATGGCTAATGGATCTATTGTTATGCCTATTGGAATGCTAAAGGATCTCAGAATCAAGGTCTTGGGACACAAGGTAAGGCAAACTTTCATTGTTATGGATTTTTCCAAGCATCCTATGTCATTTGAGATGATCTTAGGGCGTCCATTCATGAGGGAAGCAAAAATGGTGCATGACTGGTCCAAAAACCACGTCTACTTACAGTTCCAAGACTCTGTCATTCGAGTTGATCTTTTAAGTGGTCGAACGCATCCTCTAGGAAATAAATTCATCATTGATAATCGATCAGACACAACAATTCACTCAGCTCCATTACAGTATTGTTACACGTGTAACGAAGACACGGATATTGGGAAGAACTCTCCTTATATGGATATCCTACCCGGAATGGCTGAGTCAGACAATGTCGATTGGGTACACCTAGCGGCAACTATAGATACATGGGGAGCTAGAGGAACAACCTGGGTAACACCAGATGGGGAAGAGATACCACACATTGCACCAGTAAACATGTTAGGTGTAGCGCATGTAACATCCGATGATAAGAAAGAGGCACACCTACCTGAGAGTGAAACCGATGATTCCTCAAAGGCTTCAGGCCAATACACATCGGACACGGAATCTCAGAAAGAAATGGATTCAGAACCTGAGGAAACATCGAGTGAGCCAAGTATAGAGACTAAACACTCAAGGTCTAGTACGACTATCTATGGTAATTTATATGAGAGTGAAGAAGATACAAGCGAAGACCTATCAAGCGAGTCGAGTTCAAACATTTACCAAAATCAAAACCTTAACAAGAAACAAAGGTCATATAAGAGACGACGATATCGAGCGAATGTGAGAGCTAGGATAAACAAGGAAAGATCTACTGCAGAATGGCTTAGCTATCTAGGGGCATGTGATGCTCATCGAAAGCTAGTAGACAATTGGGGTGAACATCTCCAGAGTGTCTTGTGGTGCAGCCCGCAACCCATTGACCTCGCTCAATTGGAGGTTACAGAGCCGAAATTGAGTCGAACTATAAGAAGACGTCAAAACCAAGAGTTAGCACAACAACAAAAGGAGGCAGAACTAAAAGAAAGGTCTCCGTAAGGACAAGAGCCTGCTGACTTACATACGGCTCCTGAACATTTTAAATCTTATACCACAGGGGAGCGAAAGGTTGTGTATGCCAAAGCCCAACGAATACCTACCAATGGAAGCAGTGGAGTCTATGATGGTCCAGCGGTAGTTAAAGAGATAGAATTAGCAGAACCAGGTGAGGAGTCTAAACCAGTCTTTATTGCTCAAGACCTTACCGAAACTGAAGAGGCTGTACTTAAGGAGCTCCTCAAGGAATACAAGGATATCTTTGCTTGGACATATCATGACATGAAGGGCGTTCCACCTTCTGTGGTGCAACATACAATTCCCATGATCAACACTGCTAAACCCGTCCAGCAACGACCCTATCCAATGAATCCTAAGTACGCCAAAATTGTACAAGAGGAGATTGAAAAACTTATCCAATGTGGATTCATATACCCTATTGAGCACTCAGAATGGGTTTCTCCAATAGTCATTGTGCCAAAAAAGAATGGGAAACTAAGAGTGTGCGTGGACCTCAAGAAAGTTAATGCAGCCACTAGGAGAGATCATTATCCCTTGCCATATTCAGAACATGTGCTTGAAAGAGTTGCGGGCAAGGAAGCTTATAGCTTTTTAGATGGGTACTCTGGTTACAATCAAATCACAATTGCATTAGAGGACCAAGCTAAAACTGCTTTTATTACAGAGTTTGGAGTGTTTGCATTTCGTGTTATGGCCTTTGGCTTAACAAATGCCCCTGCTACATTCCAACGATTAATAAACACTGCGTTTAAAGAATTTCTAAGGGAGTTTTGTGAAGCTTTCCTAGACGACCTTTGTGTTTATTCTTCTTGGGAGAAGCGTTTGTTATATCTACGAAAAATATTTGAAAGGTGCAGAATTTATCGCATCTCATTGAACCCTTTCAAATGCCAATTTTGGGTTAAGCATGGAGTCATTCTAGGGCATATAGTGTCCAAGAACGGAATATCCACAGATGAGAGTAAGACTACACTACTACAGAGCGCGAAGGTCTAGCTATGATTTACGCAGTAAAGAAATTTCGCTATTACCTTCTTGCTACCAAGTTTGTGTTTTATGTTGATCATCAAGCATTGCTATATTTGGTAAACAAGCCGTGTTCCACAGGTCGAATTACACGATGGTTGTTAATTCTTCTTGAGTTTGACTTCACCATTGTTGTGAGGCCTGGGAGGAAACATGTCATGGCGAAGCTCCTACGGGGGTTGATGATGAATTGCCTGATACTCCTTTGTTCATTGTTGAGACAATGCCTGAATGGAGTGAAAAGATTGTTAACTTCTTAGTTAATGGTTTTCCACCCAAAGAACTGCGAAAAGATATAGCTCGAAAATTAATCAAGGAATGCGAACCCTATTGCTTACTGGCTGGAACTCTCTATAAGAGAGGAAAAGATGATGTTCTTAGACGCTGTGCCCGCGAGGATGAGTATTTATATATTCTACAAGAGGCACACATGGGCGTAGCTGGTGGTCACTTTTCAGGAAAGTTGACTGCCCGAAAGATCTTACAGTCAGGCTATTGGTGGCCCACTCTGTTTAAGGATGCATCACTTTTTGTAAAGGGATGTGATGAATGCCAACGCTTCAACAAGCCACAAAGAAGGGATAGGATGCCTCTACATCCCATCAAGGTAACCCAACCATTTGAAAAGTGGGGCTTAGACTTTGTAGGACCGATTAGTCCGGCTGCACGTAACACACAATCACGATATATCATTGTGGCTACCGACTATGTAACCAAATGGGCTGAAGCAAAAGCAACACGAAAGGCGGATGCAAAAACAACAGCTAAGTTCCTCTTTGAGAACATTATCACACGTTTTGGATGCTCCTTTGAACTTGTGAGTGACAATGGAACTCATTTTATAAATGAAGTAATAAAAGAACTCCCATCAAACTTCATGATATCTCACCACAAGTCTACACCCTATTATCCCCAAGCAAATGGCCAAGCTGAGAGTACCAACAAAACTCTCATCTCCATTTTGACAAAGACAGTCGAGGCTCATCGCTTTGATTGGGACCTAAAGCTTACATCAGCTTTATGGGCTTATCGTACTGCGTATAAAGTTGCTATTAATTGCACACCGTTTAAAATGGTGTATGGCCAAGAAGCAATTATGCCATGGGAGTTTGTCATTCCTAGTCTTCGAGTAGCTTCTCAAGAAGGTTGGGATGGTAACCCCTTAGTGGAGCGATTATATATCCTCGAAAGGCTAGATGAAGAAAGACAATTAGCTGTGCGAAATGCTCTAGTGGAGAAGGATATGAGAAAGAAGTGGTTTGATAGCCATTTAAAGGATAAAGACATCAAGGTTGGTGATAAAGTTCTTATGTACGGGGTACGTAATGAAAAGAAGAAATTGAAATACGCTGGTAAGGGACCATATCGAGTGTGTGAAATTACCCCGCAAGGTACCATTCGTGTGGAGACTCTAGATGGAGTTGAAACCATTGGATTCCTTAATGGGAGTAAATTCAAAAGATATTATGATCCTCTAAGCCAGGAAGAGTTGCAAGCCATCCATCAAAAGAAGGCTGCCAAGGAACAAGCAGAGCTTAAAAAAATCCAAGCAAGAGTTGAGGCTCGAGAACGACAACAACGTCTTAGACGCCAATGAGAGGCTAATCTGGGAATCACGCAAGCATTTTTCGAGGACACAGATGACGACTCATTAGAATCTGATCCACCCCTACGATACCCAATTGAGCTAAATAGCCCCTATGGGAAAGTACTATACAATGCCTTATTAAATATGGGAGCTAAACACAATTTGTTATCCTATGGAGTTTGGTGTCAATTAGGGAAACCGACCCTATCCCCGAGTACGATGCAAGTCAAGGGCATTAATAAAAAGAAAACTGCTATTCTTGGAGTCCTTCAGACCCCTGTTGTCTATGACAATGGAAGCATAGTGCAGAGGTTTCTAGTCATGCCCGCGGGAGCTATGGAAGGCAACGTAAACCTGGGACGCATGTGGATGTTGGCAACCAAATGCACTATTGATTGGGATACTGTTAGTGTCACGACGCGACCATCGACTCTTACCCCTATCATTCAAGCAAAGTCACCTACGTTTCAAACTCTAGCAAAGTTGAAGGATAGCCAACATTCACAAGCCAACGTGGTTAACTCGTCTTTGCCTGCTATCCATGAACCTAGCACTTCAACACTTGTAGTTGCAGCAAGCATTAATATTGCAAGTACGCATCCATGACCTAAGAGAACATATCAATGGGTCCCCAAGGCCTTACTTCCAACTACCTCAACCCTCCCATCCATTCCAAGAAAAAATTTCCTGGGAAAACCAAGAGCGCGCCCTAGGAGAGTCAAGACCAAATCACGATGGATTCCAAAACAACTATTAGAAGCCCAAGGCTACTATGATGGAAATGAGCAAATTTGGGTACCTAAACGTAAAATGTGTCCTTCCCTATCGACAACAAACCCATATGAGTCGAACAGTGTAACGCTAAAGCCAATGGCAGACCGTGGGAAGGGAAAGATCACAGAATGCTACACACCTAGTCCAGAGCTAGTTTGGGCTCCAAGGCAAAACCAATTTATTCCACCTAGCTCAAGAAGGGGGGAGTTCCATGAAGCTTCTAGCTCCTCATGTAATACATCCATAGAGGTAAAAGCTTTTACACAGCCTCCATCTATAGTAATGGACCTCCATGAAGCAACAAAAGAATCCACACCTCCCAGTGTTCAAGAATCACCTGATGAACCACTTCAAGTTCGATCTTGGGAGAGTACCTTACCACCCTTGCAACTTGACGAGGCACCTAGGGTAATAGAAAACTAATGGCAAAAATCCTCACCTATTACCAACTAGAACAATTGGTTTCAAAGGGTGACGACATCATTTCAAACGGTATGATCTACCCAAGGAAGGGGGGAGTGTTTGTGGACATCCATTATTCACTTGCTTCCCTCTCAACCTTTCTCCCTGACGTCTTAATCTCCAATCTTAGGGAATGTATATATAAAGCCTTACACTCACAAAAACAAGATAAAAAAGTAAAAGAGCAAGAGCCATAACAAAAATCATAAAAACAAATTATGCACAAGAACACGACCCTTGTAATATTTGCACTCTAACCATCATCTATTTGCGTGTACAGATATGGCTAGTACGCTAGAGTCATCCACTCCTGCCTTGGGTGAGAGGTACCCTCGTTACTTTTCACAAATATTTCACACGGTCTTTCCATTGCTTGCATGTGAATGGGATTTGATAGGTACGCTAGCATGTGAGAGGAATTTTGAGGAGTTAGAATGGCTGATACGTCTCTTGACCACGTTTGATCCATACTTAGTAGAGAGCGTTTCTCCCATCGCACAAGCCTACCCTTTTGACCAAGATGACTATAGGCGTCTAGTGACCTTCTTAGTAAACATGGGCACCTATGATGAAGAAGAAAATTTACAGGACTACACGGATGGCACATATGGTCTCATGGATGATGACTTTGTTTATCTCGACGACGAGGATAGGGGTTTAGCCTTAGGGTTTCCGCCCAACCTCTACAATATCCTATTCCCTTAACTCTCTAGGGGGAGTGCAAATAATTAGGTTAGGGTTCCTTATGTTTTTTGTTGTGTTCAATAAGTGTTGGTACCTTTTTCCACTAATGTGCCTCCTGGAGGTATTCCTTTTGTTTCCTAGTGTGTATAGGAGCGTGTTGCTATTGGTAGGATTTGGATCTTCATGGAATCTTTATCTCAATTCACTCTTCAAATCAAGCGCGACCATCGACACAAACAGGTGTTTCTTGTCCATCAGCATTGCCCCTTATCTTTTTTGCATCTATGATTGTCAGCTTTAATTGTGATTGGTAGCCTAATATTCACCGCATTTGCTTAGTATCAAACATTTAATTCAATGTAATTTTTTGTCATAATCACTTGTCTAGGTTTAAAAATCAAGCAGTCCGACAAACTAGTTTGACCAAGTTAGGTGTTAGAAATCTTCTCTTAATACCATGGGGAATGCCTTCCTAATAATTAATGGTTACTTAGGTTCTTAATCTGATTTAGGCGGCATTGTGTGAAATGTACTAGGGCTTTCTAGTGGGCTTGACCCTATTGACCTTTACCTTAAGTATTATAAAGGGAGTTTACTAGTGTGATGAGCCTGGGGAGGTGTATCAGTGTTATATGACCCCCCAAAGTTACAAAATTAAAATGCTGAAAATGAACAAACAAAAAATCAAAGTGCCACACTGTAAAATCTTAAGCTGGAAGAGAAATCTCAGCTTGATTTGGTACTTCACTCACATGTATTGCCTATGGTACTAGAGCCCTAGAGGTTCCCAGTATGGGCGCTTTTACTTGAAAAGCAAAAAACCCAAGGCATACAAAATAAGCACACACATCAAAATTGAATCACTATGAAAAGACTTTGGGGGGTCAAAGAAAAAGTAATCAGTCAGGCGATGATTTCATGAGAAATTCCTTTTATGGTAGCTTAACTACAAGGTCTTCTAGATATAGCCTCTAGTCAGCCCTCGAACATGAATACTTGGCTCTCGCGACTAAACAACTTAATTGACCACAGAAAATTAAGAAGCTTACCCATGGTATTAATATTCGATCTCTAGTGCTTTTCGACCGTCAAATTAGCGACCCCAGACTTGTTTAATTTTTTACCTTTACATCTGTTTATGCATTTCATTACATTGCAATTTAATGTTCATTGCTGACAAATTGTTTGAAATTCTTTTACCAATCAAGTTGTCTACCTAAAACTACATATGCTTTTTAATCACTTATGAGAATGAAATTACTGTGCCAATGTTGTTTGATTTTGCAGTGAATAAAGAAGGCTAAGGACATTCATCTCAAATGCTCTTCCACCTCGACGAACGAGCTTCAACTCAATAGCTTCTGAGGACGGAATCTACATCAGGAAGGGGGGCATGTTAACCCTCATGGCTCACGGACACCCCATCACCTACGACGGACATGTATTATGTATTTGGTAGAGTCAGGTACCGGGCTTGTCGGACCAATAGGAAAAGGGTAAGAGTGATCGCTGATGAGAGGCGCACTCTAACTGGGACATTCAAGGGATTAGTTGGCTAAGCATGGGCGCCCAAGTGTGAATGGGGTGAGCTCATATAAAAGCCAACTAAACCTAAAATTGACTCATTCTCTCATTTGTGCAATAGAAGAGTTCTCTTGCTCCATCTCCATCTTCTTCTTCTTCACCTCCTTGTGTGTGTGTGTGTATGTGTGTGAGAGAGAGAGGGAGAGTGTGTGTGCGATCGAGCATTACGAAGGCACGACGGCGGCGAAGCGGTTGAGCGCGGCATGACTGCAGCTTCTTCTTCATCGCGGCGAGGAATCCTCCATGGCAGGAGCATAGAGCAGTGAGTGACACACCATTGCCCTCTTTTGAGCTTGCTAGATTAGTCTTGTTGTGTGCTTGGAGCCATTTGTGGCTCGCACACGGTGTATCGGCAAGTCCCTTGCTTCGACAGTGCGGCAAGGAGTGCACAGTTAGCCGTCCACACATAAAATTTACGAACAATGAGATACACCTAAAACTTCCTACAAGCAAAGACTAGAGCCATCACTTACTTCTCGGCTTCCATATAGGTTGCTTCCCTTGGACTGATTACCCTGATCTTGAAATAAAATAGTTTGTAGCTCCTTCCTACTTTCTGCAGCAATACCACCCCAATGGCCACAATACCTACCGTCATAGCAATATAATAGTTGTCCTCCTGGTTGGATGAACACACTGTAAACAACTAACAAAGAATCCCCTTGATCTTACTGAGCACTTCCTAAGCTTCATCATCCCATTGGAACCCATGCACTTGCTGATCTCTCAGAGGATATACATACTAGGAAAACATCCAGAAGAATCTTGATAGATACTTCAACTTATGCACAAATGAAGCTAAAACTTGAGCACTAGAGGGAGTTTCCAAAAGAACTTTGGATTCAATTGACCTCCTTCTTAATCCAGTCTTTGGATTCAATTGACCTCCTTCTTAATCCAGTCTTTGAAAACATAGCTGTAGCTTTGACAAATGCCACACGCACACACTTTCCAAAAAGCTCAAGCACAATCCACATCCTCACAGTTCTGATTCTACACCGCAAACACACACCAACCTGTGTGTGTGTGTGTGTGTGTGTGTGTGTGTGTGTGTGCATACACAAACCTTGGCCTGGGGTTGTACTCAACCACATCGGCACCTGAAATCAATGCAAAGCACAACATCAACAAGAAAGAGGGCGGGGGAATCGACATGGATAGGGGGATCAACGAGCCTTTGAAAGGCCCCCAATTGGCATGTAAATTCCCTTTTATAAGGTTCTTACAAGCCTTTAAAAAAAATAAAATTGGGGCTTATCTGGCTTGCAGAGGCAACTGGAGCCTCTTTTTGGGAATGTTGGTGCATTTCATACACATGTCACACTTAACCTAGCACATCCACTGCATGCTTGCCACCTTGGATGCTTCCCACCTCAAGCTGCATGTGAGGCACTCCTTGTAGGTCTTGAGATCCTTATTCTCAAGCCACACACATGACCAATCCCCTAGGGGAAACAACGGTGCCGTCGTTGCTCCCTGGGTTTGCCTTCAAAATGTATTTCCCCTCTTGAGCATGGAAATAAGGGCCATATCAGCCATGCAACATTATTGGCCGCTCAAATCACCACCAACGATGTCCTTCCGACATTCGCTTGACATAACTGACCTTTGCATCATTGCGCACAATCGCGAGCAGTACCCGTGCCGCCATTGCACATGCCTACTATGGGTTGAGGTTGCAAGCTCCCACGCCTCCTTGATGACCAATTGGAGCACCCAATGCAATTTATATACAATGTCAACCTGGCCTCACATGCGGCATGTGGGATGATGCTAGGCCACATGGCACCCGCCTCGTAACTGTTGGGACTGCAACAACTAGGGAGCATGAAGCTGACAAGGAGAAGCCATGGCGAGGTGAGGAAGAGCAGACGAGGAGATGAACAAGAGAGAGAGCAAAGAGAATCGGCACAATAAAAAGCACAACTTTATATTCCGTGATTACAATGAGTTATATATAAGCTAAGCCTATTATGAAAACTTCTGAACATAAGTGAAGCTTCATCTGCGTGCTCTAGGAGATGTTCCCATGGGATTAGACCATACAGGGCTTGAAACCTAATAGTAACTGCCCCCTAAGGTCCTCCAAACTCTTCAATACTTTGACCACTAGAACTTTAAAAATTTCATTTTTTTGCCTTCCCTTCAGTGCCTTGGCATCCCCTGCTCATAGCTCGAATTGTCGACTTGTAAATTTCCCTTGAAACTTCATGTTGCCGGCCTCAAGCTCCATTGTACTGGCCCCTTTTTGACTTTACTCGACACTTCAATCGAACTGTCAAAAACTTGAAAAAACCATCGTTTACATCTTTGCATGCATGGCATGCTAGTGAGGTTGACATAATTCCATCTCATTACTATTTATGCTTCCACGATAACACTAGCTACTCTATCAAGGACGAGGAAAGTTATTCAAGCCTTAAATTTTTTTTTCATTTATATGTGTTCATAGGCAAAGTGCCATATTTAAGTCACCATGGTACAGTCATGACCACATACAAGGTAGGTGGGTCAAGATGTGACTTAGGTTACCTCTCTCTATGAGAGCGTTGTACAAGCACACTGTTGTACGTTTAAAGGATAAGTTATGACACATCAATTGTTTGCACAGAGGCATACGCAAGGGGGCATACAACACAATAAAATAGGGGATTTTCCTCATGCCAACATTCTCTCTCTCTCTCTCTCTCTCTCTCTCTCTCTCTCTCTCTCTCTCTCTCTCTCTCTCTCTCTCTCTCCCCCCCCCCCCCCCCCCTCATTCTCTGCAAAAAAAGTGAAATTAGGCATGATTTTACTAAAATCTTTCTATGTCAATATGGTAACAGGAAGGGATAAGAGCCATCTGTTTTTGAAGGGCTAAGAGCCATCTATTTTGGAATTGCTAAGAGCCATCTATTTGTAATCCATTAGTGATTGCTATCAAGATTAAACCATTCTATCCAGCTGAGTACCCATCCATCCTAATGGACAAGCAAGAGTCTTGGCATTAGGGATTTTTTTGGGTGTTATTTTAGCACTACATACTTTAAGTATGAAGATCAAGTTGATTTTTTGAAAGTCTCAAACTTGTAGATGCTTATATGTACCGAGATGTATAGATGAAGCAAGCATTTCAAACAGCACGTCTGTTCACAAAAACCCAAGATTATGGAATTTCAGGTCTAGAAAAGATCCAGTTGTGAATAGGATTCCAAGTTGAGTGGATCTTATATTTTGTCTATAGAACTGATAGTGTCTATATGAATACCATTTTTGGGATAAGACCCAACTCGTGATTACTAAATGTTGGTGGATATGTTGCAAGCAGATGCTAGCATAGCGAGAACTAAACTAGCATACCAAAATATCGTCCAAGGATGTAGCTCGATTCGTAGGCACGTGGAAGCAAATAGATGGGTGTTAATCACCTACTCGACCTTCTAAGACAATCACTACTCGAGGAATCAAACCCGTATATCCAATGTGGTTGTGATTGCAAAACAACCTACAATGTTCATGCTACCCAAATCAAGACCAAAAGTCCTCGAATTGCCTCGAAACTCACAAGGGATACTCTACTTACTTAGAGGTCACTACCCTATGGACTGACCCTATATCTTACATGTAACCACTTGGTGCAACAAACGTGTATGAAGACATGCAGTCTATTATAAGTCATTTATTCTCAACTTGTATGATTGTAATGTGTAGCACTACTTGTCGTGAACCTACTGGTATGAAGAACTCACAAAACAGACACACGGTTTGCAAGAAAACTCACTCACAAGCACGTGGGAGCCTGCCTCGTGACTTTGCAAGCTTGGCGTTGGTGTGTAGCCCTCGCCGTTGCTAACTTGTTGGTGGTGTTGGATTTGCAATGGCTGCTCCTTAGCATGCATAGTGAAGAGATAAGACCTCAATCTCTCTGTCTCTCTCAGTCACATAGACATGGTAGAGTAAACACAATAGTTTGATCAATTCAAAAAGTCTCCTTAGGGTTACAAAACTATGGCTTATATACATTCCTCTTGTCATACTAACTAGTATCCAATTATCCTAAATGATTTTCCCATGTTAAATTGATCATTTAATATTGGGAAGTGCCATGGGAGAAAAGATAGAATATTGGTTAAGCTGGCATACCGGCCACAATAGGGATCCAAAGGAGGGAAAATAGGGATCTAAAGGGGGGGCCATCTACAAAAGAGCAATGTGCAAAAAATGGGCTTTAAAGACCCTAAGGTTCAGCCCATTAAGACTTCCAAAATTCTAAGGTTCCAAAATTCAAAGGTTGTGTCCAATGGTCGAAGCTTAGTTAAATTGGATGCTTGCGTGTGTGTACAAAAAGTCTTCAAAGCTTCCTACATAGGAGGGGGCGAGCCCTGGAAGTAGGGGATGGGAGAGAGAAACACACACACACACACACACACACACACACACACACACACACACACACACACACACACACACACACACACACACACACACACACACACACACACACACACACACACACACACACACACTCACTCACTCACAAGCTTCCTTTACACAAAGGGAATGAGGGACACATGTCAACTCCCTAGCCCAGATGCCCACAAGGTGCACTCAAATCCTATCGGATGGCCATGGAGGTGGACCAATGAGAATTAAACTAGAGTAAATTTAGTTTAATTTATTTAGAAACTACTTGATAAAAGAACCAACAAGAATTAAGCTCTCTAGAAGACTATTGGACAGTCTCCCAAGGGGTCCAATGAGCATTCAACAGCCCAATGGCTTGCCTGATTCCTATTGGCCAGGAGACAAAGGGGTCCAATGAGAGTTTAGTTGCATTAATTAATTACCTAAATCACTCACAAAAGGGGAAAGGGGAACACATGTCAGAAGACTATCACTTATGCTCCTTAAATCCTATTGGCTAAGCCTGGAGGGGTCCAATGGGAAGATAGCATGAGGAAATAGCATGAGGGGTCAACCAAGAGAGAGAGAGGTGGCCTAATTTCTCAAGCCATTATCACTTACACACTCACACAAGCTCATGTGTGAAGCAAGAAGACTAACTCTCTCCTTCTCAAGCTTTAATGGAAAGCTTATCACCTACTCCAAGCTTGTGAGAAGGGAGGCCTACACCAACAACTCTTGGCTTTGTGAAGCAAATCGAACCAAGAGCGAGCTTCAATGCATGCTCATCTCCTCTACCATGCTAATTACTAAGCTATGCTATGCTAATATGAGTGATTATGTGAGGAGATGTACTTCTTTCTCGTAAGACTACTCCTTCTTCCTCTCAATCTACTCTCATACCCTGCTAGCTCTCACCATCTTCAAAGGTGTGTGAGGTCTTGGGTTTGAGACCATGAGGGAATTGATGTTCTGTTTTATAAGTGTTTTGCTTAGTGCTTGAAGATTCCATCTTCATTGCACTAGCTATTTATTGAAGGTGCACAAATAATTGTATTGTAAAATGTCTCTCTTGATGGGGAAAACCTATAAAACAAAGCCTTTTGGAGGGGGGACCGGCTCCATGTAAATCCGGTCGTCAACTATTGTCAATAGCTTAATTTCTCTCTCTTTTGAAGTATTGTTCATGCTATGTAACTAGGTGTTATGCTTTTTGTTGCTCTCTCCACCCAAGCATTCTTGTTATGCTCATTAGGAATCTATTCTAATGAAATGCTCACTATGTTCATGCTATTTTTTGCTACACACAAGTTACTAGGCCATTAAATGTTACGTTGGTATCAGAGC
Source organism: Adiantum capillus-veneris (assembly GCF_014529385.1). Taxonomy (NCBI): domain Eukaryota; kingdom Viridiplantae; phylum Streptophyta; class Polypodiopsida; order Polypodiales; family Pteridaceae; genus Adiantum; species Adiantum capillus-veneris. The sequence continues at coordinate 48,878,332 of NC_140957.1, forward strand.
ACAAGGTTTCTCTTTTCTTGCTCAAGAAGGGAGGTACTCAAGCTAGCTATAAATGGTTGGTACTATTAAGTGCAATTGCGTAAGTAGAATAGGGAATTTTCAGCCTTGCAGTGTGGCTGCCTTCGTGCAAATAACGGGGCATCACCGTCGAGAGCTATGGTCTTAATAGGGGAGTCCTATAGCTTAACCACTATAGAGCTATTAGAAGCTTGATAGGAGCTAGTGCTATTTTGGTGTTAAAAGACCCTCTCTTCTATTCCTTAATGGTATTTGAGCCACGGGTACAATAGCTTGAGTGCTTTTTCTAAAGGGGTAAAGAGGAGTAGCAACTAGGTCTTGAAGTGCCAAAGTACACCTAAAAATTGTTAGAATGGCTGACAATAGTAAAGAAAGTGAAATTAATGTTGATAACTTTGATTTTGCTAATGAGAAGGCTACTAATGATGCCCCTATGCTTGTTAACTACCTTGTTTCTAGGCTTCAACAAGCCATGGGCAATCCATCCCTCCAAAGTGAAGTGCAACAACAGCTTCATGCTCATGGGATTCTCCAAGCTCCCCACCATGAGGAGAGAGTACCTAGGAAGCCTCCTTGTGAGACTCCCAAAAGAGGCCTCTCTCCGATTTGGGAAGAAGAAGAGGATCCATACAAAGGGCTCAAAAATTTTCTCCCGATGATGCATCTCCTTTCCAAAGGAGAACTCAAGAGCCCCCATCGAAGGAACGAGAAAAAAGTGAGTCTCCTACCACCTCGATAGAGATGGCTCCACAAAGACAGCGGCAAAACGCTCTCCATCACCTCCTAAACAGAGAAGACCATTGCACACTTCTCCACACCATAATTCAAAGAGGGATGACAAAAAGCAAGAGAAGAAAAAGGCGAGAAAGAGGTCACCCTCTTCTCCATCTTCTTCATTGGCTTCCTCTTATGAAGAAATTGATGGTGCAGAAAAAGGAGGACAAAGGCAAGAAAAAAGCGAGACAGAGGTCACCCTCTTCTCCATCTTCCTCAAATTCTTCATCTTCTGAAGAAAGCGACGGTGCAACTTTTGAACCATAAAAAAGAAGAGGCCATAGAAAATCCTATGCCACGTGGAAGAGGTCGTCCAAGCTTAAGAAGTTCAAAGAGGGAGGAAAGAGAATCTCTTTCCTTACCTACGATGGCACCTTTGGTGCTTCAGACAAAGTCTTGGATTTCATCCAACAATTTGATGTGGTGTTTGGAGATGAGGGCTTCAGGGAGTCCTCTAAGCTACACCATGTAGCTATGCACTTTCAAAAGTCTGCCAGGCAATGGTGGTCTAGCCTATGGGCAAACGATGAAGCTCCACGAATAGGGAAAGCTTTAAGAGCTTCCATTATGAAGCAATTTTTGACCATTGATACCAAAGACAAAGTACTCACCGAATGACAAAGCTTGAAGCTCTTTCCCTACGAATCCATTCATAAATATGTAGACAAGTTTTGGGACCTACATGTCAAAGCCACTGTCTTCAGAAAGATGGATTTTAGAGAGAAAAAACAGTAATTTTGTACGGGCTTAATTGAAGAAATGGCGGAGTATATCAACTCCCAAAGGCCATGCACCATATCCGCGGTTATACACCATACTATGGTGGCTTCTTGAATCAATTTCCAAACAGGGGCTAAGAGAAATCTTAAGCCCACAAAAAACAAGGGTTCCAATGAGCCTAAGGGGAAGGAAAATGTTCAAAAGTCTCCTAAGGGAAATTCCAATAACAATAAAGCTAAGGAGAAGGGAGTTTACAGAGGCAAAAACAAACTCTCTCCGGAAGAGCTTGAGCGTTATCGCAAGGATAACCACTGTTTCAAGTGCAGTGAGCAAGGGCATGCGTACCGCGCTTGTCCCCAAAAGAACACCCAGCATGAGTCTCCTAGAGCTACCTTGGTCAAAATCCAAGAAGAGGAAGCTCACCACAAAGGATCTCCTCTATGCCATGTTTGGGGAAAGGTAAGAGAACATGATGATTTTATTCTCTTTGACCCTAGTTCTACTCACAATTTCATATCCACAGAGTTGGCCACAAAGCTAGGCATCCAAGCCTATGAGATGGGAGATGTCCTACCCGCAGATGGTGCTTTCAAGGGGCAAGAAGCTTCAATCACTCCCTTAATTGGGAAATTGAGGCTCCATGTCCAAAGCTATGTGGACAAAGAGGACTTCTTTATCTCTCTTCTCAAGCACAAGGATGTAATCCTAGGGGCACCATGGTTTGATTGCATGGCTGCCAATGTTAATTTCCCTAAAAGAAGAATCTACTTTAGGTTCAGGGAAAAAGATATGTACATAGATGCCAAAGAGATGGGTAACACCATACCCATTGAAAATATGCAAGATTTCAATAAGTCAATAAAGAGCTCTATTTCCGTGTACAACATTTTTGTTAAAGATTCTCAAAATGAACATAATTCTTTAGCAAAAGAAAATATAAACAATCACAAGGAATTAGAGTTATCCAATTTTCTAGGGGTTTCAAGATGTCTTTATTGACGACATCCCTTGTGAACTACCTCCTAAATGAGGTAATGTGATGACCATGCAATTGAACTCCTTCAAGGAAGTTGACCGCCTAATAAACCTCCTTATAGAGTTTCTCAAGCTCAACAAGAAAAGATTATGCGGCAAGTGAATGCGTTAGTTGAGAAGGGCATGGTTAGGCCTAGCTCACTCCATTTTTCTCACCTGTGTTACTAGTGCAAAAGAAAGACAGCACATATCGTATGTGTGTCGACTATAGAGCACTATATAGGATCACTATCAAGAATAGGTTTCTTGTTCCACGGGTAGAAGACCTATTTGATAAGCTACAAGGATTGAACTACTTCAGTAGGATTGACCTAAAAAGTGGCTACCATTAAATAAGGATAGTTGATCAAGACATTGTAAAGACCGCATTTTGCACTACGTTTGGTTTTTACGAATACATTGTCATGCCTTTTGGCTTGACCAATGCACCAGCCACATTCAACCGCTTGATGGAGAAGCTAGGCCTCACCGAACCTTTACTGGAGTGTTGTTTGATGATATTATCATCCACTCTAATTCACTAGACGAACACAAGCAACACCTCCAGGTAAAATTTCAAGTCTTAAGAGAGAATAAACTTTGTGTTAATTGAAAGAAAAGTGAGTTTTTCATACAAGAGATTAAGTATTTAGGTCACATTATCCTCATGATGGCATCCATCAAAGTTAGAGTTAATAAAAGGATGGCCTAAACATTGTGCCTGTTTAGGCAATAACGGGAGCACAATCTCAAAAAGCTAATATAGACCCGATAATCAAAGAACCAAAAACGGATGAACCTAGCCAGAAAACACGTAGTCAATGATGTAGTTGGAAAGCTAGGAAGGAACGTGAACAAACTTCCTTAGGCGATGAGCTGAAACAAACAAAATAAAAGCTGAGAAAACTAGAAGGAGAAACAAATGAGGGAAAAGAAACTCTTGAGATAACTCCAAAACCATGCATAGTTGAGGAACTCAAGAGTGCTAGTTCAAGAGGATCCATATTGGTAGAGAAGGTCAACAAACCATCAGACGTCCTCCTTCAATCCTACAAAGCGAGGGGTTTTCATGTGCATCAGGTTCAGAGATTTTGCAATCAGGATGAAGCATAGCTAAAAAGAAAGGTGGTGTCTATGACAAAATCAAGCACATCATCAGAGCCCTTAGTCTTTGATTTGTCCTTTTGTAGCCTCCTACATCCAAACTCTTTGGGGAGCCTATCATGTCCATAGAGGAGGCACATTTTGCACAAAATTGTTGCCTTTATTATCTACATCATCATCATTGCCATGACACTGCTTGTGCAGAGATTCATGTCCCTCTCCACTCACTTTGCCTGATTTTTGCAAGCCAAACTTAATTTTTCGGAGCGATTTGCGACGGAAGGAGGGCTTGGGTGGTCGATGATGATGCAATGCAAAAGGAATCTATGCTCCAATGCAGGATTTGCTCTTGCTTTCCATCCATTTAGGAATGGAGTGGCCAAAGGAGAAGCCCACAAAAGGAGCTAAAAAACTCACAATGATTCAAAGCATCTCTCAGGAAGGAGAAGAGAAAAGGGTAGAAGCCTTATTGATGTGCGTTTCTAGAATAGGGTCTGAAACCTTAATAAGAAAAGGGAAAAACCCAATGGGAAAAAAATCCTTTGGTGTACGCTCTTATTGTAATTGAGCAGTAGTAAATCGAGTACTTGTTCATGCAAGGTGAGTGCCTAGGAGAAACAAATAAAGAGTGCCAAATGCATGTGTCAATTATGGACACTCTATATGCACATGAGAACTTCAAGGAAAGAATGTAGCACATGTAATATTCGAAGACATCTCAATAGCTTCCACTTTTCCTATAAGGGTTTTTGATGTAGAAGCTTCTCCACTCATTCCTCAGTTTGCTCAATGCATGAGTGTCTTTGGGCTTCCTCCTTCACTTCTCCAGACTTTAAAGGTATATAGACTTCAACTCTTATGCTCACCTATATCAACATGAGTGACACACCATAAATATGCTAAAATCTTCTAGCTTGAGCAGTACCTATGATAGCTAAGACTCTTAGACCATATAAGATATTACTTGAAGCTCTGGGACTAATGCCTTGGTCATTTAGTGGCTCAGCTACTTGACTCCGACTTTTGATGCCATGCATTTTTAATGGCAACTTGGACTTACCTATTTAAGGCTAGAAAGCTATTGCCAAAGATTCTTGAGACTCAAGCCTTTATCATTGTGTTGGTCTTTAGATGCCACTATTTTGTCCAAGCCTTTAATGGCGACTTGGACTTACCTATTTAAGGCTATTGCCAAAGATTCTTGAGACTCAAGCCTTTATCATTGTGTTGGTCTTTAGATGCCACTATTTTGTCCAATAAATTGGCACACTTTGGCTCTTCTTGATTCTTTTGTTCAGTTTTTGAGTATATAAGGATTTTGGGTGTCTTTTGTTTCTTGTCCAAAATACTCCCGATTGTGGGAAACTTTATTGTGCTGATATCTTCATCCACATAGCCCTTCACCTTCTGAAGTGTTGAAATGAGGTGATGAGATCTCCTGTGTTCTGCTTGTTTATGCTCGTGATGAAACTTCATGGGCATGTGCCCTGTAGCCTTGGGATCACTTTGGGGCTATGTACTTGTGATTTTTTGGACCTGTATTCTAGAAATAGATCCACTTTTTGTGAGTATCTGCACTTTGGCCTATCTGGTTGGGATTTGGGTGTCCAAATGAGACATGGGTGGTATCCTTGGACTCCATATGATGAGATATCTCTGGGGATGAAGTTTGGTCAAATTTGGGTGGGGTGGAAGTAGAAGCGATTGCTGCCACCTGGCACCTGTGCGAGATCTGAGCATACCTTTGGGTTCCTGTCTTCTTCCTAATCATTTTGGTGCTATGCACCCTCGTTTTTGCTTTCTTGTGTGCCTATAATGATCTTAGATCCCGACTTGGTTCTTAGTCCCCTCACACAACACATGAATTTATTATTTTGCTTGTATTGAATTCATTATGCTGCGTGTCTCCCCCCTCCCGTGTTACAACTTTGAGGTGGGTGAAGCATTTATTTGGGTCTATAATACCTATTTTGCCATAATCTGATCCAATCTTTCATAGGCATTTGGAAATTTTTTGATGGTCTTGTCCATTGGTTGTCACCTTAGGTGTCCATACCTGTTGACTTCTACTGCCTTTGTAGACACTTCTTGAGCTTTTTCCAATGGAATCCATTTTCAAAAGTTGTCCCTTTGTGCTTGACATAACCTCTTGGGTACCCATATTTTCTTAACGGACTTTTTTTGTTGCCTTGATACTATGTTTGGATTTTTCTTTTGTTTTTGTACCTTAGGGACTTGTGGAATTTGTCACTTTGGGATCCAAATATACTCCTATTGGTACCGAGCTTGAACTAGCTTTTTTAGTACCCATGCCTTGGTGATATTTTGATGTTTTGGATATGTGGGTTTCTGATATTGATTTTTAATATGGTACTTGATCTAGTTTTGTCTTGATTTTGGCTATGTCCTCCTTCTTGACCGGCCATACCTACTTTGTACTTGGCGCTTTGTTCTCTTGATTTTTTGGGGATTTGTAAGATACAGACGGTGCCCGTCATTTACTTTGTGATTTGTCGACTGTCTTAGTGAAGGAAATTTGGAGATTAGTGCCAGTTGTGACCCTTTTGGGATCCATTGCTTTGTTGCCGTAAACAAGGGCTTTTTACCCTTGTCGATCAACTTTACTTTTGCCGATTCAATGTATGTCTTGGGAGCAACCTCTTGACTCTCATTTTTATGTTGGAATTTCACCTTATCGGAGCTCCAATCAATCTAGACATTGTACTTTCTTTGCCATGGTTGACCAAGTAGCAGTGGAAGCTGTGATTGCTTATCTTCAACCACATATAATTTATGTGAATAGATATACTGATTTATTTGTACAAATAATACTATCTAGCCTTTCACTTTAGTCAGATGCTTTGAATAGCTTTGGATGTCATGTCTCGTAGGTTGAATATTTTCTTCAAGTGGAAGTTGCTTATATAGGCTATAGGAAATGGTATTTCCTTGATCTCCTGAGTGGAGTAGAGCATTTTTCTCCATGTGATTATTGCCAAGATTTACTCTGATTATTGGATCCACCCCGTGTTTTTCAAAAATTTTCATGGAAATTGCGTTAATCCTCAATGGTAGTTGATATGGTAGCCTTTGTCATTTTGTCTCTTGCTTTCCTTGGTGAAACTTCTTGCACATGCATTTAGCAATCCAAATCACCTCATCTCCCTCTGGTAGCATAGCTATAATATACTAGGGAACCATATCATAGACGTTTTCATCACAAAATTTTGTAGTGGGACCATCAGCTATGGCACACACACCTAGGGTCGTCAAAATATGTTCCCATCCTAAAGGCTCTAATTCTTCTTCTGGAAAGGGCTTTGGATGTAGTCTTTGTCTTCTAAAACCCTTTATAAGATGAACTCCTCACGCTTTAATCTTCCACACTTTGAAGCTCTGCACATTCATAGTTGCTTGGACTTACCTAACCATGCTAGAATTTCAGATCTTGCTAAAGTAGCTGAATCAAACTCCTCAATAGGTGTTCTGGTTACATCCCTGTAATTATGGTCTTTTAGGTTTATCGTGGTTGTTGTTTCCATATATATATATATATATGTGGTCATAACCCCAATCTTGGACCATTTTTAACTGTCTCATGAATGGTCTTCTCAGTATGATGTTGTAGTCATTCTTCTTGCCAAAATCCACTATGGAAAACGTATGCTCATATTCAATTTTGCAAGAGGTGACAATTACTTTCTCTGGAAGCCCTAGGGGTTTCTCATCTACAAGTTGTAATTTCATTTGGGTTGCTCTTAAAGCCAATTTCCCCCATTGTTTCCAAGTTTTTTTTTGTAGCAATGGCCACCCCACCTCCACTGTCAAGAATTGCCATGGTGGTGACACCTTGAAATTCCATAAAAAGAGACGTGTTGCCATCGTATCCTTCACAATAATCTTCGACCTTGTTTAATGGAACTGGCCTAGTGTTCAATTACAGTCTCTCAAGATCTTTGATCCCCTCCTTGATCTGAGTGATTGGGTCTTTTCACGCCAAACTTTTCTAGACATTTTTTCACTTTAGTCACATGTTTGGTCGTATTCTCAAAAGTTCTGTTGATGTGATTGTATAATTCACAAGTGTAGTAAAATGTCTATCAAACCCTTTGAATTGATGACCTTTTTGGAAGAGAGTCTTTGTGATGGGACTGCAACAACATCTAATTTGTCTTTGTGCTCTCCCGTATAGGATGGTAGTGTTCTTAGCGAATGGGGTTGGCTGTTCATAGATTGTATAGATCCTTCGTCTCCCCAATACGTTTTCACTTCTAGGTTCATTTGAGATCTAGTCTCAAACTCCTCTATCGGTGGAAGAAACACCCCCCTTCAATCACCAGTTTGGTTTATGCGTTTGCTTAATGCACTAGCTCCGTTGGCCTCTCTGACTTGTTTTCATAGTTTATCAAGACCATCTATTTCTTTACAACCCTCATGTATAGCTAGGTGAAATCCCTTGGAAGCGTTATCCGTGGTATTCAATACTACCCTTGGATCTTTTGTTGGGTCCTTGAGCTTTGGTTCGTGCTCATGGCTAGAATTTGGCTCTATTTGTTCCTGGTTTGGTGGGATTATTGGTGCTAGTGGGACAAGTATCATATCCTCAGGTTTTTCAAATGGAGGTTCTAGTAAAGCTTGGACTGTTTGAATCATTTTCCGATACATTTCAAGCCTTTGCTTTTCTCATTTCGCATATGGATATGTCATCCACCTTTGTCTTGAGTTTGATTGTTTTTGCAAACAATTCTAATGGGAGCTAATTCATATTTCATAAAGATCAAATCTCATTGACATAATTAGGATCTATAAACAACGTCTTTTTCCCCACAATGAAGAGGCACGACCACCATTCATAAGTCATAAATGTGATAGAAGACTTATTCTTAACTACTAGTAGTCTTGTGAAAAGTACTTTACTAAGCAGGTCCAGCTGACTATAGACATAGTTCCATTTGAATACTAATCTCCCACTTTCCACACCACACTTTCCTCTCGTTTTTCAATTACTATCACATTGTTTTACATGTACAATCAGACATAGGTTCTTTCATAGAGCTCCTCAAACTTCACCCAAATTATTCTTTCTCAAACAGGGTCTAATGAAAACATCCCTATACTTCAACAAAAAAGAAGTCTCTAACTGCAAGGGACAAAAAGAGGCCTGATAACCTCAGCTTATTGTCTGCTAACCACCACGGGATCATCTTGCTTATCACAAGTTCCATATGGAAACAATATATTCCTTCAAAAATTAATCTCTTTAAGTTATTCTTCAAACATGATCTACTAAATCCTAATATCAAACAATAACAATTCATCAAATAATAACAATATATCAAATAACTCCTTCACTATTCTATGAAAATATATGCTTATTTCTTGTGATACAATCACGTTTCTTGGATAGTTTAAGGAAATTTTTAAGATCGACTTACCAAGTCAACATGTATAACAATGCAGAATTATAAATTTGTCTTATCTGATTAACGAAGTGTTCAAAGCTCAATTACGCCCGATGTTAGAGGTTGGGTGGCTTCAGCTTATTTCGTTAGTTGATAGCTCTGCTTGAGCTATGATTGGTGGATAGTTGATAACTTCCTTTGTACCTTCCTTGGAGGTGGAACGACAAGAGCGTCTTTGGAGCTTCATGTTACTAGTTTTGAGACTATCGTATCACGATAGAGAAGAAGAAGAGCTTCGCCATGAAAAGTAGAGTTGTTGCTTCCTTGCTTGCTAAGAAGATGGCGAGAGCGAGAGAGAGAGAGAGAGAGAGAGAGAGAGAGAGAGAGAGAGAGAGAGAGAGAGAGAGAGAGCTCTACAATTTGAGGTACAACACAATAGTGGTAAAGATGGAGGTGGAGGTGGAGTTGGGTTGAGGGTGAGAGCTTGAGGGAGAGAAGATACCTCCATCATCACGGCAAGAGAGATTTTGCTTTTGAGAGATTTTGTGTGTGTTTTGAAACTGAGGGAAGAGGGGCCTTTATATAGGTCCTCAAGGGCAAAAGAAAGCATTAAAAATAGTAAAAACTAGAAAGATAAGTTCACACATGTTTGTGGATTATATATATATATATATATTGTGCACGTGATTTCCAATGTGTGATTTGGTGGAGACTCTAATTTTAGGAGAAGCTTGTCTATTTTGAGAAAAAAGGAAAACAAAGCTCTAATTTTGTTTGACCTCTTTTGCTTCTCTAAAAATACTATTTCTTTCCTTAAAAAGTTCTTTCTTTTTAGAACACTCTATCTTTCTTTTTTAGAACACTCTATCTTTCTTAGAAACATCCTTCTTTTCCTAAAAATACTCTTCTTTTGCTAACACTCTTTCTTTTCTAAAACTACTCTTCCTTTTCTAAAACGTAGCCAAAAGTTTTTCTTTCCCATGGGTCAACTCTTATCCTCAATCATAGTCTCGAGGCTTTAAATTGCTCCTAACCTTAGCATATTGTTCCCAAGTGAGTAAGGGCCATAGTTAATAGTTTTGGAGTCCAATTTTTGATTTGATTGTTCCATTTAAACTCTCTATAACTTGGCAAAAATGCAAATCTCCAATACTTTTGCAAAGTACTTGAAATAGTTTTATTTGATTAATCTTGTGGGCATGTTACAACTTTAGAGTTGGGAAGGTCATACACTTCATGTGCTTAGGCTTTGTCATGCAAAAAATTGTCTTCCTTTTAAAAGGCACATAAGGAGTGCACTAATGTATCTTGCCCTGTTAAATATAGAGAAAAAGATAAGACATGAATGCATGGGTAGCCAACCAATAGAAGCTCAAGTAAAAATGCATGAATGCACAAACATGTAGCATAGACATGTATGCTAACCTTGATTTTCAATGCAAGCTTTAATGCATGTGTATAAGCTTATGGATCTTGAATGCATGCAGATACATCTATCTTCTAACCCGTGTTTTCTTCAAAGCAAGCTTATAAGCTTATAGACCTTGTAAACAACGGTACTATGTGCAGAGATAGCGAACAACAGTTAAATACATGAATGCATGCATTGGTAATACATGAAATACAAAGGCTAAGAAACTTACTAGAAAACATGAATGCATTCCATAGTACCTTTGTGTAGGAAGTGGAAACGTTTGCCATCTTTGAAAAAGTGGAGGCTTTGCATGAAGGAGTAGTGAAGACATTCTTTGTCCTCTTCTTGTGTGGACACAGGGGAGTCTGAGGTTGGAGGGCAGGGAGATGGAGAACATGTTTTCTTCCTCCTCCATCTTGATCTACCTTCCTTTACTTCAGTTGGAGGAGTCACTTGGCCATCGGCATTGCCCACCCTCTGAACCATCGATGAACATGCTTCATGATTACATGGCAAGGTGGTGGCCCTCACTACTTTCACACACATAGTGAAAATACAATTTTAAAAGAGTGAAGCTTTTGCACCAATTCTTATAAAATATTGTTAATATTCACTCACCTACCTAATGAACATCCCACCCCCTTGCTGCCACTCCCAAAAATAGGTAGCTATTGTACCACCTATTGGATCGCGATCCATGTTGGGTCACATTTTGGGCTAAGACTTTGTGGGTATCTTCCTATAGCTAATCCTAGCATTGTAGTGGATTATTTTCAGATTAAAATCTATATTTACCAAAGTTAACCCTGTAGAGTGCGCAGGTGATGGAGAAGGTAGAAAAGAAGACTACGCACACACACCAACACAAATCGAGACACACACACACAATCGTTACCCTGTAGCAGCCATTCAACGAGCTGCTCTTCTCTTCTTCTTCTTTACTTGAACTATTATCCAAAGTATATTTACAACATAGTATAGTCAGTGTCCAGCCGCCCATAGCACAATGGGCATATTCTTTAACATCATATTCTTTAACACTCCCCCTCAAGCTCAGAGTGAGCTTGCATATGATGGATTCCCAATGCTTCACGAAAGTAGCAAAACTTCTCCTTTCCAAGAGCTTTTGTGAATATATCCGCAACTTGATCATTTGTCTTCACATACACCAAATCAATCTCATTTGCCAAAACTTTTTCTCTAATGAAGTGATAATGTACCTCAATGTGTTTAGTGCGAGCATGGTAGACTGGATTCTTTGCCAACATGATGCTGCTAATATTGTCACAATATATAATGACACTGTCAAGATAGTCAAAACCAAATTCTACCATAAGTACTCTCAACCATGACTCTTCACATGCTGCCAAAGCTGCTCCACGATATTCAGCTTCTGTACTTGATAATGCTACAGTTGATTGCTTCTTGCTACTCCAACTTATCATACCATTGCCAATGGAAAATGCATAACCACTTGTAGATCTTCTATCCATAAAATCTCCTGCCCAATCTGCATCTGTGTAACCATAAAGACAAAGCTTCCCATTCTTTTCATAAAACATTCCATAACTGACAGTGGCTTTCACATATCTCATAATCCGTCTCACTGCATCAAGATGACTTTTACATGGCTTTTGCATGAATTGACTCACAACACCCACTGCATAACTCAAATCTGGCCTTGTTATTGTCAAGTAAATAAGGCTTCCAACCATCTTGCGATACATAGTGACATCCTCAATGTAATGTCCATCATCAAACAACTTCACATTTTGATCAAGAGGTGTATCAACCGGTTTGCATGCTGTCATTCCATACTTCTCAAGCATATCCAATGCATATTGTCTTTGTATCATCCAAATTCCTGATAAAGTATTGACAATTTCAATTCCCAAGAAATATCTCAACTCACCAAGGTCCTTCATGTTGAATTCTCTCAACAAACTCTTCTTGACATGCAAAATTTGCTCAGCATGACTTCCAGTGAGAATCAAGTCATCAACATAGATAACAATAACGACGATCTCTCCATCAACATGCTTCAAAAATAATGAGTGATCAGCAATAGATTGTTTAAATCCAATCTTCTTCAAGAATCTGGTTATCTTTTCACACCAAGCTCTAGATGCTTGCTTCAAACCATACAATGCTTTCTTCAACTTACACACATAATATGGAAACTCTGGATGTTGATAACCCTCTGGCTGTATCATATAAACTTCTTCTTCCAAGTCACCATTCAAGAATGCATTATCTACATCCATTTGCCGTAACTTCCAACCGAACATACTTGCCATTGCTATCACCAATCTGACTGTTGTCATCTTTGCAACTGGACTAAATGTCTCATCATAATCAAGACCTTTTGTTTGTGCATAACCTCTAGCAACAAGCCTCGCTTTGTATCTTTCCACACTACCATCTGACTTGCACTTGACTTTGTATACCCATTTTGAACCAATTGCTTTCTTTCCACTTGGCAAGCGAACCAAATCCCAAGTGTCATTCTTCACAAGAGCATCCATCTCATCATCCATAGCTGACTCCCATTCTGATTTTCCAATTGCCTCTTGAAAACATGTAGGCTCTTTATGTTGCACACGTGAAACCATGTATGCATAATGTGTACACATGTAACCATTGTATGTCAATCTATCAACTGGATAACGCACCCTCTCTGATCTTCTCAATTGTGGTGCACTCTTCTCTTCAACTCTTGCATATGGGGGTACATATTTCTCAATATGCTTACTTCCAGGTGTCCTCAAATGTGGTAAATCATGCTCTTCATCGAGGCTTTCATCTCCAGAACTCTCTTCAACCACTTTCTTCTTGCCTTTCTCGTCTTGCTTCTTATCTCGCAAACGACCACTCCATGGGTTGACACTTCCTGTACTCTCCTCCGCCATATGTGGTCCTGAAATAGTTCTTGTTGATGGTCCTGGCTTATCAACAACATGACGCACATTCTCTTGCTCTTCATACTCATCTTCTATCATCACTGGCTTTGGTTTATACCATGGTTCATGCTCACAAAATCTGACATCTCTACTGACATAAACTTGTCTTGTCGTAGGATCATAGCACTTGTAACCTTTCTTTTCAACTGGGTAGCCCAAGAATATACACTTCACTGCCTTTGGCTCCATCTTCTTTCTTGCTTCATTTGGTACATGAACATAGCAAACACATCCAAAAACTTTCATGTAGGAAACTGTTGGCTTGATCCCATAAAGTCTCTCATAAGGTGAAATTTCATGAATGGCAGCTGTTGGTGTTCGATTCATAATGTGTACTGCTGTATGAACTGCTTCAGCCCAATATGTTAATGGCATATTCATCTCATTCATCATGGCTCTTGCAATCTCTGCTATGACTCTATTCTTTCTCTCAGCAACTCCATTTTGTTGTGGTGTGTATCTGCAAGTAATCTGTCTTCTTATGCCTTGTTCACGTAAGTAATCATCAAAACTGTGTGACATGTACTCTCCCCCTCCATCTGTACGTAGGCATTTAATTTGACAACCATTCTCTTTCTCAACCATAACTTTGAACTCCAAAAATACTTCAAATGCCTCTGACTTTGCCTTGAGAAAGTAAACCCATGTCATTCTGCTGTAATCATCCGTAAATGTGATAAAATATCGACAACCATTTGGTGTAGCATGATCACAAGGTCCCCAAATATCTGAATGAACAATTTCCAAAGGACTCTGGCTAATTCTCCCCCTCTTTGGAAATGGTAAACGAGATTGCTTTCCAAATTGACAAGCTTCACAAACATGATCAAAATTCAATCTGCCAAACTTTGGTAATCCACGTACAATTTGATTTGATTGCATATGCTTTAATCTTCTAAAATTGACATGACCGATTCTCTTATGCCATAAATTTGCCCAATCATCTTGAGTGGCTGATTTGTTTGCATACATACCACTGTGTAAACATGGATCTCCAGCTTCCAATGAGAACAAGCGGCCTTTCTTTCTTCCACGTGCCAATATCTTGCCTGGTCTGCCGTTGTGAAACTCCTCTATGAAGCAGCCATAACGATTAAAACGGACTTGCAACCCTTGATCTGTCATCTGTCCAACTGATGCTAAATTCTTTGTGATTGAAGGCACATATAGAACATCTCCCAATGTGTTGTATGTCCCGTCTTTTTCTAGCAATGGAACTGAACCAACATGTGTAATCCGATGCATAGTATCATCACCTGTAGCGACAAACTCATCCTCTTCTAACTTCTCTTTTCTGTCAAACCATTCACCATGATATGTCATATGATTTGTGGCACCACTATCTAAATACCAATCATCTGTATGATGTGGCTCCACCATGCTTCCAACAACATGCTCCATAGGAAATAAATGTCCACTCGACCTATTGTCATATATATTTTGATCATGAGGATTGTATCCAGCAAAGTTTCCTCCATGTCTGCCATAACCTCGGCCTCTTCCACCACGATCACGATTTTGATTTAGCCTTGTGTAACATTCTCTTTCAAAGTGACCATAAATGCCACATCTGTTACAATATCCATCTCTTTGAGGATGTACAAATCGTCCACCTCCACGTCCACGAGTTCGGGCTCTCCCCCTGCCTCTTTGGCTATAATCATTGTAACTTTGACTTTGTTGGTTTTGCCATTGACCTCTTCCAACATTGTTTCCACGACCATAGTTTCCTCTTCCACCTCTATTGTTTCCACGACCTCTAGAGTAAAAAACCTGATCTCTGGAATTGTTATTTGATGTAGAAGGACCTGACTTGCCTAACTTCACCTCTTCTTGCAAACAAAGGTTTACTAACTCTTCAAAATCAGGCATGTGTCCTCGAACAGATATAGATGTATCCAATGACTTGTATTCCGGTCCCAAACCATTCAATGTCACTGAAACTAAGTCATCATCTGGAACTTCAACATTAATGCTCGCAAGATCTTCCTGTATTTGCTTTATCTCTGTCACATAATCTGATATGGATCTATTTCCTCGCCATACACAATGTAACCTTTGCTTCAAGTGAACTTTTCGTGGTTCTGTATTGGAGCTGTTCATTCTTGCTAGTATCTCCCATGCTTCCTTTGGAGATTGAGCCTTCTTCACATGTGGTATAAAGAAGTCACTAATGCATAGTGAAATCCAATGCATCACTTTCCTTGAATTCTCGATCCACTTCTTGTAAGCTTCTACTCCTGCTTGCCATGTTTTATGTGCTTCAACATTCTCTCTATTTGGTTCCAAACCAACCTCTGGACACTCTTGTTCACCTGTAACATAATCCCATAAACCTTTGCCCATGATAAAGTTCTCCATCCTGTAAGACCATATGCTGTAGTTCTCTCTGGTCAGCTTCTCTCCAACAATCTGTGTGACTTGAGTTGAACTTTCTGCCATCTTCACTCTCTCAATTTCTTTCAAAGGATTTTGACAAAATTTCGGCAGAGTTTCGTTTGTATTTGGACAATATCTCAAGTGACAATCTCAACCAAAGTTCTCATAAACACTGACATAAAATCACTCACTGCCAAGGGAAAATCCACTGACTCACTTTGCCACAGACTGACTCAGTACTATGCATAAATACTCTAAAACAATGTCCACATGGACCTGTATGCAAATGCAATCCATACGCTGTCCTGTACCACATATCCATACATCCACCTTCTTCCCATAGTCGTAAACGACGTATGAGGTCTTTCGCGGGGCCAGTCGGGGGTTCGCTCCAGTACCTAATCCACCTTGCCAAGGTACCAAAGCTCCCAAGGCAAGGCTTCAAAAAACCTCACTCGACCCTCACAAAGGCTGCAGTTTTCCAAAATACATTGACCGCATATCCATACATAACCACAAAGTACTCAATCTGACAATATAACCGCCTCAACTTCTTCCCACAACCTTTCTTACATAGGCGGCTGTCCATAACGGACCCACAACAACCAAACATAATCTTTGATAACACAATATCATGATGCCAAAGCTCTATGTCGCTCTCCAAAACCTGTGTAAATGCTGAATTCTTCACCTGTAACCTGTAAATCTACTGCCGAGTGCAAAACTCGACATCTCCTATGCTTGTGTGAACTGGCTGTTTGCTGCAGAAAATTGCAGATTTTGGCAAATCTGAGTATGCCAATGCGTCCGGAACGCCCAAAAACATAAAGATAGACTCCTGGATCACTGTATTCCGAGTTCGGGTGAGGGAGTTATGACCAAAAAACCTCTCTTTTTTGCTGTTTTCCGGAGCTGCGGAAACCTGTGTATTGACTGTAGCTCCTCAAACTGAGCTCTGATACCACTTTGTAGAGTGCGCAGGTGATGGAGAAGGTAGAAAAGAAGACTACGCACACACACCAACACAAATCGAGACACACACACACAATCGTTACCCTGTAGCAGCCATTCAACGAGCTGCTCTTCTCTTCTTCTTCTTTACTTGAACTATTATCCAAAGTATATTTACAACATAGTATAGTCAGTGTCCAGCCGCCCATAGCACAATGGGCATATTCTTTAACATCATATTCTTTAACAAACCCAATTTCCCAATTTATGGCCTTGTTTTCTCGACTTTGACCGTGACTTCAATAAGTGTATTGTGTTCCTCTTCTCTTGGTCTTTCTTTCAAGTGTAAGCATTTCAAGTTTTGTCGTGGTTTGTGACTTCACATCTCCGAGCCTTATCTTTAGTTTTGAGTGCTTAAATCATTGTTTTTTGACATTTTGACCATAAAAAAGTCGACCTTAGGGCAACCTGTCCAAATAGTTATGTTGTAGTTTTTATGACCTTGTAAATGATGGATCGTGATTCTCTCTCTCTCTCTCTCTCTCTCTCTCTCTCTCTCTCTCTCTCTCTCTCTCTCTCTCTCTCTCTCTCTCTCTGATGGTTGCGCATCTCTCTTGGGTCAATTTTTCTTGCGTAGACTATTGAAATGTGCGCTCCTAGATTTTGATATTGACTTTTTTGTGATATTTATTGATTTTTTATGATTATTATTATTTTTAGAGAAAATTACAACATCAAGCTAAAAATAATTATTATGGGCCCAAAAATTAGTCAAAATTATTCTCACTCCCTAATTAATAGAAGTCTTGATGGGTTTTTAATGATTGAAATTTAGCCTTTTCTGCTCATTATTATGCAAAAGTAAGAAAAAACAACATAAAACCATTAAAAATGCTCTTTACAACATATACACCTTTCCCCTCCTAAATGGAGTCTTCCGAGACATTACGATTCCAAGATTTGATGGCCTGTAGGGTCCACAAAAAAATACATGTGCAATGCCATGTAATGTGGCTCTATTATTCAATTAGGTAAATAGATGGGGTAACAAAATGCAATGCAAGAAGCAACTCCTGAGCAAGTTTCTCAGGGCTAGTTGTTTGTGAGCCTTTCTATTGTGTTACATGTTTGAAGAGAAAATTTTGTAACCTAATAGCTTGGTCATTGATGGTAAGCCGACTGGGTGGTTTAGAATGACAACAATGCCCAACCTTCCATATTTGTTTCACTATTGGGAAAATTGAGTATCTGGGTAGTTTTGCATTGAGTCTCCAATCCATATGTTTGGTGTGTGAGGGTGAGTTTGTTTGTTTTGGTGGCCAAATCCATCATGTTCTTGGTGTTCAAGGGTAACATTTTAGAGGATTCCAATAATAATTGGCTGGTGGTAGGCAAGGTTGGTTACAATTGGTGCTCGTGTGATATTTGACGATGGATGTAGATAGATTCTTGGGCAACCAAACTTGCCTCGTTCCCTACATACTTGAAGTGGTTGAATTGTTTAGTTGGTTATGAGTAAATTGAGGGTTTATCACTAAATAGAGTTCATTCATAATTGGCTGTGGCTAATGGAACTACTTGTGTTTGGCTGGCACTGACAAATTGTAGAGTATCTGTGGACCATTATGGCGTATTCTGGTAGGTGTGCATCCATGGTACTTTTAGAACTATTGATTCATTGATGTCTTTGCCAGCCATGATATGGAATTGGTGTGGGTATTGATTCTTTTCAATAGTGATGTTGACATTGGCACAATCCAGACTCACCACAATGCCTCTATTTAAAGTCTTTAGCTTTTTTTGTTGCCTGAAAAGTGCTACAATTGTCATCTCACAATAGGTTGTGTAATTCATGACATTGGTTGTGGACCTTGTACCTACCACCACTCATTCCAAAGTTCTAGATAGGGGAGTTGAACATTAATGTGGGCATCTGTGCCTTCGAGCCAACTTGGTGAAGACTGAATAACATGAATTGGTATTGGTGGTGGTATCACTTGATGTACTACTTTTTCACATTGTTGCACAAGCCTTCCACTTGACGTTTTGAAGTATGGCTTCTTTCCATGCCTCCAAAAATTTTACTAACTTCTTTCTATTCCTCCCAAATTTTTAATTATTGTTCCTCCTTTTGTTATCGTGCCTCATGTGCTTATTGCAACATATTTGGCATGAGAGGAAGGTCATATTTTTTAAGCCTACATCTATTAATCCAATTATGCATTTCTTTACATGCCAATGTATCAACTTTGATAGCACCCCTTGATGAAATATCATGAATCCCAAATAGTCCATTACCTCATTTTTTAACATGTTGTTTCAGGGTGTATACAAGGACATAATCACACATTAAAAACTCCTTGCTTTTTAATATTTAGTCATTAGATTTTTTCATACGTCATAGATACCTGCAATTTTCTCTTAGTCTAGTCTCATCAAGGGCTACAAGTTGATAAAGACTTTCCAACAATTTGTGTATAATCCATTAAAGTTGATTTGCCACTAGTAAGGTAGGAATATAAATCTCCAAGGGTAATATGGCATTTAGTCTAAACACCATTTGAGAAATGTTGTACCTATGGAAGTTTTAAATGCTATGCAATAAGCCTATAAAGCTCAGTGTAATACCGAGTCTAATCAGGATTGGATTACTAGGTTGGTGAGCACTGTCCTGCAAGATCTTATTGGTGCTTTACACCTGTCCATTTTCTTGAGGATGGGAGGGTGCTGATTTTTGGTGGATTACTAGGATTTTATCCAAGAGATATTCGATCACTTAATTTAGGAAATGCGTCCCTCAATTGGTAGCTATCTCTATTGATAAGTTGTACCATGTAAAGACATTCTCATACAAGAACAGTGAAATAATTCTTGCATCATTTTTTTGGGTGGCCTTGGCTTCTATGCACTTAGTAATATAACATGTTATCAGTAGAATATACTCTATGTGTCTTTGATATGTAGGTGGATCTATGGGCCCTACAAAGTTAATTCCCTACTTGGAAAAATCTCTTGCCCCAATAATTGGTCTCAAAGGCAATTCATCTCTTTTGATAGAAACCTTGGTATGCTAGCATTTGTTGCATTGTTTGGCATATGCTGTTGCATCCATCGATAGTGTAAATTACCAAGTCCCAAAAACAAGTATTGTTGTGGCCATTTTTTCAATGGAGCAATAACCTCCATTGTGACCCACATGTGCTTGCTCTAGGATGGGTATATACTCATCTTTTGTTGCACACATCCTTAGATATTCATCTCGTCCTCTTTTGTAGAGATAATTTGAGATTATTTCATAATCACATGAGACTCTATCTCAATGTACATTTGCCACATTTTACTCAAGTCTTTGAAAAAAGATCAAGTTTTTAGGTAGTTAATAATATATATGCTCCACTCGGGTGCCACGATGACATGATACATGGACAAAAAATTTGGTTGCTTCTTCACGTTGCATGTTTTACATTTCTTGACTTAGTTATGAATGGTTTTGTACATATTGGGCCAAGACACCCCCAATCTCATCAAGCATTGATAGTTTTATTATTCAATTTAATGTTGTGAACATGTGTTTGAGTTAGGTAGGTTTGTTGTTTCCCTGTTTCAATGCATAGATGTAAGATTTGGTCAATTCCCTACTTATACAGATATTCAACCAAGAGGGAGAGAGAATTGGGTAAGTCATTATCTATACCTGCAAGTGCTTTGCTGTGCATCATACTTGATAGATGATTGGTTTTGTGGTGGGTTATGACCCTTTTTACTACAACAATGAAGTCATATTTTAGCAATATAATAAATTATATGATAATTCTCCCAGTACTGCATGACTCGTCAATCACTGAAATGTGATTGGAGCATTGGGCATGCCAAATGGTGATATAAACAACTAGAGCAAGTAGGCAAGAATACAAGGGGTTGGCTATGCTTCAATAGGCATGTGTGTGTGTTTATAATGGCTCATGGAGATGGCCTCCTTTTATAGATGTAAGGGAGCCTCTATGGGCTGCTCTCTCTCATGAGAGAGAGTCGTCCATGCACCCATGTGTAGCGGCCCTTGTGTCGACAATTCCAAGTATAACTCAACCATGCATCCATGTGTATCCACCCTTATGTAGACAAGTCAAATTGGAACCTGGTCATCGGACGTTGAATGCCAGCCACCACAACCTGCTGGCAATTTTCCAATCACTTTTTGGCTACTGTCCAGCCAAGGTATTTGGCAAGAAGAAATATTCTGGTGAATTTTCTCCGTACCATCTACAATCACAAATAAAGACCTCATTAGAGTGCAAGCTAGAATCCACCAAATACATGTGCACTATTGGCTTCTCCTCATATGGAGGCCTTACAAATTGTGGAACATACATTGTGATGGAAAAAAATGATAGGTGGGCATTGCAAGTATACTAACAGGTAATTATCTCTAATGGTGACAACATTTTCCCTTTTGAGGTTGACACACTCTAAGTTTTCCATTTTTCTTGAGTACCATTACAATGGGTAAAACTCATGTGTGCTCTTGATCTCATAAATGAATTCTGCCTCCTTTGATTTATCTGTCTCTTTTTTTACTTTTCTTGCAAACATTTCATTGTATCTTAAGAGAGAGTATGTTGAAAGATGTCAGGGTCCACTCCCTTGAGATCTTCATAAGATCTTCATTGTACATGTATAGATGTATGTGTGTTGAAATATGTCAGGGTCCACTCCCTTGAGATCTTCATAAGATCTTCAATGTATGTTTCATTGTATCTTAAGAGGGAGAGTGTGCTGAAAGATTTCAGGGTCCATTCCCTTGAGATCTTCATAAGATCTAATGAAAATCTTTGTTAGATCTTCATTGTATTTGTATAGATGTTGTCTCATCAATCTTAAGAGGGAGAGTGTGTTGAAAGATGTCACGATCCACTCCCTTAAGATCTTTATAAGACCAAGGAAACACGCATTTGGTCTAAGATCTTCTCTTGGTTCTCCTAAGTTTATTTTTTTGGCTTTCTCAGGTCCATCATATGATGTCCCTAATTTTTTCACTTCTCTCATGGTTTTTTGTATTACAAGTTGTCTATCTTGAATTGTGTACTTTTTATAGTGAGGTGGAACACTGATTTGATTTGTCTGAGTGTCTTTATTGCTCTCCATTTATGTTGCCCATACCTCTTTCAAGGTTTGTTTCAACTTCTGATACTTCTTTTTGCATTTCACTTTGGTCATTTTTGGCTCAGTTTCTTTTGATGGATTGGGTTTGGGTTTAATTTCCTTTTTATTTGGTGTTCTCTTCCTTTTTGTAACTATTAGTGAGCTTGTTTTTTCCATGGTTTATGGTCCCCACAAGTAATAGGTACTGATTTTTTCCCTTTAGTGTCGGCATGGGTTTTTGTTTTGTTCTTTACTTTTTCTTCTCATTTTTCTCCATATCATGCTTTTTTTTTTGGATTTTTGGTTTAGTAAAATCATAGAAGTTTTCCCTTTACCCCACTATGTTTTAAGCTTTTGATGCATCTGGCTTTTCATCATCTACATGTTCTTACAAGGGTGTACATTCATAGGGATCATAGATTTTCTCAGTTTTTCTAAAGATATCTTATGGATTTTTTCTCTCTCACATGCATGCATAATGCTTCATTTTCCATGCATCCTTCTACATTGCCAATTAGATTGTCTTGAATTATTTGAACCATTTGTAGAGAAACAATATTGCACCTTATTTAGAAGGTCACCACATGAACCTACACCACACATCCAAAATTATTTTTTTCTTTGAAGCCACACGAGAACTTCTAGTTCATCCTCTATAATGGAATCAAACTCCTTAATTAGCGCCTTCATGACACCTCTATAGAAATGATCACTTTTATATGTGATGTCTTGCTACTCTTTTGTTTTGCACATTTTGTTTCCTTTGGTTTTGCTTCCATGGTTTACAAGGTGGTGTTTTTCAAGTTTTTTCCCACCTTGGCCCACACATGAGGTCTACTCTTTAGCAATTTTCCTAGTGTTAATGGTACACTAGATGGGAGTAAACATCAATTCTTACAAACTCCTAGAATTGATTATTCTAGGAATTGCTTTCCATTGTGATGGCACAATTCTCACTTCTAATTTGGCTTCATATTCCCGTGTGTAAGAGGCTAAGGTTCTTAAGGTGCATGGTTTGCTATCCTCGGATGCTATTGACCCAATGTCTCCATAAAGGGACTAGACATCTAGCTTTTGATACTCATCCTCCATGTTTATCTCAAGGATTGGGACAAATTGGTAGGTTGTGCTTCCCTAATGGCTTCCCATAATTCATAGCTCTTCAATCTCTGGAATAGGTGCTATTGGACTTGACCTATTGTCATCTCTGGCATTTGCAACCTGCATTTGTGAAGCTGAATTTTTGACTCATTGATAGTTTGTTGTTGGGATTATTCTTCCACTTTCTGTTGTGGTTCTTATTCAACTTTTTTCCATTTTCCCTTGCTTTGAGAAGGGTTTGGGCTCGATTTGGGTGGGTCTCATCAAGTCTTGTGCTATCTCTATCAATTTTTAACACATTTTTCACCTCTGTTTCTAAATTTTTCCATAGGGAAATGTCATCCATCTTTGCTTCACCTTTGTTTGGTTAATCTCTAGTCTAGCCTAATATGCTTGCAATAAAGCATCTAATGGGTCCAAGACTTTTTCTACTAACACGGATCCTCTTGAACTAATCGTAGGGGTTTTGATGGGTGCTACAATAGACCCTACAAGAGCTCTATTGCCATGGTTGCTTGTTTATGCTCTCTTATGGATTTCATCTTCTCCCTCTTGGCCTTTCAGGATTTTCATCGGGTCCTCATGGATTTGAAAATATGTTTTTGTTGGGATCACCTCAATAGGCTTCTCCTCATCACTCTTTTTGCTCATTTATTCTTAAACTTGGGCTCTTAATACCATGTTGATAGTAGCAATTTGCTTTAAATTTGATCCACTTGAACGTTGCCACAATCTAGAAAAAAGCTAAAGATTATGATAGTTTCTCCTTTGTGTGGAAAATTCCTCGCCCAGTGATCACCCCCACACTCTAACATGGTCCATGGATTGAGGTGGTTCTGGCAGTTACAACGACTATCCTTGTCTGGGTAGATCCGTCTTAGGTTTTTGATTTAAGTTGGCTATAATCATCAGAGTGTTTTTGCTTGCCATATATAATGATCCCTTGTTGGTTGAGGCACATATGATGGTTGTTATAATGTCTTAGTGTTTTACCCTAGAGAGTGTGTTGTCTCCTCATATGGAATGGCTTCCGTAGCTACATCATAAGCTTCATCAAACCCTTCATAGTATGTCAAAATAGGCAATAAAACCTTATTTTCTTGAGGTTTTATTGGTTGAGTGTATCTGATAGAACTCTGTTGACATCAAAAAGTGACAATTGTTGTCCTAGCATTGTTTGTGATCTCTCAACACCTGGAACAACATTATTTTACCCCTCTAGATATCTTGGTGGTGGTTGTTGGTTCATAGGTGGAGGATTGCAAGGTCTCTCTCTCTCTCTCTCTCTCTCTCTCTCTCTCTCTCTCTCTCTCTCTCTCTCTCTCTCTCTCTCTCTCTCTCTCTCTCTCTCACCAAATTGCAATTGTAATAACATTCATTGGTTTAATGATTTGTTCACTTTTGTTCCATGGCATACCATTTTGGTTGTCCATGTACATTTGCATTACAAGTCTTGGCTATGTGTAGCATTAAGTTGTAGGGTGATCTTCTCCATAGATGTCACACTTCTTAGTCCAAGGCTATCAAATATTCTACGTTTGTTTGAAAACCCAATTTATTCTTCTTACTATCTCCTCCAATATTTTCTCTACATGAACCTCCTGTTATGTAGCAAATTTTTTATAGATGTAGTCTCACTCAGTTTGACTTCCTCCTCAAATCATGGAATTTGGATAGATAGCCTAAAAAACGAGGGATCTAGGAAAAATGCAAAGAAAATCTAAATTTTTAGTATCTGAAGAAGCCAAAACTTGGAAATAGCATGTTATTAACCTCTTTTAGTTGATAAAAAATTTTAGAGACCAGATCTTGCAAACCATCAATGTACCCTGTATAGTGAACTCTTAC
Source organism: Adiantum capillus-veneris (assembly GCF_014529385.1). NCBI lineage: Eukaryota > Viridiplantae > Streptophyta > Polypodiopsida > Polypodiales > Pteridaceae > Adiantum > Adiantum capillus-veneris. Next base: position 48,903,156 of record NC_140957.1, read on the forward strand.
CAAAAGTGGCACTTGCTATGAGAGACAGAGATGGTATAGCAAGGGAGATTTAGCCACAAAAGCAAAGCCAACTTATCAAAAGAAAGGACCACAACCAAACAAGAAACCAAAAACCACTTTGCAGACCAAGATAGTTAGGTTTGACCCGTTAATAGAGATCCAAATTGGGAAGAACAAGTGGAATTAGCCTAAAGATAGAGAGAGTAGGCAAGTGACGAGGTATCAAGTGCTAAGGGATAGTAACATGGATTGGAATCCATGGTACCTTGAAAATTGAAAAACTAGCTGCACAATCAGTGTTCACATGCAAAGGAAATCCATTATAGGTGACCAAAGCTTGACCGTAAGATTGATCGTTTTAAACAAATTGTACCAAGATTGATACCACATGTAGGCCTAGTGATAAAAAACCCATTTTTGCTTTCATTTTTGAATTTGGTTCAATAAAAATGTATCAACCACTCTCAATACAGTTTCAAAACATGGAATCAATAATTTTCACATATGATGAAAACTTGGCATAAATAGTAGGGAATTAACGAATCCTTTAGTATTGATTGAATTTTTGGTTGGAAAGAATTTGGCTAAGCTATATCCCTAGGAAAGAGGCAATCAGAACCACTGCATCCAAGTAACAAGTCGAGATACCGCATCATCCTTTGTTGGAAAATTTTTATGGTTCTAGGGTCAGCATGGTTTTAGCAATCTAAAAATTTGATCCAGGAGATATGAGTAGCATTGTGTCCATAGAAGAGAGCATGAATCAAGGGGGTGTGGGGCAATTGGAGACCATTTTAGAAGTAATTTTACTGGTTACTTCATCTAATAATTCCTACCGAATCATGTCAAAAAGATAAGGTCATGCGAGCTTTAAGAATGAAGATGAGGTCATCAAAACCTCTCGTGCCAAACCTAAAATAAAGCTGATGCAATTTTTTTTTTTTTTTTGATAGCAATAAAAGTTCCAAGGTCTACAAAGACATGTTGGATCATTATTGCATCAAGGTGGAAAATAGACCCAGCAAGTTCAAGGACTTAGTGCATGTGGACTATAATGGAGACATATATTTTGATGATAATGGAATGGAGTATAGAAATGGCTTTGATCCCTGCATTGTTGTAAATGGGGCATAATGGGCACCAATGCAAAAGTCGATGGTGATGAACTTGAAGAGAAATCTCCTCTAATCCACAATCCAAATGCTAGGTCTATCAACACTAATGAGGCTATCATAGTTCGTACAATACTATGTCTATATGGAACTTTATAGGTTTGAAAATGGAGATCAACACAACTTCTACAATCATAGGGAAATGTCAGACCATAAAAACCTGTATGCATTTACATACTCAGATACGAGGGAGTGCAAATCCTCTTGGTAGACAAGTGTGGGAGAGAATACAAGGCGGTGATGGAGCAAAAGACACCGTGCACACACTCACACATCCTGAGACCTTAACACAACACAAGGTATTCCCTTAAATTCATCACCTCACATATCACCACCCAAGAGCTCAATAAAAATTGTCCCCACAAGCTCAATTCAAACTCCAAATGTCTTGACCTACAAGCCCTTGCCTGCCCGCCGACACTACAAGGTGAATTGAGTTGATCAACACTTGAAATTACACTCAATGGTGACCAAAAATCCAAAAAATTCAGCCACAAAATTTCTTTCTCAAACCATTGCAAAAGCTTCACCAAACTCCACTATGTTGGACTATTTGAAGTAGCCTCAACCCGAATGGCATCGATATAGGGTCACATAGTTCTGCAGAAAGCCACACCTTCTTCCCTCAATTCCTTGCACACACACATCCATGGAAACCTCATAACTTCCATAGACTCTCCCAAGTAAAAAACTGAAGAGAAGAAACTCTCATTCACTCCACACACTTGAAAACAAGACGTGAACAAGACGGGACTGCAGAGGACCACCTGTAGAAACCCTGCTTCATCCCACACACATAGAGAGGTCAAAGTGCTGATTCTTGGCTTCACAAAGTCTCACTCATCTTGAACACCCATGGAACGATCAGTGATATGGCAAAATGTTTCCTTTTCACACCATTTTGACCATTTTTGGACCAATTTTGACCCCTTGATGGGCATTTTTTGTAGGGAAAATATCAAACGAATCCACCAAATTTTATAGGCTTGGTCATTTATACCCAAAATATATTTCCACATAGCCACATTCCACGTTTGATGACTTCTAAGGTGGTTCACATATCGCTGCATATCAGGTGTTGCAAATAGACAATTATTGCATGTATCAAACCTTGGGGAAGGGATGAGAGTGCCCACACTTCCCACTTGCTATATTTACATTCTATAAAATCAAACACATTCTGTAAATCCAAAAGAATCCCTTTGGAACTGCAATTAAGGCTTTCGCACCCTGTCGAGGCATGTACTTATGCTCAATTGCCGGCACACAAGTATAACTATTTACAATGTGTACACATCGCATCACATTTGAAACCCAAAATCATGTTGTGAAACTCCCAAATGCATGTATTCACATTTATTTGTACATATGGCCATGCATATACACACTAATTTGTACATGCCAAAAGTTGTCTATCATCATTGCCCACCCTCTAGGTCGAGCATTTATGCTCAAACAAGAGACTATTTGCATCTAGAACTACTTTTTTACATTAATATTCCTTGGCATCGGACCTACAACATCTATCATAATATCTAATATCGAATTCTCCCAAATGATTTTCTCATGTTAAACTGATCATTAATATGGGGAAATACCAGGGGAGAAAAAGCTAGAATATTGGTTAAGCTGGCACACCGGTCACAATATGGATCCAAAGGGGGTGCCATCTGCAAAGGAGCAATGTGCAACAATGGGTTTCAAAGACCCTAAGGTTCAGCCCATTAAGACTTCCAAAATGCTAAGGTTCCAAATTCCAAAGGTTAAGTTCAATGGTTAAAACCTAGGAAAGATTGGATGCTTGTGGGAAGACTCAAAAGTCTTCCCACAACCCTATCTTTGAGGGGGAGAGCCCTTTTAGTAGGGGATGAGAGAGAAACACACACACACACACACACACACACACACACACACACACACACACACACACACACACACACACACACACACACACACACACACACACACACACACACACACACACACACACACACACTATCAGGCTCCCTTTACACAAAGGGAATAGGGGACACATGTCAACCCCCTAGCCGAGTTGCCCCCAAGATGCATTCAAATCCTATTGGATGGCCATAGAGGTGGACCAATGAGAATTAGGCTAGAGTACCTTTAGTTTAATTCATTTTAAAACACTTTATAAAAGAACCAATAGAAATTAAGCTCTCTAGAAGACTATTGGACAGTCTCCCAATGGATCCAATGAGCATTCAACAGCTCAATGGCTTGCCTGATTACTATTGGCCAGAAGACTAAGGGGTCCAATGAGAGTTTAATTGCATTATTTAACTACCTAAAGCTCTCACAAAAGGGGAAAGGGGGACGCATGTCACAAGGCTATCACTTATGCTTCTTAATTATCATTGGCTAAGCTTTGCAGGGTCCAATGGGATGTCAACATGAGTAAAATTCATGACGGGTCAACCAAGAGAGAGAGGGTACTTATTTTTGCAAGGCATTATCACTTACACACTCACATAATCTCGTGTGTGAAGTAAAGAAGACTTTCTCTCCTTCTCAAGCTTTAATGGAAAGCTCATCATTTACTCCAAGCTTGTGAGAAGGGAGACCTACACTAACAACTCTTGGCTTTGTGATGCAAATCCAACCAAGAGCCAAGCTCCTGGCATGCTCATCTCCTCTACCATGCTAATTACTAAGCTATTCTAAGATATTATGAGTGATTATGTGAGGAGATATACTTCTTTCTCGTAAGAATACTCCTTTTTCCTCTCAATCTACTCTCATACCCCGCTAGCTCTCACGATCTTTGAAGGTGTGTGAGGTCTTGGGTCTGAGACCGTGTGGAAATTGATGTCGTGTTTTGCAAGTGTTAGCTTAGTGCTTGAAGCTTCCATCTTCATTGCACCAACAAGTTATTGAAGGAACACAAATTATTGTATTGTAAAATGTCTCCCTTGATGGGGGAAACCTATAATACAAAGCCTTTTGGAGGGGGGACCGGCTCCATGTAAATCCAGTCCTCAACTATTGTCAATAGCTTAATTTCTCTCTCTTTTGAAGTATTTTTCATGCCTATCTAACTAGGTGTTATGATTTATGTTGCTCTCTCCATCCAAGCACTCTTGCTATGCTCATTAGGAATCTATTCTAATAAAATGCTCAGTATGTCTATGTTATTTTCCGCTACACACAAGCTACTAGACTATTAAATGTTACAATATCCACTCCCCATTTTGCAAATGCATCAAAAGACAATATTGTCTTTTGAGGCTGAGTCAAGAGCTTTCAATTTGCAAACACTTGGCATTCATGGCATGAATTGCACCAAAAATAAGCATCTCTTATCATAGAGGGCCAATAGTAACTCGCTCTCAAAATACAAAACACAACTTGGTCCCTGTCTTCATGAAATGTTTCTTCATGGCAGTGCTTCAAGAGCAAGAATATTTCTTCTTTGTATAGAAATTTCCTTAGAATGCTATCTCTACCATAAAACAGGAGATCCTCACCGATCCTTGTATAAACTCATTTGGAATGATACTTCATTCTTATTATGCTGTACAATTATGAATCAAAGATTGAGTTGTTTCTGTACTAATCTTTGCCTAAACATCTTTAGCGAATCGTCTTTTGAACGTCTTGTTCCTTGGTGTGTATTTATTAATATTAAAATAGCTACACACACACACACACACACACACACACACACACACACACACACACACACACACACACACACACACACACACACACACACACACACACACACACACACACACACACACCTAAACACCAGGCCCTCTCAGGTAACTAGGTGGACGAGGACGCTGGCTTTGGATTCTTCTTGTCTATAGGCTTGGATTGACCCACTGTCTATAATTCCTTGACTGGTTGACAAGTGTTAGGAGGTCTTTCCTTGACTATAGACTGGATTCCTACTCACGACTATTGTAGTCTTTATGGCTCAGTCGGTTTTAAGTAGCAGGTTAATCCAATTCTATTTACCTATGCTTTTGCAAATTGTATTTTGACAATTACAGCAGGTACAACTACCTATTACTCATATGTTGACTTTTTGGAACAAGAGGACAAGCTTGACGTTTATCATCCAACGGCTACCCAATGACAACCATACTTATTTCAAACTGGCTGACAAAGCCTTAAAACTCCTACAAGAGTAATGTCTTCCTTGAGGGCTATATCTGATATTGTACAGACATTTCTTCCCTCTTCAGGGTCACTCCTACTTCCTCATCAAAAAGATGAGTTTTTTGACTCTAGCTGATACTTCTTGGGAAGTTCAATCTAGCTGTTGTTTTGATACCAATTTGTTTATGATACTTAAATGGGCGGTGATAGATAATCATGCCTATTGCAATAGATTACTCGTTTAAGTAAGGTTTTTGCTGGCTAACCTAAACCTGGCTTTTTTTCATACAAATGCTTTAACTAAGTAAATTACATAAGATGATATGGAGTTGTTGACTTCCTCTCCCAGTAAAAGGTTATTTTAACATATGAAGCAATTCTGGTAGGATTACTTTGTATAGGACAACAACTAGTGTAATTTAAATTTAAGTTTGACATGGATAACAACTGATAGGTTCTTTGAAGCCTGCCATACGTAGCCAAGTCTAACATATATGTTGTCTTGACTATATGGATGCAGGTGAGAAATCTATCTTGGCTTAAAAATGGTCTAGCTTGCTGCAGTCCGACTCTGAAAACACTTGATGATTCAATTGGGATAGTTTTGATACCCTTGTATAAACTCATTTGGAATGATACTTCATTCTTATTATGCTGTACATTTATGAATCAAAGACTAAGTTGTTTCTGTACTAATCTTTGCCTAAAATCTTTAGCTAGTCGTCTTTTGAATGTCTTGTTCCTTGACGTGTATTTATTAAAATTAACACAACTACACACACACACACACACACACACACACACACACACACACACACACACACACACACACACACACACACACACACACACACACACACACACATTTATAAGTGAAAAATGTGATTGGATTAACGTTATGAAACTAATCATCTGCAAAGAGTTCAATTGCTTTATCGGCAAGGAGATAGGCCGGGACCAAAAGGGAGAAGGAGGAGAGAGAAATAGAGAGAGAAGAGGACTGGTGGGAGGCAGACAAAGGTGGTCAAAGGGAGAAATCAAAGGGTGCAGTGCAAAGCTAAACTTCCAAAGGGTAAAAAATGAAGGAAAAAGAAAAAAGAAAAAAGTGTCTAGGGGCAATAGCGACGCAGCTAATGTCCCCCCTCAAGTGCGAAAGAGAGAGAATTTGAGCAGATGAAGCCAGAGGCAGCTACCTCACCCAAAATTACCAAATGTAGATGCAAAGTGGACAAGTCAGAGCCCAGATGCCCAAATTGAAAGGGGCACCCCTATATAAGCCATTTTTGAGTCATTTTTCATGCTTTTTGCTAGAGAAGGCTTCTTGCCAGGGCCTTGAGCCGGTGAGCCTACAGAGAGCCAAGACAGGGAGTGTGTGTGAGTTCTTGGGTTGGATTTTTTTTGTGCTGTTTGGAGCCTGCAAAGTGGAGCTCTCTGACAGAGAAGTGTGCTTGTCAAGTCCCTTTGTATTTTTTTTTCTTGAAAATGGGCCATGGTGATGGCAGTGCAAGCCTTTGTACATGCCTTGCGAAGTGCAATCAAGCCACTGTTGCCCCGTTGTCTTGTTGTTTCCCCTTCCCCCCTTATCTTTCTCCTGCTCTAGTGTTCCCCCTGGGTGCCAGCAGTGTCAAAGTGTATGCCCCCCTAGACCAACAGTGTTTTGTGTGAGAGAGTGAAATTGAGCAGCTGTGCGCATGTGTAAGGGTGGAGACAGATCGTGGCAGTAGGTGTGCTTTGTGTGGAGGTTTGTGGAGTGTGTGAGCGGTGGAAGTTGGGCAAGCGGTGGTCTGCTACTGTGAAGTGTGTTTTTGAAGGTGTTTTTCGAGAAGATAGGGGTGCTGTGGATACCCTGAGGTATAGAGAGGCCTTTGTTATTGTGACGTATGTGTTCCCACATTCCCCCTCTCCATCTTCTGGTGCCCCCATGGAGGAGTGTGCTGATGCTCCTAGTTGAAGTCAAAGTGGTGATTTTGGTGATGCCAAGGTGCGGCCTGGGTGAGATTTCCCATTTTCACTGGGAAACCTGGCTTCAAGACTATGGATTGTGCGTGTTGGAAAGCGGTTTATCGAGAGAAGACAATGCGGTACAGGTGTTCCCGCTGTTGGTTTGTGGTAAAGCATGGCTATGGTTGATGGCCTGTGTGAAGAAGAAAAGGTAGATTGTGAAGCCCTAGAGGCGGCTTTTCAAAGAAGATTTGTTGTGGATGAGTAGCTGGATGAAGTAAAGCGAAAGTTGGACGGTTTGAAGCAAAGCTTGGAGGGTGATTTTCAAGCGTTTGAGTGGGAGTTCGAAGCCCTTGGGGAAAATTGATCAAGGTAACTGCTACAAAAAATGCCAGTTTTTAAAGTTGTAAATTCATGGATTGCTTGCATGAGGAAGTGCGAGATAAGATGGAGATAGATAGCCCCGTGTCGTATGAAGAGGCGGTAGCTCTAGTAAAAGGTTAGACCAAAAAGATTTTGAAGAAGCACGAGGCTAAACAGGTTTTGTTAGGCACAAAGATGCCAAGGCAGTGTAATGCGGTGTAGCCGAGCCATAGGTGGTGCAAAGGGAAGCGCATGTGCAAGAAGAACCAAGGGTTCTTTGGCTGCAGAGATATAGGGTGGTTCCTATGTCGAAGATTCCGGCTAGAGCGGTTCCAATTGTGGAGGAAGTGCAAGTGGTTCCAGAGAGGACAAAGGAGGTGATGCCAAGTTTGAGTGCGGCTGTAGAAGCTCCATTGAAGTGTGGTAAAGAGCAAAGAGTGCAGTTTGTAGACAAGGTTAAAGTGGTGAAGCTGGAGGAGGTTCTTGAGCTTGAAACAGAGGAGGAGATTGAGTCGAGCGACAGTAGCTCTATGGATGCAGATACAAGTTGGGAGACCGAGTGGCATCAATCCAGGTATGATGAGTTTGATCTCTTACATGTGACTAGAGAGGCAGTAAATATGTGCGAGGAGCAGCATGAAGTGCAAGCCGAGGTGCCTAGTGAAGACCAAAAGGAGCAGTCTAGACCTACAGGTGATAGTGTGCAGGTAAAGCTAGTGTGTGGTGCCGTGCTAATGACCGTGTTGGTGAAGGTAGTTGTGGAATGTGCCATGGTGGTGCAGCATGTGAATTTTTTTCCCAAGAGGGATAGAGCAACCGTGCCCATGGAAGAGGACAAAGGTGATGCAATAGAGGACAAGTTTCTCTCTTCCTTGGCGAAGCTTGATGCAGTGGTAGAAGAGCAGGTGGTTACAGTCGACATGCAAATGGTGCTTATCAACCTTGAAGGGCCAGTTAAAGAAGAGGAGCTCAATGATGCTAGAATTGAATGCATGGTAGGTGAGAAGGGCAGTGTGGAGTCAAAAATAGAGGTGCTTCCTATGAAATCAGTGCCCTTTTTATGACAGGTGATGCGGATTCCAAGGCAGTGCCCAAGCTTTCCAAGGAGCTTTGTGAGTGGTGGTTGAAAGGAATGGTGATCAAAACAGCTATGTAGTGGGCCGTTGAAGAGGTACAGGATCTGCTAGATGAGGATCTAGCTTTATATGGTTGGGAAGGTGGGTTAGGTATGTGAGGACTGTTTGATGCGAGCGATGGTGCAGATATGTCTTTCACTGGTGAGCACGAGGGTGTTGGTGTCTTGCAGGAGCTTTGTTGCGAGTGAGCAGTTTGCCAATGAGTGCTTGGAGTGGTAGAAGCATGATGCTGGCAGTTTGGCTGTGCAGTGGGTTATATGCCTTGGTGCGGCACTATACAAAGTTGTTGTAGGTGGATGGAGGAGACCAATGCAAGGTTTTTGACCGTGGTGGGTGATTACAGGTAAGGCAAGGAGTTGGGCAACCGGCATGAGCAAAGGTGACAGATGACGGATGCACGGTTTTGTACATATGTTAGGTGTTTTGTGGTGTACAGAGAGTTTGTTTTGGGTGTGTATTTTTTTAGTGCAATAAGCCCATGTGTGGTATAAATGTTCAACGAGGGGGTGGGCAATGATGGTGAAGTCAAAGTTGGTCCGAGCTAGAAAGTGGTCTATGCCAAGCAAAGGTGCAATGCAGAAGGCTAGGGAAGGTACCAAGGTCCTGGGCAGCCAAAGGATAGAGGGAATGTATGTCTAAAGTGGGGTTTTAGGCCAAAAGAGCTAAGGGATGGTCCAGATGGGACAGCAAATGAAGGTGCCCGAAGTGCTAAGTCAGTGCTATGGAATGTAGTGTTCGGTGTGCTCTAGAAGCCGGTCCAAACAGCCCGTCAAGCGGAGCCCCGATGTGCAAGATACCAAAGTTCCAAGATAGAAGGTTTAGCAGAACCCTGACCGACAGGGCAGCTGGGGACAAATGGCCCAAGCTGATGTTAGTGGATGCATGTGTAGAGCTCAAATTATGGACCATGTCTGTCTTCTTGGATTGCGAATCGGAGCTCGGGATAGCAAGTTATGATCAATTGAAGATTTTTGGGGGGCCAGGTTTGTGCCCACTTGCCTGCATTGTGGAATGTGCCATTTGGCATCTTTTTGGCCTTGCCAAGGTTCTTGGTGATAGTATGCTTTATGTGGAGTTGGCAGAGACTGACCACACATCAATTGGGTTTTTGGTCAGCAAGTTATTGCAAGTCAAAGTCGGTAGTTGGCAATGAGAGCAGGGTGCCATATGATTTTTTGTGGTTTTTTGCACGCATTGTTCGAAGGCACACCAAGGCTGAAATGTGACGAGGTTCATGTGGTTCAGAGCCGGCAAGGAATTCTTCCCACTGAGCTCAACAGACTGCTTATTGAGCATGTGAGTAGAGGATGGGAGTTGGACTAGGTTGGCATCCCAAAGGGGGGATTTCTCTCTCATGGAGGAAGTTTTTTTAAAAAAGGATTTTAAAGCCTTAAAAGGCTTGGAGGCCCAGGTGATGCCACGTGTCAGAAGATTAGTCCCATATGCGAAGCGAGGGCACTGTGTCGAGGGCTTTATAGGGTGGACTGTGAGCGCCATTTAGAGTGTATGAGGGGGCGAGAGCTCCTTGGAGCAGTAGGCGATGGCGTGTGCAGCTGGCGGCGCTTCTAGCGTTGTGCGCGAGCGGCGGGGGCACTGGCGGCATTTTGGCCTAGTGGGGGACGCAGGTGGCACACGCCCGCGTGTGGAGAGTCTATGTCCTTGAATGATGACATGGAAACACCCGACGAGGGGGCCTGTTCCCACGGCCTTGAAGGCTACTTTTTTGAAGGTAAAAGGGGTGAGGCAATAGCGACGTCGCTAATGCCCCCCTCCCTAGGTGCATAATAAGAGGGTAGTCCCGCGAGAGAGAGAGAGAGAGAGAGAGAGAGAGAGAGAGAGAGAGAGAGAGAGAGAGAGAGAGAGAGAGAGAGAGAGAGAGAGAGAGAGAGAGAGAGAGAGAGAGAGAGAGAGAGAGAGAGAGAGAGAGAGAGAGAGAGAGAGAGAGAGAGAGAATGAAAAAGGGTGTGATCAAAGGGCGCTCGAGCCGGGGCCAAGTGCAAAGGAGGAGACCCATGGGGTTCAAGTAGGGTCAGTTTGATGGCCGAGCAAGGGTCAAGGCAAGGAGATAGGCCGGGACCAAAAGGGAGAAGGAGGAGAGAGAAATAGAGAGAGAAGAGGACTGGTGGGAGGCAGACAAAGGTGTTCAAAGGGAGAAATCAAAGGGTGCAGTGCAAAGCTAAACTTCCAAAGGGTAAAAAATGAAGGAAAAAGAAAAAAGAAAAAAGTGTCTAGGGGCAATAGCGACGCAGCTAATGCCCCCCCTCAAGTGCAAAAGAGAGAGAAATTGAGCAGATGAAGCCAGAGGAGGCTACCTCACCCAAAATTACCAATGTAGATGCAAGGTGGACCAATCAGAGCCCAGATGCCCAAATTGAAAGGGGCACCCCTATATAAGCCATTTTTCATGCTTTTTGCTAGAGAAGGCTTCTTGCTAGGGCCTTGAGCCAGTGAGCCTGCAGAGAGCCAAGATAGGGAGTGTGTGTGAGTTCTTGGGTTGGATTTTTTTGTGCCGTGTGGAGCCTGCAAGTGGAGCTCTCTGACAGAGGAGTGTGCCTGTCAAATCCCTTTGTATTTTTTCTTGAAAATGGCCATGGTGATGGCAGTGCAAGCCTTTGTACATGCCTTGCGAAGTGCAATCAAGCCCGTCTCGTTGTTGTTTCCCCTTCCCCCCTTCTCTTTCTCCTACTCTGGTGTTCCCCCTTGGTGCCAGAAGTGTGGAAGTGTGTGCCCCCCCCGGACCGACGGTGTTTTGTGTGAGAGAGTGAAATTGAGTGGCTGTGTGCGTGTGTAAGGGTGGAGACAGACCCTGGCAGTAGGTGTGTTTTGTGTGGAGGATTTGTGGAGTGTGTGAGCGGTGGAAGTTGGTCAAGCGGTCGTCTGCTAGTGTGAAGTGTGTTTTTGAAGGTGTTTTCTGAGAGGATAGGGGTGTTGTGGATACCTTGAGCTAATGAGAGGCCTTTGTTGTTGTGTTGGGTGTGTCCCCTATTCCCCCTCTCCAACATCTCTCTCTCTCTTTTCTTCAACGCACACACAGAAGTTGTGGGCTGCATACAATAGCTGGAGTAGCAAATGGTAGGTAAGAAAGATGCTTTAGATGATAGCCCATCAGCCACCATGCAAGCTCTTTCTCTCTCTTTGTCCATCCACACTCTAACTCTACCTACCTCTCTCTCCCTCCCTCGTTTCTTTGTCACTCCCGCTAGAAAATCATTCTCTCTCTGCCTCTCTGCAACTGTCCTCCCTCTATCTCGTGCTGTGGTGGACCCCCATCACATTCTCTCTGTCTCACTGCATCCTTTGCACGCTTCACTCTTTCTCTCTCCCAACAAAACATGCACACAGTACAGGAGCACCATATCTTGCTTCATTTGGCCAAAGGAGCCTAGGATGGAGAACGTAGCAGGAAGCCATCATCTTGGTTGATAGGGGCAACATCAAGAAGAAGCTCCGATAAGATGCTAATTATCAAGCTCACTACCTCAAGCTCAAAGTTTTTTACTGTGGGGATGCAGGTTAAAACTTCATCATTATTTTGCTGTTACAGTCACTCTACTAAACACCCTAGTGATGAAAGATTTTTCTTTGATCACTTGCAAACCACAACTCACTTTAGCCTCATTCTTACTGAGTTCTTTGTGTGCCAGTAGTTTCCATGGTGCCCTTTGGGCCCTCCCTCCTTTTCTTGAGTGGAACTGATCTCCACAACATCAAGAGTGCCAACAGAGAGAAACAAGAATCACAGTCATTAATGTCCGGGGTTCAATAAGAGTAAAAGAAGGAGCTCCACCCTTTGTTTCCCTCTCCTCTTTCACGTCACTTCTTAATAAAGTTGCAGCTTGTACCACCAGTCCTTGAGAAGTCAGTGCCGTTTGGTGGCGGCTATTGCATGCAAAGGGTAGCGGGTAGGTGTAGAGAGAGAGAGAGAGAGAGAGAGAGAGAGAGAGAGAGAGAGAGAGAGAGAGAGAGAGAGAGAGAGAGAGAGAGAGAGAGAGAGAGAGAGAGAGAGAGAGAGAGAGAGAGAGAGAGAGAGAGAGAGAGAGAGAGTGGTTGCAGAGAGGTGGTATGCCGACTTGGAACTGCAACATTCCATGGTGGCAATGCGAGCGTTGTGTGGGCTGATGTTGTATGTGCTGTCATCAACTGCACCCTTCGACGCAATAATCAGCCTCATGGTGGCGCTCAGAGATAGCAATTGAACTATCTAAAGATGATTGGTTTCATAACATTAATTCAACTGCATCTCTCTCTCTCTCTCTCTCTCTCTCTCTCTCTCTATATATATATATATATATATATATATATATATATATATATATATATATATATATATATATATATATATATATATATTAGTCATGACCAACATGGTTCCCACCAGCAAGAAACTCAACACTTTTGCCACTTGAAATCTTGTGTGTGAGTGTGGTCTTAACCTTGTTTTGGCGACATCCTCTTGAGCTCGGGCCGATAGATTACTTTTCTTCACAAAATAGTAATGTGTAGATGACAATAAAAATCTCTCTTCTCCTCTTCTTCTTCAGTGAATAATATGGCGAGGTAAATTTGGAGCTAACTTAAGGCCCGGTCTGATATAATCTTCCTGCTAAATTTTTTCCCGCTAAACGCTCTTGGATGTATTTTTCTATTGAAATATTGTAGTTTTCTTTAGTTGATTATGTTCAAACGTGATTAATTTTCTCTCATGCGGATTTATCTATTGGTATAAATTAAATTTTCTATTAGTTCGCTTAATGTATCCATATACAAATAACAATACTATTGCATAAATTAATTTCTCTATTATATGCAAAATGTTCATTCAAGCACAAGCATCTAAAGACACATGCAACCAAGAATCATCAATCGGTAACCTGAGATCGAGGAAGTTTGAGAAGAGCTGTAACATAGCTAAGAGAGGAAAGCAGAATTCCAACACAAAATGAGAATATATTTAGCTTGCTATATGAAGATGATGTTGACTACCATGGCTACGAGCTAGATCCTAGATTTGATTTGATTTGTGGATACCTTTGTCTCCATAATCTGTAGGAGCTTAGCCTCAGCTTTGATACCACTGCTACAAACGGAGGCGTGGAAGACCCTGCAAAATACCAAAGACGAACATATTGCAGCCCATAAAACAAACAAATCTACATACCTGGAAAATATCGTGAGCATAGGAGTAGAAGCCATACGCCAATATAGAGAGAGATAGAGCGCGTAAGAGAGTAGAAGCGCATGTGCAGATGCGCCTCCTAGAGCGGAGAAGAGAGGAGGGGAGATAAGAAACACACAAGCACTGGGTACAATCTCCCCCCGTGCAAGAGTGACCATTTCCCTCTTGCATGTATTTGATTTAGATTTTTGGAATGGTCAATGTGAGTAAAACATATATATTTGTTCCTATAGGCCTAGATCGATCAAGCCTTTTCTACCTGTCAGATGCAATAAACAATAAAATATTAATTCCATTACAATACTAAAGTTAAATCTCTTGTTGTATTGGACTGTGGAGTTGGAATTGTTGTTGCTACCAAACAAATTTGAAAAGCTTGGGAAAAGCCATCAATTAGAAAGTCTCTCATGACGTTGCAATTTAAAGATGGGCACAAGAAGAGGAGTCTAGGATTATGAGATGGAGTGATATTTACCTCTTGTTGGATCAAATATGAACATACCTTTGTGATCATGGATTTTGGAGCTTAATCAAACTATTAAATCATTTTGGGGAGACCATTGATGAGACAAATCTAGATGCTTTAATATTGGTGCTATAATGCCATATATCTCAGACAATCTAGAATAATAACAAGAGTGACTCTAGCAAATCATTTCTATTGAGATGTACATAGGACCCTAATAGATGATTTGGATACCAAATCATTGGCCTCTAATGATAAAGAGCTACCATCATATGACCCAAGTAGATGATTTGGATACCGAATCATTGGCCTCTAATGATGAAAAGCTACCATGATGGCCCAAAGAGAGTACACCCCTATGGATGTATGCGGCTTCAAAACATGATAGTTTACAAAGGGAATATTGTATTCTTGGCTGATGATACACACATTTGTGGAACATTTTTTGGAGCACTTATTTGAGCCATTTGGATGGATATATATATTGGCTACCATGGATGTATTTGTCAAAGAATCTAGACAGATGAAGAAGGAAATGAAGTCATACCAATTCAGATGATTTCATTTGTAAAAACAATTGACATTGAATTAGAAAAGCATGTCATTCCTATAGATCTCGCAAGCAACACAATAAAGGAGATATCTATATTGAGGATACAATTTTTTTTTTCTATCAGAGGCCAAACCAACCAAAAAGAAAATGAGAAATATTATGATATAACCGATGAACTGAAAGACCACAATTAGCACAAGTGATTCCAATTCAAAAAAGGAAAGATCACGAGCATGAATGCTAAATAAAAACATAGAGCATAACTTTTTTTACCTTCCCAACCAGCGAAGGAGCCAATAATTGAGATAACAAAAGAAAAAGGAATGGAACAAGCACAATAATGACCAATGCCAATTTTTGTAAACAAGGATTAATATCTCACGTTAGTTGAAGCCCAAGGTTACACTAAGAACAACATAATTGGATGTTATTAGACACAACCTGTGAAATAATAACGAACAAAGGACAAAGAAACTTGCAAAATAGAGGCCACACAAAAATATAGACCCAAAAAAAGCAAAATTGTTCAAAACCAAAATATCAAGAACTCAAATTGACACGCCAAGAAGTATAGACAACTAAGATGAATCTAAAGATGAAAAAGGGAGTGATACGATCAGTGCTTCATCCCATTGCAAGAAATACATGCTTTAGGACAGGAAGATTGTGGTGCATGTTAAGTATGGAGCCTAATTCACCCCTTGTAATTTTTTTTTCTAAAAAATGCACATTTGTAAGATCCCCATTGTGAGGAGAAGCCATCATGTGTGGTAAAAAATCACTCGTTGGAAAAACAAAAATTCACGCTCCTTTTTGTCAACATATTATGGCCGAATGGTGGCCAAAAAATGATTGAAAATTCAATGGACGGTGGCCAGCGTTCAGTGGCCAATTTCTAGGTGAAATTGTCTACCCAAGGGTGGCTACACATGGGCATGCATGGGGAAGTTCTACTTGAACTTGTTTACACAAGGGTGGCTACACATGGTCATCTCTCATAAGAGAGGGGGTAGCCCATTTTGGCCTATAAAAGGAGGCCTCTTCAACAAAAATAAATAAATCAAAGTGGTGATTGTTGTGGTGGAGGTAAAGTGTGTGTGAGGTGGTGTAAGAGAGTGAAGCAAGGTGGGAGCTCCATTATGGGTTGCAAATCTCTTTCTAACCTGCCTCTAATTTGAAGTGGAAAGCCATTGAGTGGCTGATTTCTAGTGGATGTAGCCCACACTTAGGTGAACCACGTAAATTGTGTGTACTCTCTCTCTCTCTCTCTCTCTCTCTCTCTCTCTCTCTCTCTTCCCTATCATCTCTCTTGTGTGTGAAAATTATCTCTCTTCATTAAGTAAACCATTCTAATTTCTACTTAGCTACTCCTTAATTCTTAACAAAGGTATCAAAGTGGGGTCTGCTTGTAGCTAAAATATCTAAAGGAAAGGATTCCTTCAATTTAGTGGGAGTGATGGGAGAGGAAGGTAAGCAAAAGATCAAGAAGTTCAACGACAAAAACTACCAACACCATTAGGAAAAATATGAACCCTCTAGGGGCCCTTTGGGATTAAGGTTAATTAGAGGCCAACCAATGAGAAGAGGGTGGTGGACACACTCTATGACCTCAAAAATGTAGGGAGACAAAGTAGTGTTACACTTCTTAATGCGCTCTTACCTAGTGAGAAGGTGGGGTGGGGGGGAGGGGGTGGGCCATATGGAACCTCCAACTTCCCTCCTTTTTGATCCGATTTTGAAAAAATCCCATAAATTTGAAATTTTCCAATATTTTCAAAACTCAAATCTTATCTTCTTAAAAACCCCCTAAATCTATTTTATGGTCAAAAAAACACTTTTTGACCTCAAAAAGTCAAAACGTGTACCCAAAAACTCTAAAATTCATTTTTTTTAAAAAACTTTTGAAAAATCTTTTTTTACTATCCAGACGTCCCCAAAAGTAGTCCTTAGGAAAAAAGTGATTTTATCTCTCTAGAACCCCTTTTCCAACCCCTCCTTGGTTGCAACCATCACACTCACCCTCTACTCCAACACTCTCTCTCTGCACCATCTCCATTGCTGTAGTAAGGAAGCTCCTCTCTCCTTCCCTACCACCTTCCATTGCCACACCACGCAAGGGTTATCCACCTTCTCCTCCCATTGCCACACCAAGCAAGGGTTAACCACCTTCTCCTATCACTTAATCCCACCTACATTGTAGCAACAAGCAAGGTACTGCTCCTCCTCCTAATTTTCTTTGTTCAACCATGGCCAACTCTACTTCTCAAAGGCGACCAAAGGATGAGGTTAGAGCACTTGCATGCCACAACACAAGAGGTATAGATAATGAGTGGGTGCCACAAGAGTTCACCAAGGGTGCTTGGTTATACATGCAACCATCTGCTATTGGCCCTCATCGTGTGCGGAGTCGTGCAAACTTGGATCATCATTGGAAAGGAAAGCTCCTTGGCTTCAAGAACCACAAAGACAAGGGGACCATAGCCATTGTGCGACATGTTTTCTCAATGTCGAGCATGCAATTGCAACAACCACCTCAATTTCCAACACATTGTAAGTACATGTTTTGAGAATACAAAGCTAGGTGTGAAATCACACTGTAATGTTATAATGGATTCATACTTAAGATTTGACATGTATTTATAGTCATATTTCCATCCACATTGGTGGAGAAGCAACCACTACATAGTCTCTCCGGCACATTCAATGCTATACATGCGGATATTGGAGCAACAATGTTCGGACATCTTTGCCCAGCCAAACTGGTTCAAAGAAGGATTTTCTTCTATTCTCACTCCTATATTGTGCCTACTTCTACACAAGAGTTTGGAACGCTTGAACCCGTCAAAGTAACTTCCTTATTAAGTATGGAGTGGCCGGTGCCAGATTTGTGGTCAGTAGCATCTTTCAAGCAAAAGATGATAATAGATGTCCAAAACTCTTTGAAATACTCTAAAGCCTATTCATTGTTTTGTGCACATTTTTAAAGAATTTGGATTTGTGGAGATTACTACAATGCTTGTATGTAAAGATGTGCATTATGAGGAATTAGGAAGGCTTTTAGAAGAGGAATGGGGTTTTGTGGAGGGTATGCACAATGGGGACCGGTACCGTTGTAAGGTTGGAGCTTCAGGTATTGGAATACGCTAATTGAAATCCCACACATCCTTGTATATACAATTCCACTATGATCGTTGGATGTGCAAACTTGGAGTGTGGACTCCCTTACAGAGTGTAGACGGCGCTATTGCAAGCTTTGACATTGCAGTGAGGATGCCCCATGATGCTTTGGAGGCAATCCAAGTGAACAAGCATTGGAATCTCAGTAATGTGCGAGAACATTTGGTTATTATGGGTTTATAGGCCCTTCAACAAGTGCAATTTTGTTTACAAGGTCACAAGGTGAGAATCCTTCCTCCACATTTTCAATACATCATAGTTTGTCGATCATTGGATGCTTATTGTGATGAATGTCCATAGATTGGGAAGAGAATGGAAGACAAATTGAAGGTCGAGGAGGACTGGGGCATGGATGGAACTATTCTATCGCTCTTATAACTTTGTAACTCTTGCAATTTTGGAAACAATCCCCAATGTAATCAACATGATTTGCTTCCGCAAATCATGTCTTTGAATATAATTTTTTGCATTGAGATGAGAGATCATTTTTTGGTGAAAGTGTCTTTTTTTTTTGGAAAAAAATTTCTTTTAAAAAAGGGACCATTATAAAAGGGGGGCTGCATAACTCATTTACACTTTTCACTTTTGCAACTCTTGAGCTCCTCCACTCTCTATCTGCACCCCAGGCTAGACATGGACGCCTCCATAGCCTTTGCATCTGTACCCACATCCACCCCTTTGTCACGCTTCATCCTCTTCCTTGAGGGCACCAAATACAAAGGGAAGATGGACCTCCACACCTTCTTTACTCTTCTCCCTGACCTTGATGCCACAATTTCCCTTCACATGGATGCATTTGCCAAGATTTTTGTGTTCATGGAGGAGCACATCATAAAAAATTCCGTATCTATCTCCCCACATGTAGGGATCTGGGTGCCTCTTGTGATCTTTTGTGCTACATACACAAAGGTGATCACCCATTGTCCAAGCAGTTGAAACAATTCCAAGAAATTACCACCGGCACAGACCATTTCTTAGACGAGCAAGCCCCAGGCGTGTCAGCACTCAAAAAGTGCAAGTTGGGGGTGGAGTATCTTTCTCAGCTGGCAACATTCATCTTCTTGGTGAGCGAGGAACCTGATATGGAGGAGCTCCGCCTACCACACCTTCAGGTTGGGTCCTTCATCAAGGACACCAAGGAGCAGGTGGTTGACCCCATGAACCTTGCAATAGAAGGACAAACACTTCAGCTAGAGTACCCTAAGGGGCTCGAGGAGGTGGTAGAGAAATCCATCGTCGTTGCTGGCCCTAGTGACATTATAGTTCCACTACCATTGACAGATCAGGCTATCCTAGAAGTGGAAATAAGCCACTTATCCTCAGTGGTAGTGGATGGGGAGGAGTGTGTGTGTTTATGCATGATTTGGAGAAAGCATTTGGCCATGGATGAATGCTTGAGCATGCTATGCAACATCACCAAATTTCCCTTAGACAATATGCCAGATGCCCTTGAAAGTAAGCTCTTGCCACTTGGGGACTCTGTTGCTATGTGTGTGGAGGTCTTGGCAGTAGAGCAGATGCACGTGGTTGAGGAAGGATTCCAAGCCACGCAAGCCAAGGTTGAGGCTGCTAGGATGCCTATGCCACTACACAACCCCCCATCTGATGATCCAAAGCTCGTAGCTGTGATGCATGGGAGCATTGACTTGGATGGAAAGGGCAACAGGGAGGAGGATGAAAAGGAGTAGAGGTAAACTCTATCCTAATTTTCATGTTATTTTTTTATCCTTCATTGTATTTTTTCTCAACCTTGATTGGTTTATGATAGGACGTCGTGGAGGCTAAGGATTTTGCAGCAACAACGGGTGGCACCTCAGTCTTCCCTTGCGCATTACCTAGGACAACTCCCCGTGGCGATGTTGCCATTGTCCATAATGAATTTACTCCCCACGGCCATTTTATGGCGTGGTTGTTAAAAGCTTTGAGCAAGGTTTTGTGTTTGAGCACCATTGCTCAAATTGCACATCTTCTGTTCCTAGTGCGTAGATCCCTTGTATGCACAACATTTGGCACTGGCTTCCGTGGTAAAGTGCTTGCCCAGATAGGGATACATGCTTCCATTGGCTCAACTAACCCAAAGGCCATAGTGCAGTCCCTCTTGACTGGGGGGTTGCCTTATGTGCAAGAGAGGCACCAGGAAATGGTCAAGAAAATTATGAACTCCTTAGATGTATGATGTAAAATTAACTTTTTGGAAGTAATAAAAAATGTTTTAAATTGTCTCTCTATCTTGTACATTCTTCTAGATGTGATCTGTCAATCTTGAAGATTGTTGTTATTGGTGATATGTTTCAATAAGTTGTATTTTTTGCTTGAAGTAACAACAGAATGGAAGCTGGATGCACATGATACTCCTTTCAACTTACCTTAATTTTGGGGAAAGTATAAAAAACATCTGACTGAAAAGAAGTGGTATCTCTACAGTAATGCTGCAAAAACAATTGCTTTCAATTAATCTATATTTTTTAAGTATCTTGGGGGTAGAGAAGTCTACCAAGTGCAAAAAAAAGGGTGGCCACAAGGGCGCACAAATGGCCTCTTCTTTGGATTCATATTGCATGGTTTCTTTGTATGACTCTGGCTCTCCAAAATATAAGACCAAGAGATGGTTGAAGGAAGGAACGGACCTCAATGGGGGTCTACTTACTCTTATAGATCTTTGGAGCATAGGTTGAGGTTCCTCATTTGGTTGACGTTGTTGTAATTTGTCACTACTTGCACTCCTTGAGTCTTTACTATCCTCAAGCTCCATATACTCATCACCTGTAACTTTTGTTTGTTTTCTTCCAAGTAATCTTTGTAAATATTTTGTTCATTGGAAATTACATCCCTACTAAAGATTTTACCATCTTTAGGATCCCATAGGTGATGTCCAAATTCCACTTCTCCATAGCCAATGACGAAACTCTTCTTGGACTTTGCATCTAGCTTTGACCTTAGACTTCTATCTATGTGTATAAAATCCTTGTATCCAAATGCTTTGGAAAGTGCATAATTCACCGATTAACATTTCCACGTCTCTTCTAGAATTCCTCCACTTAGTGCCATTGTGGGTGGCCAGTTGATCAAGTACATAGATATACTTACTGATTTTGCCCAAGGCTCAAGTGGTAAGCCTACATGTAGCCTCATGCTTCAAACTTACTCCATGATTGTCATGATCGTCCTTTCTAAAACCCTTATTTTGTTGAGGTGCCCTGGGGTTGTCTTCTACCTCCAAATGCCATTGCTAGCACAAAAGCTTTCAAAAGGTTGGCTGTAATACTTGCCTCCATTGTCGAATCTGTGATTTTAGCTAAGTACCTACTTTATTTTCCACAAAGGATTTTCACCTTTGAAATATGGAAAACATGTCAGATTTATTTTTCATCAAATAAACCCATGTTTTCCTAGTTACTTCATCTATGAATGTTACATAATACAATGAGCCACCAAGGGATGGTATACTCGTAGGATCCTATACATCAGAATGAACTAATTCAAGATTTTGGGTTTTTCTTTCATTTCCTAATTTTTGAAAGTTTACCCTCTTCTGATTACCATAAACAAAATCCTTACAAAACTTCGTCCACTTCTTTCAAATGTGGTAGAAGCTTCTTTGATTGAAGGATTTGCATTCCTTTGGCACTCATATGTCTAAGTCAATAGTGATAGACTGCACCATCAACTTCTTTTGATGTTACACAAATTGAAGATTGTGCACTGACCATACACAAGTAGAGTGTACCCACCTTATTTCCTTTTTGCAACCACCCAAGATCCTTTTAAGACCTTCCCATGTTTGTTTTTGAATGCAACTTTGTGACCTTCATCGTCCAATTGACGTGTAGAGATCAATTTTTTGCAAAGAGGAGGAACATGTCCAACATCCTTAAGCTTCCATTCATTTCTATTGCAGTTTTGATAGATAATGTACTTTTTCCAACAATTTCACAAGCTTCATCATCTCCCAAGTAGACATACCCAAAATTACCTTTAGTGTAATCTTGGAAATACTATTTGTGGGATGTCGCATGGAATGAAGCTTTGGAGTCTACTATCCAAGAGTTGGACACATTGTCCAATGAAAGAATTAGAGTATCTTGCTCTACTCTACCTACCACATTGGCCTCCATTGTTGGATTTCTTTCTTGAGAATCCGACTCCTTTTTCTTCTTGGGCCAACAATCCTTCTTGACATGGCTCTTCTTGCCATAGTTCCAGCACTCAAGCACTAACTTTGTGCGTGACTTGCTTTGCCTCGAGCGATCATGATTTCTTTGGTTCTTGAACCTCTCCTTCAATCTTCCTCTCATTTCCACTGATAGTACAACACTTGATGATTCAACTATGCTTCTCCTTTGAATTTCCTTGCTTAAGAGAACACCCACAACATCATAAAACTTGAGAGTATTTGAACGAGAGATTGAGCTACTTATAGTCATTACAAGGCTGTCTCATCTATTCGGTAAAGACGATAGTATTAGCTCGCACTTGATCGCCGAAGTTGATCTTTACTGATCAAAAGTAGCTTATGTTGGCATTCTGTAATTGAACCATTCTCTCTCATTTTTACATTGAACAATTGCTTCATGAGAAATACCTTATTGGATGCCGATGGTTTCTCATAGAGACCATCAAGGGACTTCATCAAGTCCTCTGTGGTTTTTATTCCTGAACTGTTAAATACCACCATTGATGCCAAGCATAGCCGGAATGTTCCCAACATCTGCCATGGTGCTCACGGACATCACAAATTGTTTGCTTCCACCACCATGTACTCCGCACACCAAAAGCATACATATTTGCTTATCCATGACATTTGCTCTGAAGGTTGCATGTGAGGGTGATCAAACGTCATCACTTGAACGTCACGCTGCTGGTGAGACCAATGTGGACATTTGGGTGGACTACCATTTGTACCCTTACAATCCTATAAGCTGCTTCCATCCATCCTTTGATAGCCTTTTGATATTTCTTCAGTATCTTGGGAGGGGAGAATTAGGCTTGTTAGGCTATTGTAAACGGTTGTGTATGGGTGTAGGTGCTTATTTGCATATGTGGATGCACAAATGTCAAGCTCTTCACCTCAAGACGGTGGCATTACAAGAGAGTATTGTCTCTTTGGAGAGGGTGATTGAAACTCTTCAACAACAAATGCTGGAAAAAGAATCCCACATTATGAAGCTTGCCAACACCATCACATACTTGAAAGAAACACCCCTTGGTGCAAGGGAACACAAACGCACATATTCATCCATTGAAACTCTTGCACATTCGCGTGGAGCATGAAAACGATGAGTGACAGTCACAAGGTGATTTGGTCTTTACTTGCATGATGCATTCTTATTTCACACTATTTTCTAACATTTACTTTTATTGGTTGCTAGAAACTTCATCCAGGAGGCAGGCGATAAAACAAGCCAAGATGATCAAGTCAACCTTCTCATTAGTTGTCTCAATACCCAAGATTTTATTTCTATCTTATAATCACCTCGAGGTCAGCACATTAAGGATGTAGTCACCAAGGACCTTATGCGTAAATTGAGAAATGTGGTTAGTGATGATGATGTGCAACAAGCTTGTGATGAGGCTGGAATCAACACCAAAGCCTATCAAGCTATTTTCCAACTCCTAAAGGATGCCCTCAAAGAGCATGGCATTGTGGAAAACATATTTCCCGTTCCACACAAGGTCAACCCTGCAAAGAAGGCCACAAACAAAGATGTGTTCTTTCGCATTGGGACATACCTACACATTGAGGACACAATGCTAACTTCCCTTTATGCTTCATGCACAACAAAGGCAAGGGGAAAAGGTAAGAAACAATCCATAATACCTTCGGAGAAGGGCTTCCCTTACACAATGTGGAACAACATTTTTGTGGATCTTAGAAGACTTCAACAAGCCATGCTTAGATTTTACAAGCTACCTGAAGAAGGTGACACACCATTCTTTTTTATTTTGGTTGTGTTCTTATCATAGACTTTGAAGTATAAGGTCTTGGCACTGTTTATTTTGTAGTGCTTGGCACAAAGGTTGCTTTTGTACTGAAACTCGATGAGTGTCAAATAGTGCAAGGTCAAAGGTTAGAGAGGCTAAGTGTCACTCTAATGAATGAGGCCCTTTTACAAACCAAGTAAAGGGATTTAGTCAAGCCATCTCCCACCCCGTCTTTTAGCGTGCAATCAAAGAAATACATTTGGTGGTTGGGTGCTATTGAGGTGCCCAAAGATACCAATGGAGTACTTTCATGGATTTTTGAGAGAACCCCATGGATCACAGAAGTAATACACTCCCAAACTGTAGGTCAGAAGTTGAAAATTGAGGGTTTGGTAGCTATGATGTGGAGTGGCACTTAGGTGGGGACTTGAAGACCATAAAGTGTTTGGTTGGCTGCAAAGAAGGGGCTTGTTCTCTCATGCCTTGTCCATTTTGCACTCGAGGATACAGACCTAATCGATAAAAATCATACAAGAGCGTTATAAAGGTTGGTTCCATGCTTCCATGGCAAGGGCATGGAGAACAAGGGTTGTATTGTCGTGATGTTGGAGATGAAGGTAGAGAATGGGAAGCATTTATTTTGAGATGTCCCATGCTCAATGCCCCAGACCGTGCTCAAAAGGACCATGCTTGGAATCCAATCTTTCCATTTCATCTATCGAATGTACATTACATGCATTCATGCACATTTTTGATAGGCTATTGAAGCTCCACATTAACTATGCTTTCATAATGAAACCATTGGAAAAGTCCCAAGAAGCAATCAAAAGAGTGGAGGCACTCTTGAATTCCATTGGCTGTCATGGTGGAAATGTGTGTATCGTTGCTGCAAAGAACACAGGGGAGGCCCATGAAATTTCTCAACAAGTGTCAATGAGTGGACAAAAAGCTAGAAACGTTTTGAAGAAAGTTTTCCAAGGAAAGCCACGTCGATATGCTGCTCAAAACAGCTCCAACCAGCAGGCAGGTAACCTTTGGGAGCTTTGGAAGGAGCTATGCAAAGCTACTACTGACAATTATTCAAATGGTGAGCTTGCAAACAAGCGCAAGCAAGTTTGGTCACATTTTGATAACAACACAACAAAAGAACGATGCCAATCATTTCAAGAAGCCTTGGCGGATTTTACCAAGGTCTTCACCCTTTCTTGGGGTGAAAATAACATCACACATTGCATGGTAAGCCATGTTGCATCGTGAACTTATTACAAGGGATTGTTTTCATTAAATAATGTGGATCGTTTCCTCATGTGAACAACATATCTTTTTTGCGCATGGTGCATTTTTTATGCATGAATATGGATCACTTGAAATTTTTAGCACTCAAGGCATGGAGAAGTCCCATTATCAAGCAAGGGGGGTGTACTTAAAAAATACTCGACATGGTAGTGGAATGGTGCAATCCAATTATTTGGAGGAGATGTTCAACTGGTTTTTTTACACAACATTTGCTCGTAAGCTCACAATGGAGCGTGCGCGACAATCCAAGATTGCTATTGAAGTGCGAAAATGGAATCTTCAAGAGCATAGCAACAAGTGGAAAATGTCGCAAGGCCCCGCCAAGCATGCTGCATGGTGCCAATGCAGAGTGCGACAAGGGTCAAAGTGGATTCTGCACGAGTGACTACACGTGAACGCAGGGTCTAACTCTTAATGACATGTTCAATTACAAAATAATAGTTTTTCTGGAAAATTAGTGTGAACAGGGCCCTTTTCAATTGGGCACTTATAAATATTTCATGATCTCATAAACCACTCATTTCTTAAGCACGGGTGAGCTCTTACCATACCAAATGGCACGCACCAAACAAACCGCAAAAGAGCATCCACCTGCCAACAAAAACACCCTCCAAGGATGTGAGAAACTGGCATGGCTTAAAGGCATAAGAAAACGTCCACGAACACCTGGCCATTCCAAGCACTCTTCTATCAGTGGGCATGATAGTAGGACACAAGAGTCAAGGGCTGAAACTTCTTTACATCCACAAGAAGAAACACCTAGATGAAGAATGAAGTAACGCGCCCAGTGCTAGAGAGAAGAAGAGGCCCAGAAAACACTAGAGTCCGATAGGCAGGAGCCGCCGTGCCATAAATCACAAGCAGGACCATCCAGGACTTGGGTGTTCCATACAGACACTAAATCAGAGACAAAGTCAGCATGGAAGTGAGCTGATATACCCCGCACACACCGGGTGCCCGTTGGGGGGAAGACATTGCCTTGATGCGAGGGAGATCTCCCCACACCACAAGATCGGGAACCAAGGGAAGAGGATGAATTAGAAGAGGCTGAAAATCCAACCTCTAAGCATGTAAACATGTGCAAGTCAAAGTTTTTCAAGAAGCCTAAACGCCACCAGCCAGAAAATGTGCAAGTGTCCCCAAGACAACCTCAGCGGCGTCGAAAAATAGCAAGGGCATTTGCAAAATTTGGCACTACCAGAAGACTATAGAGCTTTTAATTCGACACGCCCCTTTGCTTGCACAATGAAGGAGGTGCTTCAAAGCTATGGAAGTCAGTATAGAATGCAAGCATTAGCGCTAGAGGCTATTCAAGAAGTTGCAAAGGTGCACATCATTTTGGTGTTGGAAGATACCAACCTATGTGCCATTCATGCAACGCGAATGACAATACAACCAAAAGATATGCAGCTTGCATGTCGATTGCGACGGGACTTTAAGCATTAGCCGAAGTTACCCTTTCTGTATTGCACACCCTTATCTTTGTAATGAGATGACTTTGCAATGACAAAATGATTAACAGTTGTGTCTACTATGTCTATTATCCATTGAGTTTATTGCTTCTAAACATGAAGAGTTAAATATAAATCAAATATTAATGTTTTGGGTATCCTATGGGGCAGGCAAGCCTAGAAAGTGCAAATATAATGGTGGCCACAAGGGTGTGCAAATGACCCATCCATCAGTTTTGGATGACCTATTTGTGCGCCCTTGTGGCCACCATTTTTTTTGCACTTTTTAGCTTTGTTTAACCCATAGGATACCAAAAAAGTTAACATATAGTGAAACCAAGTGTTTATGCAACATTAAACTAGATTTTTCAACTGTCCAATGTAATTGGGCCTTTTGGTGCAGGGAACTATTAGGTAGAGCTGAAGGAGGTGATAGTGTGCTTGAAAACTTAGAGTTTGAGTTGATCTCACCTTTTCTAGTGTCCTTGAGTGCAAACATAGGTTCCATATGCAAAAAAAAGGGTGGCCACAAGGGCGCGCCAATTGGCCATCCATCAGTTTTAGATGACCAATTTGCGCGCCCTTGTGGCCACCATTTTTTTTGCATAGTCTAGCTTTGTTTACCCCATATGATACCAAAAAAGTTAACATATAGAGCAACCAAGTGTTTATGCAACATTACAACCCGTAGAGGCTGAGAAAGCCCTTGCTTGCGTCTTATTGTGGCTAGCTCAAGGTCACTCTTCGCAAACAATGGCAGAGTTGTATGCATTAGGGGAGAGCACAATAAGAAACTATGTAAAAATGGTTTGTCATGTTTTAAGCAATGAAGCCTTCCTTCAAAGGTATGGTATTTCTATCCCTTGCGGAGATCGACTCATCAAAATCATGCAGCAAGACTTTGAAAGAATTAAAGAGCTTCACAGATTGCTGGTGCTATTGATGGTAGCACAGCGTAAGCTGGCCAAGGAGTTTTATCGTGCCTATTATATTTCTCGACATGGTTTTCCAAGCATCCTTTTGCAAGGTGTAGTGGATCCAAACAAGCTATTATGGAGAGTAGACTGCAAGGCTGTAGGTGGAGCATTTCAAAGATACTAGATAGTACTTTATATGGAAAATTAACGCGTGGTGATTTGCTTGATGGTCCTCGCATATTGTTGCAAGGTAAAGTAAACTGGCCATATCTTTTAGGGGATTTTTCATACAAGCAAAGACATTCTTGGTGAAACCATTTTGCATGAAGGCATGCCAATTCATCAGAGAAAAGAGAGATTTTGACATAATACTCTCAAAAGGTAGGGTGAAGGTCAAGAATGCTTTTGGTTTTCTAAAAAGTTGTTGGCAGATCCTACGGGATTTGAATGTCGACATTATGTCAGGTGTAATGAAAGAGAATAAGGATTTACTCGGATCTAGTACTACACACACAAACATAAGGGACACTTTACTTCTCTTGAAAGAACTGAACTGAAAGAAAGAGAGAGACAAGAGAGAAAAAACAATCGACACAGGGATGTCAGGTCCCAACCCTCAAGGGCCCTCTTGCTGTGTTGTCGGAGCAACTACTTTCTTTATTCTTGCACAAATGCTACTACAATGACTACATGTTGAGATGCTGATGCTAATGGATACTGATGTTACTAACGTTGGGTATTGGGTACTGAGGTACTGAGATACTAAAGGGGACTATGTCAAAGAAGATGATGTCGAGGATGGGTACTGCGGGTTCTATGTCAAAGACAGAGAGGTCACGACGAGGTCTATGTTGAAGACAATGAAGTCGACAACAAGGTACTAAGGGTCTTTGTTGACGATGATGAAGTCAACAATGGTGAAGTCCATGAAGGTTTTGTGTCAAAGACGATGATGTCGACGATGGGTACTGCTGGTCTATGTCGACGACAACGACGATGGTGACTGTGACAATGACAATGACAACAATGGTGTCGTAATCAAGTTCGGGATCTGCAATGATGGCGATGAAGGTGTCGTCATCAAGATAGGGATCTGTGATCACGATGACAAAGGTGCCGTTGTCAAGATAGGGATCTATGATGACGATGATGGTGTCAACGATGACGACAACGTCAAAGCTGAAAATTGAAAACACTAGATGTTCTGCTATGGATCTGCTACTGCAGCTTTGACTGCAACAGCTTCGCTGGACTAGGGCTGAAATGCAAAAATGTTGGCTGATTTGCTGAATTCTAAAATTGCTAGGCTGATCTGGTACTAGATGGGGAATCTGGCGAGGATCTTCAATCGGGTGGGAGAGGGTTCTCACGAGTCTAAGGCTAAAATCTGAAAACATTGGGCTATTTGCTGAAATTTGAAAATGCCAGGCTGATTTGGGTCTTCTTCTTCTTGAGAAAACACTAGGGCTCCTGCTGAGGTGCTACCTGCCTTATGGGTGCCTGCCTCCTTGTGTCCCTGCTTCTTCTGCTTCTACTGAGTGCCCAAGGGGTTTCTTTTATAGATCTTTAGCAATTTTCCCTCCCTACTTTATCAAAAAACTTACAAAAATAATTCCAAAAGTCACTTATAATAAAATGACTTATAAGAGGTGCTTCACGTGGTAAAATGCTTGCATGATGAAATGATTGTTCTTGTGCAAGAGAGGGTATGCAACTATGACTGGCCTAGACATGCACGTCCTACTAGAGGCTCGCAAAGTGCAAGGATTAGTCCTAAGATAAGACTGATGCTAGACTATGGCAAAAGCGTGTCCACGTGGTGCAACTACGTGGAGAGGCTGAGCCACAAGAGAAAGACGATTCACATCCTAACGATGACGAGCCATTGGGTGAGGATGGCTATCTTGACAATCTGGATTTAGCTTCACAAGTGAGAGCTGGTCTACTCCGATATAATAGCATCAAGGCCGCTCAAAATCCGGCACGCTGATGGATCAGGTAATTTTGGAATAAGACATTTAGTAAGTTCTTTTGTGGTTTTTTGTAATGAAGGCTTTGCTTGACTCTTGTATTTTTTTTACAGGTGATTGTATGAGGGAGTGCTATTGGTCAGCATCGCAACTTGATCGCCTGGCTAGCGAAACATCAAGCGAGTCACGTTATGTGAGAGTTTGAGGTCAAAACCTGATGTTCTTTTTTGAAGGATAGGAACAATGAGGTGGGAGGAATCTTGCGAAGTAAAGAATAAAATAAAGGAAGAGCTAGTAGTAAAGTAGGGAGTGAGTGTAAACCAATGCCCTCCATCCCATTGTGGAAACTTTCACTGTGCTCATCTTAACAAGGCTTGAAAGCCCTCCGTTCCATTTGTGGAAACTTTCTATGTGCTCATCTTAACAAGGATTGAAATTTCTACTCCAACTAGAGAAACCTGATTGGGAGGCAACGTCCATATTTTATTCCATTGTTAGGTAGAACCTTTGCAGATTTTGTTTTGGCGCACAACTTACCTTTGTCCATATCAAAAACTCCAAGGCATCAAGGCAAGGCGTGAACATAGACAACCAGGAGTTTAACTCGATTCTTGTTCATATAACGAGCTTGCCCAGCTAGTTTGCATGGCTACTGTGAACCCAATTTTGTAAAAAAACAACAACCCCTCACTTGCAGCCACTCAACCCCTCACCTACAGCCACCCAATTCCTCTATTACGTGTTGCCTCTCGTCCCTTGCATCGCTTGGACTACACCTTCTCTTGACCCTGTCCATCTCCATGTACACCGTGTCCTCCAGGGCATCTCACTTGATTCTTGGTTTTTTTTTCCAAATTTTCCCAGTTGGTATCCCCCCAAACATCCCTTACTCCCATTCCCTGCCCCCCCTCCCCTCTTCAACTTTGCAATCTCCTTCAATGGCTTAGTGACCAACGAGGTGCACCTCTCTTGCCGCCGTTAACCACCCAAGCCTCCAACGGCCAACAGGCTGAGGGCAAAAGGCCTTGACGACCCTACTCCTTGATTCTCAAGATGAGCCTCCTCGACCAACTGGCCTAGGTGCCTCACCCTGTGCCCCAATCCTTTGGACAAGGGAAAGTGCTTGCAGTCTGCACCCCATGCAAATAGTTAATGACCAATTTTTGAAGCCATGCATAAGTAGATTGCAGAGCTTCAATAGAAAATCCATTGCAATGTCTATCAGAGAGAGAGAGAGAGAGAGAGAGAGAGAGAGAGAGAGAGAGAGAGAGAGAGAGAGAGAGAGAGAGAGAGAGAGCAGTGGCTAACACAGGCTACACCAATTATGCACCAACCTGTAGATGTGCTATAGTGCACAATATTTCCATTCATTGTCTAGGGCTTGGGATCATTTAGGAGTTCCAAGTTGTATGAGTCTAGGCTAGAGAGCTCAACTTTATCCCATAGTTGAAGGATTTGAGGCCCAAAGCTATAAAAGAGCCCTATGTTTAATGTAAAGTCATTCTAGGGTGAGTTCTCCTCTTTGTAGAGTGAATGATCATGAGGCTCATGGGCTTTCCATGCCCATGTAGCTCTTGATTTCTAATAATCAATTACACCTTCTTTCTTATTAGTCTCTTTGTTTGATTATGTGGAGTGAGATTGTATTAGTGTGATGGTAGATCTCCTAATCCCTTTTCTGAGTTAATCTATTCTATCCACACCATTGGCCATGGTGTGTGAGGGCTGTGCCTTCCTTCTCTTCATCTCTCTCTACAAGGTACGGTTAGTGTGTGTTCATACATAGTCTCATTGAGGGGCTGTGCCGGAATGGACACACTAATGCAGAGTAGGTATGTTAATTGCATGCTTGTGTAGTTGTGATTAAGAGTTGTGAATAAGAGTGATTGATGTGAGAGGTTAATTTCAACCACATGATTGTGTGCAAGTGATTAGTGAGTAGGAGTGTGTTGTTGATTAGAGGAAGCCCTTTCCATGGCTTCTATCTATGATGAGTAGAAGGATCCCTTAAATCCTCTATGTCTATACATCTTAGGCTCGTGCTTCCATGCCCTAGCCGGGTTGCCGATCCACGATTTGACAATTTTGTGGGTTGTGATTAGGTCGTGCTATAATGCCTCCCTACATTTGGCGTCGTTGCTGGGGATCGATAACCTAAGCTAGTGAGTTTAGGATGTGTAGAATAGAATAATTTCACTACTAATTTTGTTGGTTTTTGAGTGTGTGTAACTCATTTTTTGGTTTAATTTGATGATGTTGTCAAGAAATTGATGTTAATGTTGAGTTATGAATACCCTAAACCCCCAATTCCACCCCCAATTTCACTAACGTCATGCTAACCCTTGCTAATTCGCTTCTTTCCATGCTAATTTTACTAATTTCATGCTAACTTCTACTAATTTTGACTAACCTTTCTAACCTAGCCACTAACATTTGAAGTGTAAAGTATGTGAAATCCCCTTGTAAGAGGTGGAATCATCACTCTAATCAAGTTAATTGTACCAATTTATGCCTAATTTGATGATTTGAGTGTTTGATTTTGTCCTACAAATGGTCAATTTTGGAACCGATTTGATGGTGCACACACTTGTGTGTGCAATGATGCGACTTTGCGTGGAGCAAAGGAATAGCTTGGAGTGTAATTATGATCTAAGTGCACTCACTTATTATGTCAATTCTTGATTGATTAATGAGGTTCAATGTTGCTAATTATTTTCTAAAATTAGGTATGTAACACAAATTGACCTACACTTTGCACCTAATTTGATACACTTTGAATGAAATTGATAGTCAAATTGTGACTAATGAACTTTGTGTGTATCCAAATAATGCTTAATTCTCATCAAGAATTCATGTGTGTACATAAAAATTATTGTGTGTGTGTGCACACACCAAAGAGGAAAAAAACTGTCAAAAATTTCAAGTGTGTGTGCACCTAGTCTTTAGTGTGTGCATACATAGGAATTGATGATACATGAGTATGAAATCATGTAAATGATGTGTATGTTAGGCTAATAGGCAAGATGAAGAAGAAGAAGTGAAATTTTTAATACTATAGAATCCATGTCAAGAGCGCTCAAAGAACTATCCAATCATAGTTAATCTAAAGATCAATGATGAGAATGGGCTACATGTAGAACATCGTTGCCAACGAGATAGTGATTATTGTTCGCAATCAAAATTAGAGTGCCATGGAAAACACCTTAAAGATTATTGCTCTCTGACTCCACTGTGTAAAGCAACATCAAATGGGCGAGTCAGAGCAGCAACAAAGCCCGAGGGAAATCAATAGCCCTCTAGGGGTAGAGGGTAGGCATGACGGATGGTAGTAGCTTGAGCAACCATACAGCCAAAAAAAAGAAAAGGGATGATTTGTATTATTATTGTTTTTTCCTGGTGAGGTTGGAAAGCCTGTTACGATATACATGTGGTAGTGATGTGTGGGAACACACTACGATCGTCGGGGCATTTTTTCCCTCTTTAGGAGGTTTTTCCCCCCGTGCATTGTATATACGCCCATCACTCTAGGGCTATCTATCTTTCCATTGCACACTAAGTAATACACTCTCTATTGTGTGCCTTGAGCTTCCTTCGTCTTCTCCAAGCTGTGTGCGTTTCTCTGCAACCCTAATTCCAACAATTGGTATCAAAGCAGGTCACGTCCTCCTGGGCTTAGTCGCCAGCTGCTCCAGCACACACCTGCTCACTTTCTCCAATTGCAGTGAGCTTTGGCAAGCATTCACAGGTCGAAAAATACTTTGGGATAACTCGTAGAGCTTGGTCTACTCAGATTTTTGATTCGGGCTCATTTCGGCCTCCGTTTCCACTACAGGCAGGTCTGCACAAGCAATTTCGTCATTTTGTGTAGAATTTCTATCAGTTCTGTCCCTCATGGGAATTCAGTCACTTGTGCCAAAATGCCTCTTATCCAGTTTAGGGAGTTGGAAAGATTGTGATTACTATTGCAAATGGCAGTTCCTTCACACTTGTTGATGAACTTTATGTACCTGGGATCAAGAAGAATCTCTTGTCTGTATATGCACTTGCTAGACTTGGACTTGTAGTCAAATTTGTGGATGACAGATGTACAGTTCATGATCTCAATGTTGGTGATGAAATTGTTGTATCAGGCCTTTTGTGCCGTGGGTTGTATAAGCTCACTTTGTATGATAAGTGTGGACAAAATTTTGCAAATGCTGTTGCTGATTCAAAGGCTATTTCAGATGCAAAACTTTGGCATGCACGTTTTGGTCATCTGAATTTTGCCAGTTTGCTGCGTTTGCAGAAATCTGATATGGTTGCTTCTTTGCCGCCTCTTGAAGCACCTGTCAAACATGTTTGTGAAGGCTGTATTTTGGGTAAGATGTAGCATTCTAAGTTTCCAAAGGATGGTTCAGTTCGGGCCACATGCAGGTTGTAGCTTGTGCATAGTGATGTTTGTGGGCCCATGCAAACTCTGTCCTTGGGCAATTACCTGTACTTCGTGACTTTCATTGATGATTACTCCAGGCATGCATGGGTATTTCCGCTTAAAGCGAAGTCCGAAGTTTTTATGTGCTTCAAAAAATTTCTGGCTATGGCTGAAAATGTCTCGAAATGTACTATGGGCACCCTCCGTTCTGATCGAGGGGGGGAGTATATGTCTCATGAATTCAATGCATTTCTAGCTAGTCGTGGGATAAAACACCAATTTACAGTGCCTAATACACCTTAGCAAAATGGTGTTGCTGAGAGGAAAAACAGGTCATTGACGGAAATGGCACGATGTATGGTCAAAAGTCAAGCTTTGCCGCATTCTTTTTGGCTTGAGGCCATCATGTGTGCCACTTATGTACTTAACAGGTGTCCTACAAAAGCTTTGCAGTTTATTACTCCATATGAAGCATGGCATGATAGAAAGCCTTCTATTGAGCACATGCGTGTTTTTGGCTGTTTGGCATATGATTTGGTGCCACAAACACAACGCAAAAAATTGGATGATAAGGCTGTCAAATGTATTTTTGTTGGTTATAGTGCTGAAAGCAAAGGTTGTTGGCGGATACGCCGCGACGTACGTCAGCACAACGAGAACTCACCTAACAAGATTCGTCAGCTAAGGACGAAGCTCGACTCGTAGGCGCGTGGAAGCAAGCATAGGGTGTCAACCTACACTCGACCGACTATTGACTACTTCCTACAGAGGTCTCTACCCAATGTCTAAGTTACAGCCTTCAAGAGTACACAAGAGGAGATTTCCTACAACGCTTTCAAGAGCCAAATACCCATTAAACGTTCTCAAAATTCTATGGAACTTGAAGGAAACCCTATTAACACCAATAGGTCACTCTCCCTAAGGTCCGTGAACCAAAACCCCAACCCTAAACACTCGGTGCAGAATCACGTAGGATGTCTGGTCAAAATTTATAGGTCGCGTTTCCAAAAACTAAAGTGCATAATGTGTAGCTCTACTCATTGCGAACGCGTGGATATGCTGGAATGCAAAAACGGACAATGTATGCTCACCGAATCACCAAATATAGCTCGTGGATTGATCTCGCAAAACCGGGCCGTACACCTGCAATGTAGGTGTTGGCGCGTAGCTCTCTCTGGGGGCAACACACTGCACTTCTCTGCACTTGATTCCGACTACCAGTGCGCGCTTAGTGTCAAGGTAAACTCTCACTCTCTCTCGTACACACAGTACGCTCAACTCACACAGACACTACTTATAAAAATGACAAAAGGTTTTTTGCATTAAGGTCAAAAGTGGTATAAATACCTTACAATCTCAAACCCTTATGTTCCAATTTAACCATTTACTAAGTCTAAATGTCAAAAATGGGATACAATTTGGAAGCTTCTACAAGTCCCACTATTTACAAAGATGAAATGACGGTTTCTTCTCAATTAAGGAATGATTACAAAGGAAATTAGTATCCCGCCAGGAAATCATCCTCCGTTGGGTGTGTCTAGCCGCTAACACTCCCGCCCATCCTAGATCATGTCGTCCACGACATGACAGTAGAGCTGCTTCTTCAGTGGAGGCTTTCGTGCATCTTCAGAACAGACTCATACCGTGCATGCGGGGCTAGTAATGTAGGGCGGAGTATATCTGTATCAATGGTGAAGAAACCGATGTAGAAGGCTTCCTTAAAGGCCTCGAGATGGTACGAGGGCAAACAGATTATTCGCTGATAGAGGGCATGTATCACCTCATGGGAAGGTTGACCAGATAGTTCATACGCACATCTATCATTGTGTCTTGGAAGAAAAATATGCTGTCTGTTGCCTGTCCAAGTTTAAAGATCTCAAAAACTGCCAGAAGGGTTTTACATATTTTCTTGAGCATGATGCAAGAGAGGTCAGGTGAGCCAATGAACAATTTAATGGCTCCCGTTAGGGTTTTCACCATGTATTGCTCACTCATTCTCTCACCTGCCTTCAAGCCTGGCAGCTTTGGGTAGTTGAGCCACGTGGGGTGGCTTTTCTTCAGCAGTTCTTGTTCTTTCCAGGTTCGCATCCTTGGCAGAGGGCAAAAGCTAAGGTTGTCTCTGATTATTTTCGGCGCCTCTACCAGATGTACTAAATACTGTGGGTATTTAGTTAGCCATGCCTTTCTCCATTTTGGCTGAGAGTCCACAATAAGCTTAACACCTTTTGGTTTGGTGATATCTTCTTCATATAGTGGCACTATCGGCTCCTCTTTAATCCTTTCGTTTATTGTAGCAGCTTCGTACTTGAGAAGAGGATATGGGAGAGAGGGTTGTAGCCATTCATGTCAAACGACATTGCATCTAATTTCTGAATGGTCATAGACTTCAATACCCTCTGCTCCCACTGCATTGCTTCTTTGGCGGTGTCTTTTATGGCCGCTTCTATTGCCTTTTGTAGATTGTCTTCTTCTTCTTGTGTCAGATCTCGGGGCTCTTGGGATGGTCCCACAAGGATGTCCTCTTGCATTGTTGTGTCCACTGGATCTGACACATTGTCTATATCAATTCCTTCCATAGCTACTGGCCTTGTGCTCAAGTGTGGCTCTTCAGTCTGCTGTTGGCCTTTTAGCTCATCAATCTGCTTTGATATGCTTTCTTTTCCTATTTAGCTTGATCCCCCATGGTCACTAAAAGGTTGTTCAATTCAGCATTGGCTTTCTTAGCCTCTTCTAGCTTCTTCTTGGTGTCTTCATTTTCAGTTTGCATCATCTTTAGATCATCGTCCATCTTCTTTTTCAAGGCTGCTAGCTCATCTTTCATGGCCTTGTTCTCATCCTCCAAACGGCTTTGCATCACTAGGGAGCCCTCGGCCAACATCAATCTTTGTCTCTTCTCTAGTGTCAACTCCTTTTGGAGTTCTTTCATCTGTTCTTCATATATATCCTTCTCTGAAGTAGTGCTAGTTGAGGTAGCAGCTCTGACTCTGCCCGGAGATGCCCTTAGCCTCTGGATTGTCTGATCTTTCACTTTTATTTGATCTTTCAGCTCTATAACTTTGTCCTGGCTGGCCTCATGTTCTAGCTCAGCTTTTTCCTTATCATTCCTCAAAGTCTCCACTTATTTGGTCATCAACAAGCTGGAGTGTCAAGTTGTCCCTTTCTTTCTTCGCATCCGTCAGTGATTTGCTGATTTTCTTATACTCCTCATCTTCTCTTTGAAGCTTTTGGTCTGCTACCTGACTTTGACTTTCCAACTCTTGACATCTTTTTAGTGCCGCTTCCAGATCGGCTTGCAGCTTGGATTGCTTCTGTGTGTTCTCTTGGTCCTGCTTTTGCAGCAAGTCCACCTCAGCTTTGATTTGAACTTCATTTGCTTTGAGATTATCACACTCAATCTCAGTGGCCATAGACCTTGCTCTGAGCCCAGTGAGTCTTTGGATCACTTCATCCCAATCATTGGCTTGTGTCTGTAAATCCATTGTATCTGTGGCCATTTCCTTCAACTCCACCAATCGAGGGCTCATCATATATTCTTTGGGCCTAGTGCTAGACAACTCAAAAGCTGCATTAGCTGCCTCTTCTCGAGATTATCTAGCAGCTAGTAGATCAAGGAATATTCTATAGTTTTTTTCTTCTGGATCTCGCTTCTTGTCTTTTGGTTCAATTTTTGCCTTCTGCTCTCTCTCTTTGTTCTCCTCTTCCTTGGAGTCTTGTTGCCCATCAGATTTGTTCAACTCCTCAGTTTGTTGCGGTTGAGGAGGACTAGGAGGAGGTGATGATGGTGGAGGGTTGGATTCTTGGCTTGATGGTGGGGTTGGTTGCTTCTTCTTGAAGTCCCGATCAGCCTTTGTTTTCCTCTCTCTTTCTTGCCCTTCCTGCTCTTCTAGCAGCTGCCATATCACATCATCAACTTCTTCTTCGGTAAAAGGTATGTTCGCGATATTCTCAGTTGTAGCATCTATGATCTCGAAATTCTTTATATAATCTTCAAAGAAATCCCTTTGAGTTCTTCGAGAAGATCCTGACATAGCCTCAAGTGAGGGCTTCCATAATTCGCCTCTCAGCTCTGAAACTCTCCATTAGTCTTTCTAGCCTTGTTTCTTTCTGTGACTTTGTTTCCTTTACTGGCACCTGTAGAGTTTCTTTCTTCCCCTTCTTGGGCTGTGGCGGCTCTTCTGGCACTGTCTCTAAACGGCGCTTCAACCTTGTGGTTACCCTTGGAGCCTTAGGAGGCTCTTCTTCTTTGTCTTCCTTTAGCTTGAGCCAATCATTTTGGGAGGGAGGTAGAGGCCAATTTCCCTTGGCATGCAATGCTCCATAGATGACTTTGGTTATCAACTCACCAGGCACAATATAAGTGGGATTTTTGGTCCCCATTTTCACAAGGTTGTCTTGAATGTAAGCGGCATAGTTTATCTCCCTCGGGCGGCTCTTCTGCATCGCCCAAGTGAAAGTGGTGGCAATAGCTCCAGGTGGCATCCTGTATTTCTGTGGCTGCTTGGTACACATGTGGAAGTACTGATTGTATAATTGGCTCATGATGGCCACCTTCGGGTTTGCAATGTCTTCAAATGTATAGTTATTTTTCTTCTCTGAGTAGACCTTAATGTCATCCCGCCTCTTAGTCACACTGTCTCCTTTGTTAGAGAGGTCAAGTGCTGCTGCCACCACCTTCTCTGTGATGACAATCATCGTATTAGGCTTGCCTTGCAAATCTGTAACTCTGGCTATGCCGTCCTCTTTGATTGTGGTGACAAATTCCCACACTCTTTTAACATCAATCCCTGCTGGCAGGCTTCAAAGTAATTGTGGAGATCTAGTTTCTCCAAGTAGTCCCCCATCTTGCTCCTAACAAATTCATTGAGCTCTTGAGGGATCATGGGTAGCTCCATTGCATTTCCCTCCGGATCTTTAAACACTCGTTGGTAGATTCTTGGATCATTGGTTTCTAGTAGGTCATCTTAAATCCAAGTGCTTGTGGGCTTCAGGGTTCCCTCTGGGATAACAAAAGGTTCCACTTCTTCTAAGTAGTCCTTGATAGTCATCCTCTTCTTCTTTGTAGGCGACTTTGTTGCTGCCATGGATCCTGTTGCACTCAGTAGTCCAAAGTTAGCATTTTTTATAGATTAGCTGATAAACTGAGTTCTGACTACCCAAATGACTTGAAAATTGAAATAAGCACTCAAAAGGGACTAGGAAAACCATGCATGTGCCCACAATAGGTTTTTGGTTGAAAAATAAGCATGTAGACATCCTACGTGTAGGATGTCTACTTCCTCTGATTTTGATGAAACTTGACATGCTTGTGGCCCTTGACCTGTGCAACATGGCTATGTACTTGGAATTTGGTTTGGACATCAAAAAGTGCAATTTTGAGCAGATTTAGGCTTTTGGCTCACAAAATGGGTAGGATGTCCTATATGGATGGGCAAATGATATCCAATTGGGTCGAAATTTGATATATAGGCTTCTTATACCATGTAAAAGACTGTGCAACATGGCTATGTACTTGGAATTTGGTTTGGACATCAAAAAGTGCACTTTTGAGCAGATTTAGGCTTTTGGCTCACAAAATGGGTAGGATGTCCTATATGGATGGGCAAATGATATCCGATTGGGTTAAAATTTGATATATAGGCTTCTTATACCATGTAAAAGACACCCATGATGTCAATTCCTGCACAGAAGGTCAATATGACCCTGGAGACATCCTACGCGTAGGATGTCTCTTTTCTCAGAATGACTTGATTTTGGTTCTATGGGTAGCCCTTAGCATGTAGAACATGGCTCTGTTCTTAGATTTTGATTTGGATAAGTATTAATGTTGTTAGGAGCATGTGTAGTGTTGTTAGGCTCAGAAAAGTGCATCTTTGAGGTTTTGGGAGCCAAATGTGATGGGTCTGGCTTGAAATTTGATATATGAGCTTGTGAAGATGTTATAAAGATATGTGGAACTCAAAAACACCAGCTAGAGGTCAAATAGGGCATTTAGACATCCTACGCATAGGATGTCTATTTCACTATTTTTCATATCTGACTCCACAGTTAGCTTGGCAATGTGATAATGAGTATATTGTGCAAGTTTCATGTGATTTGGACTAGTTTTGGTAGGTCTATGACCTTTTATTGCCTCTATGCTCTGACTTTTCGTTTTTTGATGCAT
Source organism: Adiantum capillus-veneris (assembly GCF_014529385.1). Taxonomy (NCBI): domain Eukaryota; kingdom Viridiplantae; phylum Streptophyta; class Polypodiopsida; order Polypodiales; family Pteridaceae; genus Adiantum; species Adiantum capillus-veneris. Next base: position 48,943,398 of record NC_140957.1, read on the forward strand.
ATGAGGTCAACTCTTGTCCAAATGTGATGAAACTTGATGGCTAGCATGTATAGGCTATGTAGAAGCTGTGTATGAGGTGAGATATTGAGTTTGGTGCCCAAACATGGCCTTGAGACATCCTACGCGTAGGATGTCTCCTGATGAATTCTTTCGGAGAAGTGCTACTAGTATATGCCCTTAGCCCCCCTGAGTCCCCTTTAAGCCTTATTTCAAAAAGATAGAGAGAAACTCCCTGTTTGGCTTTCAGAGCCTCTGAGTCATTTTTTGACTCTTGGAGTGCTTTTCGACGACGATGAAATTTCTTGATGTTAGTCTCCATAGCTTCATGGTTCCTTGGGGAACCTTGCCATATGGTTTTTGTTGGCTTTGGCTTCACCGGAGCTCCCTTTGGCAATTTGTCGCTCTAGAAGCACCCATGATTGCGTTTGCATGCTGTCGATGACTTGTGGTGGATTACCACCATAGGACTTGGTTGTTGATGTTCTAGGCAAGCTGCTCGTGAAGTTTGGTGGAAAATGGACATCCGGTTTGGCCGTGAGAGCCAATTGGCGCTTTGTGTGTCCGATGCCGTTTCTGAAGCTTAGTCCCGTTTCGGGTCGCCTTATGGCCATGTGGGCTATATATAGCCTTGTAGAGCATGTTGAGATGCTCCTACCCATGAGTTTTGGTAGCATTTGGGCGACTTTCCACTGATTTACCACTTGGTGGCCTCTTGCAGGGCTCTAGAAGTTAGGGTTTTTCCTGTTGGTTTTTTGCCGCCTTTGTGCATTCAAGAGTGGTCTCCTAGGCTAGAGTAAACCCCCTGTGAAGCCTTAGTGCTATTGGGTTAGCCGTTAAGTGGCTACCTCTACCTGTAGGTCTCTACTGCCCATTCCCCATGTGAGCTCTACACTAGTTTTCGCGATAAAACATCAAACATACGCGAAAAGCTCAAGGTGTTGAGCCTACCTCTCATATCTGGAGCCCGTTGGGTGGTCGTGCACGTCGTAGCAGCAGCTGGAAGTCCGGTTCGTTCTAGGTGGCAAGAGCTCTTTCTCAAGAAGGAAATAGTAGAAATGAGCTCTAAGTGAAGTGAAAAAATTCTTATAATGGGGTGCCCGGACCACTTTCTATGAAATTTGACATGTGCTCCTAACTTCTTGCGAGATGCGGTTTAGGCTCGAAAAGTTCTTGATTTGGATTCCGTTTGCCCAGTTTCCGAGAAATTTGACGTTTCGATCAAAATCTGGCCAAAACACGCCTCCCGCTCCATTCACATAATTGCACCCGCATTGTACCATAGGTTGTCCTATAGTCACTGATTATCCTCATATTTTATGTTTTTCATTACGACCGTATTTCACCTGCTTTTTGTATTTTTGAAGTTTTTCTGCCGATAATTAGTAAAATAAAAAAGAAAATAGCAAAATAAACCCAAAAAATCCCCAAAAATCACAATAACTCAAAAACATCACTGTAAAAAACTATGTACACTCACATGCAATTTTTATGGCCGGATTTCTCCGTTTTACCAATATTTTGCCCAAAAAATGGCTATTTTTACATATATACACACACCTAGAGGCCTAATTTGGCATTTGGCCCCATATACTTGTAGATTCGTGCTGTATAAGGGTATATGTACTTAGGTTAGTCCAATTTTTTTTGCAATCAAACGAAAACCCTTCAAAATAGTCAAAAAACATGCCCTTTTTTGCTCTTTTCACTTTCATTGGGTCCGCATTGAGAATGCCTCCCCCCTCCTAGTCGGAGTCCTCCCGGACGACAAGGTATCACCTCGGGGTATGTGCAGTGCATGGGTTAAAAATTGTGCTAATGCGCAGCCTTGTAATGTGGCCCTATCTGATGCATACTCAGTCAATGCATGGAAAAATTAATGCTGTGCGAGAGGAGGGAATAAGCAAGATGCTTATTGGAATTTGACGTCGAGGTTTCCTGTTTGTTTTTTATTTGGTTGGCGGATTTTTTTTGCAAGTAAAAGTTGTAACTCTACAGCTCTTTGTTTGATCGTCTTTTTTGCAAAAGTTGCTTGGTTTGCCGCTACTGTCGATATGGCCGTGGTTGTTTCCGTGGATGGAAGTGTCATGTCCATTGTAGCTATAATCTTGTTCTCTGTTAATTGCCCTTTGGAGTTTTATTGTGGAGGATTTTGTAGGTTTATTGCCTCGTCCTTGGTCGTCATTGCGGTTTTGCTGATCGGTACCCACATAGATCGGTTTGCCGGTTTCATATTTAGTGCATGTCTAGCTGCTGGTGTTGCTTGTACTGAAGGGAGTTCCTGTAGCATCGTCTTGGGGATCCAAACATGTTTCTCATGTAGTTGGCGATTGAGCATGTTCTTCGGTATCCATATCTTTTTTATTCCCTTGGTTGTTGGTTTAACTGTGTTCTTCTGTTGACTTCTGTTGTTGTATTGTGGTTTGTATGCCAGGTCGCCTCTATCCTTCCGTACCCATACTTGTTTTTTGTGTGTTGCTAACCTTGATCTATTCACTGTGGTCTTATTTTTGTAGTGAACATGGTTGGCAGTTCCCTGGTTGTTCTTCATGGGTATCGTGTTGTGCTTTATTGGCACCTATCTTTTTTGTTCTTTATCCAGTGATGGTGGTGCTATCATCTGGTTCTTCCGGGTTGGCTGAGCAAAGGCTACCACCTATTGTTATTGTGCATGTTGAATTTTGACTGTATCCGAATTCCAATCTATTTGCACATTATACTCTTTCTGCGAAGGTTGTCCCAAAATCATGGGGTGTAGTGTGCTTGCATCCTCAACCACATAAAACTTGTGGGGATAAACATATTGATGTATTTGTACATGCAATATTGTCCAGCCCAATGTTCCTAGCGAATGTGATGTACTACTTTCCAGCACTTGTTGAGTAGGATGGAGTTGTTCCTCAAGCTTGAGTTGTTTATATAATTTGTAAGAGATCAGATTTGCTTGAGCTCCGGAATCAAGCAATGCCGTCGATTCAACTTGATTGCTACCCACTTTGACTGCAATTATTGGTTCCCCTGTGTCTTCACCAACATTTGTTAATCGAATAGCATTTATTCACAATGGTGATCCACTTTGTTGTTGTTGTGTAGAAGCCTTCTTTTTGCAATGAGTTCTTTTGCTTTTGCTTGTGCTTCTTCTCATACCCTCTGTTTCTCCTTCATCCGTTGTTTTTCTTGATGGATTTGTTGAAGCATATCCTGTGTTAGTGATAAATGATACTTTTTTAACCGACACCCACTAATCCAATTTGGCATTTCCTCTCCTGCCAATGTAGCAAGTTTGACAGCTCCACTTTGTGATAAATCACTAATCACAAAGGGTCCCATCCCTCGCTTTTTAAGTTTCTTGGTATGTTGCTTCAAAGTATAAACAAATATATAATCACCTGTTTTGAACTCTTTCGTATGCACATGCTTGTCAAAAAACTCGTTTTGTCTTCTCTTTTTAGCATAGATCAAAGCTACAGCTCTCAACGAAGTTCATCTAGCTGTTCAAGATCATCTAATCTTGAAGAGAGCTCATGGCCTGTCCATTCTAAGCGTTTCACTACTCGTAGAGTTGGAACTAAAAACTCTATGGGTAATATAGCGTTTAGACCAAACACCATGTTGTATGGTGTGGTTCCGATTAATGTTTTGTAAGCTACCCTATATGCCCATAGTGTTGAGTGTAATTGTTGATCCCAATCTGTCCTTGACTCTGATACAGTTTTAGTCAAAACAGTGCATAGTGTTTTATTTGTGGCCTCAACTTGTCCATTTGCCTGTGGATGATATGGAGCAGATTTTCTATGTATGACTATGAATTCCTCTAGCAAGTATTCAATGACTTCATTAAGAAAATGTGTTCTTCGATCACTGACAATTTCTATTGGTAATCCGTATCGTACAAAGACATTCTCATACAAAAATTGTGCAGTGGTTCTTGCATCTGCTTTTTGTGTTGCTTTGGCTTTAGCCCATTTTGTGAGATAGTCCGTAGCCACAATGATATATTGGGTATGGGTGTGATATGCAGGAGGTGAAATAGGCCCCACAAAATCAATTTCCCATTTTGCAAATGCCCGTGCTCCCATCATTGGCCGTAGTGGCATCTTATCTCTCTTTATCGGCACCTTAGTGTGCTGACATGCGTCACAATGCTTTACAAACTCCTCAGCATCCATGTGCAATGTAGGCCACCATATTCCTACGGTTAAGACAATTTTTGCCGTCTTATCACCTGAAAAATGGCCTCCACTTATTCCTCCATGTTCATGTTCTAGAATCAGCAGGTATTCACTTTCACTTGTATAGATTCTAAGTTGATTGTCCTTTCCTCTCTTATAGAGTTGATTTCTGATTAAATTAAAGTCTCGAGCCTCCAAATCTATAGCCCTTTTTTGCGCTTTTGTTATGTTTTCAAGAAATTTCCTTGTTGTGAAGAAATCAATGATATATTGACTCCATGTAGGTGAAATGGTTACCTGAAACAATGTCGCATGATCCACCGGTCGTTTGGCACTACATATAGTACAATTGGTAACATAAGCATGTGTGTTAGCATACATAGTTGGCCAATAAACTCCTAAGTGTTTCAATCTTTGGTGTGTTTTCATTGTTGAACAATGAAATTCACAATCCTGGATGTGTGCTTCTTCAAGATAACACTCGAATTCCTCTGGATTTACATATAATCGTAGAAATTGGTCCGAGCCTAGATGGTACAGTCGTCCTGCAATCAACTGAAAGTTTTTTGTTTGTCAAAATGTTTGTTGTTTGGATCTGTCTTCCTTGTTATCAAATCTACCTCCAAAGGAAAGAATGCTAACAGTTTCCTAAGATCATTTGGGTATCATTTCAATATTGAAAAGATAAGCATCAGGTATGTCATCATCTACTCCTTTAGGAGCTTCCCCGTTTTGTAGCCTTGAAAGATGATCCACCGTAGATGAGTTTTACCCTTTTTTACTAACACTGTGAAGTCAAACTCTAGCAATATAATAAACCACCGTACAATTCTCTCAGTATTGCATGGTTTATTTACTAGATACAAAAGAGCTTGATGATATGTGAAGAACACAAATTTGTTTGCAAGCAAGTAATGCCGAAATTTCTTTACAGCATAAATAATTTCTAATCCCTCTCGTTTAGTGGTGGTGTAGTTCTTTTCTGCACTATTTAGCTGTCGGCTCGCATAACAAACTGGGAAATCCATTGTTCCGTCTCTAGGTTGAGCGAGAATACTCCCAATTGCGTATGCAGATACATCAATGTGAACATGGAATATCTTTTCCCAATCTAGTGCTTTAAGTACAAATGCTAATACAAGGTTTTCCTTAAGCTTCTGGAATGAAGTTTCACACTCCTCAGTCCAGTCAAAACTGACTAATAAGCGATATAGAGGTTGTGCAATGACCGCATACATATATATGAATCTTCGATAGTATCCACAGTGTCCCATGAAAGATTGTACTTGTTTGGCATTAGTAGGCATGGGCAAGTCTGCTATGACTCTAATTTTGTCTAAGTCAGTGGGTATGCCATTTCTTGAGACAATATGTCCTAAGATGCGGCCTTGACTTACCATAAAAATGCACTTTTCCGGGTTGAGACAGATTCGATATGTTATGCACTTTTCAAATACCTTTTGTAAATGGTCAATATGTTCTTCTTGTATAAGAGAGTATACACAGAGATCATCCATATATATTTCTAAGAATATTCTCAGGTATTCTTTGAACGCATGAGTCATTAACCTTTGGAAGGTAGCTGGGGCATTGGTTAGGCCAAAAGGCATAACTCTATACGCATATATTCCCCACTCCGTGAAAAATGTTGTTTTATGTTGATCCTCTATTGCAATTGCCAATTGGTTATACCCCGAAAACCCATCTAAAAAGGAATAAGCTCGTTTTTTAGTCACCCTCTCAAGCACATGTTCTGTGATTGGCAAGGGATAATTATCTCTTATTGTGGCTGCGTTCACTTTTTTGAGGTTCACACACACACACACACACACACACAACTTTCCGTTCTTTTTGGAGACAACCACAATGGGTGACACCCAATCTATATGCTCTATTTCATAGATGAATTCAACGTCCATCAGCTTGTCAATCTCCTCTTTGATTCATTTAGCAAATGTGTCATTATATGTGTAAGGACGCTGTTTGCTAGGTTTGGCATCTGATTTCAAAGGAATTGTATGTTGGCATATCGATGGATCAACTCCTTTGAGGTCTTTGTAGGACCATGCAAACACATCTTTATACTTCTTGAGAAGTTGTGTTAGCCTTTCTTCTTCTTCAGGATCTAAATCACTTGCTATATAGACAAGCTGAGGCTTTTCGCCTGGTGCAGCGAGGTCTATCCGTTTTGCATTTTTCGTTCCTGGTTTATTCTTTCCCTTACTAGTGGTGTCATTATGATTTTTCTGTCCTGGATGGTGAATTTTTGATAGTGGGATGGTACATTCATGTTTCCTTTTTCTGAATCCTCCTTACTGTCACTTTCTCTCTCAGTAGTCCATACCTCTCGTAACGACCGTTTTAGTTCTTGGTATTTCTTTTTACGCTCCATTTTGGTCCACTCTCAATCTTTTGTCTTTTCCTATTTTGATTGTTGAGATTTTCTTGATTTTGTTTCTATTTTAGTCTTCTGTGCTTGTTTTATTTTCTCATGTGTCCTTTGCCTTTGAACTCTTGAGAATCTTCCTGATATTTGGTCTTTTACACAATCCTCTGCCTTGACAAGCATTAGATAGTGAGTTTTATCTTTTATCCTGGGCATCAGGTTCTCTCTAATTTTATTTTCTGTTATTTTTTTTCTATAGCGTTCCTGGCGTCTATGGTGTTGATTTGCAAAATCATAAAACTTGATAATCGCTGTTGTCTCCCCAGGCTCGCTCGAGCTGTCTAAACACTTGTTATCTGCATCGTTACTTAATTCCAGATGCTCAGAGGAGTCATAAAACTCTTCTTGTTCTGGTGAGTCTACATACTCATCTCCTAATGGTATGAGGTTTACCATGTAATAGGGTAGCACATCATAGCCATCCTTATCGTAAAATTTTATCGTTGGACTATCTGTTATGGTACAGACATCCAATGTTGCTAGTATGTGTTCCCATTCCAGAGGTTCTAAGGCATCGTCAGGAAAAGGTTCCGGAATGTAATCCTTGTCCTCAATAGCTCTTTCTAAGATGCATTCCTCTCTTTTTAAGCTCCCACAATGTGAAGCTCCGCACATCCATAGCTCTTTTTTTTGCCCTAACCATGCTGGGAGTTTGGACCCTGCCAATGTAGCTGAATCAAACTCTTCCACTGGTGTCTGGTTCACATTCTTGTAACTATGGTCTTTTAGGTATATTTTGGTTGTAGTCTCCCCACGTCTGAGGTGTATGTGGTCGTAACCCCAATCGTGGACCATCTTTAATTGTCTCATGAATGGTCTTCCCAAGATGATCTTGTAATTGTTCTTTTTGTTGAAATCAACTCTTGCAAATGTATGCTCATACTCGATTCCGCAAGAGGTGACAATTACTTTTTCTAAAAGTCCTAGAGGCTTTTCGATGAACCCATCTGCCAGTTGCAATTTCATTCTGGTAGCTCTCAAAGCCGATTTTTCCCATTTTTTCCAGATTTCTTTGGTGGCGATAGCAACTCCCGCTCCACTGTCAAGAATAGCTTTGGAAACTACTCCCTGGAATTCTACTGGTAGTGTGGTATTTCCATCTTCTCCCTCGCAATATTCTCCAACCTTGTTTAAAGGTACTGGCCTAGTGTTTAGTTGAGGCTTGTCCAATTCTCTGATCCCTTCTTGAAGCTTCGAGGTAGGGTCTTTTACTCCAAATTTTTCTAAGCATTTGCCTACAATGGTTCACATGTTTGGTCATAACCTCAGAAGTTCGGCTAACTTAATTGTGCATAGGGGTGGACAATAACTCAATCAACCCTTGTGAATCCATCACTTTGTTGGAAGAAAGTCTTTGAGATGGGATTGCTCTCGCCTCAGACTTAGCTTCATACTCCCCTAGGTAAGAGGGTAGAGTTTTTAGCGAGTGTGGTTGGATGTTCCCCGAACTAATTGAACCCTATTCTCCCCCTTGCGAATGCATATCAAAGTTCGTTTGTGATTTTGCCTCGAACTCTTCGATGGGAGGTAAGATCTCATTTTCCTCCTTTCTCGTGCTATTTATTTGGTGGTTCACCCTGTTAGGTTCATTTGCTTCCACAGGTCATCTAGACTGTTACAATCCTTACCCATTTCTACCAATGTTTTAGGCTAGAAACCATCAATTGTCTCATCTGTTGTATTTGGCACTATGATAGGTTCTCTCCTAGACCAAGAGGCAGCCGTGAGTCTCTCCTTCGTGTCTACTTGTTTCTCTGGAGTTGGTTTAATAGGGGTTGGAGCTGGTACCTCGTGCCAACTTGCAAGTTCACCAAGCGGATTTTCTATTAAGGATTGGGCTGTTTCAATCATCTTTCAACACATTTCCAACCTCTATTTTTCTATTTCTGCATATGGATATGTCATCCATCTTTGCTCTTGGGTTTGGTTGTTTTTGAGTCTGGATTCGTATGATTTTAAAAGTACGTCCAACTGCTCATTTACTTTTTCTACCAGCACTGATCCTCTCGATCCTGCACTTTCGGGTTCTACTCTTTCCTTGGCTCCTTTGGTTGTAGCAGCGTGTGAACTTAAACTAGTTAGATCCTCTAACCTCTCCAATCTATCCTTTGTGTGTTTTAACTCCTCGGATAGAGCCGTTTGCTCTCGTTCTCTCCTCGCTTTCACACGCGCCTTTCTAGCTTTCCAAGTGCTTCTCTGATTTTTCATTTCTGCACTTGGGGCATTGGTCTTTGGCTCTTCAATTATGGGTTCATTTGTCATTCATTGAGCTTGGGCTCGTGTCACTGCCTGAATAGGTATTACTGTCTTGTTTTCTGACCCTCCACTGGAAGGCACTGCTTCCAACATGTTCAAAGTAGTTTTTGCTACTTTGCTCAGGTTTTTAGGGCAATCAGGAATCAAGTAAGTAATTCCACAATCGGTGCAATACACATTGACTCTAATGATTTCCTCGTCAGGACAGTCTCTTAGCCAATGGTCTCCACCACACCTGTAGCAGGGTCCCTTAGGCTGTTGAGGTGCTCCTTGAGCTCCTCTCTGTTGGTACGCATGCGTCTACCCGCCCATGCCTCCGTTGGCTATGAACAACAGTGTTCATTCATCCAAGCTGTATCTTCCTTCTCCTGCTGCCTGTGCAGCTGTTGGTGGTCCTGTACTTCCAATCATGCTCCAAGGTTCTGTGTTGGGGGTTCTTCCGGTGGATAATAGACAGGATTTGCTGCATATCCATTGGAATCTTCGTAATATGCATGTTACCATATACATGTGGTAGTGATGTGTGTGAACACATCAGGACCGCCGGGGCATTTTTTCCCTCTTTAGGAGGTTTTTTCCCCTGAGCATTGTATATACGCCCATCACTCTAGGGCTATCCATCTTTCCATTGCACACTAAGTAATACACTCTCTATTGTGTGCCTTGAGCTTCCTTCGTCTTCTCCAAGCTGTGTGCGTTTCTCTGCAACCCTAATTCCAACAATTGGTATCAGAGCAGGTTGCGTCCTCCCGGGCTTAGTCCCGAGCTGCTCCAATACACGCCTACTCACTTTCTCCAATTTCAGTGAGCTTTGGCGACTGTTCCCAGGTCGACAAATACTTTGGGCAAGCTCGTAGAGCTTGGTCTGCTCAGATTTTTGATTTGGGATCATTTCAGCCTCCGTTTCCACTACAGGTAGTACTGCACATGCTATTTCGTCATTTTGTGCAGAATTTTTATCAGTGCCGTTTTCTGCATAACAGGTGCCTTATAGTCTTCTACGGTTTGTGCTATATAGCAAGTGTTGTTCTCGGTCCATTTCTTGCAGTTTTCACATCAGGTACAACATTTATCATGCTTGACAACAACAACACAGATGTGTTCAAGATGTCTGCTGAGGACAGGTTGGATGGGGACAACTATCCTATGTGGGCTTATATGATGCAACATGTACTTGTGTCAAAGGGCATCTAGAACGTTGTGCAGGGCATTGATATACGTCGTGGTTCTGAGGATGTAGGCGATGTTGAGGATGTTGCAGGTCTTGATGTAAGGATTGTTGCTGTTAGAGTTGTTTTGCCTTCGGCAGAACAAGCTCGTTGGGATGTTAAGGATGTGCAGGCTCATGCATTGATTGTGTTGTTTGTGAAGCGCACCATTGTTCCTCACATCCCTTCAACGAAATTTGGCAAACAGGCTTGGGATATCTTGGCTGGTCTTTATGCAAGTCGCAATGAGGCTAAAATTTCTTTGCTGCATAAAGAGCTGGAGTCGAAGATTATGCATGAGGAAGATGATATGGACACTTTCCTTGCTAGTGTCAAGGATATCAATGAGCAACTCATTTCTGCAGGTGAAGTCATTTCAGACAGTTCCCTAGTGCAGACTGTTCTTGATGCCTTACCAGATTCTTACCAGACTTTTGCTAGTACTTGGAGACTTATGACCCAAGGAAATCCTGAAGTTGTCAAGTTTGATGCATTATGCACATTGCTGTTGCAAGAGTCACTTTCCAGAAAAAACAGGACTAGGCAGCGTGCAATTGAACAGGCTTTTATTGCTTCTCAAAGAAAGGGTGGTAATAGCAATGCAGCCACTTCTTATGGTTCTGCTGTGAGTGGCAAAAATTATGTTCCTAATGCTTCTGCTAGCAGCACTTCGTCTTGCAATTCTGGTGATAAGGGCAAAAAGAATATGCGTTGCCATTATTGTAAAGCTAATGATCACTTGATCAAGTCGTGTCCTAAGTTGAAGGCCAAAGAAGCTAAGAAGAAAGAGGATGGTGCCACTGCAAATGATGGTTCCACTACAAATGCAGCCATTGTTGAGTCTTCTGTGAAAGGAGACTGTAATGCTGATGATGATGCAAAATGGGCTTTTAGCGCAGAATGCACTTACAATCCTGCTGTCCATGATGCATGCTTGTCAGTTGCTGCAGATTCACATGTGTGGTATTTCAACAGTGGTGCTACAAAGCACATTACCTCACATCGTGAATTGTTTACCTCTCTCAAGTCTGTCCCTCATGGGAATTCAGTCACTTGTGCCAACAATGCCTCTTATCCAGTTCAGGGAGTTGGAAAGATTGTGCTTACTGCTGCTAATTGCAGTTATTTCACACTTGTTGATGCACTTTATGTACCTGGGATCAAGAAGAATCTCTTGTCTGTATCCGCACTTGCTAGACTTGGACTTGTAGTAAAATTTGTGGATGACAGATGTACAGTTCATGATCTCAATTTTGGTGATGAAATTGTTGCATCTGGCCTTTTGTGCCATGGGCTATATAAGCTCACTTTGTATGACAAGTGTGGACAAAATTTTGCAAATGCTGTTGCATATTCAAGGGCTATTTGAGATGCAAAACTTTGGCATGCATGTTTTGGTCATCTGAATTTTGCCAGTTTGCTGCATTTGCAAAAATCTGATATGGTTGCTTCTTTGCCGCCTCTTGAAGCACCTGTCAAACATGTTTGTGAAGGCTGTATTTTGGGTAAGATGCAGCGTTCTAAGTTTCCAAAGGATGGTTCAGTTCGGGTCACATGCAGGTTGCAGCTTGTGCATAGTGATGTTTGTGGGCCCATGCAAACTCCGTCCTCGGGCAATTACCTGTACTTCATGACTTTCATTGATGATTAATCCAGGCATGCATGGGTATTCCCGCTTAAAGCGAAGTCCGAAGTTTTTATGTGGTTCAAACAATTTTTGGCTACGGCTGAAAATGTCTCAAAATGTACTATGGGCACCCTCCGTTCCGATCGAGGGGGGGAGTATATGTCTCATGAATTCAATGCATTACTCGCTAGTCGTGGGATAAAACACCAATGTACAGTGCCTTATACACCTCAACAAAATGGTGTTGCTGAGAGGAAAAACAGGTCAATGACGGAAATGGCACTATGTATGGTCAAAAGTCAAGCTTTAGTAGGTTTTTCCCCCCGAGCATTGTATATACGCCCATCACTCTAGGGATATCCATCTTTCCATTGCACACTAAGTAATGCACTCTCTATTGTGTGCCTTGAGCTTCCTTCGTCTTCTCCAAGCTGTGTGCATTTCTCTGCAACCCTAATTCCAACAATGCATGCATAGGTACCAAAGCCTTCTCTTCTGGTTTGTCTACCGTTGGTTTGTATCTTATGCCGATCGGTCGTAATCCTGGTAGGGGTGGTTGTTGCCCCAATACTGGTTGTGGTCTTTCACACCTACAGGTCCTGGTAGGTTGCGTGCTTGATACCTAGGCATCGATGGAAGTTGAGGAGATGCTACCTGAGCTTGGGGAGCATATGGTGGCTCTCTCACATATCCCTTGTTATAATAACATTCCTCCATCACATGGTTTGTCCATTTTTGTTCAATAGCACACCACTTCGGCTGCTTAGCCTGAGGCTTGGCATACATATTAATTTTTTTTATCACTTCCTCTATAAGCTGCTCCTGGCTTACAACCACTTCTCCTTTCGGTGCTGTCTTAGCGGACTTGCTTCCACTTTGTTGTGAGGATGAATCGTCATCAAGATCCTTGAATTCACCCTCCTTGTAGTCCGCACAATTGTCTACAAGGTAAAGATCCTCCTTAGTTAACTCATTCAACGTCATGCTCCTCTTCATATGTAAGTCCTTCTCGAGATCTGCGTTTCTTAGTCCTTGAATAAATATAAGCATGAGTCTGGATTGAGTTGGCAGTTCTTCCATAGGGCAAAACTTCACATATCTTTTTAGTCGTAGGGTTGCCTTTCGCACATATTCCCCTTCTTTCTGTTTGAATTTATGGATTTGTGAGACTGTATTATGAGCTATCCCCCTTTGTGAGAACTCCTCAATAAACTCGTCAAAAACCTCCTCCATAGACTCAAAATCTCTATGCTCCACAGAGTCAAACCAAGTAGCGGCATACTCTTCTAGGGTAAGTCCAAACCCTGCAAATTGGGTAGGGAAGTCCAAAACTTCTTCATCTCTAATTACATGCACAAAGGCTGCTACATGATCCCTAGGATCTGTGTTTCTAGTGTATTTCTTGTTTACCTATTTTTGCACATGGGAAGGTCTAATTCTACAATGGTCTACAAATCTCATCATTGGTTCTCCTCGTCCTACTCGATATATCTCCTCTGGCCTTCAGTAGTGGGAGGGTTCCTCTCCAAGAGGTGCCCCTAAGCCATAATTTTTGATGGTTCTTGCAAGAGGTGGTTCATCTCTTCGAACTCGTTCTATGGGTTGTCTTCCGGGCTCTGTCGACGCTTGGGTTTTTGGCTTACTCTCGCCTTGATACTGTGAATAGAGTGGTGGTTCTTGTACATCTCTTAGCCCCCGTGTGGCTGGATAATTATCTCTGTTTTGGTCTTGTTCTAATGTCGCACTTTGTTGAAGCCATGCATGAAATGATGGTTGGGTTGCTTGTTGGTTCTGGTAGTTGAACGTCTGTTGTCAGTTAGAATGTGATGCTGTCTCGGACTCTTTTGAAAACGGGTTTGTTGACTTGCTAGGGGTATAGGTGGACCTTGGTACTTCTTCGGGGGCATATGTTGATGTTTCTGGAACTGTTGCCTTTTCTACCTCCTCTGGGAGAATTCGTTTGTATTCTCGCCCGTTCCTGTCAACAAAAATGATATCCTTCCCCATAGCAATTTCATAAGAGAATAAGTAAAGAACCTTGTCTTTGCTTAATTCATTTGGGTAGGGTTCTTTGCATCAAAAATAAGAGACTACTCCCTCCCTCTCATGCTTGTAAATTCCCCCATTCTCATTATAGGTAGAGATCCTGGTTGTTTTTTTATCATACATAAAAAGAGCTCCGGGTCGATCAATTTTTGGAGGTGGCTCTTGAGCCTCTGAGACCATTTTTCCTTTTGCCACATTATCTCCATATCTGTTGTAAACCTCAGGGTTACTAACTATTACGTAGTGGTTCCCCTTTTCATCTCAGAATCTATCTCCAGTCTCTTAGAAGGTCTTTCTTCTATACAAGTACACTTGCGTCCCCAATAGTCAGAATAAACTAGGGCTCCCCTAGAGTTTGTTCCTTCTAAGAAGATTATAGTGAACTTGGCATCGTTCAAAGGGTTTTGGGAGGTACTTCCTCCTAGCATCGGTCCTTCACCGGAGAAACCTCCTGGCTGTTGACTTCCCATCATGAAGAAGGACTTATCTGATGAAGTGTCAGTATCACTACCCTCCTCAATGATTGGTGCTAATGGATCTAGCCTTGCCTGAGTTACACTCTCCTCAGTGGACACTAAGCTACCCTGATCACCTGCCACTTTTTGGTCTCTAGGAATGTTTCTTCCTGATCTTAAACTCATCAAACTTAGCAATGCAATTTATTACAAATTCAACCACTCACCTGGCAAGGGACCAGTTTCCGCACAACTTCTTGTCTTGCCGCTGAATATACCTGTACACAAGCGTTTAATTTCGACAATCAAATCAAAGCATTTAACCGTTAGAGGTGGTCTTAGTAATGATTGGTATAATTGGAGGGCTAACCTCAACCACTACTGTACTCTATACACTTCAGATGTTCTTGATTAGGTCTGCTAATCTGGAACTGTACTTTACCCGAGTGTTTGTCAGTCTAGAGGTAAAGTCTTAATTCTGTCTTTGCTCTGTCAAAAGGTCAAACAAGGTCCAATTTCACTTCTGAAAGAAGTTCTGGAACTCTTAAGTCAATTGGAACATCACTCTATGTCCACAGTCAGATTTTGACTTCAATAAGACCCTGTAGACATCCTACGCATAGTATGTATACCTGCTATGTTTTGGCTGAAATTTGCACTATAGATTCCCCTTGATGTGCTGAGTCCACAACTATTCTCACTTTTTGATTTGGACACCTATAAGCTGGTCAACTGATTAGAAATCTGTTCCAGCAGCCTGATATTGATATGATATTTCACCAGTCAAATCAACTCCAATTTGGACCAAAATTGACTAGGAGGCTTGCCTAAGGCTGTACAACACCATGCTATGTCCATAGTCAGATTTTGACTTCAATAAGATCCTGTAGACATCCTACGTGTAGCATGTCTACCTGCTCAAAATTGCTCCAAATGCAAACCACAGACTCCTCTTAAGGTGTTGAACACTCTGGTATGCTCAAAGTTGGATTTGGAGTGCTAAATCATTGTGAAAACATCCTACACGTAGGATGTCTAAGCGCTCTGTTTGACTCCAGACTTGAACCACAGCTTCCCCTGGATGTTAGCAATCCAATGCTATGCTTAGATTTTAGTTTGGATTTCAAAAGACCCCAAATTTAGCTATTCCAGCCTTTTTTCAGTCAAAAATGCTAAAGTCTGCTTAAAACCCAATTTTCTCACCCAATTGAGATGAAACCTTTCTCATGCACTCAATAAATCATGTAGATCATGCTCATGAAGACATCCTATGATTTTGGTCTTAAAAATTATGCCTTGGGTCCAATTTGGGTAAGATGTCTGGTAATTTCCATCTTTTGGCCTTATCCTGTCAAGATATAGTCAAGTTCCCCCTTCCAGGTGAATATAGGGTAATTGCTACCTTCTAAACACACAAGTCAACTCAAATTCTCACTAGAACACCCTGTAGACATCCTACACGTAGGATGTCTACTGCTCCTTGTCTCAAACTAAAGTGCTACTTTACCTTCCCTATGCTCTCAGAAAGTGCCAATATGCCTTACAAGTGCAAAAATATGCAAATTTCTCTCAGTTTAAACATTTTCTGAACTTTTACATTTTTTGAGTCCGCCTTTTAGCTTTTAGGCAATCCAATAAGGGAAAAACACTCAAGTCTATATGTTACTAGGGTGAAACTCACCCTCTGAACACACAGGTGACCTTAGTTTCCCCAAATTCCTTGCTATCCCCCTTGGAGACATGCTACGCGTAGGATGTCTACTATCTTAGAATTTAATTTTTTTCTGACAGAAGTACTCCGTATGCTCGGCAGCTCTCTTAGAAATAGTCACAGAAACTTTTGAACTTCAATTCAGCTTCTAAACACTCTTTTCCATCTTTTACAGCTCTTTGATGAGCTTAACATCAAATATAACATGCATGAAGTGCTCCGGATCATAAATCATGATGTCCTACTTACCCTACTCCTAATCATCATGTTGGATGGTGATTTTGGTGTCTTGGTGGCCTTCTGGCCTCCCCGGACTCTCAAGCTATCCTTTCACTGCCTCTACCACTCCAACTCCTACTCTCCTACCTAATACTACCTAAGTCGAAGGATCTAGGCCAGACACACGCTCCCTAGACTCCTCCTAAACCTAGAGAGTCCTCCACCCTCTGATCCTATCTAAATGTAAAATAAGACTGTGGCAAGCCAGAGAATCCCTATCCTCAAGGACTAGTCTCGGTCACCTACCTAGGGTTTTCGTCGTCGGCAGCGACGCCAATGTTGGCGGATACGTCGCGACGGACGTCAGCACATCGAGAACTCACCTAACAAGATTTGTCAGCTAAGGACAAAGCTTGACCCGCAGGTGCGTGGAAGCAAGCATAGGGTGTCAACCTACACTCGACCGACTATTGACTACTTCCTACAGAGGTCTCTACCCAATGTCTAAGTTACAGCCTTCAAGAGTACACAAGAGGAGATTTCCTACAACGCTTTCAAGAGCCAAATAACCATTAAACGTTCTCAAAATTCTATGGAACTTGAAGGAAACCCTATTAACACCAATAGGTCACTCTCCCTAAGGTCTGTGAACCAAAACCCCAACCCTAAACACCCGGTGCAGAATCACGTAGGATGTCTGGTCAAAATTTACAGGTCGTCGTTTCCAAAAACTAAAGTGCCTTATGTGTACTCATTGCGAACGCATGGATATGTTGAAATGCAAAAACAGACAACGTATGCTCACCGAATCACCAGATATAGCTCGTGGATCGATCTCCCAAAACCGGGCCGTACACCTGCAATGTAGGTGTTGACGCGTAGCTCTCTCCCGGGGCAACACGTTGCACTTCTTCGTACTTGATTCCGACCACCAGTACGTCCGTAGCGTCAAGATAAACTCTCACTCTCTCTCGTACACTGAGTACGCTCAACTCACATAGACAAAACTTATAAAAATGACAAAAGGTTTTTTGCATTAAGGTCAAAAGTGGTATAAATACCTTACAATCTCAAACCCTAATGTTCCAATTTGACCATTTACTAAGTTTAAATGTAAAAAATGGGATACAATTTGGAAGCTTCTGCAAGCCCCACTATTTACAAAGGTGAAATGACAGTTTCTTCTCAATTAAGGAATGATTACAAAGGAAATTAGTATCCCACCGGGCAATCATTCTCCGTTGGGTGTGTTTAGCCGCTAACAAAGGTTATAGGTTATATCATCCGCAAACGAAGCGTATTCTGGTTTCATGGGATGTAGTGTTTGTGGAAGATTCTATTCAGCCCTTGCTGTCATGTACTAGAGACAGTAATGTAAGCTCACATGACATTTATGACAGTTTGTTGCCTCTTTTCAGTGGTGGAAATAAGAATGTAATTCCCAATGAGGCAAATGTACAGCCTATGGGGGTTTCTGAAAATGTTATAGATCAACGTATTACTGATGCAGATTTACATGATGTACTTGATGAGAAAAGGGCTGAAAATGAGCAGGCTAGAGGTATACCAAAATGGCTGGTGTACACTTTGCATGACAGTAAATTGGATGCACCTTTGTCTAGTTGTACTCGTTCAGGCTCTTGCCATGCATCTTATGCATCAGATTGTTATGCTTTGGCTGTGTCTAGCTTACATGATGTTGAGGAGCCTCTGTATTTTGATGAAGCACAAAATTCAGAAAATTGGATGGCTGCCATGCAATCAGAATATGATGCACTTATAGAAAATGACACATGGACTTTATGTGATTTGCCTCCTGGAAAAAAGGCCATTGGTACGAAGTGGGTTTACAAGTTGAAACGCAAGCCGGATGGTGAGATCGATTGCCATAAGGCTCGACTTGTTGCAAAGGCATAGATTATGAAGAGAATTTTTCTCCCACTTGTCGTATGACTACTGTGTATTTTCTATGTGCATTGGCAGCTCATTTTGGTTGGGATGTACATCAATCAGACATTGTTACTGCTTTCTTGAATGGTGACATATTTGAGGAAGTTTATGTAACGCAACCTCGCGGTTTTGTCATAAAAGGACAAGAGGACAAAGTGTGAAGATGTAAGAAGGCTTTGTATGGGTTGAAGCAATCTCCTCGTGCTTGGTATGAGAAAGCTGACACTCATTTGGTCAAACAAGGCTTTCGTAACAATCCAACAGAAAGCACTGATCGCCGTTTTTCGGCTTTCCATAATTGCCATAGTAAGCTACCTCACCCTATCAAATCACTCAAACACTGTGGCTATGCCTACCATTTCACTGTACATAGGCGTGTGTGAGTTAGGGGACTTTTCCCATATCTTCTTAAAAGCCCTCAATTAGCTAGTCAATGGGCTAGTTGAGCCAAAAATAAAATAAAATAAAAAATATAAGTATATTATGGCCCATTTGTGTGTAAATATTTTATTGTATATAGGGCCTAAATAAAAGGATTTTTCATAATTATTTTGGTATTTATTTAAATATTTATACTTAGGTGTGTGTTATTTATGCTATGTACATTGACTCACCATTACCATATTTTTTCTTACCATTTTGCATACTCTTTATTCCATATAAAAATAATTTCATACAAGCTTCTCTTATTTTTGGTGTAACTCCATCCCAACAAAAATCCAAAAAAACTAGTTCTATTTATGTGTATATTTTTTCACTATTGTGATTTTTTCCTTCCTACATCTATTCTCTATTACTCTCATAAATTAGACCACAAAAAATATTCATCTTTTTATGGTAGACTTATAATGAGAGAGATTTATTTTGACCCCTTTATATTTTTTCCACCTATATTATTTATATTTGACATATACATATTTTTTTAGACCCCTCAATATTTGATTTTCTTAGTTGTACTATTCACTTATATCATGATCTCAACAATATCTTCAATGATAGACCTACCAAATAAGGTAAAGGGTATGTGGAATGCATGCATGCACCATGGGGGGCTCACTCTTGGAGGTATTCAAAAGAATCATCCAAAGAAGGACCTCACAAGGATTTTGTGCAGTGGAAAAAAACAGTCGGTTTTGCTGAATTTTTAAAGATCACATGCTCCCCGAATTTGAAAAGGTGATACAAACAAAAGTTGTAGCTCATGAGCTGAAATTTCACCTCAAATGTTTTCATGTTTTTTTGAGCTACGAGCTGTGAGTTATGATTTTATTGGTGGACCCTAGTTTTCCCATGCTATGCAGCCACACTCCTTCTTCACTTTATCATTTTCCTCTTTCACACACACTTCTCCACTCATCATCCCCACCTCTCTCACCACTCCTCTCTGCACCCTACTCACCTTCTTTTCAACCTTGAAGAATAAGAGAAACCATGGTGAACTCATGTCTTCTACACACACTTCCATTCCAAAATTGACCACCTAGTCTCATTTTTCCTCATCCATATTACCCATATCTATAAAAAAAACCACAAAATTCAGCCTCTTCTCTTGAAAGACAGCATCAGGGTGATTGATTACTCATGTTCACTTACCTTGGCTCTCAAGGAAGGTCAAGAGTGGAGAAAAAACGTACCGTCAAAGCTAGTGGACAGTCAACAAGCGTCAAAATTGACCCTACTCAAGACACTTGGACCATCAACATTGTAAGAAATCCATATTTTCTTACCTATTAAGAGTTTTTTCTTCCTTATTTGTATCCTACATGGATACTCCCATTGTAAATATCCAATTCCATTTGTAAATCAATAAAAATACTAACTCTACTAATTTACTAACACTAACCTACTATGAAAAGTCCTATCACCTCCACTTCTCTCCTCTCTCTCTTCTTCATCTATCCACACCAACTTCTTCATAATTCCAAGCAAAAGAAATTAGATAAGTGCTGAAAATCTAACCCAACCATGGTTAGAGGAGTAACCCTAGCCTTCAAAATTGCTATAAAAGGAGGGTGTAGCTAGCACAAATGGGGGGAGCCATAAGCAAGAGCACTATGCTATAGCTTGAGAAGCCAAGCTCAACCTCTCTAGAAGGAGCTCTTGAGTGGAAGCTCATTGTCTTATGCATATGCATGTGTTGTATTAGGGGTGATTAGCAAGGGAACTGTATGCCATTTTAAGAGAGAGTGATCATTCAATTAAGAGTAGGAAATCTATCATTTCTCCTACTAGTGTAAGCCCAACATTTGCTAAATCAAGGAGGGTGGATTTGGACTAAGCTTGGATACTTTGTCTCTCTTCCAACGTGAAGTAATGGACAACAATGATGTGTAAGTTTCTTGGTGTTTTCTTTAAGTTCTTGATAGCTTGTCTCTCGGTGTTGTCATCAATTTAGCCATAAATCCCACATACTGTAAGAGGGCGACAGGGTGGAGAGGACTCCCCTGGCCTTAAGACAGTGATTGGGGTGGATTTTCTTGTGATGTGTTGTGGTGTAATTTACTCAAGCTATGTTGAACAAATACTAATCTCACTTTGATTGGTCATGACAGATTTGTAAGAAGGTATTAATGCAACAAGCACCCCCTCCCCCTTCTCTCTCTTTCTTACACATATAATTGTGTTTGCTTGATCATTGCCGATACATTTCAAAGCAGCCCGAGCAATCTCCCCCCCCCCCCCCTCTCTCTCTCTCTCTCTCTCTCTCTCTCTCTCTCTCTCTCTCTCTCTCTCTCTCTCTCTTTACGTGTCCTAGTTCTCATCCAAAACTAGGTGGTGCCCCAAATTTGTGTAAGGTTAGGTTGCGGGTTTGTGTGTGTGTTTGTTGTTTTTTTCCAACCCCAACCCAATTGAGCAGCACGGGAGCCTAGAAGGGTGCTTAGAGGCCACTCTTCTTGTTGCCCGCCCCGGACCGCCTCAAATTGGTGCCCCCACTGAGGAACCAACTTGTGTATGTTTTTGTGTAGGATCAGTCTTTAGAATAGTGAAGTAGTTTGCATGAATCACGAGAATTTGTATGATCCTTTCATTCCGATTGCAAGGCAAAAGGTACACATAATTGTTAGTACTAAGTTGCAATTTCAACGTGTAATTCGTAGAATTTTAGGTCCCCTTAGGTTGGCAGAGATAAACGCATCAGTAAATCCCTTTATTTTGCCTCTCATTAGGTATGACCTTAGTTTGGACGTCTATATTTTTGTTTTGTTTTAAGCATTACGTCATGCATATACCATGGATAATGGCCCAAGAATAGAGGTTTTCCCCTTCCATTTCACTCCACACATTAGAATAAACCTTGCAATTAGTAGGAAGATCCACTTTCAACAACGTATGGTGTGCATGTTTGGTGTCCAAAGAGTAGGAGAAATTCTGGCATCACCAAACCCTGTCATCTTGCCTCTTATTGATTACCATAGGTCATTTGATGTGAATATTTTTATTTTGTTGTAGAAAAGATTGCAATTTAGAAAATATTACTGTGTAAATCTTTTTTTAAAAAAAAAAACATGTGGTCACCTTAAAACTGATTCAATGGAGGCCCAAAGCCAAATTTTTGGATATCCTCTTTTCTTTGGAGAGCCTGGAGAGGATGCATAATTATTTTTAGCAAATTTCAAGATGTCTTGTTGTATCAAGAGGATAGTAACTGATCAAGAACGCATAGAGATGTTTGAAGTGGTCCTTAGGAAAGATGCTAGCACTTGGTTTGACTCGTTGCCTGAGGAAGTTAAAGGGAATTACACGGAAGTTGTGAATCATTTCAAGAGATACTTCTTTGATCCCCAAAACACTCAAAAACTATGGCAAGACATTGTTTCTCATAAGCAAAAAGACCTAGATGACTACTACTTGTACAAGCAAGAGTTTCTACGTCTTTGGGCTGTATGGGTGAGAAATGTTGCTAACCCTGGTGATGGTACAGAGTTCCTAAAGAAGAAGAGGTTCATAGCCGGACCCTTTTCTGACCTTAAGATAAAAGTTGAGGCGGGTGCACCTACTACCTTTGATGCAGCTGAAACTAGGGCTGTTGAGAAATATAGAAAACTCAAGTGCCTAAGGGGAGAGGTTCCAATAGAAGGTCTTAGACCAAAGGTAAGTCACAAGCATCAACATCTGGGGAGCTTCCTGAGGTAACGGCGGAAGTGATTGAGAAGTTAAATGAATCTTTAAGCAGCTTGTCAATTCACCTTGCACAAGATGTAGGTCCAAAGGGACAAGCAAAGAAGTCTGAAGAGCGAGATCCATGACCTAGGAGAGTCTTGCAATGTTGGAATTGCGGAGAGTCTGGACATGGGATGTATAATTGTCCTTGGCCCCGTGGGAAGCCAGGGAGACCTAACTTGAATTACCCAGTGATGAATGCAGGTGAAGGAACTGGTCAACAACCAAGGCTTCTACAAAGGCCAAATGGAGCAAGACCACCTCCACAAGGAGTGGAAGGAGTTCCACCTTTTCCAGACCCAAATGTGCATGTGGTAGAGGTGACAAACTCAAATGAGGTTGACATGGAAGCAAATGGCATTAAGCGTGGCCGTGGAAAAGGGAAGGAGAAAGAAGGAGTCACGTCACAAAGTGATCATGGACGAGAAAAGAAGAAAAAGGAGACCAAGGAAACGAAGAGGACTCGATGTCGTATCAATCTCCAAGACTTCCCTCTTGGACATGGTATGGCTCCATACAACCTATTGGAAGACATGAGAGGTAAGGGTCCTGATATCTCATGGCCTCAGTTTCTTGCATTATGCCCACAAGTTAGGAGGGATTTAACAAAGGCAGTTAGCACTAGGAGAAAGGTAAAAGAGAGTGTGCCTGTTGTAAAAATTGCACATGCTGAAATGAATGAGGATATTACACTTGTGCTAGATTGTTACATCAAAGGAAGATTGGTTAGGAAAGGTCTAGTGGATGGGGGTGCACAAATTTGCATCATGACAGAGGGACTCATGCAAAAACTAGGCATGCACATCCATGAGACACCTGAAATTAAAGTCAAGATGGAAAACAATAGCAAATCTAGGTGTGTAGGCATTTGTAAAAATGTTTTTGTAGAGGCCTTTGGCATTAAGAAGGCAATGGATTTTTATGTTATGTCTACGAAAGAAAATGGTTATCCATTTATCCTAGGGAGACCATGGCTAATGAAAATGCGAGCTTTGCAGGATTGGGAGAGTGGAAAGCTAACTTACAGGAATGACAATCATAAGAAGGTTGTCTTTGACATGAAGGAGCAATGCCAAGAGGAGATCCATGAAGAATCATCTCAAAGTGAGATGGAGGAAGGCTGGACTGATAGCACTTCAGAAGGAGAAAGTAGCAGCAGCATTACTGAAGAGGAATCTTCCATCGAAGTCATGGGGGTAAGGTTTAATCCAAACAACCAAGAGACCTCTTGCTCAGGTTTGGAAGAGGTAGGTTCCCAAGAAAACCAAAAAGCAAAAGATGAAAGAATGCTAGAAGGTATGTTATCTACAACACTTACAAAGGATGAAAGAGAGGAGCTCAAAGGTGTGTTAAGAAAATTTCTTAGGCTTTTTGCTAAAGACTACACCAATGTGCGTGGAGTAGATGCTGTTCAACACAAAATTGAGTTGAAGCCAGAGGACACACCTAAGGCTCAGAAGCTACGAAGGCTAGGAGTCATCAAGGAGCAGGCTTTACTCAAGGAGGTAAGAAAGATTCTAGCAGCAGGTTTCATTTATTCAGTGGAGAATTCAGAGTGGGTCTCTCCCGTTGTTGTCACTCCCAAGAAGAACGGAAAGTGGAGGGTGTGTGTGGATTACCGTCCACTCAATGAGGCAACAAAAAGAGACCACTTTTCCCTCCCATTTTAAGATGAGATACTAAATGAGGTAGCTGGTCATGAGAAGTACACTGTGTGTGATGGCTACTCAGGTTACTTTCAAATAGGTATCGCATTGGAAGATCAATTAAAAACAACCTTCATCACTCCTTGGGGTTGTTATGCTTTTAGAGTTATGCCATTTGTCATGACAAATGCTCCTGCAACTTTCCAACGTTTCATGAACATGGTGTTTCAAGCATTCTTTGGAAAGTCAATCAGGGTGTTCATTGATGATTTCTGCATTTATAGCTCAAAATCATTGCATCTACAAAGGTTAGAAGAAGGTTTAAAGAAGCTCTACGACACGGGAGGTCAACTCAACCCCGACAAGTGTCACATAGGTGAGGATGAAGTGATCTTGCTTGGTCACAAGGTTTCCTATAAAGGCATCGAGGTGGATCCTTTAAAGGCAAAGGCTATTATTGAGCTCCCATCACCCACATGTACACATGTGACAATAAACACATTGTATGCATAAATCAGCATGCTAAACATGCTAAAAATGGATGTGTGGAAAGCATTGCAAAATACCAAAACAACACACTGCAAACCATAAATGAACCAATATGCATACTTGACAAATCTCACAACGCATAGTCCAAGTTGTACGCGAACAAAGAGAGATAGAGAGTGAGAGAGAGAGAGAGTAAGCGAGAACGTGCATGTGCACCTCCTAGAGCGGAGTGCTACATCGGCACGGTGAGAGAGAAGAGAGGAGCGGAGAGAAGAATCAACATGAGCACTGGGTGCATTCTCCCCTCGTGCAAGAGTGACCATTTCTCTCTTACATGTATTTGATTTATAGATTTCTTGAATGGTCAAAGTGAGTACAAACTGGCCGGCCAAAAATAAATGGCCAAAGCTCATAGATAGCACTTGAATAATCAGATATACATAAAATATAATATCGTTTCATATAATCCTTAGCCTTTCCACCTATCAACTGCATAAAATATTAATTCCATTACATACCTCTCTATTAGAAAGCAACTGTCCTCAATTGTGAAGGTAAGAATCTGCAAACAATACTTGTCAAAAGCAGTGATTAGAAATCCGTGTCAAAAAATAGCATATTGTGAATAAATTAATGAAACTAAACACCATTGGTTACACTTGCCATCATCCACATACTACATATTCTAGTGTCCCCTACCACTAAAATAAGCAGTATATGTCATACCCTGACAAACCAGGATATCATTGGTCACACTCATCATTCAATAAGCAATTCTCATCGATCTCAAGTTTACTTTCATAAATATTGTCGCGACAGAAAAGCATCATATACCAATTCCCAATTCAAATCCAAATCCAAATCCAAATATCCTTCATTGGGTAACAAAAGCATACCAGTTACAGTGGTGGCTAGCCATTGCAGCGTGATTTTGTGATCAGTGTTGCCTCAATCAAAAAATCTACACCAATAAGACGTGCTGTCTAAATCGGCGAATCTGCATTTGGTATAATTTTAAAAAGCGTGAATCTATAGTTTGTTGTTGTGCTACCTAAATCGATGAATCTGCACCAGATGAGCATTGACACACTACTTAAATCAGCAAATCTATGTGCATGTGAACAATGGACTAGGCAAGACAAAGGAGAAAAGTATTTACTATGTGTTTGACACCATTTTGGAGTATATCAAGGTACTTATTATAAATTGTTGTTCACTATCCCAGAGAACCTTAGCTCACATGAGTACCTGCATATCTTATTGACAAATCATCTCAATAAAAAATCCTTTCAATACACTTAGAAGCCACGACCTTAGCAGTGTTTGAGTATTCAGCTTAAAAACAATGTAGAGAAATGAAATATGAAAAGAGGAATGATGTATTTGATGTACACACCATGAGGGTATACTATATTTGAAAGTATATATACCATTGTTGGCATATGGGGAGAGGTACAAGTGTGGCAACTAGCATTTAGCACCAAAGTATAGTTAACAAATCCGAAATGTGATAATATTGTGTTAGCAATTTGCAATAAATAAAAGAGTATCATGCCGATCGATTCAATATTAGTGTTTTATTACACTATTGGAATGTATAGTGTTGGCACCTTGACTCGAAAATAGAAAAGTTAAAAATAAATTAAACTAGAACACAAATAAAACACTATGAAAATCTCCAAGTGTTTACCGCGTTGTTTTATCGCGTTCTGTAGAGAGAAGGTGCAAATTCAAGTAGAGAAACAAGAGACAGGAGGGCGGGTTTTTTTTATTTGTGTTTAAAATATTACCGTTGTCAGGAGTTTTTTGGAGCAAGGGATTGCGCATATGTACATACACATGCATGGTGCATCAAATAAAGAATTGCCCATTTTCCAGAGCCAGGTGGTTATGTGGGGTCCACATGTGTACAGGTAGGACAATATGTACATAGTGCATCGATTTTCACTATCACTAGTACCAGTATGTTTTTTCTACAATAATGAGGAGTTTATAGCGCGTAAAAATTCTCGAGGAAGCTATCCGCGGGCCGACGACATGAGGTAAGCAGGTGCGTCAGATGGCATCTAGTGGCGTCAGGAGGGCGAACGGGGTCAATATTTGCATGCGGATGAGGACGGACACAACGTGGGTGTTTTCTTGTGAGAGTTATGCAGAAAGGTCGTCATTAGGACCACTTTCTGGGGCCACTTCACGTGGTTGCGAGACGCATTATTGAAAAGAAATGAGTGCTAGGTGTGCGGATGATGCAAAAAGGTGACAATTATGCACTGCGAGGCCAGTTTTTGGCCTGTTCGGGGTCCGTTTGAGGTCATCCAAAAGGCCAAGGGTGCCCAACTAATAAAGCTAAGTGTGGGAACTGAAAAAATGGAGAGAAGACCAGAAAAAACGTGGAGAAGAGAGGAGGAACAGCTGCAGGTGTGTTTTTGGGGTTTTTGGAGCCTGTTTTGGTCGTAAACTGCTCATCCGAGGTCGGATTTGAGCACTTTGACATTGTAGACTGGGCTTTTGGGCCGTTACGGACGCAATGGCGCTGTCCACTTTGCCAAATTCCTCACTCTTTTTTTGATGTTTTGGCTGTGTAAGTTTCTCCTATGAGCGAAGTTTCTGCTCTAGTTTGTGATTGTATTTGGCTTATTTTACCCATATTGTGTGAGCTATTTGCCCCATTGGTGTTGGCCCAAGCTCAATTGTATCTAAACATCAGAAATTATCCTCTTTTGAGCTGAGTTTTTTGGGTGTGTGTGTGTGTGTGTCCGTGTGGAGTGGGCAAGTGGATAGTCTCTCTCCTCTCACTCCAAAGGTGTGTTCCCTGTCTCGGCCAGGTGTGTTGTCTAAGCCGAGTGGTGTCCCATAGTGTGTGTGTGTATCTTCCCAAGAGTGTATGTCGGGTCGTTATAGAGGCACTGTGTGTGTTTTCATCCCGCTCACATTCTTTTGGCGCCCCTACGGAGGATCTTCTTCGAGTACCTTCTGCTTCGAGCGTCAAGCTTCGGGATTCGGGATTACAGGTTGCAGGTTGCAGATTATAGGTTATAGGTTACAGGTTACAGGGACAGGTACAGGTACAGGTACAGGTACAGGTGATTCACACAGGTACAGGTAGCTGGAGTACAGTGATATACTAGCAGTGGTGTCACTTGCAGTGGTTGTGGGTATGCATCACTTTGCGCCTGTTTGAGCGCATTTTCTGTTGGATTGTACGTTACTTGTGGAAACTGTCATGGTACGCCTTTGTGGAGCCATATATGGTTTTATTTGGCAGTCCCAGCCATTTATGAGACTTGGTCTGGAAGATAGTCATTTCTGAGACTTGACTATACGCGATTTGCATTAGCCTTCGGGTGAGGGTCGATAGCGTGAGGTTTTATTGAGTTGGGGGATTCTCAAATGTGGAGATCCTTTTGGTGATACAGGTAGCTAGAGCACCTTTTTTGTGACCTCGCCATAGGCTATGCATTAGTGATTCCTATTTGATGCTCGGGTTCTATTGTTGATAGTTTAAGCATACATATACAGTCTATATTTTGAGTTCTCATTGCTCTACTTCTGGGGAAACTCTGCCAAAATTTTTCCAAGTTATGATGGCTGGTTTTTTGGTCTTGTGAGCCATTTATGCTGTTATGCTGCTGAAATTTTGGCAAAATCAAAGGATAAGACAGGTGTGCTTTCTTGGGAGCTGCATGGTTGGCTTTAATGGATGATCAAAATGGCCCTCAATTCACTCCTTTTCATTTAACTCAAAGAATCCAGATAAATGTTCATGTGTCAAGGAAGATTTTTTTCCAGCAGCGCATGGTCTTTATGTTCGGGCCAAGAAGATTATGAGAGATCTTGGAATGTCCTTTGCCTGTTGTAATTCCGATGATCAACTATGAAAACTCATTTGATGTGCATGTGTTTGTCCTTATCTAAAGTTGAGCTCCATTGAAGTTTCTAGGGATTGGGTAGTCAAAAGTTTTGGGTTCTTGTACGCGTGTTCAAAGGGGTTCTCAAAGCATTGAAACTTGGGTAGCCATGGCTTTCGCTTATCCGGAGTTTCATGGAAGAAGTGATGAAGATGTGGAAGAATTTTTGGAAAAGATGGAGGTTGCCTGCATTAGCAACCAGATTCATGACCCTGCGCAGATGTTACGCCTTCTCCAAATTTGTTTGAAGAGTGATGCACGAGTTTGGTCTAAAGCATTTGAAGAGGAGTTGCGTGTGGCTGATCCACCTGTAAGGTTGAGTTGGGACAATCTACGACATGGGTTGGAAGTGGAGTTTGTGAAGATAGAAGATCCTGACAAAGTGTGGCAAGAAGTACACGCTTTGGTGCAAAAGGAAGGTGAGCCAGTAGATGCGTATATACGTAAGTTTTCATTGGCATGGGAGAGAATGTGCAAGGCCTTAGCACCACAGGTACCCCCGCCTGATATGATGAAGAAGGACAGGTTCTTAGCTGGTCTTTGGGAGAATATATGTTGGAGAGTGAAGCTAAAGAAGCGTAGGACATATGAAGATGTACTAGAGGTATCAAGGAACAAAGAGTGGAAGTTGAGGAAAATGAGCCATTTAGGGGTGGAGTCTTTGCCCATGAGGTCTGAATTTCAGCCTATAGAGTCTTTACAAGGTCGTATGTCAGGGGTTCATCACGAACCAGTGGTTCCTGTTACTACTCAAGTTATGCCAGCAGTGGTCACTACAGCAGTGCAAGATGATGGGCTAAGGTAAGACATGAGGCAAATGGTAGATTTGATGAAGAATCTCAGCCTAAACATGCTAGGTCAAGTGGGAAATAATCGAGGTCGAGGGAGGTTTGCAAATCAGCCAGGAGGTGAAGAAAGGCCTAGGAATGGTGTTGGACAAAGCAATGGTAGGTTTTGGAGGCAGACGCCCACATGTTATAATTGTGGAGAGTTGGGTCACATCAGCCCGCAATGTGATAAGCCACCAAGGATGGGGGGAGACATGTATCCATTGCCAAGACAGGTGCTAACTAGGTCAAATGATTATGGCATCGAAATTAAGGGAGACGAAGGAACCACTGGACTGACCCAGGAGGAAAAGGGAAAGACAAAAGTGCTAAGTGTAGTCACCTTGGAGAAGGCATGAAAGCTAGAGGATACATTAGTGATGCCTATTGGGAAGAGGACCACAGAGGATAAGGAAGGAAGAAGTGTCCCAGGTCCTAGTAAGAAGAAAGGAAAGAGCCATGAAGGCGAGGATGTCAAGGCCAAGAGGAAAAGGAGAGCTCATTGAAAGTTTCATGTTTCAGATTTTCCACTAGGGGATGGGCAATTAAGCTATGACTTGAAGGAGGATCTGACGAGCAGGAAGGCATATGTTACTTTTGGGCAGCTTATAGATATGGTGCCTAAGCTAAATCGACAGTGGAAGAGGATGGTTAACCCAATGGAGAAAGAGCCAGAGAGAGGTTCAGTAAAGGTGTTGGCAATGGATGAGCTAACAGACATTTTTCCAATAGTAGATGTGTGGCATAAAAGGAAAAATTTGGGACAAGGTTATGTGGATGGCGGAGCCCAAATATGCGTCATAACACACTCATGCATTGAGAAGATGGGTCTCACAATGGCTGGGGTGTCAGGTTTTCGGATCAGATTGGAAAACCATCAAAAAGTAAAATGCTTGGGTGTTGTAAAGAGCTTAGAAGTGGAGGCATATGATGCAAAGGCAGTGGTTGATTTTCATGTGATGCCAGCAGGGTTGGGAGTATATCCTATTATACTAGGCAGACCATGGTTACGTGCAGTGGGAGCTGTTCAAGATTGGCGACATGGTACGATTAGCCTCTATGGAAAGACAGGTACCAAGAAGCTTTATAATATGGACACAAGGAAACGATTAGAGGAGCTTTATGAAGATGAGGATGAGTCTAGTGGTGAAGACTCTTCCACGGTGACAGATGAGGACAGTGATAGCACTACCAGCAGTGATGAGGATGCTGATGTTGCATTTCTTTTGATGGACAAAAAAATCCAAGAGTTTGGTTTAGTTGCATTTGCACCTCTCAGCTATGGAGAAGGATATATATTTGCACATGCTGGCTAGTTTTCCTGATTTGTTCATTACTTCATATGAAGAGATCAGAGGGTTAAAGGGCAAAGAGATGCATATAGAGCTGAAAGAAGGTGCTAAGCTAGTGCGGCAAAGGCTAAGAAGGATGGGTCAAGAGCAAATGGAAGCCTTGCGAGAAGAGGTGGACAAGTTGTTGAAGGCAGGGTTCATAGTCCCTGTGGAGACCACAGAATGGGTAAGTCCAGTTGTAGTCAGTCCAAACTGAGGATGGGAAGTGGAGAATTTGTGTAGATTTTAAACCCTTAAACGCAGCCACTAAGAAGAACCCATATCCTCTTCCATTCATTGATCAGATCTTGGATTCAGTGGCAGGTTATGAGAGGTACAATGTGTGTGATGGTTTTTCAGGCTATTTTCAATTGAAGATTGCTCTTAAAGACCGCACAAAGACCACTTTTATTACGCCATGGGGTTGCTATTGCTACACAGTATTGCCATTTGGGTTGTCAAATGGACCTTCCTTCTATCAAGAGAGAGCAAATTGGGTGTTGGAACCATTCATTGGTAGTTGTGTTAAAGCTTTTATGGATGACTTCTGTGTTTATAGCAGTAGGGCTGAACACCATGAGAAGCTGCAGATGGTATTGGCTCGATATGATGAATGTGGAGGACAACTAAATCCAAAGAAATGTCATCTAGCATAGCCAAGGGTGAAGTTATTGGGCCATATGGTGTCAGAAAATGGCATTGAGGCTGATCTAGATAAGGTTAAGTCTATTATTCTTCTTCCATCACCTACGAGTACGAAGCAATTGGCAACCTTTATACACAAAGTGAAGTACATGGCAAGGTTTATTCCATTGTCTTCTCAGATTCTTTATCCATTACAACAAGTGGCAAAGCATGATCCATTGCAATGGGACGACAAGGGTGAAGAAGTGTTTCAAGAGGTGAAAGAGGTGTTAGGGGGTTTGTCAGCCATGCAGGCTCCTGATTGGGAGAAAGTTTTTAATGTAAATCCCTCAGTAGGGGATGATGCCATTGGAGCCATGCTATTGCAAAAGGGGAAGGGCAGCCATTATATGAGGCCAGTGTATTGTGCAAGCCGAGTGAAGTTGGTAGCGGAGAGAAAGTTGTCGGAAGTAGAGCTAGTGATGGACAATGTAATATTTTCTTGTCGACGATTTCGTCATTACTTGCTACCACGGCCTTTTGTTTTCTTGACGAGTTATGCCTTTTTGCCACAGTTAATTAATGGTACTAACATGTCAAATGTGGTGAAGAAATGGGTAATTGAGCTGCAAGAGTTTGAGTTCTCTTTTCTAGTGGAAGATAGTACAAGGGCTACCCTAGCTGATTTGTTGACCTACAAGGAGAATCCCCTTATTGTTAAGGAAGAGGTGGTGAGAAAGGTAGTTGAAGAAGTGCCACAGATCAGCAATGCACATGTGTTGTTCTTTGATGGTTCATACAGAAAGAGCCACGATGCAGCTTCAGGGGGTATAGCAGTTTATGATCCAGAGGGGAAGCTAGTATGCAAGAGAGGGTTCAAATTGGATGCGCATAGTAACAATGAGGCTGAATATGCTACATTGGAAGCCGGATTACACATTTGTTTGAAGCATGGGGTTCGAAGGTTGAGCATAAAAGGTGATGCCTTGTTAGTTGTGAAGCAAGTGCTGGGTGTGTGGAAGAGCAAGAACACCGCATTGAAGGAAATGTGTTTCAGAATTAAAGGTCTGTTGAAAAAGTTTGAAGCATGGAGCATCAGACATATTGAACGTGCTCTAAATGGAGAGGCACATGAAGCAGCTCAAGGCATGATTGGGGAGCTATTCGTGTTGAGGACCAATTTACCTCTTTATCATGGCCGGGAAAGTTTGGCTCAAGAAGAGGAGTTTTTGCTAACAGGAATCATTCCAAAGGAGATTCAGAAGTCTAAGAAGTATGGCTTTGTGCGTAGAGCATACAGGTACAAATTGATTGGTGATGTCTTATACATGAAAGGGGCTGATCTCGTGTTGAGACCTGTAGGCTTGGCGGGAGGAGCTTTATAGAGTGTTGGAAGAGAATCATGAAGGCGCATGTGGTGGCCATTTTGCTCTAAAGATCACCTTGCATAAGATTTTGCAAGAGGGTTATGTATGGCCTAGTTTGCACAAGGATGTTCACCATTGGTGTAGGTCTTGCAATAGGTGTCAAGCATTTGGGAAGAGAGTGTTGAAGACAGAGCTACGAAAAACCATTATGGCGTTTGATGTGTTTGAAAAGTGGGGGATTGATGCAATAGGCCCGTTACCTATCACAAGCAGGGGCAAAAGCTATATCTTGACGGCAGTGGACTATCTCTTTAGATGGGCAGAGGCTATAGCAGTAAAACAAATCACTGCAAAGGATGTGGCAAAATTTGTGTATGATGAAATATGTTGCAATTTTGGGGTGCCATTAGTGCTACTTTCAGATAAGGGGCCAGGATTTAGAGCTAAACTGCTAGACTTCTTATGCACAAAGATGAAGATTAGGCACCAGCATACCACTCCTTATTACCTGCAGTGTAATGGCTTAAATGAAAGATTCAATGGTGAGTTGGTACAAATTCTTTCTAAAGTGACAGAGCACCAAGGAAAGAATTGGGATTTGGAATTGCCTAGTGCATTATGGGCTTACCGTACTTCGGTGAAGACAGGTATAGGGTTTACTCCATTTCATTTGGTGTATGGAAAGGAAGCACTATTGCCTGTGGAGGTAGAGTTGCCTGCGGTCAAGATGTTAGAGAAGTTGCTTGGGCTGCCTAGTGATGCATTCAAAGAGAGGCTCTTGCAGTTACAAGAGGTCCAGTTGGATAGGATGAGCGCATTGGAGCATTATGGGCAGATGCAGGATAAGGCTTTGGCAAAGATAAATGAAAAGGTCAAAAGTAAGGGTATCAAGAAACATGACTTGGTTTTGCACTACAACAGTAAGCTGGACAACACCTTCCAAAAGAAGTTTCAAATTAAGTGGGAAGGCCCTTTCAAGGTAGTGGAGTGTTTTCCAAATGGCACATATCAGCTAACTAACCTGGATGGTGTTCTATATAAGTCAAGGGTAAATGGATTGCGTCTTAAATTGTATCATGCTAGATTGATGATGGTGGAGCAAGATGAGCTGTCTGTGGATAAAGCAGTGTTGGTGAGGGATGAGGAGACCTGTGATGCGGCGAGTCTCATATCTCTCTTTGCTGCTGCTGATCATGAATGATCTAGCAGGCTAGGGGAGGGGCAAATGATGTCAGGAGTTTTTTAGAGCAAGGGATTGCGCATATGTACATACACATGCATGGTGCATCAAATAAAGAATTGCCCATTTTCCAGAGCCAGGTGGTTATGTGGGGCCCACATGTGTATAGGTAGGACAACATGTACATAGTGCATCGATTTTCACTATCACCAGTACCAGTATGTTTTTTCTACAATAATGAGGAGTTTATAGCGCGTAAAACTTCTCGAGGAAGCTATCCGCGGGCCGACGACATGAGGTAAGCAGGTGCGTCAGATGGCATCTAGTGGCGTCAGGAGGGCGAACGGGGTCAATATTTGCACGCGGATGAGGACGGACACAACGTGGGTGTTTTCATGTGAGAGTTATGCAGAAAGGTTGTCATTAGGACCACTTCTTGGGGCCACTTCACGTGGCTGCGAGACGCATTATTGAAAAGAAATGAGTGCCAGGTGTGCGAATGATGCAAAAAGGTGACAACTATGCACTGCGAGGTCAGTTTTTGGCCTGTTCGGGGTCCGTTTGAGGTCATCTAAAAGGCCAAGGGTGCCCAACTAATAAAGCTAAGTGTGGAAACTGAAAAAACGGAGAGAAGACCAGAAAAATCGTGGAGAAGAGAGGAGGAACAACCGCAGGTGTGTTTTTGGGGTTTTTGGAGCCTGTTTTGGTCGTTAACTGCTCAACTGAGGTCGGATTTGAGCACTTTGACATTGTAGACTGGGGTTTTGGGCCGTTCCGGACGCAATGGCGCTGTCCACTTTGCCAAATTCCTCACTCTTTTTATACTGTTTTGGCTGTGTAAGTTTCTCCTATGAGCGAAGTTTCTGCTCTAGTTTGTGATTGTATCTGGCTTATTTTACCCATATTGTGTGAGCTATTTGCCCCATTGGTGTTGGCCCAAGCTCAATTGTATCTAAACATCAGAAATTATTCTCTTTTGAGTTGAGTTTTTTGGGTGTGTGTGTGTGTGTGTGTGTCCGTGTGGAGTGGGCAAGTGGATAGTCTCTCTCCTCTCACTCCAAAGGTGTGTTCCCTGTCTCGGCCAGGTGTGTTGTCTAAGCCGAGTGGTGCTCCATAGTGTGTGTGTGTGTATCTTCCCAAGAGTGTGTGTCGGGTCGTTATAGAGGCGCTGTGTGTGTTTTTATCCCGCTCACACCGTGATTGTTTTCGCTATTATTACCGAGTATATTACCACTCTTATTACCGCGTATATTACCTTTGTTATATCCGACAGCCAAATTTAGCACCTAAATTTTCAAATTCTGGCTTAACCCAATGCGCCCCCCCCCCCCCCTTTAAATTTTGGTGTTTCCCTCCTCTCAACAAAAATTAAAGAATATCATATTTAATTTTCAAATTTAAAAAAGAAGAGAGAGAGAGAGAGAGAGAACGAGAGAGAAAGAGGGGGGAGAAGGAGGCGGGGGATATAAGATTACACTTGGTTACAACTAAAATAATCATTGTCAATTGATTAACATAATTGAGCATATTCTCAAATCTAAAGAGAGGAAGAGGGGGGGAAGAGAGATGAATGGATTACACTACCAAAAAACTTCATAATTGCAAAATGGTTATGAATCAACTTCCAAAAGATCTCTACATGAAGAATCATCCAATTCTAAGTCCATGGCTCCTAAATCAATAAAGAGAGAAATGGAATTGTCGTTTGTGGATGCATTGCCTTCATTATCTCCGAGTTCGTCATCCTCCATCTCATCATCTTCATCATCATGAGAATCACCCTCGCTAAGACTTGCTGCCGTCGGAATTGATTCATCGACCTCCCTCTGGTCTGTTTCCACCTAATCCAAAGTCGGAGGTGGAAGAGGGTCGAAGATAGTCTCCACTTCATTAGTGAAAAAATGGTTTGCCTTTGAGGTGTTATGGGAATTATAAACCAAAGTTTTGGTTGGTGTATTGCTAGGATATAGATGAGCTATAAAATAGAAGCTCAAAGTGAGTAACACTGGTATAACTAATGCTACAAGAAAATAAGAAAAAAAAGGTACATGTCACTCACCTGCTCACAATTCCACGATAAAACTAAATTGTCATACCTCCTTGTGTGTTGCACACTAGAGTTCACCATGTAGAGGCCATTCTCATGTCGTCTAGACACATTTGCAAACCACTTGCACTCAAAGATGAAGGTATGAAAGGTTCAAATTAACCTTTAGTATCCTTTCAATAGTTCCAGAGTACAGGGCGTCATCACCGTCTGTGTCAAATTTGCCCATGATGGCATAATCCATGGTGGTTCTACTCTCATCAATGTAGCGTGTACAAAGTGACGACCCTTTGACCACATAGAGTTAAAGGAAAGGCACTACAAAATGTAAAAATATATTAATCTATCAAATACATATCAAAGATAATTTCAAGAAATAGCATTACAATTTGGTTTAGGTATATGAGTACTCTACCTTTGATATGCAGCCTCGTGCATACTCCCATTCTTTGCTGGTGATGTCTCCTCCGCGTGCTTTTGTCTCGGTCATTCTCTCATGAATCCACTCTGCACTAATGAGATTTGGGAAACATGCAAGGTGTTTAGGCACTGGGGGTACCCTCCTTCCTCCATGTGCTTGTTTCCATGCTTCCCTCTCTTTCAAACGCCTTGCCTTTGCCACTGTCCACAAGTCCACCCAGTTGGTCATAATCTTTGCATTGAGAATGCAAAAGTTATTGACCACTTGGGATAGAGTCATATCCATGTTAAGTAGTTTCCCCTTTCCACTTGGCAAGTGTGAAGTTATTCTTGCATCTTCCTCTTCTGACCACATGCAAGGCATTGAAGGATCAACTTGTGCCAAATAATTTGATATATAAACAAGTGCCTCTTAAGTGATCCACCCTTCGGCCATACATGCCTCTGGTTGAGACCGTAGCCACAAAAAATCTTTGAGAGTCTTTAAAAAACTCTCTAAGAAGAACATCCATCGTGTGTGTACTACTCCACACATAGCAACCTCCTCCACCACGTGAACCAAGAGGTGAATTTGACTAAGAAGGACCGATCAAGGAAACACATCTTCAATGGCACACACAATTTCTGTTGCAAGTGTTTGAGCAACAGAGATAGCATCTATTTCGATTTTCCTTGAAGCTCACAAATCTGCAAGAAAACACACAAGGATACATTAAGTGCTAGTTGAAATTATTGTTTACATAAAAAAGGTGTAGTTGAGTGGATTCTTGTGGTGTACCTTACTAGCTCTCCTAGTTTGAAAATAGTGTCCCTGACTTTCTTGTCCAGACATATACACATACTCACCAGGAGAATGAACTACAATGTAAATCAGGGAAAGGGAAAGTGAGTGATAGTCATACACAGAAACTATAGATAGAATAGGGAGTATGAAGATTACCTGAAGCATCTTGTGCCAATCATGGGACTTCAGCCCATACAATTGAACACTTCCACCCTTCTTTGCTTTTGTGAAAGTTCCCTTTAGTGACATCATGTGTCCTATTGGTGTGCAAATAGAGGCAATGGTACCCTTCACCTTCTCTAATTCTTCTTTGGCTAGCATCCATGGTGCTTTAGGAAAAACAATCTTTCCATTTGGGGCACGATGTGGAGTAGCAGAGACGGGGAGACGTTTTAAAAGCCTCAAATCCTCCCTCACACCCAAAGAGTCCTTCTTGCCAATAATGTGGTCCCATAGTGATACATTCTCGAATATGTGCATGGGATCCAAGAGGTGTTGTATTTTTAAGTCATTACAATATGGAAGCTTTAAGAATATGGAATACCTTGACATACCTTTTGGTGGAGGGCACGGAGCCGGATTGTTGTTGTGGTGTTCTTCCCAAATGGTTGCCCAATCTGCCATCCTGAGCTTTAGAGTAGTCTTCCCATTCGTTGGAGCCTTGTGCTTGTTATGCTCTTGGGGTAAGAAACAATGGTTGTTTGGATAGATTACCTTGCACAAGGAATCGGGCCTCTCCGTCTCCAACGATGGCCCGCAAGTAGGACATGCATTGTGCCTTGATGTGGACAACCCTGCATACCTATCATATGGTTAGAGAGATGAGTGAACTAAAGGGAAAGAGGGAAAGAGAGATAGAGGAAAGGGGGCTACTAGAAATCTCTCCAAGCCCAGGATAGTTGTGCATAGTCCACATAAGGATTCCCCTCACAATGGCCTCTCTCCCCCCTTTGCAAGTGAGACATCGACAACAGAAATGTCTCTCCATAACTCTTCCAAATTCTCAATGAGGGGCTTGAGGCAAATGTCAATATTTGACACTTTGCACTTCCCTGGCACAAACAAGGAAAGAAGTATATTGCCCTTCTTGGTTGTCTCCCATGGTGGAATATTGTAGTTGACAATCACCACAGGCCAAGTGCTCCATGAAGTAGACTTAGTGCCAAAGGGGTTGACACCATCACTTGCTAACCCAAGCCTCAAGTGTTGAGGCTCCAACCCAAACTCTCACCATTGAGTTTTGATGTGCCTCCATGCAGGAGAATCGATAGGGACACGCATCATTTTATCATTTGAGCGATGGTTTGCGTGCCACGCAAGAAGCTCCATGGTAGACTTGCTTTTAAGCACGTGTTGGATGCGTGGAATTGAAGGAAAATGTCTCAATACCTTGTGGGGCAGGTGTGCCCCTCTCACTCTTGTCTTGTATCATGCCTCCCTGCACACGGGACAGGAGGTAGCATGTGCATGCTCATTGCGGTATAGCATGCAATCGTTAACGCACACATGGATGCGCTCATACTCCATTCCAAGTGCAGTGACATAAGATCTAGCTTGTCGACGATCTGGAGGCATGTGGTGATCTTCTGGCAACATTTTTGCATCAAACTACAATAAACATGCATATTAGTATAATTCCTAGAAGAGGGCACCATAAAGCGAGTGGAGAGTATATAAAAGCCACATTCCATACTTACAGAAGTAGTGCATTGACACTTGCATTACCCCAACCAAATTTTCTTGCAAGTTGAGGGCTTCCAACAATGCTCGGAGCACCGAGTACCGTGCACCGTCGTAAAGAGGTGTTCGGGCACTCGTCATCAATCTATCCTTCATTTTGGCAGCCCGTTTAGTGCAGGACTGACAATCCTCCTCGCACACGTCGCGCTCATGACCTAGTAACTCATCACGCATGTTGAACATGTGCTCATCCTCTACCTCAAAGTGCGGCGGAGACGCCATAGAAGTTGCCAACGTAAACCCAACGGGAGGATCACCATCTGGTGCACCCAAATCGCCTAGTCACTCTTGCCTCTGCCGTTCGACCTTGCGCGTCGGTGCATGTCAAAAAATCTAATATCTAACCAACCCAAATGATTTTCTCATATTAAATTGATCACTTAATGTGGGAGAATAAACGGGAACAAGTGTTAAGATATAGATATGTGCTTATAGATCTATCTCAACACGGGGCCAATGGTAAAGGGGCCCAAAAGGGAGATGGTCTATCAAAGAGAAAGGCTAACCAATGGAGCATAAGACCTTAGGGTTAGCTTCATTGAAGACCTCCAATAAATGTGTGTAAAAGTCCTTTGACCTTAAGTAAGCTAGGGCTGAGCTTGAGGTGGGAACCCGGCCCAAGCTCGAGGTGCTTGTCCTGCTTGAGGTGCTTGTCATGCTTGAGGTGCTTGATTAAGATGCTTGAGGTGCTTGACTGGCTCCATGCTTGAGGTGCTTGACATGCTGCATGATTAAGGTACTTGAGGTGCGTTGAGAAGCTTGCCTGAGATGCTTGTGGGAACACCCCCTAGTTCAAGTGCTTTGTCATGCTTGGTGAGTAAGGTGCTTGATCACCTAAAGTCAAAAGCATTCCTACAAGAGGGGGGGGCGAGCCCTTTTTCTAGGGGCTAGAGAGAGAACACCCACTCACACACACAAGGGAAGCCCCAACTTGAAGAGGCAACAAGGACACAGGTCAGGCCCCTACCCATGTTACCTTCATGTGTTGCTTGAAGCCTATTGGCTAAGCTTCAAAGGGTCCAATGATAAATTACTTGAATTATCTAATTGATTTTGCATTTATCAAGTCCTCTCTCTCAAAGGGGAAAGGGGGACACTTGTCCCAAGGCTACCCATGTTGCTTGTAATGGCTCCTGCTTGTGATTGGCTAGGCCTGGAGGGGTCCAATGAGCTTCAAGCATGAGATACAAGGGGGGGTCGACCCAAGCTAGCTAGGGGCTTGCTTGAGGGCTATACTCACCCACACACACTCACAATCACTCTCATTGTGTGCTATGCAAAGTGCAAGAGCTCCCTCTCCAAGCAAGTAGAGGTTGAGAGCCTACACCAACACTCTTGGCTATGGAGTGCAAATCCAACCAAGAGCCATGCTTCAATGCTTGAGCTTGTCATCTACTTCTTCTTCATTACTATGCTATTATGTATGCTAGCAACAAGAGTATGATAAGTGAGGAACTAGTTCTTTCTCCTATGAAATGTTTCTTCTTCCTCTTCCCTACCCTCATTCCCTGCTAGCTCTCTCCACCTTCGAAGGTGTTTGAAGTCTTGGGACTGAGGCTTGGGACAATTAAAGCTTTCTTCAAGTTCATGTTATGCTATGATTGTGATGCATGAAGCTTTCCATCTTCATTGCATCACCTAGGTCACAAGGAACACAAAGAATGTATTGTAACAAGTCTCTCTTAATGGGAGAAATCATAATACAAATGCCTATTGGAGGGGGGACCGGCTCCACATAAATCCGGTCCTCAACTGTTGTCATGTTCTCTAAATTCTCTCTCTTGCAAAAGTATTGTTCATGCCAAGTTAACTAATTGCTATGATTATGTTGCTATCTTCAATTATGTCTACCCGCTATGCTCACAAAGTTATTTCTCGAAAATATTCTCATTAATTTCCGCTATTCTCAAGATTGAATAGGCTAATTCCATTACATTGGTATCAGAGCATTTGGTTTCTCTTTTCTTGCTTAAGAAGAGAGGTCCTTAAGTAGCCTATAAATGGTTGATGTTGTTAATTATAATAGCGTAAGTGGAACTGGGATCTAATATCGGTTTTGTTAAGCCCACTATGTGGGGGATGGTGGACACCTTGGGAGCTTTGGACTTAATAATGGAGTCTTTTTAGACTTGCCTACGGCTTTACCATTATTGAGCCATAAGAAGTCCGAAAGGAGCTAGCCCTTGGCAACTCTGCTATGTTAGACCTACTCCTCTACTCTCTATAATTAACCACTTTGAGCCGTGGGTGTAGATACTTAAGAGCCAATTTTCAAAGGCTAAGAGGAGTGGCAACTAAGGTTTTGAATTGCCAAAGTATACACTAAGTACATACATAAAATTTTGTTAACATGGCTGACAATAATCAAGAGAGTAGAATGAACATTGATAGCTTTCATTTTGCACATGAAGGTGCTAATGATGATACTCCCATGTTTGTGAATTATCTTGTGACTAGGTTGCAACAAGCTATGGGCAACCCTACCTTGCAAGATGAAGTTACTCAACAACTTCGTGCCTATGGAATTTCCCTTCCTCTCCAAGAGGAGAGAGAGCTTAGGAGGCCTCTTGAAGAGACCCCCAAAAGAAGACTCTCTCCCATTCGAGAGGAGGAATCCAAAGAGAAAGAAAGCAATGAAAGTCTAAGTTCTTCTGAAGATGTGGCTCCACGAAGAAGGCGGTCTAGACGATCACCTACTCCTCCCAAAAGGAAAAGACCAACCCATAGTCCTTCTCCTCATCACTCTGAAAGGCAAGAGAGGAAACAAAGGAAGAAAAGGGCTAGGAAGAGGTCACCCTCTTCTCCTTCTTCTTCACCTTCCTCCTCTTCCGATGAAAGTTATGGCTATTCTCCTAGAGAATACAAGAGGGGAGGACATCGCAAATCATTTCCTGCATGGCGAAGGTCACAAAAGCTAAAGAAGTTCAAGGAGGGAGGAAAGAGTATCTCTTTTCTCACCTACGATGGCACCTTTGGTGCTACCGACAAAGTCTTGGCCTTCATCCAGCAATTTGACGCGGCCTTTGGGGACGAGGGCTTCACAGATTCCTCCAAGCTACGTCATGTAGCTATGCACTTCCAAAAATCAGCTCGTCAATGGTGGGCTAGCCTTCGTGGCAATGGAGAAGCCCCAAAGACATGGAAAACTCTACGAGTTTCCATCATGAAGCAATTTCTGCCAAGCGATACTAAAGATAAAGTTCTTACCGAATGGCGTGGCTTGAAGCTTCTCTCTCATGAGTCTATCAACAAGTATGTAGACAAGTTTTGGGATTTACATCTCAAAGCTACTGTCTTTCAAAAGATAGACTTTGCCGAGCAAAGACAGCAATTCTGTGCGGGATTACCTGAAGAGATGGCCGAATACATCAACTCTCAACGGCCCGGTACTATTACCGAAGTAATCCACCACACCATGGTTGCTTCACGCATCAATTTCCATCAAGGGGCTAGACGTAATGTCAAGCCCATGGAAAACAAAGATAAAAATGATGCAAAGGGGAAATCCAATGCTCAAAATAATTCCCAAGGCACTTCCAACAACAACAACAAAAACAACAATCGGTCCAAGGAGAAGGGAGTTTACAAAGGTAAAAAAAAACTCTCTCCTGAAGAGCTTAAAGCTTTTCGCAAGGACCATAAGTGTTTCAAGTGTGGAGAGCAAGGACATGGCTATCGTTCTTGCCCCAAGAAGAATACTCGCAATGAGACTCCTAGAGCTTCCACCATCGAAGCTCCAAAAGAGGATGCTCATTGCAAAGGATCATCACTCTCCTATGCTTGGGGAAAGGTAAGAGAGCATGATGCCTTCATCTTGTTTGACCCTGGATCTACTCTTAACTTCATATCAATAGAGTTGGCCAACAAGTTGGGCATTCAAGCTTTTGAGATGGGAGATATAGTAGTCGCTGATGCAGCTTTCAAGGGACAACAAGCCTCCGTTACTCCCTTGATTGGGAAGTTGAGGCTTCATGTCCAAAGCTATGTCGACAAAGAAGACTTCTTCATCTCTCCTCTCCAACATCAGGATGTTATCCTAGGGGCACCATGGTTTGATCGCATGGCTGCCAACATGAAGTTCCCTGAAAGGAGAATTTACTTCACTTACAGGGGAAAGAACATGTATATAGATGCTAGTGAGAGTGGTCGCACTATTCCACTTGTAAATCCTCTTTCTTTTGATAAATCAATGAAGAGCTCAGATCTGCGTACATGATTTATGTCAAAGAGTCTCTAAAAGCTAATAATGTTTCATCAAATGAAAATGATAGGAATCAAGAAGAGTTAGACTTGTCTACTTTTCTAAAAGGATTCCAAGATGTGTTCATCGATGATATCCCTATGGACCTACCTCCAAAACGAGGGGATGATGACCATCGTATTGAGCTCCTTCCAGGAAGCTCACCGCCTAACAAACCTCCTTATCGAGTCTCACAAGCTCAACAAGAGGAGATTATGAGGCAAGTACAGGAATTGGTAGACAAATGGATGGTGAGGCCTAGTTCCTCTCCCTTTTGTTCTCCAGTCCTTTTAGTGCAAAAGAAAGATGGTACATACCGTATGTGTGTGGACTATCGAGCACTAAACCATAT
Source organism: Adiantum capillus-veneris (assembly GCF_014529385.1). Taxonomy (NCBI): domain Eukaryota; kingdom Viridiplantae; phylum Streptophyta; class Polypodiopsida; order Polypodiales; family Pteridaceae; genus Adiantum; species Adiantum capillus-veneris. The sequence goes on from NC_140957.1 coordinate 48,986,601, forward strand.
CACTATCAAAAACATATTTCCCGTACCGCGGGTAGAAGATCTGTTTGATAAGCTACAAGGCTCTATCTACTTCAGTAGGATTGACCTTAAGAGTGGCTATCATCAAATAAGGATAGTGGATGAAGATATCTTAAAGACCGCGTTTCGCACAACGTTTGGTCTTTATGAATATCTAGTCATGCCTTTTGGCTTGACTAATGCACCAGCTACGTTCAATCGTTTGATGGAGAAAATTTTTAGACCATATCGAAAATTCACTGGAGTGTTCTTTGATGATATCATCATCTACTCCAAGTCTTTGGAGGAACATAATCAGCATCTCCAAGTGATTTTTCAAGCATTGAGGGAGAACAAGCTTTATCTCAACCAAAAGAAAAGCGAATTCTTCCTTCAAGAGATTCAATACTTAGGTCATATTATCTCTAAAGATGGTATCCAAATGGATCCATCAAAGTTAGAAGTAATAAAAGAATGGCCTAACCCAAGAAATCTACATGAGCTACGAAGCTTTATTGGTATGTGTGCATACTATAGACGCTTCATAGCAAAATTCTCTAAAGTAGCAGGACCACTACAAGACTTAACTAAGAAGAACGTTAAGTTTGTATGGACTGCTATGGAGCAAAATGCTTTTGAAAAACTCAAAGAAAAGCTTACTTCCCAACCAGTCCTCGTGCTTCCGGATCTCTCAAAGCCATTTGAGGTCCAATGTGATGCTTGTGGTGATTGCCTTGGAGCGGTTTTGCTTCAAGAAGGGCATGCCATAGCATATGGGAGCCGAAGGGTCAATGGTGATGAACGAGTCTTGGGCATTTATGAGAAAGAGCTTTTAGATGTTCTACATGCCCTAGACACATGGAAGCACTACCTATTGGGGACTCCATTTATCCTAAGAACCGACCACCAAAGTCTCAAGTATTTCATGACGCAAACCAAGCTTGGCTTCTCAAGCTATAGCATAGTGCTCTTTCTTCTCCCCCCTTTTTGTGCTAGCTACACCCTCCTTTTATAGCAATTTTGAAGGCTAGGGTTACTCCTCTAACCATGGTTGGGTTAGATTTTCAGCAATTTATCTAATTTCTTTTGCTTGGAATTATCAAGAAGTTGGTGGGGAAAGAGAGAGGAGAGAAATGGAGGTGATAGGACTTTTCATAGTGGGTTAGTGTTAGTAGAGTTAGTATTAATTTACAAATGGAATTGGATATTTACAATGGGAGTATCCATGTAGGATACAAATAAGGAAGAAAAACTCTTAAGAGGTAAGAAAAGGTGGATTTCTTACAAGGTTGATGCTCCAAGTGTCTTGAGTAGGGCCAATTTTGACGCTTGTTGACGGTCCACTAGCTTTGACGGCACATTTTTTCTCCACTCTTGACCTTCCTTGAGAGACAAGGTAATTGAAGCTGAGTAATCAACCACCATGATGCTGTCTTTTAAGAGAAGAGGCTGAATTTTGTGGTTTTTTTGATAGATATGGGTAATTTGGAGGAGGAAAAATGAGACTAGGTGGTCAATTTTGGAATGGAATTGTGTGTGGGAGGTATGATTTCACCATGGTTTCTCTTATTCTTCAAGGTTGAGGAGAAGGTGAGTAGGGTGCAGAGAGGAGTGGTGAGAGAGGTGGGGATGATGAGTGGAGAAGTGTGTGTGAAAGAGGAAAATGATAAAGTGGAAGAGAGAGTGTGGCTGCATAGCATGGGAAAACTGGGGTCCACTAATAAAATCATAGCTCACAGCTCGTAGCTCAAAAAAATATGTAAAAATTTGAGGCAGAAGTTCAGCCCACGAGCTACAACTTTTGTTTGTATCACCTTTTCAAATTCGGAGAGCAAGTGAACTTTAAAAATTCAGCAAAACCGATCATTTTTTTCCACTGCACAAGGTCCTTGTGGGGTCCTTCTTTGGATGATTCTTTTGAATACCTCCAAGAGTGAGCCCTCCATAGTGCATGTATGCATGCCACCTACCCTTGACCTTATTTGGTAGGTCTATAATTGAAGATATTGTTGAGATCATGATATAAGTGAATAGTACAACTAAGAAAATCAAATATTGAGGGGTCTAAAAAATATGTACATGTCAAATATAAATAATATAAGTGGAAAAAATATAAAGGGGTCAAAAGAAATCTCTCTCATTATGAGGCTACCATAAAAAGATAAATATTTTTGGTGTTCTAATTTTTTAGAAAAAAAACAAAATAGATGTAGGAAGGGAAAAATCACAATAGTGAAAAAATATACACATAAATAAAACTAGTTTTTTTGGATTTTTGTTGGGGTGGAGTTACACCAAATATAAGAGAAGCTTACATGAAAATATTTCTATATGGAATAAAGAGTATGAAAAATGGTAAGAAAAATTGTGGTAATGGTGAGGCAATGTACAGAGCATAAATAACACACACCTAGGTAGAAATATTTAAATAAATACCAAAATAATTATGAAAAAATCTTTTATTTAGGCCCTATATACAAAGAAATATTTACATACGCATGGACCATAATATACTTATATTTTTTATATTTTTTATTTTTTTGGCTCAACTAGCCCAATGACTAGCTAATTGAGGGTTTTTTATTTCAGTAAGGAGATATGGGAAAAGTCCCCTAACTCACACGCACCTATATACAGTGAAAGGGTGAGGGTAACCACAGTGTTTGAGTGATTTGATAGGGTGAGATAACTCACTATGGCAATTACAGAGAGCCGAAAAAACGGCTATCAATATGACTAGTCCTCTTTTTAATTGTGCACAAATTGAACTAGTATGCATGCTTAGAATCATGTTTGTGATGACGACGTCTCTCAAACACCAAGTAGAATTTGTCACTCTACTTTGGGAGAATGAAATGGACTAAAGAGCAGACATGCTTGCGGCAGCTATGTCTCCCAAGCACCAAATGGATTAGTCATCCATCTTGGCAAGATGTCGTAGGGTAAAAAGGGATCCTTTACCCGCTAAGTACGATTGACTAATGACTAAGACTTTATCTCTTCTACCTCATAGTCGAGGACGACTATGATTTCAAGAGAGAGGTAATGTCATAAAATCTAATATCTAACCAACCCAAATGATTTTCTCATATTAAATTGATCACTTAATGTGGGAGAATAAACGGGAACAAGTGTTAAGATATAGATATGTGCTTATAGATCTATCTCAACACGGGGCCAATGGTAAAGGGGCCCAAAAGGGAGATGGTCTATCAAAGAGCAAGGCTAACCAATGGAGCATAAGACCTTAGGGTTAGCTTCATTGAAGACCTCCAATAAATGTGTGTAAAAGTCCTTTGACCTTAAGTAAGCTAGGGCTGAGCTTAAGGTGGGAACCCGGCCCAAGCTCGAGGTGCTTGTCCTGCTTGAGGTGCTTGTCGTGCTTGAGGTGTTTGTCATGCTTGAGGTGCTTGATTAAGATGCTTGAGGTGCTTGATTAAGATGCTTGAGGTGCTTGACTGGCTCCACTTGACTGGCTCCATGCTTGAGGTGCTTGACTTGCTGCATGATTAAGGTACTTGAGGTGCCTTGAGAAGCTTGCCTGAGATGCTTGTGGGAACACCCCCTAGTTCAAGTGCTTTGTCATGCTTGGTGAGTAAGGTGCTTGATCACCTAAAGTCAAAAGAATTCCTACAAGAGGGGGGGCGAGCCCTTTTCCTAGGGGCTAGAGAGAGAACACCCACTCACACACACAAGGGAAGCCCCAACTTGAAGAGGCAACAAGGACACAGGTCAGGCCCCTACCCATGTTACCTTCATGTGTTGCTTGAAGCCTATTGGCTAAGCTTCAAAGGGGTCCAATGATAAATTACTTGAATTATCTAATTGATTTTGCATTTATCAAGTCCTCTCTCTCAAAGGGGAAAGGGGGACACTTGTCCCAAGGCTACCCATGTTGCTTGTAATGGCTCCTGCTTGTGATTGGCTAGGCCTGGAGGGGTCCAATGAGCTTCAAGCATGAGCTACAAGGGGGGGTCGACCCAAGCTAGCTAGGGGCTTGCTTGAGGGCTATACTCACCCACACACACTCACAATCACTCTCATTGTGTGCTATGCAAAGTGCAAGAGCTCCCTCTCCAAGCAAGTAGAGGTTCAGAGCCTACACCAACACTCTTGGCTATGGAGTGCAAATCCAACCAAGAGCCATGCTTCAATGCTTGAGCTTGTCATCTACTTCTTCTTCATTACTATGCTATTATGTATGCTAGCAACAAGAGTATGATAAGTGAGGAACTAGTTCTTTCTCCTATGAAATGTTTCTTCTTCCTCTTCCCTACCCTCATTCCCTGCTAGCTCTCTCCACCTTCGAAGGTGTTTGAGGTCTTGGGACTGAGGCTTGGGACAATTAAAGCTTTCTTCAAGTTCATGTTATGCTATGATTGTGATGCATGAAGCTTTCCATCTTCATTGCATCACCTAGGTCACAAGGAACACAAAGAATGTATTGTAACAAGTCTCTCTTAATGGGAGAAATCATAATACAAATGCCTATTGGAGGGGGGACCGGCTCCACATAAATCCGGTCCTCAACTGTTGTCATGTTCTCTAAATTCTCTCTCTTGCAAAAGTATTGTTCATGCCAAGTTAACTAATTGCTATGATTATGTTGCTATCTTCAATTATGTCTACCCGCTATGCTCACAAAGTTATTTCTCGAAAATATTCTCATTAATTTCCGCTATTCTCAAGATTGAATATGCTAATTCCATTACAGTGCACCACCACTGAACACAGACCAATGTGGCACCTCCTCAAGCGACGGTTAAGTCGTGCTATCATCTCTCCAAGTGCTTTTTTGAGGATCCCAAAGCCCTTCGTTCTCCACATGCTCCAAATCAATGCGCCTCAAGCGAGGGATTTTCCTCTTGGACTTGGCGCAAGGACAAGGGAGTTTTTCCTTGAGCCAACGATCGCACTCAGGGCCTCGAGCGGGACCACAATCATCCGAGTCAATGTCCTGCACATGCAAAATGTTGTTTATTTAGTCATGTGTCCTAAAAAATAAATAATTAGAAAAGCACTTAATTCCATTAGAAAAAATACATATAGTTAAAGTCAAAGGGAATAAATGACAATGAGTGCTAAACTTATTTTAACTAAAAGAGAACTTAAAAAATGCAATTAATAAACATTTAAAAGTACTACAAAATAAAGTATCCATAAAAAAATAAAAATCTTCATCAAAAAACTCAAAAGGCTAAAAAAATGAAATAATGTATAGCTAAGGGTAGAGGGGGTGGTTTGTATCCCCCCCCCCCACCCTCTCCCTCTGCAACCTCGGATTTGCATGTATCCGTTTGAAATGATCGGCCGTTGTAATATATGCAGTAATTGACACGATAATGGACGCGGTAATTTCCACGGTAATATCCGCGGTAATAACTGGCACCTAAAATAGGCAAGAAGGCAGAGTGTGCCATGGTTTTGCTGCATATTCTCTGTTCTTGCTCTATGCCATCTCTCCCAAGCTTCCCCCCCCCCCCCCCCCCTCTCCCTTTTCCTTCTCTCTCCTTCTCCAAGCTTCCCAAGTTTCATCAAAGGGGGTTTTGTCCAAGTTTCATTGCAGGGGGTTTTCCGCCATCGTATTTGGAAGCTCAACCTAGCCGAAGCTCAAGCGCGCTACAAAGAAAGAGGTAAACACAAAACAAAGCACGTCTCCCCTCTTTCCCTTTGGTTTTCTACTACACACACACACACATCAATACAAAAAAAAAGAGAACATAGAGAATCCATAACTTACCTACTACACACACACACACACACACACACACACACACACACACACACACACACACACACACACACACACACACACGCATCCGCATCAATACAAAAAAAAAGAGAACATAGAGAATCCATAACTTACCTCGTTCATTTGGAAATGGTTGCTTTGCTAGGCTTCTTTGAAAATGGTTGCTTTGCTAGGCTTGTTTGGAAATAATTGATTTGCTCGGCTTGTTTGGATAGAATGTTTGATATAAATAGAGAGAGAGAGAGAGAGAGAGAGAGAGAGAGAGAGATAAATGAAGAAAGAGACACAGAGAGAGAGAATTAGATAAAGAGAGAGAGAGAGAGAGAGAGAGAGAGAGAGAGAGTAGGTTACATGTGTCAAAAAACTTCAAAAAATCCTTTCACAAAAATTCAAATATATCATGCCATAAAAAAAATAAATGGATGACCGAGAACACTTGAAGCCTTTGAATTACAAATGCCTTGTATTTATACAAAAACCGGTCTCAAAAAATTGGAGTAGGCAAGCCAAAGTGAGTCCATTAGGTAAAGGAAAGTTCCGTTACCTATCACCATCACCAAAACAAACAAACAAGAGTTAGATTTCTCATGGTGGAAGACAGGTGTCATAGAATTTTCCTACTTGTTGTCGATGTCCACCTAATAAAATGACTTAGCTAATGCCACACTTGTGTAGGATGGTCCATCTTGAGAGTAGGATAAGAGTGTTGTTCCTTGCACAGCTTTTTGTGAGGATCTCAAATTGCATGTGTCTAAGGGCCTTTACCCCTTATATACTTGGTGGCCCATGCATTACTCCAAAAGTAGTTTCTTGAACGATTGGGAGAGGTGGAGTAAGGTAGTGGGGAGGGCCCATTTTTTTAAAAGAGGGGCCTTTATGGCTCTCCAAACAAATGAGGAGATGCGGTATGCTACTAAAGTGGGGGGAGAGGATACCCTTCAGTGAAGGCCAAGACCAAAAAGATTCTAAACACGAGCTTATAAGGGGGGGTTTTTGTGAGAAGGAGAGACCCACCACCACCCACACTAGGGTGGTTTATCCCTCTTTAGGGGCACTAGGCCCCCTAGTGCCCCTAAAGGGGTCCTAGTGCCCTCCGATTTTTAGTAGGTCCAACAATGCTGTGGGGTTACATGCAAAAGAGGAAGCTGAAAACTCCTTTAGAAAGCATCTAACAAGTCTCCAAAGACGTGCTCTTTCAAAACCATTAACACAAAAAGCATTTATGAGAGATTTGATATCATTAGCAACTTCAAATGGGATAGAATTGCAATACAATATGGGCTTTAATTGAGATATAATCACTTTGTGGGCCCACATCGAAGGTCTATTACTAGACCTTTTTATATATCTAATGGGGGTATAGGGTAGGTTGGCCTCTTTTTCAGTCAATGTTTTGATTAGAACACCATGTTTTATTATGAGATTCAAGTTAAGAAACTTGGTGGTGGTGATATTGTTTTCGACTTCTATTGTGAGACGCTGAGGGTAGATTCTCTGTTGTTCCAAGAGGTATGAGGGGTCTTGTGAGTTTACAAGCAAGATGTCATCAAAGTATTTGAAGGGTATCCCAAGTTTAGAGAGATAAATGGAGAAGGATAAATAGAGAGAGAAGAGAAGGGAAATAAATAGAGAGGGAGAGAAAGAGAAAGAGAGAGAGATAGATAAAGAATGTGAGAGAGAAAGAGGGATATAGGTAGATAAAGAGAGAGATAATTAATGAGAGGGAGATAAATGGAGGGAGAGAGATAAAGAGAGAAAGAGGAAGGGAATTAATGAGAGGGAGATAAATGGAGAGAGAGAGATAGATCCAGTGTGTGATGCGCAGCAGCCAACCAGGTCAGAGATCCAGACAGGAGTTACCGCGGTGGCAACATGGTAGACGCGGAGTGGGAGGGGGCGACGGGCTCATCATACAAACAACTACGCGAGGCTCGTGCAAGAAAAACTCCCATGCACTATGGCTCAGGAGGCAAGGGAGCTTGGAAGGATAAATACGTAAGATTAATTGAACTATAACGTCAATTGGTGATTATAAAGATTGTAGTTGATGATTTGATATTGTTATTGTTAGCTTAAGAAAATATTACTCTCTCTCAACCAACCACAAAGCTGGTCAAGTATCGGGAGCGACATACAGAATTTGATACTTGGCGATGGTTGTTTGAAAACAACCACATCTCTCGCGAGCAATTCGACACGGCGGTTGGACCACTACAAGCGGTAAGTTTAAACAAGTAATTTTGTATCAATTGTTATGAGCTGTCGATAATTGTTTAATTTGGTTTGGGTTTATGTAGATTCAAAGTGATCCAACATACATGCCTCTGGACGACGAGATCATAGAGGAGGATTAGATAGAAAAATGTTTTGTCCAAACTTTCGTAAAGTCCTAATGTGGCACAATGTATATACAACTATTTACTTTTTATTGTAACTTTTTTAAATAGTTGATCTTCTGCATTTTAAATTGTCAAGGTAAAGTAAATCCAGTTTCAATTCTTTGGTATTTTTTATACTCTTCCAAAAAACAATTGATGTTTCATTGTTTTATGCATGTCAAAAAAAAGGGTTCTCATTTTTGGGTGGCCCAAATGAGCACCTTTATTTTTGAATTAGCGTGTAGCGGCAATAAGCGCGGTAATAAACATGACAACTGGCGCGATAATAGCAGTGGGTATATTACCGCGACTATTACCGCACTTATTGCTGAGAAACCACTACCGCGTCCATAGCCGCGGTTATTGCCACCCTTGCAAATTTTTCTCTCTCCTTTTTCCTTTGTTTTTTCGTGGCAATGCTAGCGGTTATAAACAAATTTTCTTATAGTGAAAAGTTATACATAACCTTGTTGAAACTGAAATGTGAGACAGCTTAGCAAGCAAACGAACTTTTGTAGGATCTTTTGGACATGGAGGTGGGGCAGCTCGCAAGGCAGGAGAGAGCAATGTTTTTGGCCCAGAGAGTCAACTTAATAGCATAGATGAACTTGAGTCACAAATAAAGAGAGCATCTCATAAGAAAGCAAAGTTAATGGAGCATTTATCAAACGAGAATATTTAGAGCGGGGAAATTGTGTTATAGAAATTTGAAATACTCTTGTTAGATATGTATATCCAAATATTCATGCATGATATATATATATATCTTGAAAATACACCTAGTAATTAAACTGATAAGAAATTTATGAAAGAAGAGTCCGTGTATGAATGGAGTGCGACGAGGAGAAGTAAACTTTTGTACAAAGGTTTAAAACGTTCACTTAATGTTAGGTCCCTAGATTAATGGAGGCCTTGGATCCCATATCCCATGTCCATGGGAGATATCAGGTACAACTACATGAGTGCTACAATAGCTTTTGGGATAGCATTTGATACATTTGGCATAACTACTAAGAAGCATTCAGAAGTCATAATACAATGCTACTTTCTTGTAGGTATCCTCCCATGGAAAATAACATAATGGACTAGGATTCGAGTTAGTAAGGGTTGAGGTTAAAATTTGAAGCCTCGTTTGGTATTTATGCTCAAACTAGTAAATATTTCACCAGTGTAATTTAAACTAGCTAAAATAGCAAAACATCGGTTAGATTCCAAGCTTTCCTTCAAGTAAACTGGAAAAGTTTTACAAGTTTTAGTGTGAATACCTGAAAATGCTTTGAATTTTGACCTTAAAAATGGAAAGAAAAGAGCTTTAGGTGTGCCATTATTTTCTTCACTTAGGAAAATTGTTTTTGGCAAGCCCTAATTCGATCAACAAACATTGTTATGATTACTCTGATCAAAAGTTTGATTTCCACCATTGCACTCTCAAAGAAAATTTCTCGTGAAAAATTTTGTAGGAACTACTTTCGATGGTCATGTTTGAACAAACACTGAAATACCAAGAGACATAGCAGCACTTATCTCCACCTTAAAGGCCAAAAAGGCACACATCGGCAAGGTTGAAAACTGCAACCCTTCCCCCCTAGGGAAAGTGTGTCTCAACTTACAATCATGATGCTTGAAAAGTCAAGAATGCCCCTTAGGACAAGGAGGAAAAGGAATCATTCCTCTTGAAATTAAGAGAAATAGTGGAAAAAGAAGAACAAATGCAAGTCATTCATCTAAAATTTCCTCTTTCTGTGTATGGGCAGGAAAATGTGTTGTCTCAAACACTACTTCCCACCACAAGCATGAAAAAATATTGTAGCTCTCCCCACCACTCACGTGCAGGTGCTCAACAAGCAATTTCTCGAGGAAAAGAACCCTACACAATGAAGGGCAACCGCTAGTGCCATGCAGGCATTAGTGCTCGAAAAATATCATCTCCCCAAGCACGATTATTGATCCAATAGACATAATTGTATACATCAATGATTGCTGTTATTGCACAATCAGCACCATGCATGAGATTAATCATGCCAAGATGGAAGAAATAAGAAAAATGTTGCATGGAGCCAATTGGAGCCCAATTATCCTCTAGGAATTCCTATTTAATATAATAATATTAAACCACAAATTATTGCACTCTGACAGTGGATGATTTTGGTGGAACAACTCACCAAAACAAAACAATAATAGAATTAATGAATCAAACAATGGACCATAAAAAGGCATGGCCACATTGAAGAATTTGGCCATTAGAAAAAATATGGACTCTCCATGGGCCTTCTAAGAATCCCTAATTTCAAGGAAGCCTGCCAAGATTAAGGGGGACAAAGGCTTTGAATGGGGCTGTTTTGGTAGGGTCTCCTCCACCTTTGACCCCTAAAAAGGTAGGGGAAAGGGGGGTGTGGGGGGGGGGGGGGGTAAACCATTTAAAAAGTAGGGGGGTAGGGGGGAGAATGCTGTCTTCTCTCTCTAACTTTTTGGCCAACTTGTAAGTGGCCACTTAACTCTCCCATGCCACCTAAGCAAATCCGTGGGTCAAAGAGGTCAAAAAGTGATTTTTTTCAAAAAATTTCAAATAAACTCTATTTCCCCCTAAAAAGTGGCCCCAACATATATACATATTTAAAAAAATATTTTAAAGCTACATTACTCATAATTCAACATTTTTTGACTCCCTCCAAAACTTTTAAGAAATTCCCCCCAAAATTGACCACCTTCCCTCATAATCTAAGCTCCTCTCCTACACCCATCCCCCTTGCACCTGCACCTGCTGCTGCTGCACCTACATACCCATCTCCTTTCCATCTCTCCATCCTTCAAGCTCGATCTCTCCATCCTACAATGCCTCTTGACGACGTGACCAATGTCCCAGCAAGCTCTTCATGTGGTAGGTCTCCAGGGCTTTGCCTGCGCCTACCTCAAGAGTATGTTCCGACAAAGAAGACATGCTTGAGTACATTACCTTCAGCCAACAAGAACGCCGCGCTCAAGGGGAGAAGAGTGTGGATCTTTGGACAGAGGGATGCTTGTACCCAAAGGATCCTTCTCTCAATGTCCATCCGCCTTTTACAAACCTTCCATCACTGTTGCAATATTTTGGAAATGGAGAGCAAGGCCTTGTTGGGCTACTGCAAGAGACTCAACAGACACGAGATTTCTTGATCCAAGATCTACTTGCGTCATTGACAGTTGCTGAATGGGAGTTTCCACAATCTTCAAGATCAGATGCAAACAGCTACTAGTGCGCTCGAGGAGGCAAAGAGCACCATCGCAACCAAGGAAAATGAAATTAAAAAGCTTGAGGATACTCTCTCACACATGAAGAGTACTGTCATGGGAAGTAGGGTGAGGAAACGGGAGTTGTTCGAAATTCAGACTCTTGCACCACGTGGTGGGGCAAGAAAATGAAGGGTGATAGCTATGAGGTAAGATGTTCTGCCCCTCATGTTGTTTAAGTCTAGTACCGCTCATCATTGTTGTTTTGGGTAGTAGGAACTTCGTCCAAGAAACGTGCGGCGCTGAGAATGCGTCAGCTCAGGCATATTTACTTCGTTCTTATTTCAACAAAGAGGACTTTATTGGGATGCTTGATGCTTGAGAGGCAAAAAACTTGAAAGACGCAATCACTAAGAGAGTTCTTAGTCATTTTTCTAATATTTTCACTGACCTAGATGTTCAGGATATTTGTGATGCTGTTGGGATTAGTACGAAGGGCTATCAAGCAATACATCAAGTGTTAAAAGATGCATTGAGAAGTCGAGGAGTCACGAAAAACCTATTCCCACTTCCTCACAGAGTGGCGATTGCCAAGAGGGTGTCAAATGAAGATGTTGTTCACCAATTATGGGACTACTTGTATATTGAGGACACGATGCCTCTTCAGCCGCTCCGTAGCAAATCGCAAGGAAGGAAGGGCCGCGGGAAGGGAAGCGGTGCTGTTTCTACCAGTGTGTTGCGGACCGAAGGCTTTATTTACTACAAATTCAACAATATCTTTGTGGACTTGATACGATTGCAGCAGTACGATTGCAGCAGTCCATGGCTGTTTTCTACAATTTGAGTGATGCAGGTTTGTTTAGGGTTGCCTACATGCTCTATGATGTGTCATAACATGCATTCTGAGGCTTTATATTGTTGGCAGTTCTTGAAGGCAAGGTTGTGTTTGTGCTGAAGTTGGATGAGTTTGTAATTGTAAAAGGGAGAAAGTTGGAGAGAATGAGCATCACGCTTATGAATGAAGCCCTAGCTTATGCCAAGCAATCTTGCAGTTCGAGTGAAGCGACAAAGCCCTATTTTAGTGTGCAATCAGAGAAGGATATATGGTGGCTTGGTGAAATTGAAGTTCCAAAAGAGACACATGAAGTCCTTGCATGGATTTTTAGTAGAATCCCATGGGTCATATAAGAGGTCATTAAAGCTCAAATAAACGGTGAGAAGCTCATGGTTCCAGGGCGTGGGGAGTTTGATGTTGAATGACATTTAGGTGGTGATCTAAAGACCATAAAGTGCATGCTTGGATGCAAACAAGGTGCAAATTCTTTACTTCCCTGCCCATTCTGTGTGAAAGGGCACAAGACAAGTCGAGCAACTCAAGTGGAAGGTCAAGACGAAGATAATGATGATCATATAAATAGGGAGTGGCAAACTTCGGTTCTTTCATGTGATATGCTAGAGGTGCCCAGTAGGGATAGCAAAGATCCTGGGTGGAATCCCATAATTCCCTTCTCCCTCAACAATGTTCACTTTTGTACATTGCATGTGTTTATGCGAATATTTGATAGGATGCTAAAGCATCACATTGATTATGCTTTCACAATGAAGCCCCTTCAACGGTCAAAAGACTCCTTGCAGGGGGTGGAGACGCTCCTTAATGAGATTGGACGTCACCGATCAAGGGTGAACATTGTAGTAGAGACTTGTAGGGAGAAGACATATGAGGTGGCATAGAAGGTTTCATGAATGGAGCCAAGGCACGTCGATTTTTCAAGAAGATGTCAAAGTCTCCAATGCAGGTACCCAAAGCAAGTGTCAATCTAGCAAGTGAGAAGCGGTGGGAGTTGTGGAAAGATTTGTGTTCATGCACGATGGACAAAGATCCCAATGTGGAGGTTGCTAACCAATGCAAGCTAGTATGGTCATCCTTTCAAAAGGTTGTGCAATTGATGAATCTTTCAAGCACCACCGTTGAGCAGCGAGAGAAGTTCAAGAAGGTGCTTTATGAGTTCACAAAGGCCGCTAAGGACGGATGGTCTGAAAGCAAGATTACACACTACATGGTTTGTTTTAACGGACTTAATAGATATGCAATGTTTGAAAATGCAACTTTTCTATTGGCTTATCTCCTTTTTGGTTGTTTTAGCACATTCTCTATGCGCATGGTGCATACTTCATGGACCGCTATGGTTCGCTTGATATATGGGGTACACAAGGCATGGAGAAATCCCACTATCGAGCAAAAGGAGTCTACTTCAAGAATACTCGGCATGGTGGTGGTGGTTCACACTCCAACTACCTCCAAGAGATGTTTAACTAGTTTTTTAGGCACACCTTTGGGAGAACTCACACTATTGAGAAGGCAAGAGAGTTGATGTTAGCAAAGAAGTTACACAAGGCCTCCTGTATTGCAGCATCCCAGAAGTGGAAACGCTCACGAGCGGCCCTGGGCCATGAGGCTTGGTGTGCAACTAAGTATAAAAAAGGAAGCGTTTGGGTGTCGCGTCAGTCATTCGCATAACCCAACTTTACTTGTTAAATTCAATTGGTTTATTTGAGTTTCACTTAATTGGCCGCATGGCCCAAATCCCAAAAACCCCTATTTAAAGGTTGAAGGTGCTCATTTTGTCATTTTCCATACTAGGTGCTACCATGGCAAGAACAAAACAAACAGAAAGGATTGCATATCTAGAGGGCCTGGATGGCCAACGAATCCAAGCTACAGTAACAGAAGCTGGAACTTCACAAGCTCAAGGTGAGGTCCACACAAAAGAAGTTGGAGCTTCAAATCAACATGGTCAGTCCTCTACAGCAGCAAAAGAGAGAAGAAAGCATCGCCTTGTTGTCTATTCATCGGACTCCAATGATTCTGAGGGCAACACGGCGGATGAGAGTGACCAAGGCAAAGAAACAAACAACCAAAATCAGCCGTCGGAAGGCTCCGAAGAGACGCAAACGGATGAAGATCCCCCATGGGTTGGCATCAAAATAAAAACTTATGCCGCTCACATGTCTACTGGGGGTAAGACACTCCCTAAAGGGAGTGGACCCACACCATCACATCCGCTCAATAGTGAAGAGCATGAATTATATGAAGAGTGGGTGGAATCGGATTATGAGGTGTTGAAGGTGCCTGTGCGGCCCAAAAAGAGAAAGAGCATTGTCTACAAGAAGAGGGAGCAAGCTGCCCCAAATCGTGCAACAAATGCACCTCCCCGTCGACCTCAGAAAGTGCAAAAGTGCAGCTGTGCTTTTGTAGAGATTCGCCACTATCAGAAAAGCACCGAGCTCTTGATTCGGAGAGCCCCTTTTGCAAGGCTTTGCAGGGTGGTTTTGCAAACGTACAACACTGAGTTTCGGATGGGCGTCGTGGCCATAGAGGCTATCCAAGAGGCAGCAGAGCAATATCTAACTAGCATATTCGAGGATGCGAACCTATGTGCCATCCATGCAAAGCATGTAACAATTATACCCAAGGATATGCAGCTTGCTCGCCGTTTGCGCCATGAGCAATAGCTTGTAATTAGTCATTAAACCTTTTTTGTATTTACAAAACTTCCAAGATTGGGAAGAATTTGAGTATAAGCGTCTTTTGATTGTATACCCCACTCTTTGTGCCATCCATGCAAAGCGTGTAATGATTATGCCCAAGGATATGCAGCTTGCTCGCCGTTTGCGCCATGAGCAATAGCTTGTAATTAGTCATCAAACCTTTTTTGTATTTACGAAACTTCCAAGATTGGGAAGAATTTGAATATAACCATCTTTTGATTGTATACCCCACTCTTTGTGCATTGTATTGCTTTAATTGTGTACCATGCGATGTAGCAGTGGTCCATGTTTTGTCTACCTTCTTTTGTATGTATGTAGCTTAAAGCTTGGCGTTGGGAAAACTTGCCTACGTTAAGCACCTTGGCTAAGTCAAGCATGCACTTTCTGATGCATCCATGCTATGTGAAAGGGGTTGGAATGCCTTGGAAAGGGCTTGGAATGCCCCCAAAGTGGCTGCCACAAGGGCGCACATTTGGTGCTTCCAAAGGCACATGGATGGACAAAATGTGCGCCCTTGTGGAAGCCACTCTTAGGGCATTCCAAGCCCTTTCCAAGGCTTTCCAGAAAGTCTTACCAAGCATTAGGGATATTTCCCTTGCTTCCATGCTTCACATAGCATGGATGCATCAGAAAGTGCATGCCCCACTAAGTCCATTAGCATAGATTTTTTGAAGCATGGTGGTCTCTTGTGTTTGGGTTTTTCTCCAAAATGGGCTTGAGATGCTCCAAAATGGGCTGCCACAAGGGCGCTCATTTGCCCCTTCCATATGCTGATGGAAGACCCAAATGTGCGCCCTTGTGGCAGCCCATTTTGGGGCCTCCCAAGCTCTTTAGTAGGCATATCACTAACTTTGGAAGCCAAACATATAACAAAATGGGCATATCAATAATTTTGAGGCCTCCCAAGACCTTTAGTACGCATATCAATAATTTTGGTGCTTCTCATAAACACATTGGAAGCCAAACATATAACAAATTCAAAAGCTTGCAAGTAAGAGTCATAGACACCAAAAAGTAGTTTCATTAAAGAAATCAACACTTTAAATGATATCCGGCTTTTGCTTTAGGATCTTTCGAATTACAACTTCCTGGCGCTTGGCCTTTTGGGGTGGCTCCCTGTTAAGAAAAGTGGTTGTAATTTCTTGGGTGTCATTAACCCCTACAGCTTGGTTCATGCCGACATGGGCGATGAGGCGCCCGCAAAAGTTGACGCCAAAAGTGGATATTGCAAATTCTTTCTTTACAAGCACTACAAGGTTGGTCAAATGGACAAGGGCTCTTAAGCACAATGCCTTGGAGAGTGAACAGAGGGCAAAAATGTTGTAGCGTTGTCAGGAGTTTTTTGGAGCAAGGGATTGCGCATATGTACATATACATGCATGGTGCATCAAATAAAGGATTGCCCATTTTCCTTAGCCAGGTGGTTATGTGGGGCCCACATGTGTACAGGTAGGACATGGTGTACATAGTGCATCGATTTTCACTATTACCAGTACCACTGTGTTTTTCTACAATAATGAGGAGTTTATAGCGTGTAAAACTTCTCGAGGAAGCTATCCGCGGGCCAACGACATGAGGTCAGCAGGTGCGTCAGATGGCATCTAGTGGCGTCAGGAGGGCGAACGAGGTCAATATTTGCACGCAGATGAGGACAGACACAACGTGGGTGTTTTCTTGTGAGAGTTACGCAGAAAGGTCATCATTAGGACCACTTTTTGGGGCCACTTCACGTGGTGGCAAGATGCATTATTGAAAAAAAGCTGAGTGCCAGGTGTGCGGATGATGCAAAAAGGTGACAACTATGCACTGCGAGGTCAGTTTTTGGCCTGTTCGGGGTCCGTTTGAGGTCATCCAAAAGGCCAAGGGTGCCCAACTAATAAAGCTAAGTGTGGGAACTGAAAAAACAGAGAGAAGACCAGAAAAAACGTGGAGAAGAGAGGAGGAACAGCCGCAGCTGTGTTTTTGCTCATTTTGGAGCCTGTTTTGGCCGTAAACTGCTCATCCGAGGTCGGATTTGAGCACTTTGACATTGTAGACTGGGGTTTTGGGCTGTTCCGGACGCGATGGAGCTGTCCATTTTTCCAAATTCCTCACTCTTTTTCTGCTGTTTTTCTGTGTAAGTTTCTCATATGAGCGAAGTTTCTGCTCTAGTTTGTGATTGTATCTAGCTTATTTTACCCATATTGTGTGAGCTATTTGCCCCATTGGTGTTGGCCCAAGCTCAATTGTATCTAAACATCAGAAATTCTCCTCTTTTGAGCTGAGTTTTTTGTGTGTGTGTGTGTGTGTGTGTCTGTGTGGAGTGGGCAAGTGGATAGTCTCTCTCCTCTCACTCCAGAGGTGTGTTCCCTGTCTCGGCCAGGTGTGTTGTCTAAGCCGAGTGGTGCCCCATAGTGTGTGTGTGTATCTTCCCAAGAGTGTGTGTCGGGTCGTTATAGAGGCTCTGTGTGTGTTTTCATCCCGCTTACATTCTTTTGGCGCCCCCACGGAGGATCTTCTTCGAGTACCTTCTGCTCCGAGCTTCGAGCTTCGAGCTTCGGGATTGCAGATTACAGGTTACAGGTTACAAGTTACAGGTTACAGGGACAGGTACAGGTACAGGTGATTCACACAGGTACAGGTAGCTGGAGTACAGTGATATACTAGCAATGATGTCACTTGCAGTTGTTGTGGGAATGCATCACTTGGCGCCTATTTGAGCGCATTGTCTACTGGATTGTACGTTACTTGTGGAAACTACCATTGTACGCATTTGTGGAGCCATACTTGGTTGTATTTGGCAGTCCCATCCATTTCTGAGACTTGGTCTGGAAGATAGTCATTTCTCAGACTTGACTATATGCGATTTGCATTAGCCTTCGTGTGAGGGTCGATAGCGTGAGGTTTTTATTGAGCTGGGGGATTCTCAAATGTGGAGATCCTTTCGGTGATACAGGTAGCTGGAGCACCCTTTTTGTGACCTCGCCATAGGCTATGTACTAGTGAGTCCTACTTGATGCTCGGGTTCTATTGTTGACAGTTTATGCATACATAGACAGTCTATATTTTGGGTTCCTATTGCTCTACTTCTGGGGAAACTCTGTCGAAATTTTCCCAAGTTATGATGGCTGGTTTTTTGGTATTTTGAGCCATTTATGCTGTTATGCTGTTGAAATTTTGGCAAAATCAGAGGTTGAGTCAGGTGTGCCTTCTTGGGAGCTTCAAGGTTGGCTTTAATGGATGATCAAAATGGCCCTCAATTCACTCCATTTCATTTAACTCAAAGAATCCAGATAAATGTTCATGTGTCCAGGAATATTTTTTTCCAGCAGCGCATAGTCTTTATGTTCGGGCCAAGAAGATTGAGAGAGATCCTGGAATGTCCTTTGCCTGTTGTCATTCCGATGATCAACTATGAAAACTCATTTGATGTGCATGTGTTTGTCCTTATCTAAAGCTGAGCTCCATTGAAGTTTCTGGGGATTGGGAAGTGAAAAGTTTTGGGTTCTTGCACGTGTGTTCAAAGGGGTTCTCAAAGCATTGTAACTTGGGTAGCCATGGCTTTCTCTTATCCGGAGTTTCATGGAAGAAGTGATGAAGATGTGGAAGAATTTTTGGAAAAGATGGAGGTTGTCTGCATTAGCAACCAGATTCATGACCCTGCGCAGATGTTTCGCCTTCTCCAAATTTGTTTGAAGAGTGATGCACGAGTTTGGTCTAAAGCATTTGAAGAGGAGCTGCGTGCAACAGATCCACCTATAAGATTGAGTTGGGACAATCTAAGGCATGGATTGGAAGTGGAGTTTGTGAAGATAGAAGATCCTGACAAAGTGTGGCAAGAAGTACAAGGTTTGGTGCAGAAGGAAGGTGAGCCAGTAGATGCGTACATACGTAAGTTTTCATTGGCATGGGAGCGAATGTGCAAGGCTTTAGCACCACAGGTACCCCCGCCTGACATGATGAAGAAGGACAGGTTTTTGGATGGTCTTTGGGAGAATATACGTTGGAGAGTGGAGCTAAAGAAGCCTAGGACATATGAGGATGCACTAGAGGTAGCAAGGAACAAAGAGTGGAAGCTGAGGAAAATGAGCCAATTAGGGGTGGAGTCTTTGCCAATGAGGTCTGAATTTCAGCCTATGGACTCTTTACAAGGTCGTATGTCAGGGGTTCATCATGAACCAGTGGTTCCTGTTACTACTCAGGTTATGCCAGCAGTGGTCACTACAGCAGTGCAAGATGATGGCCTAAGGCAAGACATGAGGCAAGTGGTTGATTTGATGAAGAATCTCAGCCTAAACATGCTAGGTCAAGTGGGAAATAATCGAGGTCGAGGGAGGTATGCAAATCAGCCAGGAGGTGAAGAAAGACCTAGGAATGGTGTTGGACAAAGCAATGGTAGGTTTTGGAGGCAGACACCCACCTGTTACAATTGTGGAAAGTTGGGTCACATCAGCCCGCAATGTGATAAGCCACCAAGGATGGGGGGAGACATGTATCCATTGCCAAGACAGGTGCTAACTAGGTCAAATGATTATGGCATCGAAATTAAGGGAGACGAAGGAACCAGTGGACTGACCCAGGAGGAAAAGGGAAAGACAAAAGTGCTAAGTGTAGTCACCTTGGAGAAGGCATCAAAGCTAGAGGATACATTAGTGATGCCTATTGGGAAGAGGACCACAGAGGATAAGGAAGGAAGAAGTGCCTCAGGTCCTATTAAGAAGAAAGGAAAGAGCCATGAAGGCGAGGATGTCAAGGCCAAGAGGAAAAGGAGAGCTCGTCGAAAGTTTCATGTTTCAGATTTTCCACTAGGGGATGGGCAATTAAGCTATGACTTGAAGGAGGATCTGACGAGCAGGAAGGCAGATGTTACTTTTGGGCAGCTTATAGAGATGGTGCCTAAGCTTAAGCGACAGTGGAAGAGGATGGTTAACCCAATGGAGAAAGAGCCAGAGAGAGGTTCAGTAAAGGTGTTGGCAATGGACGAGCTACCAGACATTTGTCCAATAGTAGATGTGTGGCATAAAAGGAAAAATTTGGGACAAGGTTATGTGGATGGCGGAGCCCAAATATGCGTCATAACACACTCATGCGTTGAGAAGATGGGTCTCACAGTGGCTGGGGTGTCAGGGTTTCAGATCAGATTGGCAAACCATCAAAAAGTAAAATGCTTGGGTGTTGTAAAGAGCTTAGAAGTGGAGGCATATGATGAAAAGGCAGTGGTTGATTTTCATGTGATGCCAGCAGGGTTGGGAGCATATCCTATTATACTGGGCAGACCATGGTTACGTGCAGTGGGAGCTGTTCAAGATTGGCGACATGGTACGATTAGCCTCTATGGAAAGACAGGTACCAAGAAGCTTTATAATATGGACACAAGGAAACGATTAGAGGAGCTTTATGAAGATGAGGATGAGTCTAGTGATGAAGACTCTTCCACGGTGACAGATGAGGACAGTGATAGCACTACCAGCAGTGATGAGGATGCTGATGTTGCATTTCTTTTGATAGACAAAGAAATCCAGGAAATTGGTTTAGTTGCATTTGAGAATGAGGTTGAAGATGAATGTGAAGGGCCTTATGAAGTGATTGAAGGGCTGATGCAAACTAAGGTTGAGTTGTCAAAGAAGCAGGAATTAATGACGCAAATGATTAGTGGAGACCTCTCAGCTATGGAGAAGGATATATTTTTGCATATGCTGGCTAGTTTTCCTTATTTGTTCATTACTTCATATGAAGAGATCAGAGGGTTCAAGGGTGAAGAGATGCATATAGAGCTGAAAGAAGGTGCTAAGCCAGTGCGACAAAGGCTAAGAAGGATGGGTCAAGAGCAAATGGAAGCCTTGCGGGTAGACGTGGACAAGTTATTGAAGGCAGGGTTCATAGTTCCAGTGGAGACCACAGAATGGGTGAGTCCAGTAGTAGTCAGTCCAAAGAAGGATGGGAAGTGGAGGATTTGTGTAGATTTTAAGCCCTTAAACGCAGCCACTAAGAAGAACCCATATCCTCTTCCATTCATCGATCAGATCTTGGATTCAGTGGCAGGTTATGAGAGGTACAGTGTGTGTGATGGTTTTTCAGGCTATTTTCAATTGAAGATTGCTCTTAAAGACCGCACAAAGACCACTTTTATTATGCCATGGGGCTGCTATTGCTACACAGTATTGCCATTTGGGTTGTCAAATGGACCTTCCTTCTATCAAGAGAGAGCAAATTGGGTGTTGGAACCATTCATTGGTAGTTGTGTTAAAGCTTTTATGGATGACTTCTGTGTCTATAGCAGTAGGGCTGATCACCATGAGAAGCTGCAGATGGTATTGGCTCAATATGATGAATGTGGAGGACAACTAAATCCAAAGAAATGTCATCTAGCACATCCAAGGGTGAAGTTATTGGGCCATATGGTGTCAGAAAATGGCATTGAAGCTGATCCAGATAAGGTGAAGTCTATTATTCTTCTTCCATCACCTATGAGTACGAAGCAATTGGCAACCTTTATACAGAAAGTGAAGTACATGGCACGGTTTATTCCATTGTCTTCGCAGCTTCTTTATCCATTACAACAAGTGGCAAAGCATGATCCATTGCAATGGGATGACAAGTGTGAAGAAGTGTTTCAAGAGGTGTTAGGGGGGTTGTCAGCCATGCAGGCTCCTGATTGGGAGAAAGTTTTTTATGTAAATCCATCAGTAGGGGATGATGCCATTGGAGCCATGCTATTGCAAAAGGGGAAGGGCAGCCATTATATGAGGCCAGTGTATTGTGCAAGCCGAGTGAAGTTGGTAGCGGAGAGAAAGTTATCGGAAGTAGAGCTAGTGATGGCCAGTGTAATATTTGCTTGTCGACGTTTTCGTCATTACTTGCTACCACGGCCTTTTGTTTTCTTGACGAGTTATGACTTTTTGCCACAGTTAATTAATGGTATTAACATGTCAAATGTGGTGAAGAAATGGGTAATTGAGCTGCAAGAGTTTGAGTTCTCTTTTCTAGTGGAAGATAGTACAAGGGCTACCCTAGCTGATTTGTTGACCTACAAGGAGAATCCCCTTATTGTTAAGGAAGAGGTGGTGAGAAAGGTAGTTGAAGAAGTGCCACAGATCAGCAATGCACATGTGTTGTTCTTTGATGGTTCATACAGAAAGAGCCACGATGCAGCTTCAGGGGGTATAGCAGTTTATGATCCAGAGGGGAAGCTAGTATGCAAGAGAGGGTTCAAATTGGATGCGCATAGTAACAATGAGGCTGAATATGCTACATTGGAAGCCGGATTACACATTTGTTTGAAGCATGGGGTTCGAAGGTTGAGCATAAAAGGTGATGCCTTGTTAGTTGTGAAGCAAGTGCTGGGTGTGTGGAAGAGCAAGAACACCGCATTGAAGGAAATGTGTTTCAGAATTAAAGGTCTGTTGAAAAAGTTTGAAGCATGGAGCATCAGACATATTGAACGTGCTCTAAATGGAGAGGCACATGAAGCAGCTCAAGGCATGATTGGGGAGCTATTCGTGTTGAGGACCAATTTACCTCTTTATCATGGCCGGGAAAGTTTGGCTCAAGAAGAGGAGTTTTTGCTAACAGGAATCATTCCAAAGGAGATTCAGAAGTCTAAGAAGTATGGCTTTGTGCGTAGAGCATACAGGTACAAATTGATTGGTGATGTCTTATACATGAAAGGGGCTGATCTCGTGTTGAGACGTGTAGGCTTGGCGGGAGGAGCTTTATAGAGTGTTGGAAGAGAATCATGAAGGCGCATGTGGTGGCCATTTTGCTCTAAAGATCACCTTGCATAAGATTTTGCAAGAGGGTTATGTATGGCCTAGTTTGCACAAGGATGTTCACCATTGGTGTAGGTCTTGCAATAGGTGTCAAGCATTTGGGAAGAGAGTGTTGAAGACAGAGCTACGAAAAACCATTATGGCGTTTGATGTGTTTGAAAAGTGGGGGATTGATGCAATAGGCCCGTTACCTATCACAAGCAGGGGCAAAAGCTATATCTTGACGGCAGTGGACTATCTCTTTAGATGGGCAGAGGCTATAGCAGTAAAACCAATCACTGCAAAGGATGTGGCAAAATTTGTGTATGATGAAATATGTTGCAATTTTGGGGTGCCATTAGTGCTACTTTCAGATAAGGGGCCAGGATTTAGAGCTAAACTGCTAGACTTCTTATGCACAAAGATGAAGATTAGGCACCAGCATACCACTCCTTATTACCCGCAGTGTAATGGCTTAAATGAAAGATTCAATGGTGAGTTGGTACAAATTCTTTCTAAAGTGACAGAGCACCAAGGAAAGAATTGGGATTTGGAATTGCCTAGTGCATTATGGGCTTACCGTACTTCGGTGAAGACAGGTACAGGGTTTACTCCATTTCATTTGGTGTATGGAAAGGAAGCACTATTGCCTGTGGAGGTAGAGTTGCCTGCGGTCAAGATGTTAGAGAAGTTGCTTGGGTCGCCTAGTGATGCATTCAAAGAGAGGCTCTTACAGCTACAAGAGGTCCAGTTGGATAGGATGAGCGCATTGGAGCATTATGGGCAGATGCAAGATAAGGCTTTGGCAAAGATAAATGAAAAGGTTAAAAGTAAGGGTATCAAGAAACATGACTTGGTTTTGCGCTACAATAGTAAGCTGGACAACACCTTCCAAAAGAAGTTTCAAATTAAGTGGGAAGGCCCTTTCAAGGTAGTGGAGTGTTTTCCAAATGGCACATATCAGCTGGCTAACCTGGATGGTGTTCTACATAAGTCAAGGGTAAATGGGTTGCGTCTTAAATTGTATCATGCTAGATTGATGATGGTGGAGCAAGATGAGCTGTCTGTGGATCAAGCAGTGTTGGTGAGGGATGAGGAGACCTGTGATGCGGCGAGTCTCATATCTCTCTTTGCTGCTGCTGATCATGAATGATCTAGCAGGCTAGGGGATGGGCAAATTATGTCAGGAGTTTTTTGGAGCAAGGGATTGCGCATATGTACATATACATGCATGGTGCATCAAATAAAGGATTGCCCATTTTCCTTAGCCAAGTGGTTATGTGGGGCCCACATGTGTACAGGTAGGACAGGG
This sequence comes from Adiantum capillus-veneris, assembly GCF_014529385.1. Lineage (NCBI taxonomy): Eukaryota > Viridiplantae > Streptophyta > Polypodiopsida > Polypodiales > Pteridaceae > Adiantum > Adiantum capillus-veneris. The sequence goes on from NC_140957.1 coordinate 49,010,523, forward strand.
TGTACATAGTGCATCGATTTTCACTATTACCAGTACCACTGTGTTTTTCTACAATAATGAGGAGTTTATAGCGTGTAAAACTTCTCGAGGAAGCTATCCGCGGGCCGACGACATGAGGTCAGCAGGTGCGTTAGATGGCATCTAGTGGCGTCAGGAGGGCGAACGAGGTCAATATTTGCACGCAGATGAGGACAGACACAACGTGGGTGTTTTCTTGTGAGAGTTACGCAGAAAGGTCATCATTAGGACCAATTTTTGGGGCCACTTCACGTGGTGGCGAGATGCATTATTGAAAAAAAGCTGAGTGCCAGGTGTGCGGATGATGCAAAAAGGTGACAACTATGCACTGCGAGGTCAGTTTTTGGCCTGTTCGGGGTCCGTTTGAGGTCATCCAAAAGGCCAAGGGTGCCCAACTAATAAAGCTAAGTGTGGGAACTGAAAAAACAGAGAGAAGACCAGAAAAAACGTGGAGAAGAGAGGAGGAACAGCCGCAGTTGTGTTTTTGCTCATTTTGGAGCCTGTTTTGGCCGTAAACTGCTCATCCGAGGTCGGATTTGAGCACTTTGACATTGTAGACTGGGGTTTTGGGCCATTCCGGACGCGATGGCGCTGTCCATTTTTCCAAATTCCTCACTCTTTTTCTGCTGTTTTTCTGTGTAAGTTTCTCCTATGAGCGAAGTTTCTGCTCTAGTTTGTGATTGTATCTAGCTTATTTTACCCATATTGTGTGAGCTATTTGCCCCATTGGTGTTGGCCCAAGCTCAATTGTATCTAAACATCAGAAATTCTCCTCTTTTGAGCTGAGTTTTTTTTGTGTGTGTGTGTGTGTGTGTGTGTCTGTGTGGAGTGGGCAAGTGGATAGTCTCTCTCCTCTCACTCCAGAGGTGTGTTCCCTGTCTCGGCCAGGTGTGTTGTCTAAGCCGAGTGGTGCCCCATAGTGTGTGTGTGTATCTTCCCAAGAGTGTGTGTCGGGTCGTTATAGAGGCTCTGTGTGTGTTTTCATCCCGCTCACAGCGTCCATTGGGGGAGTAGTCAACATGCAAAAACACCACGTCACCAGTCGGAAGTGTGCCGAGGTAGTGAGCAAGTGCCACTTGAGGTCTGAACGGCATCCTCCTCCCCCCTGACCATTGCGCCCAGGCGTCAACCTCCAAGACATCCTGCAAAACATAGGTTTTGTGAGAAATATGGCAAAACATTAGTTATAACATTAACAAAATCATTTGTGACAATCAAATTTAAGTGAGCATCTATACCTCTTGTCTACGATCCTCCTCATCAGCATCCGGGTGCAAGTAAAGATCCACAATTGAATTCCCCTTTGGATCAAGCAAAACAGGTGTTGTAGCAGGTGATGGTGAATCCACTCTTGTGCGTTTAGCCAAACACATGGCTTGCATGGCCACAAACTCCTCCTCAGAGACCTTGGCCTGCTTGGCCGTTGCCACCTCGGCTTGTGCGATCGCCACTGTGTCCGCCACAGTATTCCCCATGGGCAGTAGGAGATCACCGTCATGGGAAGTGGTGGTATCAACCTCAAACTTGCCATGGGCATCGAGGATGGCGAAAAACTCATCCATGTGAAGCTCAAAGGATTTCTCCAGATCATGTGAAAACACAAACTCTTTCCCACCCACCACAATGGAGGAGAAACGGGTAATCTCTACCTCAAGGATGGCATCCCGAGTGCTAATTCCTTCTAGCGGCCCCGAGGACAAACCGACAAATGGAGAGGCATCCAAGAGGCCTTGAATCCCTATAGGGTAGGTCAAGGCAAGCGTCCTCTCCTATGCGGCGGATGTGTCAATGGGCGGGGGCTTGGGGTCCTTCACATCAGCCAGGACCCCGCCGATCTGCAAGTGTGGTATCGCTACGTCAGGGCCTGCTGGACACTCATGAAGGAGGAAGATAATTATGGCTTGGACAGAGAGAAAAGTGTTTCCGATCTTTCCCTTACGCATTGCTCGCACATCATCATCTTCAAGCCGCACATATTGTCTGGCGGGTTGTGCTATGGTGGCAAAGCGTGCAAGCCACTAATGAAATGGCTTGTCCCCTTTGTAGATGTGGTGCAGAAGGCCCTCAGGGACCCATTGCCCTTTCCGGTTTGGTAACTCAACAATGAATCTCCCCATGCACGTGGAAATGTATGAAGTGATGTGCTCAAGAGATTGAGAGTGGAGGGTCAAGGTGGTTTCCAAATCGGGTTGGGTTGTTAAAAATGCATGAAGCTCAGGGCGATTTGCATGCCCAGCCTCACTAAGGAATGCATCTAAATCACTAGTTGCAGCTATGCTTTCTCTTTGCGTAACTGGGTATCCTAGGTCTCTCTGCAATGCTGGGATGAAAATGGTAAAATGAGGAGGTGATCCCCCTTTTATAGACATATTCCATCTCGAAAAAAGTAAAAAACATGCGTTTTAAAAATAAAATTACACAACACCTTAAAACTCAAGTACAACACCCTAAAAATTTTCAAAATCTTTAATAAAATATCCAGTATATAAAAGAGTAAAGTTACAAGCCAATTCACTTAGACAAGATGACATCGTTTGTAGCCCAATCTTTGTAAACAAGCATAGTGGCCTCCATCCGCCTTCCACCTTCCAATCTACACAACCAAGAAATGGGCAATCAAGATACAAATACCCAGAAAAATTAAGAAAAGGTAGCTATTCAAGCACAAAGCAGACCTTGCGTTGTTCTAGTTTGAAACTTGCATTGTCGGCATCCTCGAATCCCATTATGACAAAATGTTCCCGAAGATTGGCAAGAGTCCAATGCGGGTTCACTGCAACCACCTCCACCTCATTATTGGGCATGCGGACACAAATTTCAAAGGATTGAACCTCTTCAACCGTCAGCTGCAAGGGTATCCATTTGCCACATTTGTGCATCCACCTTTCGTAGCTAAACCGTGTATACAAGGTGCACCTTGCCTTCAAATATCGAAGTCAAAGCTGTGTGGGGGACACATTGCACTTGTAAAGGTCACCATCATGCAAACCGTCAACATAGCACCAATTGACACTTAGAATAGTGTCCATTGCATCTACGTCAACTTCTTTGCAAACAAACATTGTTGGTGTTTCCACAATCGGCAGAGAGCGGAATGCATGCACAAACAAATGGACGGGACAATGCCAACTGAGACCCATCAATCTGGTTGCCTTACTAAACTTTAGGGACCCTTCAAAATCTTGCAGCACCTAGCACTTGAAAGAAATCAAGGCCCAATGGTCTGGAGTTGGCCATTCTGCACTCTGCAATGAGGGTGTCTCCACGGCTTCTAACCTACCATAGCCTTGGCTTGACTTCGGTACCACGTACTTGTGGGAGTACATGAATATTCGCTGCTCGGTAAGTTTTTTCGACAAGACATTAGGGAACATAAGCTCCCCAATGTGAGCATGCACAACCATGAACGTGCCTGAGAGGCACTAAAGCGGCTGCTCCTCAACTAAGCTGGATGGAAAAACATCTTTACAAATACCCTTAGTCAAACAAAACGATCGCATGCACGTTAAACATGATATATGCATGGGATAGCTAAACCATGAGGACTTACAATGAGGTGCAAATTGAGTTGAAACTCTCTGCACGCGGATCTTAGCTGCACTGTACACATGTTGCACGATGGCCACCATTCCGGACTTGGTTTCTTTGAATGCCAATAGTCTTCCCTTCCAATGGCGTTCCAATATGCCTCGACATCATACGCAATGAGGTCCAGCGCTGGACGGTTGCATGTAGACCCATGAACCCTTCTTGAATACCTGTGGGATCCATCCCTCCTCTGAATTTTTTGTGTTGTACAACACAATCTTCTGTATCTCTGGTTTGGGCCGTCTATGCGTGTTAGCGGTGGACATGCTTGGGAAGTTGGACTTAGAAAGGGATTGGGAATGGGTGGGAGGAAGGTGAGGGAGAGAAGTGGGCAAGGCTGTGGGCTATTGTGTGTGGGTACTGTGGAGAGAGAATGAGGAGCTGAGGGGAGGGTGAGGTGAGCTGCCTATGGTGGGTTTGACGGTAGAGATAGAGAAAGAGGGGAGGACTGAGAGATAGAGAGGATAGTGGTGAGCTGTGGGCTATGGGGTGTGGGACTGTAGAGGGTTGATGGAGGTGTGAGAGAAGGGGGAGCTATGGAGAGAGGAAGAGAGTGGTGGAAAGCTTTTGGCTATGGCGGCCTTGACTGTAGAGAGAGAATGGGAGAAGGGAGAAGAGGGAGAGTGTGGGAGAGAAAAGTAGTGATAGAGGGAGAGAAAAGTGGATTTTGAAGGGGGGGAATTTGACTTTTTGAAGTTGGTATATGTTTTGGAGGAAAATGAGTCAATTTTGACACTTTTTAAAAAAAATTCAATTTTTAGGGTTTTCAAGCCTGCGCATTTTTTCTTTTGGGGGGGTCCCACCCTCTTTTATGACACCTCTTTCACCCTTTTTACCCCCCCCCCCCCCCCCCCCGGTAGCCTCCCTCCCCCCACTCTGTAAGAACCAAGCATTGAAGAGGGAGACAATTAGGCTGCACCCCTACCATTCCTCCCCCTCTAGGTGATATCCCAAGAGCCCTCTCATTGGTTCTCCCTTAAGCCTTCACTAATCAAAAAGGTCCAAGGAGAGTCCATATTTTTCCTAATGCAATCAAAGGCAAAACACCTTTAGGATTAATCAAGTGCACGTGCATCGATGAAATGGGCGATCTTGATGATGACTCTCATGGAAGAAAGAGTGTAAGAAGAATAACCAGCACCAACGACAACATGTAGATACACAATTGCAGGCTAGCAAACAGGCATAGGTAACGGATGGCGGACTGTTCCGAAAAATATTGCAGCGATCGCAGGAGAGCATTGCCCATGGCCGCCTCTGTAGGTAGTCGCACGAGGAGATGGATAAATGAAATGAAATGTTATATTAATAGTTAACACCATATTATTAAATTTACAAATTTTTTAATTCCCACTCTCAAAATGGTCATAAGATTTGACCACATGGCCAAATCTTAGCCAAAGTTTTGGGAGCATGGCTTGAAAGAGCTCTTCAAGTACTACCTTGTAGAAGAATGTGGCTTTAAAAAATAGTTTGAGATTTGTCCATATGGCCAAATCTTTAAGGAATTGGTGATTTTCAAATTGGCTCTAAAGTCTCAAACTCTTTAATATGATGTTAGTCTACAACAAGCTAAAATTGCATATGAATCAAACTCATACAATCCGTGTGAATCGGATCCAATACCTGGGTATAAATTAAGAAAGAAAAGTAAAAAGATAAAATTCATCACAACATTGTTAATGTCCTGACGGCGTTAGAGAAAATATTGCAGCGCTCGCTACGGAGATTCCTCAATGTCCACCTCTGTAAGCAATATGGAGAGAGAGAGAGAGAGAGAGAGAGAGAGAGAGAGAGAGAGAGAGAGAGAGAGAGAGAGAGAGAAGATTGGCAGCTTCGATGTAGTGCATGTGGCGGCTGGATGGTTGTGTGTGTGGACCAAACGAGGGGTAGAGAGAAAACATATACATGCGCAACCTATGGTCATCTCTGGTCAAGATACGACTGTGGCTTTTATGATGCTCCACATGCAAGTGTGTGTGTGCTATGTGTTTGAGCCGCCTAAGAAGGTTGGTGGACAAAGGTAGCGGTGTAGACGAGTTATAGTGACTCTGCATGGCAAGTTGGGTGTAGCTTGAGCATTGGAGCTGAAAAGAGACTAGGTGGTTGGTTGCAGCCATCAGGGCCGCGCGACACAAAGCTAGTGGTGGAGGAAGTTGCGTTACCAGACAAGACTGAGACATGAGGGAATGGGGGAGAGAGAGAGAGAGAGAGAGAGAGAGAGAGAGAGAGAGAGAGAGAGAGAGAGAGAGGAGAAATTCGTTGGGCTTGATGTGCATGCGCCCGTTAGATTGCGTGGTCATCGTTAGTTAAGCCAAGATTCTGTCGGTGTCACGGACACTTTCGATCTAGTGGAAAGTTGTATCGCAATTAATGTCCAAGGTGGTGCTGGCGGACCATGACGAGGTGATGTTTTGCAATGGATGAGTGGACTAGTCAGCGCTGTTATGAGCTTAGACCTAGCTACAACAAACGTTTTTTTCCCTTAGAGCTCATCCCCACGGTAGGCTCCAAATCGCGTGAGACTAAGCCATAGGTTGTTGCCCTCAACAATTTGCTCTCTCGAACATCTACATCACAAGGTTTGCTTGGGTGTGCTTGCTACAACGCAGGAAGAAATAAGAAAGAGATATGTACGCATGTTTAGACATCGTCATCTTGTTTAGATTTGCACTCAAGCTCCTTGTGCACATCTTTGATTCACCTTATGACATTAAAACATCCAATTCTTCTTCTAATTCTAAACTAGCTTAAAAGAGCGTTTTACAACTCCTTCTCCATCATCGTTTTGCGGCCACTTTCTCCTATCTAGTCCCTTCTAAACACTTGTTATGCGTAGTTAGAATTTTACATCAATCATCTCAGATCTACTATACACCTAAATCAATATGCAATGTCGATGATTCTCAGATATACCAATCATGCTCTACAATGTACACTAATTATATAGCCATACAATCTTTCTTTATCGTTTAGGAGTAAAATTACCATACAAAAAGAAAAAGGAACTTAGCTCAATCCCTTGGAACTCTCCATAGATGTACTTGTATCTTTTGGAACATAAATTTGAGCTCTGATACCACTGTACAAACGGATGCATGGAAAGCCCTACATTGAATACCAAAATAACACGCTACAAGCCATAAACGAACGAGTATGCATACCTGACGAATCGCACAACGCATAGTCCAAGTTGTATGCGAAGAGAGAGAGAGAGAGAGAGAGAGAGAGAGAGAGAGAGAGAGAGAGAGAGCATGCGCACTTCCTAGAGTGGAGGGCTATGCTGACACGGCAAGAGAGAAGAGAGGAGAGGAGAGAATATTAGACATGAGCACTGGGTGCAATCTCCCCCCGTGCAAGAGTGACAATTTCCCTCTTGCACGTATTCGATTTATAGATTTTTTGAATGGTCAAAGTGAGTACAAAAACTGGCCGGCCAGACATAAATGGCCAAAGCTCATAAAGAGCACTTGAATAATCAGATATACATAAGATATAATACTCTTTAGTATAATCCTTAGCCTTTTCCACCTGTCAACTACATAAAATATCAATTCCATTACAAAACATGATGAAATAATCATGAAAAAAATTCATACACATTTGGTAAGTCCATACATTCACTCACATACGAAAAAGCAACATTGAGAGGGTAGCTACTCATAAGAACGAGAGAACGAGAGAGAGAGAGAGAGAGAGAGAGAGAGATGATGGCTATGGAGTTTAGAGATTTTCACCGTGCTTTAGGATTGATTAGAGACTGTTGAAAGGGTTCTTGCTTTGCTGCAAGAGAGCGGTGATGAGAACTACGTAGAGATTTTCACCACGAAAGCCGTCGGAGAGTGCGTACACCGTAAAAAGAGAGAGGAGATAGTAAGCAAGTATAGAAAGAGTATTCTCCTTCTTCTTCTTCTTCTTCCCGTGAACGAGAGAAAAAAGCTTATGGAGATGGTTATGAAGAGCTTGCACCACTCCATATAATAGGTATGTATTGCCTTGCGGTAGTAGATGCAACTGATGGCACTGAAAATTGAGGCCTCTATGTATATTTATAGTTGCTCTGCCAGGCCGGCTTGCTCCCCAAGTAGAAACGGGGTGCCCTCTTCTTCACCAAGAATAGCTGCTAGCTTTTAGGAAAAGACTCCAGTCTTTTCTAAAAACATGACACAGCTTTTGATAGTCAACTATTATCCCTTACCCTTAGCTTTTTGTAGTAAAGATTGATTAATTGGACAGAATCAAGGTAACTAATGAAACTGTAACTAGACTATGTCACACCATGATGTCCTGACATAATTATGACTTTTTCGTACTGCCTAGCGTATTTACGGTACCGTTTTTAATAAAAATAATTTTCGTAACAATTTTGTTTAATCCCGTTTTATCTTTGAGTGGCCATTTTTAGACTCGACAGAGACTAAAAATTATATTTTTACGTTTAGTTCACCTTAAAAAGCAGGTTGCTTTGCAAAAACGCCGAAAAGCAAAAAATAGCGTAAAAAGAAAAAAAATAAAATTTTCTAAAACTTGAACGACGGGTTCTTCTCGTCCACTAAAATAAGAAAGTGGATTCGATTTTCTCTAAAAAACATTAAAAATCATAAAAAGCTAAAAATAACGTGAAAAACGTTCGAAAGGCAGTTTTTATAAAATTGAATCATAGCTTTCCTGGGACTTGTAGATTAAGGATCCGACCTCGTTTTTTTTGTGAAAAAGCACCGAAAAGCATAAGAAACATGAAATAGGAAAAAAAAAAAGACAAGTTTTTTCAAAATTGAACCAAGTGTCCATTTGACCTACTGAAATATGAAAACGACCTTGCTTTTCACTTTAGAACCTTACAACACTACCAAACAAGCATTCTAAACCAAAATTTGATGAAATGGATATAATTGAAATCTATTTTTTTATTTTTAAAAGAGACCCAAAATTTGGGGATCTTACAAGCATGAACCATTGGATGTGTGTGTGTGTGCACGTCGAAAGCACAATCAGATATCAATGATACAAAGCGACAATTTGCTCCAAAAGACGAGGCCCTTTATACGACGAAGCAAGAGAATTGTTGTCATGTGTGTGTTTTGTAAACACACCTCTTGTGAGGCTGAAGATGCCACCATGCTTGCTCTCTCGTCGAGAGATTGTGAGTGCCCTGAGAGGCAAGAAAACTCTCTCTTTTCTTCTCTGCCTTATGGAATCAAATGTGTGTGTATGCGTATTGCCCACACACACCCTTGCTTTGTCATCTTGAGTGCTCCCTACTTTTTTCAAGTGTTTCCTTCTGTAGTGCTATAGAATATCCAAAGAGTTTTTTGCGTTAGATTTTAGAAAGAAAAGGGCGTGCGTCAATAGATTTTAATGTTTTCTGTATCTTTGTACACGAGTCTACACAACTTTGTACTAATGCAAAGTTTGAACTTGCGTGAATTTCCTAGGTGTCCAATGCAGAGTCTCGAGTAAGCTTTCACACAAAGCTTTTCCCCCATGCTTTTCCCAAGCTTGTGCACAATCTGCAAAGCTTTGTCTACTTAGAATAATTCGTATTTATTGTGCACTTCACTTAAGGCTGCAAGCCTTAGCTTATTTTGTGGCCCAACTGCAAACATCCGGTTTGAGGCAAAAGCACATGCACCTTTAACCCTAACATAATACTCATACCAATGCATGAGACAAACAGAATTAGCGTCAAATTTTAAGGTACTTCCCAGGATTTACAATTAAAGTACAATTCACATGTACAAGCACTATTCGGTCATAACAATCACAAAAAAATTGTCAAGTGTGCATTGCTCGTAAACTATATTCCAAACATGCATTGCTTATTGTCCAACAAAAATTAAGTTAGAAATTTTCTCCAAACCCGCAACATGACAAGGTTCCTAAGAGCCATCTCTGATTGAGCTTCTTTATACTCAAATAAAAAAGCAGCAGGATTACTGTAAGTTGCCTATAAATTTTGAAAATCACCTCTATAAACCTCGACATTTGAAGAAACTTAGTACGAAAACCTTCGGGTGTACATATAGTGTGCACTATCTCGTTTAGTCACTGTCTCGCCGCTGCTTATTGTCTGCCCCTGCAAAGGGATATTGGCTATATATATATATTTTTTTTCTCACAATTATGACTTTTTTTGTGTCCCAACAGTTCAAGGAGAATTCCTCTACTTCAATTCAATAGTAGTTGTTGCAGAGAGTGTGTGTGTGTGTGTGTGTGTATTTCGCGTGTATGTGTGTGCACGCAAGAGAGAGAGAGAGAGAGAGAGAGAGAGAGAGACTTTTTTTTTTTTGGTGGGGGGGGAGAGAGAGAGAGAGAGAGAGAGAGAGAGAGTGTGTTTTTTTTTTTTTTTTTGGGGGGGGGGGGGGGGAGGACCCCCATTTTTTAAAATTCCTTTTAATCAGAATCTTCAAAAGATGCTCTTTAATCTTAATCTGCGTACACACGTGTCTATAATCAAGCGCGATGGAATGACAAGGTGACCAATTCTACAGAATTAAAACAATTTTACAAGGTTGTTTGGGAACAAACCTCTCTATTGAACATGAAACTAAGAACAAGACTTTTGACCTTAGAAGCATATCTTTATTATAATTAGGTCATAGGGTAAAAGCAGCAAACACAGGTGACATAAATCCTTAGGAACCAGCAGCCTGCATCTTCTCTCTCATGGCGTGTACAAACTCCACCACCTTGTGAGGGGGTGCAATGGATAGAGCCTCTTTTACACATGGCACCTCCCACACTGCCTCTGCCCACTTGGAGAGATGTGGGCACTTGGCAGCTTCCCACACCTTGAACTCCCCCAAAGCCAGCTCATAAGCTTCAAACCAGCAGAGGAAAGGGGCCAAGGCTATGTCAACAAACCCTATGCTCTGCCCTCCAAAAAAAGGGCCTCCACCAAAGACATCTCGAAGTGCTCCATCCAGTGTCTTTAGCACCTCTATGAAGTCTGTCTTGCCTTCTTTTCGCTGCTCTGCATCCGGGCTCCAGATGATTCGAGATCCTGCATCATACATCTGCACCAAACAGAAGCTATCACTACTTGAAAATTCCAAGAGAAGATTATCTCTGTGCAACAAGCTTAAAATGCAAATCCAAGCTCTATATCTAAGTACCTCAACACCATGCAAAGCCAAGCTTTGCACAGATGGCTATGTCATTTTCCTTTGAATTATAGCAAGTGGGACATATAAAAAGAGCAGGAGTGTAACACAATTAAGTGACGGAAGCTCACCTTCTTGTCAATATAGTCAGCCCAGAAGTGGGTGACGGCACGATCATAGGGGTCCTTGGGAAGGAAGGATGCATGAGCAGAGGCAGGCCAAGCTTCGTCGATGTATTTGAGGATGATGAGGGACTCACAAACAGGTTTGCCATTGTGGATGAGCACAGGGATCTTCTTGTGGATGGGGTTGGACTCTAGCAGGAGCTGGCTCTTGTTTTGAAGGTCCTGCTCGAGGTATTCATAGTGGACGCCCTTGGCCTTGAGGGCAATGACGACCCTCAAGCCAAACATGCTGAGCCATGTGTTGAGAACTTGAACTTGGTCTGATGAAGCCATGGTTTGTGAGCGAAAGCAAGTGGCGCAGACGAGGACGTGACTATTGTTGAGAGAATTGCTGGTGACTTGAGTGTGTGTACGTATATATATATGGCCTCCTCTAGCCGACTCTCTTCTGCGCAGAGGAGCTTCTCGAAGCTGCCACAAGACCTGAAATTTCATAAGTATCGCGTGCTTACCTCTAGGATTAACATCATGCCTTGCATCATTGCACATTTTCCTTGTGTGTGTGTGTGTGTGACTAGTCTCCGCCTAGTCTTTTTGTTTGTTACGTGTGTTTTTCAGAGTGTGGGTGTGTGTGTGTGTTAGCCTGCCCACATGCACTGTCACAGCCGGTCGCTACATGCACTTTTTCCACCAACCAGTTTAGGCCTCATTGCGCACATGCTGCAACGGTAGCTCGACGGCGGTTGCTCCACCGGCTTGTCACCGATCGTCAGACATCGCACATGCAAGCCGATTGTGATCGCTCCCGGTCATCGGTCACCAGTCACGAGCTATGCTTTGGACACTGCGTGCAGTAGCATGTAGCTGGGAACTGCCTGCTGAAAATGCAGTTGCAGTCGGCAAAGGAAGCGATTGACTGGCGCATGCAAAACAGTACCCTTACTAAGTTTAGTGTGGCACTGCTTTGGTATCGTCTCAAACGACTACGGGAGAAGACTCACTTTCCAATGGAAGCGGCAGGAGAGCGGCGCACAAATGATACACTACTGTTCAAAAAAAATGGTGGGACCCATAAGAATCTCCACCGGTCGAGTCTTTGCAGATGGTACATGTCGCACCGCACCCTGTGTGTGTGTGTGTGTGTGTGTGTGTGTGAGAGTGAGAGAGAGAGAGAGAGAGAGAGAGAGAGAGAGAGAGAGAGAGAGAGAGAGAGAGAGAGAGAGATGAAATGTCATATTAACGTTAGCATAGGGTAGAGCATAGGGCTTATTGACATCGCCTTGGCCCCTTCCCTCTACTGCCTTCAAGGTGTGGGAAGCTTCCGAGTGCCCACACCTCTCCAAGTATGACTCTAGCCTAGTACAGTGTTGGGAACATAGAAATAAAAAGGAAAAATTACCAAAATACCCCTATAATTTGTACATGAATGACTCTAGCCTAGTACAATATTAGAAAAATACAAATAAAAAGAGAAAACTACCAAAATACCCCTAGAATTTGTACAAATTCCCAAAACAAGCCTCAAATTTCAAAAATACCCCACCAAATATGGCTAACACTTCCCAAAATGACCTTCAATTTTATGAAAATCCCCAAAATACCCCTAACTAACCTGGCAAACATACAATTTCTGTTTTGCAACTCTTCATAGGCCTCCATTGAAGATTATATAGCTAGGATTTTGGATGGTATTAAGGGCTATTTTAATGAAATCCTTCATCATTTTTGAACAATAGACCATGTAAAAATTGGCCCAAATCTATCCCAAACTGATGCAAGGGTGTATTGGGTATTTTTGAAGTTGGAGGGGTATTTTGGGAATCCCCAAGGGTGTATTGGGTATTTTTGAAGTTGGAGGGGTATTTTGGGAATCCCCACAAATTTCAGGGGCATTTTGGTAATTTCATTAAATAAAAATAAAAGAGGGTACCTAGAGTCAAAAGGTGTGTGTCACATGTGTCAATGCTCGAATTTTCTTTTTCCAAAAACCTCGCAAACCTATGCTTGAGAAATTTTTCAGGTAAACTGAGTTAGACAGAGAGTGAATGATGGTAGCTCTCTTAGATAGGCCTTTCATCCAAGTTGACCATATGATATACTAATCACTCCTTGGATATGAACATGTTGCATGCATGCCATGTATGATCTCATAGTGTGTGTGTGTGTGTGTGTGCGAGAGAGAGAGAGAGAGAGAGAGAGAGAGAGAGAGAGAGAGAGAGAGAGAGAGAGAGAGGCTTTGCAAACTTAGAGGGGTTTCACACAAGAGGATTTTCACGTTCTGCACCAGCCCCCGTTGAGCAATAAAATAAACCCCTGCCTAGTGTAATTGAGCGTTCGTGTGCAACAGACCCCCGCCCAGCATGTGTCTTGAAGCTCTTAAGTAGTGCAATATTTAGCTAACTTTTCACATTTGGGCGGAGTTATACCAGCTCTGCATATAAGATGCATCAATGGGCTATGAAAAGCATACATCTCCTACACCTTCTATGCCATATGCTAATCTATTAGCTAGATACACACAACCAAGGATTCCACTAGCAAAAGTGGTAAACCACTCACGACATGATGTGACTCACCTAACATCTATAGAGAGCAAGTGCCATCTCTATTAGATATTAAAGCAAGAGGAACACTAGCGGTAGTATTGACACAACCGCCATTGGCATACAAAGCCATATCTCTAGTCTATGTCGATACATCACATGCATATGTCACACATACATCTCCATTGCTATCTCATATGTCTGAAACAACAACATGTAATGTGTCTATGTGACCTCAATGCCAAAAACACATGTATCGACAAGAGTGAGATTTCCATCTCTCACGAATCACTGCTGAGTTTGATCTGTCATCTCTCACAAATCACTATCCAATCTAATCTGTCACACATAATGGATGCTTGCATATCCAATTTGTAGCTTGACTATCACGAGATATATAGGCTTGCATGTCCAACGTCTGTTCTACTCCAAGCAAAATTTGTGTATAAACAAGCGCCAAGTGAAATTCAAGCACAAAGAGTATCAACTCAAGAATGGGATAAACAACTCTCAGTCGTGTATAAAGCACATAGCCATACACGTAAGTCGTGAGGAAACGATGTGCACAAATATGCATCCCATAAGAAGTACAATGAATCCGCAACATCGTAAATCTACATCTCTAAGCATGTAGAATCTATAACTATTGACTACCTATGAGCTGTATGTAGTAGACTCAGGATCAAAATGTCCATCGATAAAAAAAGTGCATATCAAAAATATATATGTAACCACTATGAGCATACCATAGATTGTACTTCGGTGAAAGTGGATATAAGAACCCTAAATCCATGTCCTAGCTGATCAAATCTATCAAAATGAGAGTAAAAACTTGATTACTGCCCAATGAGAGTAATTAACCATTATATCATCATAGAATAATGTTGAATATATCTGCAATATATGGTAAGAATTTAGAGAAAATCAGACATAGTCTTCCCTTCAAAATGAGGAAAATCTCAATGCAAATCTCAAGGAACAAAGAATGCATCCAAGATGCCAAAGTGGGAGATAATCACAAGCACTACAAAATGACAAACAATATGTCAACTATTGAACATAGATAGACTACCATAAATGGCAACAATGGCTCCATAGAAGCATACAATGGAAGGAATTGCATATAATGTAAATACCCGGAAAGTAGGTACAAAACATAGTAGGACATGTGCTCAAGCCGACAAAATTTTATGCAACCAGTACTTGTGGGGGTACACGCTCTCACTGGGGCTCAGTCCACACTCCTTAGTGCCATACAGATAAAAACATTTATATGCATCAACGTCACACACTTGTAACTACAAGAAAACCATAACCTACTAAGAATAGCTATCATCTGTAAATCTCTAAATTGTGAAGAGCTATGATAGCCAACTAAGTTAGAGCAAGTCAAACCGCATTTTTCATACATCACAACAATAAGAAAAATGCACATGGAAACACAAATTTACTCTCAAAACACATGGAAAACTCATACAACTATGCATGCACAAAATCTATTACAAAGGATGTAATGGAATTGTCCTATTGACTTGAGAGTAGCGGAAATTAATGAGGGTACTTTTCAGAAATTACTTTGTGAGCATAGCGGGTGAACATAATTGAAGATAACAGCATAGGCATAGAAATCATTTAACTTGGCATGAACAATACTTTTGCAAGGGAGAGAATTTAGAGAACATGACAACAGTTGAGGACTGGACTTATGTGGAGCCTGTCCCCCCTCCAAAACAGGCATTTGTATTATGATTTCTCCCACTAAGAGACTTGTTACAACACAATCTTTGTGTTCCTTGTGACCTAGCTTATGCAATGAATATGGAAAGCTTCATTCTTCCGAAGCATAACATAAACTTGAAGAAATCTCTAACTATCCCAAGCCTCAATCCCAAGACCTACACCTTCAAAGGTGGAGAGAGCTAGAAGGGAATGAGGGTAGGGAAGAGGAAGAAGAAACATTTCATAGGAAAAAGAATTAGCTTCTCATTTATCAAAACTCTTCTTGCTAGCATACATAATAACATAGTGTGAAGAAGGAGAAGGTGACAAGCTTAAGCATTGAAGCATGGCTCTTGGTTGGATTTTCACTCCATAGCGAAGAGCGTTGGTGTAGGCTTTCAACCTCTTCTTGCTTGGAGAAGGAGAGGGAGCTCTTGCACTTTGCATAGTACACAATGAGTGTGTGTGGGTGAGTATACCCCCTAAGCAACCCCCTAGCTTGCTTGGGTCAACCCCCCCTTGTAGCTCATGCTTGAAGCTCATTGGACCCCTCTAGGCCTAGCCAATCACAAGCAGGAGGCATTACAAGCAACAAGGTTAGCCTTAGGACAAGTGTCCCCCTTTACCCTTTGAGAGAGAGGTCTTGATAAATGCAGAATCAATGACTTAAATATCCTAAATGTTAACCCTCACGCACATTCCTATCACCTACAAAGGACGCCGTATTATTTATTTGGTAGAGTCAGGTACCGGGCTTGTCGTTCCAATAGGAAAAGGGCAAGAGTGATCACCGATGAGAGGTGCACTGTAACTGAAAAATTCAAGGGTTAGTTGGCTAAGTATGGGCGCCCAAGTGTGAATAGGGCGAGCTAATATAAAAGTCACCTAAACCTAAAATTCATTCATTCTTTCATTGTGCAATTGAAGAGTGCTCTTGCTCCATCTCCATCTTCTTCTTCTTCATCTCCTTGTGTGTGTGTGCATGCGTGAGAGAGCGAGAGAGAGGGAGAGAGACAGAGTGTGTACGATCGAGCATTGTGACAACAAAATCTTCTTCTTCTTCATCTCCTTGTGTGTGTGTATGCGTGTGAGAGAGAGAGAGAGAGAGAGAGAGAGAGAGAGAGGGAGGGAGAGAGATAGAGTGTGTACGATCGAGCATTGCGACAACAACACGGCAGTGGCAAAGTGGTTGAGCGCGGCATGGTGGTAGCTCATTCTTCTTAGCGGCCAGGAATCCTACGAAGGCAAGCGTAGGGAGGTGAGTGACACACCCTTGGTCTCTTGAGCTTGCTAGATGAGTCTAGTTGTGTGCTTGGAGCCATTTTTGGGTTGCACACAGTGTATCGGCAAGTCCCTTGCATTGACATGTGCGACAGACGCGTAGGGAGGTGAGTGACACACCCTTGGTCTCTTGAGCTTTCTAGATGAGTCTAGTTGTGTGCTTGGAGCCATTTGTGGCTTGCACACAGTGTATCGGAAAGTCCCTTGCATTGACATGTGCGACAGACGCGCACATTTTTGGCACCGCTGCCGGAGAATGCCTTGCATTAAGCTTGAGTAGCACTCTATGCTACTTTGTGGTGCATTTTGAATTGTAGGAAAGGTAGAGAAGGAAGGTGTGTGTGTGTTGAGAAGGAGTTTGTTTTGCTGCTGTGTATTGTTCTGTTAAAGATACTGTGTTTTTTTTGTTAATAAGGTGTTGAAAGGTAGTGTGTTTTCTCTGTGATAAGGTGTTAGGATTAAGGTAGTAGATCCATAATGTTAGTTCTGTGTAAAGTACAGTAAGTAGTTCTGTTAGCTAAGGAGTTGCTATAGTAGTGTGTTAGTGTGTGACAGTAGTTGTATTAGTTTTAAGTAGGTAGGTTAGGTGTGTGTGCTCGCGTGCACAACGCAACCGTGGAGACTTTATCCCAAAAAAAACAAAAAAAAAATATTTTTTATTTAAAACTTTAAAGGTAGGATTGGGATCAGGAATATCCCCTAGACCCAAGCCCAGACCCAAGCCCAAGCTCACGCTCATGCTTAGGCCTCAATCGCCCTTTAAAATTACGTATTTTAGCCTCACACGTAGCTTAAAATCGACCTTTTTGAGGACCAACAGAGCTTCAGGTAACCGAACGTTGTTCAATAAAGCACACCACGACCCTGTGAGTGCTATTCTTTTTTCAAGCTATCACACACTTTAATAAAAAAAACGATCATTAAAAAACTTCAAAAAATTAAAAAACATAAAAAACGAGTGAAAACGGGATGCAAAACGCCTAAAAAAGCAAGCGGTTAACCTTCAAGGTTATTCGCCGACGCTTGTAGTGTGCCAAAGGCACATGCCTATGCGCTCTGGTCGTGTGCTAGAGGCCGAGCAACTAGAGAGCATTTCGACTTACGCGAGTTTCAAATATCCACCTATCTTAGGTTCCGAGCCCTCAGCGGGGACCCAAGGTAGTGCAAACCAAGACCCAAACATAACGGCTAGTGACTCTTCCTCTAACTACAACATCATGGAGGGTTTCCTAGTGCCTAATCGTGATAGCTCAAGCCAAGACATGCATGCCATGGGCCCACGGTCCAGACTGAACGTGCTTAGCCGCTTGAAGGAAACCTTTAATAGATCTACTCGCTTCGAACATGGAGCTAACAATGTAAATAAGGGGGGTGGGGAAGTAAATTCGCCATTCACGAACAACATAGACCCTATGCTCTTGGAGATTGTGCACGTGAATGCTCCATTCACTGCACACCCTGACTCTTCAGAGCTATTCCCCTCCGAGGTTATATTATCTGATAGTAGAAGACTTGCCGAAGTGCAAGAGGTTGAGCGATATATCATCGCGACTAGGGAAAAGGAAATTGAGAGCTTACGCAAGGCGGAGCAACTAAGAGAGTTAAAAGAGAAAGCCCTTATGTCAATATCTTTGCTAGGAGATCAATCGAGTGCTCCCGACTTAGCAACCCCTAAGGGCCAACCCATAGAGAGCAACATTACATCTAGCTCAAAGGACATCCCTAGAACCTGAAGCCTAGATGGAGGGTTCCTAAATGAGAATTGGGAGTACAAACTACAAACAGAAACTCTAACCGACCTATTCACATGTCACACCTATCATGTGGGTTGGTTAGATGTCCTACAATCCACAATGGGTGCTACTAGTGTAGAGGATCAACAACAAAGAGTTTGTGAGGTCATCCATAGGGTTATTGAACTAGAGAGATAGAACAAGGGGATCCACATGCCTTGAACGAGTCTCATGAGATTCTTGGATACAGGGAAGGCTAAACAACCAACCTTATCGCAAATGGAGATTCCCTCGGTAAGTCCGATGGATCCCCCATATGTTGTTTTGCCAGGGGTCTCAGTGCAATCTGAGCCCACCAGTGATAGCTTTACTTTTCCAAGTCTAGCTCATCTTTACCTTGATGATGCCACGGCTACCATGCCTATCCCAATGATGGGCATGCCAAGAAACACGCCATGGACCTCATTTGTTAGTAAACCACCACTACATGGTAGCTCAATGCCTGCAACAATACCTACAAGTGTGTATCAATCGTATATACCTATAGGTCTTCGTACTCATGTAGTCCATACCCCTCCCATTGTTTCAACTACCTATGCTCCACAACCACAACACCCAAGCTCTTATTTCCATGGAACCATACCGGCTAGCATTAGCATGTCACATCTGACGTCTGCTATGCCTAGGACCACACATATGAACTTTGGATCGCCACATGGCACAACACCGTACCAAACGTGGAACCCAAGGGCTTCCTATGCGCCAAGCCCAATGCGAATACCTACTCCACATGTAGTCTCTGGAGCACCTCCACCCACAGTTCCTGCTCACTTAGGTGACTTGGAAACATTTTCTCAAGCTATCGTTCGATCTATTGCTGAGAATATGCGTAACACGCCTGATAGGGAACCTAGAAGTAAAGCAATACAAATAGCCAAGCTCACACAAAAATTTAGTGGAGACGGGATGTGAGAGAGCATATAGAAGTGTTTGAACAAATATGTGATTCTCTAGGAGAACACAATAACTTGCATAAGAGTAATGCTTTAAGCCTAACCTTAAGTGAAAAGGCTGGTTATTGGCATAGAACCCTAAGGGTGGAAGAAAAACAATTTACCCTACGCTTAGGAGACTATTCTTGAAAGAATACATACGAGAGGGAGTGCTTTGGGGTGTAGCCTCTCAGCTCCAGAAAGCCGAACGAGAGGAAGGAGAGTCAGTGAGAGACTTTATTAGTTGCTTGAAGCATTTGAATTCTTGTTGTAATCCAAATGAGCGCTTCAATAGTAATCAATTGCTTTATAGATTCATTAGGGAATTATGACATGAGGATATCTACAATGGTATAGTCATTAGAGGTATCACCACTTGGGAAGCAGTCACCACCAATGCGATCCAATTGGAGGATAATTTAATGATTCAAGGGGAAAGAGTGTCTGTTGAGGCTAAGTCTATTAGCTCGCAAGCATTGGGGCATCAGCCAATGACCCTAAAGCCTATTGCTAAGGAGCCAAAGATATATGAGATGACTTTAGCAAATCTCACCAAGGCCATTCAAGAGATTCTTAGAGACAATCGTGCTCCGCAAAACAATCATATGTATCCAAGAAGGGAGAAACAATGGTGCTCAATATGCTATCGACCGCATAGTACCAGTGAATGCCCTACTTTTAGAGTATAATTCAATGGGAACTGCAATGCCTATGGGAGGTATGGTCATCAAGCTAAGGATTGCATAGTATTTAAGCGTGCGATGGAATAGAAAAACCTTAGCATGGACAGACACACCTCGAGTGCTTGCACAGATGCCGGCCCCACCTCTTGAACAAACATCACAACACATGGTCCCTAGGGCCCAAAATGTTGTTCAAACAACACCCTTACCATGTCCAGTGCTAGGACCACAACCACCACATCTAAGAATCACTTATGTGAATCAAGTGGGTTGTGAGTCATGCATTGCTTGTTTGGAAGGCTTTGAGGAAGATATAGACCCTAATATTGCCTATGGGATGGATGCGCTTGAAGAAAGTCCACGATACTATATGGAG
This sequence comes from Adiantum capillus-veneris, assembly GCF_014529385.1. Classification (NCBI taxonomy): domain Eukaryota; kingdom Viridiplantae; phylum Streptophyta; class Polypodiopsida; order Polypodiales; family Pteridaceae; genus Adiantum; species Adiantum capillus-veneris. The sequence goes on from NC_140957.1 coordinate 49,030,684, forward strand.
GACTATTGGGGACAAGTCAAACCTGTCTATCAAGTAGCTGCTCTTGCTGCAAGAGGCCAAATTATCATTTACACTGCGAATAGACCACCTCTTCAATGCTATGAGTGTGGAGGTCCACATCGTTTTGCCGAGTGTCCTATTAGGCTACAAAAGGACGCCACACTAATGCAAGACAATCAAGTGAGCACGTCTACAATTCCGATACTCATGTGTAATCGATGTGGAGATAGATCATTTGATTGCCCAATGTCCAAATAATCCAAATGTACCATAGATCATGCCATTAAACTTGATTGAGGTTACAGAGGAGCCATCACAAAGTACACCTGTGGTACCAGTAAACGTACTCACACGATTGATGCTCCAAAAACAAAATTATAGTCTTGAGGAAGGGACACAACATCAATTGCCCAATATCAGAAAAAGAAGAAAATACAAAGGAAGAGATCGCAAAAAGCAGCGAAGTAAGATCCCAGTTCAAAGACCAACATAGGGACTTGTGATGACTCCATATATATGAACGACGCTGAAGAGGATTTTGATTTAGGTGAAACCATGGAGACCAAAACAACCACTAAGATAGAAACCAACAAGGAAGACCTTCATAAGCCACAATGGCCGGGATCGAAGAAAAACTTATCCAAACCCTACAGAGGAGATTCAGCAAGTCAAGCAATTAAGGAGTTTGGTAGAAGATACCCAAAGGGATCTAGAACCAACACCTAGGCAGATCCAGATTACAGACACCGTGTTACCTACGCAAAAACAACCTCACTAAGTCCATAGACCCTTAGCCATACCTAGTGCCATCCAAGAAGAAAGTGACTTAAAGTCATGGGAAAGTGGGCGTACTCACTTCTTGATGGAAGGAATGTTTACAGAGGGACTACCTAATCCTATTGAAGAAATGGAGATTCCATCTTCCCCATGTCAAGGGACTGAAGCCCAAAAGGTGCCGTTAAACATTTCCAAATTGATGGATTTCATGTCTTCAGAAGTTAGAACCACCATCATGTCCAAACTATATAAAGAACCTGAGCTAGTCTCAGCTCTTCGAGCCTTCCTCAATGGAGAATTGAAGTTTGGGCTACCACAATTTGCACAGATGGATGGAGTTGGGGAGATGCCAATAGAGGAGGAACACTTAGATCCACAACACAACCTAGATGAGAACCTTGTTATAGAAATACCTGTTAACAAGTTGGGACAATACTTTGAGGGTGATGAATCCAATGCAACCATACCAATCACTACCAAGGGGTTAACTGTGAAGGGAATCCTTGATGGTGGCGCTGGGGTTAGCATTGTGACTAAAAATTGATGGGAAACTATGGGAAGACCTCACCTTGCAACCACAACCATAGTAGTGAAGATGGCCAATGGGTCTATTGTTAAAACTATTGAGATGCTAGAAGATCTCAAGAACAAGGTCTTTGGACATAAATAAGAACTACGTTCATTGTTATGGATTTTGCCAAGCACACTATGGCATCAGAGATGATCTTAGGACGTCCTTTCATGAGGGAAGCAAAAATGGTGCATGACTGGTCTAAAAACCATGTCTACTTGCAGTTCCAAGATTCTGTTATTCGAGTAGATCTTGTAACTGGTCGAGCACATCCTCTAGGAAATAGGTTCATAATTGATCATAGATCTGACACCACAGTGCATCCGGCCCCATTGCAATATTGATACACGTGTAAAGCGGACATTGATGTTGGGGAAGATTCTCCTTATATGGATGTACTACCTAGGATGACTATTTGGACAATGTGGATTGAGTCCACCTAGCAGCAACCATAGACACTTGGGGAAACAGGGGGACGATATGGGTAACACCTGAGGGGGATGAAATGCCCGTACCATTAAATATGCTAGAAGCAATGCATATAGCTTCTGCCAAGACTCATCCTCATATAACAAAGAAACCATACAAGTGGGTCCCTAGATCTTCTTTAGCGACTATGGTTGATGCTAAAAAATAGAAGCCTTGTAAGAAACGTCCCACTTGCTCCAAAAAATGTAAGGAAACATGGCGGTGGATTCCTAAACGACTATTGGAAATCCAAGGCTACTATCAAGGAAATGATCAAATCTGGGTGCCAAAACGTAGATTGTGTTCTTACCTATCACCTGACCCATGTGCGCCCAATCTTGTAGCTCCAAAATGAATTGATGATCATGGAAAGAAAAAAATCACTGAATGCTACACACCCTCTCTAGAGCTAGTTTGGGTACCGAAGAAAGAACAATTTGTTCCACCTAGCTTAGGAAGGGGGGGGGGGGGGGGGGGGGGGGGGGGGGGGTTTCCCATGAAGCTTCTAGCTCCTCATGTAATGCATCCATAGAGGTAAAAGCTTCTCCACATCCTCCACCTACAATAGTGGACCTCCATGAATCTACAAAGCAATCCACACCTCCTAGTGTTCAAGAATCACTTGATGAACCACTTCAAGTTCGATCCTGGGAGAGTACCTTACCACCCTTGCAACTCGACGAGGCACCTAAGGTAATAGAAAACTACTTGCAAAAATCCTCACCTAGTACCAACTGGAACAATTGGTTTCAAAGGGTGACAAGAACATTTCAAATGGTATGATCTACCCAAGGAAGGGGGAAGTGTTTGCTGACACTCATCATTCACTCACTCTCCTGTCAACCTTCCTCTCTGACCTCTCAATCTCCCAATCTTAGGGAATGTATATATAAAGCCTTATACTCACAAAAAACAAAAATAATAAAGAGCAAGAGCAATTAGCAAATGACTGTGCACAATAAAAGTCAAAACATTGACCGAGACCTACACATTCACATCCGGTACACTGAAACAGAAACCTATGTCATCAAACCCCTTTGATCCTCATCACTTGAGTGATGGAGGATAGGTAAGATTAGTACGATAGGAGTGTTTCTATTTTAGAGTTTAGTGATTAGAAAAGTTATTTCTTCCCACTGATGTGCCTCCTAGAGGTATTGTTTGTGTTTTATAGTGTGTAGAGGAACAATTGCTGTTGTTAGGATTTGGACCTTCATGGAATCTTTCTCTCGTTCACACTTCAAATCAAGCACGACCATCAACACAAACAGGTGTTTCTTGTCCATTTAGCATTGCCCCTTATCTCTTTTACATCCATGTTTGTCTTAAATTGTGATTGGTAGCATAATATTCAGCGCATTTGCTTAGTATCAGACATTAAATTCAATGTAATTTTTTGTCATAATCACTTGTCTAGGTTTAAAAATCAAGCAGTTCGACTAAGCTAGTTTAACCAAGCTAGGTGCTAGAGATCTTCTCTTAATACCATGGGGAATGCATTCCTAATAATCAATGGTTGCTTAGGTTCTTAATCCCATTTAGGCAGCATTCAACCCGCAATAGGTAGTGCTTCCATGTGTCTGGGACATGTAGAACAACTAAAAGCTCTTTCTCAAAAATGCCCAAGACTCGTTCATCCATATTGAGCCTTTGGCTCTCATATGCTATGGCATGCCCTTCTTGCAACAAATCTGCTCCAAGGAAATCACCACAAGCATCACATTGGACCTCAAATGGCTTTGAGAGATCGGGAAGCATGAGGATTGGTTGAGAGGTAAGCTTCTTCTTGAGCTTGTCAAAAGAATTTTGCTCCTTACAGTCCATACATACTTAATGTTCTTCTTAGTTTAGTCATGTAGTGGTCCTGCTACTTGGGAGAAGTTTGCTATGAAGCATCTATAGTATGCACACATACCAATAAAGCTTCTTAGCTCATGTTGATTCCTTGGGTTATGCCATGCTTTTATTACCTCTAACTTTGATGGATCCATACGAATACCATCTTGAGAGATAATATGAACTAAGTATTGAATCTCTTGACGGAAAAATTCAATGAGAAAAAGCTTATTCTCCCTCAATGCTTGAAAAATGACTTGGAGATGTTGCTTATGTTCCTCCAAAGAGTTGGAGTAGATGATGATATCATCAAAGAACACTCCAGTGAACTTACAATAAGGTCTAAAAATTTTCTCCATTAGACGATTGAACGTAGCTAGTGCATTAGTCAAGCCAAAAGGCATGACTAGATATTCATAAAGACCAAATGTTGTGCGAAACGCGGTCTTTAGGATATCTTCATCCACTATCCTTATTTGATGATAGCCACTTTTAAGGTCAATCCTACTGAAGTAGGTAGAGCCTTGTAGCTTATCAAATAGATTTTCTACCTGAGGCACAAGAAATTTGTTTTTGATAGTGATATGGTTTAGTGCTTGATAGTCCACACACATATGATATGTACCACCTTTCTTTTGCACTAGAAGGGCTAGAGAACAAAAGGGAGAGGAACTAAGCCTCACCATCCCTTCGTCTATCAATTCCTGTACTTGCCTCATGATCTCCTCTTGTTGAACTTGTGAGACTCGATAAGGAGGCTTGTTAGGCGGTGAGCTCCCTGGAAGGAGCTCAATGTGATGGTCATCATCCCCTCATTTTGGAGGTAAGTCCATAGGGATATCATCGATGAACACATCATGGAATTTTTTTAGAAAATTAGACAAGTATAACTCTTCTTGATTCCTACCATTTACATTTGATGAAAAATTAAGATCTCTTAGAGACTCTTTGACAAAAATCATGTACGCAAAAACTGAGCTCTTCATTGAATTTTTAAAAGCAAGAGGATTTACAAGTGGAATAGTGCAACCATGCTCACTAGCATCTATATACATGTTCTTTCCCTTGTAGGTAAAGTAGATTCTACTTTCAAGGAACTTCATATTGGAGCCATGCGATCAAACCATGGCGCCCCTAGGATAGCATCCTCATGTTGGAGAGGAGAGATGAAGAAGTCTTCTTTGTTAACATAGATTTCAACATGAAGCCTCAACTTCCCAATCAAGGGAGTAACGGAGGCTTGCTATCCCTTGAAAGCTCCGTCAGAGCCATTACCATATCTCCCATTTCAAAAGCTTGAATGCCCAACTTGGTAGCCAACTCCGTTGATATGAAGTTGTGAGTAGAGCGAGGGTCAAACAAGATGAAGGTATCATGCTCTCTTACCTTTCCCCGAGCATAGGAAAGTGATGATCCTTTGCAATGAGCATCCTCTTTTGGAGCTTCGATGGTGGAAGCCCTAGGAGTCTCATTGCAAGTATTCTTCTTGGGGCAAGAAAGATAGCCATGTCCTTGCTCCCAACACTTGAAACACTTACGGTCCTTGCGAAAAGCTTCAAGCTCTTCAAGAGAGAGTTTGTTTCTACCTTTGTAAAATCACTTCTCCTTGGACCGATTGTTGTTGTTGTTGTTGCAAGTGCCTGGGCAATAACTTTGAACATTGGTTTTTTCCTTTGCATCATTTTTGCCTTTGTTGTCCATGGGAATGGCATTACGTCTAGCCCCTTGATGAAAATTGATGCATGAAGCAACCATGATGTGATGGATTACTTTGCTAATAGTACCAGGCCATTGAGAGTTGATGTATTCAGCCATCTCTTCAGGTAATCCCGCACACAATTGTTGCCTTTGCTCAAAAAGTATATCTTTTGAAAGACAGTAGCCTTGAGATGTAAATCCCAAAACTTGTCTACATACTTGTGGATAGACTCATGAGAGATAAGCTTCAAGCTTCGCAATTCGGTAAGCACTTTGTCCTTTGCATCGCTTGCAAGGAATTGCTTCATGATGGAAACTCGTAGAGTTTTCCATGTCTTTGGGGCTTCACCGTTGCCACGAAGGCTAGTCCACCATTGACGCGCTAATTTTGAAAGTGCATAGCTACATGGAGTAGCTTGGAGGACTCCGTAAAGCCCTCATCTCCAAAGGCCACATCAAATTGTTGGATGAAGGCCAACACTTTGTCTGTAGCACCAAAGTTGCCATCATAGGTGAGAAAAGAGATACTCTTTCCTCCCTCCTTGAACTTCTTTAGCTTTTGTGACCTTTGCCATGCAGGGAAGGATTTGCGATGTCCTCCCCTATTGTATTCTCTAGGAGAATAGCCATAGCTTTTGTCGGAAGAGGAGGAAGGTGAAGAAGAAGGAGAAGAGGGCGACCTCTTCCTAGCCCTTTTCTTCTTTTATTTCCTCTCTTCCCTTTTGGAGTGACGAGGAGAAGGACTCTGTGTTGATATTTTTCCTCTTGAGAGGAGTGGGCGATCGTCTAGAGCGCCGTCTTTGTGGAGCCACATCTTTAGAGGAACTTAATGTTTCATTTCTTTCTTGATCTTTGGATTCCTCCTCTCGAATGGGAGAGAGTCTTATTTTGGGGGTCTCTTCAAGAGGTCTCCTAAGCTCTCTCTCCTCTTGGAGAGGAAGGGAAATTCCATAAGCACGAAGTTGTTGAGTAACTTTGGCTTGCAAAGCAGAGTTGCCCATAGCTTGCTACTACAACCTAGTGACAAGATAATTCACAAACATGGGAGCATCATCATTAGCACCTTCATGTGAAAAATCAAAGCTATCAATGTTCATTATACTCTCTTTATTCTAGTCATCCATGGTAACAAAATTTATGTATGTACTTAGTGTATGCTTTGGCAATTCAAAACCTTAGTTGCCACTCCTCTTAGCCTTTGAAAATCGGTCCTTCAGTATCTACAGCCACGGATCAAAGTGGTTAATTATACAGAGTAGAGGAGTAGGTCTAACATAGCAGAGTTGCCAAGGGATAGCTCCTTTCGGACTTCTTATGGCTCAATAATGGTAAAGCCGTAGGAAAGTCTAAAAAGACTCCATTATAAAGTCCAAAGCTCTCGAGGCATGAACCATATCTCACATAGTGGGCTCAATAAAACCGATAATAGATCCCAGTACCACTTAACCTAATACAATTAACAACATCAACCATTTATAGGCTACTTAAGGACCTCTCTTCTTAAGCAAGAAAAGAGAAACCAAATGCTATGATACCAATGTAATGGAATTGGCCTATTAACGTGAGAGTAGCGAAAATTAATGAGAGTACTTTTGAGAAATTACTTTGTGAGCATAGCGGGTAAACATAATTGAAGATAACAACATAGGCATAGCAATTAGTTAACTTGGCATGAACAATACTTTTGGAAGAGAGAGAATTTAGAGAACATGAAAACAATTGAGGACCGGATTTATGTGGAGCAGGTCCCCCCTCCAATAGGCATTTGTATTATGATTTCTCCCATTAAGAGAGACTTGTTACAATAAAATCTTTGTGTTCCTTGTGACCTAGGTGATGCAATGAAGATGGAAAGCTTCATTCTTCCCAAGCATAACATAAACTTGAAGAAAGCTCTAACTATCCCAAGCCTCAATCCCAAGACCTCAAACACCTTCCAAGGTGGAGAGAGCTAGCAGGGAATGAGGGTAGGGAAGAGGAAGAAGAAACATTTCATAGGAAAAATAATTAGCTCCTCATTTATCAAAACTCTTCTTGCTAGCATACATAATAACATAGTGTGAAGAAGGAGAAGGTGACAAGCTTAAGCATTGAAGCATGGCTCTTGATTGGATTTGCACTCCATAGCGAAGAGCGTTGGTGTAGGCTTTCAACCTCTTCTTGCTTGGAGAAGGAGAGGGAGCTCTTGCACTTTGCATAGTACAAAATGAGTGTGTGTGGGTGAGTATACCCCCTAAGCAACCCCCTAGCTTGCTTGGGTCGAGCCCCCCTTGTAGTTCATGCTTGAAGCTCATTGGATCCCTCCAGGCCTAGCCAATCACAAGCAGGAGGCATTACAAGCAACAAGGGTAGCCCTGGGACAAGTGTCCCCCTTTCCCCTTTGAGAGAGAGGTGTTGATAAATGAAGAATCAATTAATCAAATCTCCTAAATTATTATTTGACCCCTTGGGTGGCCAACCAATAGGCTTCAGGCACACCATGAGCGCAACATAAGGAGGAACTTGCCAAGTGTCCCGTGTGCTTTCTTTGTACCAAGTAGGCCTTGTGTGTGTGTGTGTGTGTGGGTGTTCTCTCTCATCACCCCTCTTGTAGGGCTCGCCCCCTCCTAGTAGGGATTGAATTTAACGTTTTGACACCTCAAGCCCCTCATGCATAGGCCTAGTCCCCACCACAAGCTTGGCCCTTAAGCACTTTAACCTTGGGTTGGGTTCTCGTCTCAAGTCCAGCCCTAGCATCTCAAGAATGTCAAGCACCTCAAGCATCTCAATCATCAAGCACCTCAAGCACCTCAATCATCAAGCACCTTAGTCATCAAGAATGAGAAGCAGAACAAGCACCTCGAGCTGGGTCGGGTTCCAGCCTCAAGCTCAGGCCTAGCTTACCTAAGGTCAAAGGACTTTTACACACATTATTGGAGGTCTTCAATGAAGCTAACCCTAAGGTCTTATGCTCCATTGGTTAGCCTTGCTCTTTGATAGACCATCTCTCATTTGGGCCCCTTTACCATTGGCCCCGTGTTGAGATAGATCTATAAGCACATGTCTATATCTTAATCCTTGTTCCCATTTATTCTCCCACACTAAATGATTAGTTTAATATGAGAAAATCATTTGGTTTGGTTAGATATTAGATTTTATGACAAAGGAAAACATATAACTCCACTTGTATTTGTAAGCCAACATGGATATGCTGACAATCAAAGAAAATTAGTCTCTCAACCACATAGAATATATACCAATACGCACTTCTATGTGTGTCTACATCGCTCTCCAAAGATGCTAGTATGTGGACAAAAGTGCTAATATTGGGGCTATGCCAAATATGTTAGAGGAGAGCCTAATCTACTATCTCTCTCACTATATGCACGATCAATGCCGAAGAAGCCAATGCTATCGAAGTCGATTTCTTCGAAGTCGATATTATTGAAAGTGTTGAAGGAGCAATGTGGGGGGATTTGTGTTCGAAAGATGAGCCGGGAAGTCACGGGCCCTTTGGTTGTTAGAGGTGCGAGGAAGAGAGTTGCGGCAGACACAATTAATGGAGACAAATCCTAGAACAGACAGCTTGAACCAAATACTGAAGCTTGATAACCCAAAAAGGACAATAAACAATACCACTGCTTAAATTAAATATTAATTGTGGAGTTTTAAGCTCCTTACATCGGCTTCACTTGCCTTAATTGGCCTTAATCTGCAGCTTCGAGGTCGAGAGAGAGAGAGATTGATCTTGTCTTCGGTTATGCCTATGGGAGCTTGGATTTGAGTAAGCTTAGGAGGATTTGAATCAAGTTGGCTAGAAGAAGCTTAGCTTAGGCTGTGAAGTTTTTGCTTAGGAGCGGTTTGTGGAAATTTGGTTTAGACTTTGAATTAGAATGGCTTATGCCGGCTTTTCTTAGGGTTAGAATGGCCATAGAGGCTTGGATTCCGATTATAATGGCCATGGTGGTTTAGCATAGGATTAGACTAAAGCGACATAAGAGTTTAGCTTAGGATTATGAAAGAAGCTTAGGATTAGGATTATGATGGGTGAAGGAAGGCTTTGGATTAGTATTAAAGCTCACTTAAGAGGGTTGATTAAAGTAGGCTTAGGAGTTTAGGACTAGAAAAGATCGCTTAGTAGTATGATTAGGTGGATTATGATGGGTAAAGGAAGGTTTGGATTAGCCTCCGCTTAAGAATTTTAGGATTTAGAATTGGTATCAAAAGCTTAGCTTTCATGAGCTATGGAAGGTTTGGATTAAAGAGCTTATGACCTCTGGCGTTTTTCCCTTGGGAGAGAAGAGAAGAAGAGAATGTAGCCTCCTTATCCATTTTATATGAGAGTCGACCACCGAAGCTCATTTTGTTTGCAGGAGTAAGCAAGACCTTACTATTTTTAGACAACCCATAAGCAATATCGCTAATGGGCATGGCCTCGATGATGCGGCAAGCTGAAAATTTGTCCAACACGAAAACAGTCGGGAGCGTCTCTAAACAACAGCGCCATGGCAAGCCCATTCTTTTTCGTTTCTTCGAAAACCTCATCCAGTGTCCTAGCTGGCCAACACAAGAAAATCATCTCCCTCTCTGCTGCCGCCCGTCCTGCTTGCTCATCTCCTCTTTTTTTTTTCCCTTTTGCTTCACACCCTATTAAAATTAGGGTGGCCCTTTGCTATGTGGGCGCCCACACTTGTTAGGGTGGCCCTTTTGACTTAGCGGGTAGTTATGCTTAGGTCATGCTTGGTATATTGGTGCAGTAGCACCAGAGCTGAGCTGCAAGACATATAAGGCTAGTCAAGCTCTTAATGTGCATTTCAATTACACACCATTCGGTGTACATGTTGGTCATGGCATTATATAAAAAAGAGTGCTTCCATAACGGCCCACATTTGGCATACATATCCACTAAAGCGTTTCTTGGCAGTGGCTTCTATAAAATCACCACATTTGGCGTAAAAATGGGTCAAAGCATTGCCAAGTTTTGAAATACATCTCCACACTCCGGATCCTGATTGACACGCTGTCAACTCCTATTGACTCCATTCTTCACACATCTCTCATAAGAACATTGACAAGCACCCAAAAATCTTCGATGGCACATCTTCCAATCTGACCATTCCGCCCAGAACCTAGCTGAAGCTCAAAAATTACCAGATGAACTTGACTGACCAAGGCGACCAGCGCGGTACGAAACTGGCTCTCGATGAAACTTCAATTGGCCATATCTTGAAAATCGAAACTTCGATTGACGAGCTGAAAAGACCGACATGCTCCTCACAGTGAGCAGTTTAGGCCCTTACATTCATATCATCTTTGCACTTTATTAGCAACTGCCCAGTCCGATATAGATCTGCTACTGATTCATCTTCAAACTAACATAACTTCCTATCTGTAGCTCCAAATGAAGAGTCGTAAAGACAAGCCTGTAGAGCACGTCAAGTACTACAACTCTGATGAATAAAATCCTAGCTATGACCACTTTAAGCATACTCACTGTTAGCATTATCAAGACATATTTTGGCCCACATCTGGCATATTTTTAGCTTAAAATTGGCTTGTTAGCAAGCCCTTATTACTGCTGAATAATCATGTAGGATTCAAATAAACCTGATTGGGATCCCTTTGCTCATTTTCTTGTGATGGAAGCGGAGTTGCACGATATCCACCCCCTCTGAACCTGCACAACCTCCGGTCTATGCCAATTGCACTTAATTAGCTTCATCAGAAACATTATCAGACATATCATCTGATGCATATATAACATTATCCTATGGAGGTGGATCTGAATTGAAATCTTCAAGAACAATCTCACCTTCTCGCTTCTTGAATAGCTTGATCCGTTTTCCTGCAATAGGCACCTTGAGCATAGTGCCATCAAGTTCGCATAGTTGATATGTTGCATTCTCAAAAACATGTAGCACCATATATGGTCCAACTTCCACCGTTTAACCATTTTCCACATAGCAGTATATTGATTCTCCAAGCTACTGTCATAAACAATCACCATCTTTGATAGCATGTGGTCGTAGTCTGTGCTTTCCATCAAATGCTGCTTTATTTTTCAACCTTGCCTCCTTAAGCTTCTCTTTAGCCTGTTCAATATCTCCTTGACACCTCTCAAGTTGGTGAATACATAGAGCAAGCAAATCTTCTATAGACATACCTTCTTCCCATGGCATTATTGTCCAAGTCGTAACTGCTTCCTCTATAGGCATAATGGGTTTTTTCCCATGCATCAATTCAAACGGCATAAAACGTGTAACAGAACTGTGTGTAGTGCGATCAGCCCATAAAGCAAATGGTAGGAGTTTGGGCCAATCACCAATATGTCCCTCGCATGCCTTTGCTAAAGCTCTAACAATAGGCAGATGCCCTCTTTCACTTTTACCATTACCCTCTGTATTATATGCTGTAGTGAGAGCGAGTTTAATGCCCATACGCGCAAAAAACTCTCGAGCTTCATTTGCATCCAACTCTCCTATATCTATAGTAATTTTGCCAACACATCCATACCTAGAGATAACATCTTCAAGCAAGAACTTGCATACTGAACTGGTAGCTTTAGTACACAAATATCTTCCTTCAATCTGATTAGTAAGATCTTCTCTGGAAAGAACAATATACTCATCTGCCACACTCCTACTGGCATTGTAATAAGGTCCACCACCCACTTGTAGTGTATAGCCAGTGGATAAGTGGGATGCAACCCATCTCTATGTCGCACATTAGAATATTGTTGGCATAGTAAGCATGTTGCCACAAATTGAACCACATCTTTATACATACCTTTCCACCAATACCAGTCTTTAATCTTGACAAAAGTTTCCCAGACTCCTCTGTGTCCAGCCCATAGACTTTCATGAAATTATTTGATAACCTGATGTTGAGTTGCTTTATCACAAATAACCCGTTGTGGTACCCCTCCTGGGCGCTTCGGTTGCTTCCATAAATGTCCATCCTTTAGAAAATAGACATAGGCCTTTTTCCTGATCCTCTTCTAATCTTGGTCACTCCATCCTTCTTGTCTAGTGAGAGTGCTTAGGTAGCGGCCAATCGTAAGCCATTCTCCGTCATAGAAACTCTTCAAAAAATTCTTCAAAAACATGAGAAATATTACCACAATTGGCATGTAAAGAAGAAGACATGTAGAACTTCAAGCCAGCATCATCACTTGTGGTTAGCATCTCTTCTTCATCTTCAAACATGGATTTTGATAACATATTTGCAATAGGATTATCTCTACTTGCAATATGACAAAATTCAGGGTTACGAGACTTAATATAGGCTATCCACCATAGCATGGCAATGCCCGGAGTAGAGCAGTTTGCAATCATCCCTATCAATGGCAAGCAATCTGTCTCTACCATGACAGAAGCTCCAATAAAGTATTCTTTATCAAACCTTAGAGTAGTAGCAACGCCCTAAAGTTCTCAACCTGTGGATAACCTCATTGACGAGCATTGAGCACCTTGGCTTTGAATCTAACTGCATACCTATGTCCTTCTACATCATCTTGACCTATAGCCCATCCAATACTTGTTGAGCTAGTGTCAACATTTAAAATAACTGGCCTTCCGCATTTGTAGACGACTTTCCTCAAGGTCGAAGCCTCGAGAAGCATCTTTTTTAATTTCTTGATAGCCTGTGTGCGAACTTCTTCCCAAAAAAACTTTTTACCTTTTTACATCACCTCTGCAACATGAGCAAAGTGTGGCTGCCAAATAAGATAGAACACACATGCACCCAGAAATCGACGAACTTCAGTAATCAAAGAGCATGTTTCCTTCATCTTTTGGATAGCTTCTACTTTTGCTGGACTCGGCCTTCTACCCTCAAAACTGCACATATGGCCCATAATTAAGACCTCCTTAGCACCAAAAATTGATTTTTGACCTGAAAGTGTTAAGTTAACTTCTTCAAGCCTCGATAAAATAGCATCACAGTCAGCAATATGTTGAGCAACAAACTGCCGGCACCCCCTCTGATCTTTTACCTCGTCTTTGGATCCTTCTTCACATATTACCATCAATGAAAGGCATAGTAACGTGTGGGATAAAGTCCCTTAATACTTCATTCATGCTATTCATCATATGAGCTACAGAATTAGTAGCACCCTATGTCATAGTGCACATCCTTACCAAACCAAGAGGAGACGCATTGTAGTAAGATCCCTGCTCTCCAAAGATAACTAGAATTGATCATATCCAGAATAAAGATCACCCATGGAGTAAATAGATCTACCTACAAAGGCCTCAGCAAAATCATCCACAATTGTGCCAGTACCCACATTGCGGATTGTTACCTTAATAACCGGTTGCATATCCTGAATAAACCTTAATGTACCGTTTTTCTTTGGAATAGTAAGCCATCGATTAGAATATGGTGCACATGATGGCTCCAAAATTCCCATTGGTATCTTTTCATTAATCAAATTGATAATCTTTGGCAAGTGAGCTTTAGGAACTGGGATAGGATGTAAGCTCCAAGCATGTGAGTAAGAGTGAAAATAACCATAGGTGAAATAATACTTGGATCCACACACCCAATCTCACTCGGCTCAAAAGCAAAAGATTTACCATGTTTTTCGAGCATACCTTGAAAACACTTGATTTCCTTTTCATTGAGAAAACCATCTTCTCGAACCTTCAGCTGCTGCAATGTCTCCTTAGTAAATTTATGCCCTATGTTCTTTGGATTCTTGATTATAGGTTGTTGAGAAGCTTATTTGATCACCCCATCACTTCCTTCTGGTAGCGGTGTACCCACTGGTCTCACTTCCTTTGCAACAGTCTTGTATTTTGTGTCTACTTGTGCTTCAACTGCTTAAACTGAATCATCCTCTATATGCATAAGTTCTTCATATATACCTAACTCATCATACATGTCCATTGAATGGACCTTAACCACTCCTGTTCCGCTTTGTAACCTGTGTTTCCTGATCTCCTCAAGCTCTGACATAGTATCTACATAAGATACCTCTTCAAAGATCCCTAAAATCACATCATTTGATTCAAGCACATTACATCCCTGCAGTTCACTTTGGATGCCTGAACTGAAACATACTGTTTTTCCCACTTTGGTAAATCATTAAATTTTCTGAAAGATACTGAACCTTCAGATGTTAACCCCAAAAACCTTGAAGAGAAATTTTCTCTTTGCGAGAACTTCTCCTCACTTGTACCACCATAGTCCCGCTTTATAGTGGCACTCCGAGAAAATCCTATGAAAACCTGTGTTCTTTAAACTCCTTGTGTATCTTTGGCAAGGGATGATAACGTAAATTATCCTTGTTCTTGGCATGGTCAACACATACACTCAAGAATTGAACTGATTTCTTACCATCTCGGCTTCAAACCCTTGCATAGGCTGAGCCATCATCCAGCACCTTGGTTTCCATCCGCACAGCTGTAATGTAGGGTTGCCCCAAAATTAATGGATAAGAGGAATGCTCATGTATAAAGAAATTTTACTCATCACAGACATCCCCTACAATTACCTTAACATTTGCACATGCACCATAGAGGTCTCCTGGAAGCATGTTGGCAGCTCAAATCCGCCAACCATGGTCCACATCAATAGGCCATTTCCACTTTTTGTGCAAGATTTTTGCCATCAAATTTATCTCCGATCCATGATCTATTAGTGCTAAGACCGGTTCTTCAATGTCGCCAAGCTTCACAGCAGTTTTGGTTGTTGCCCTTGCCCAATGAGTCCTTGAAAAGTGACTCCTTGGTATACTTTCATTGTCTTCGTCTTCATTAAAATGAACTGTTCTTACCTCTGGTACAATTGGGTTTGACACCACCATAGACCTCGACTCTTCTTCTTTAAGATCTGCCAAATATTCTTAATAATCATTCAAAATTGCTTCAATGTGCCAAACCGTCTGGCTCTTAACTGACGCTGGCTCTTGTTCACTTGGTATCTTCCGCTTTGTTTTGATAATATCAATAATCTCCTTGTGAAACTCGTGTTCGGCAAATCCCAGAATATCACCCAATGTGAGCTCCACTTTGCTATTCATAATGCGCTCTTCAAAAACTTTCTTTAGATCTGTAGCTAATTCAATGTCAGATTTAAGCTTATACAAGGGTCCCCTGGGATTACCTTGCTTTTTATCCTTGGGTGCCTCCTCCATAACCACTTTAGGAGCGGGCTTAGGAGTAGGACCTTCTTCTTTTCTGCTATTGAATCTCGTTGTCCTTTTTGATGTCCCTGGAACTTCTTCATCTCTTTTCTTCTTTTCCTCCACCATAGCCTCATTAGCTCGAGACTTAGCAATGAATGCGTACACTGAGAGGGAATCCACTGGATTAGTTCACCCTGTGGTTTCTTGAATTGAATTCCCTACTTGTCGTAGCTTCCCATAATTTACCTTTCTTGTTTTTGTTGTCTTCAAAGCATAAGGCCACAATTGACCCTTTGTACTTGCACCATCATCATCACCCTTTCCGCAAACCTACAGCCCATATGTAGCTGCTTCCACAAGAGCAACATCATGCTGGATTTCTTCAACTAGCTTTTTCATGCCACCCCTACCAAAGTTCAGGCGGAGCATCTCACCTATTGCCCTAAGGTTAATCTTCTTGTCCTTCTAGAAAACCACGTTCCTTTTGTGGCTTCATCAAATTCATCACATTCTTTAACATACCTGTGGTCTTCACTATTGCACCACATGCATCGATCCAAGCCTTTGCGTGGAGGTTGCTGTCTAGGCTCACAAGTAGAACCCTTTGTAGATATCCCTTCAAATTTGACAACTTTGAAATTCAAATTTAACTCTTGAATACCTTTCACCAATTCGTCGAGAACCGGCTCCTCCACTCTGGGTATTGTCGAAGTTGTTTTCTCCTTAGGTTCCTCTTCCACAACATTTATGACATCAGCCACGATTAGCTTATCAAATATCATCTATCATTTCACAATCATATTTACTGCTTCTGTGACTATCTTCTAGTCAGATGTTAAGGCCAATTCACGTGTTGAATCCTCCAACAATTGCACTAGACTCTTCTCAAGTCGTGGATCAGCAGCCTGAATGAATAGTTCAACCTTATGATCCTTCATTGAATGCTTCTCTATTGAGGACAAGTGCTCAAATTTCTTTTCAAAATCCCGTAATAATTCTCGTGCAAATAAATTTTTGTTTTTCTTCTGCACCCACTTCATAAAGCTTTGTCTGGTTACCCTTGGTGAATCCTCAAGAAAGTATTCCTCCTGCAGTGCCTTCTTGAATTCCTATCAATTCAGGCCTTGAACCGCTTGAATCTCTTTTATTTGGCTCTTAAGTTCCAGTTCTGCAATTAAAATGAAATCCTTCCACTACATTCTGATCATCCATTTCCTTATCTTCCATTGCCTGCTCATAGATATTGCAAAACTTGCTAATATCCCGGCCTTCAAATCATTGTAATTTCTCGATAACTATGTGGCAAGCTTTACGAATCCTCTCTTGCAGATTATACTAGCAGTTGGGCATCCTGTTGTTGTTGCATATATGCAGCAAACTGCTGCATCATTTGCTGCATGACTGCCTCTTGTAGTGTCAACATCTTTCTCCACAATCACTTCTCACCCCGGCTCATTTCACGTCGGGTTCACCAAGAATGTCGGGGGATTTGTGTTTGAAAGGTGAGCCAGGAAGGCACGGGGCCTTTGGCTATGAGAGGTGCGAGGAAGAGAGTTGCGGCAGACACAATTAATGGAGAGAAAGCCTAGAACAGCCAGATTGAACCAAATACTGAAGCTTGATAACCCAAAATCGACAATAAACAATACCACTACTTAAATTAAATATTAATTGTGGAGTTTTAAGCTCCTTACATCTGCTTCACCTGCCTTAATTGGCCTTAATCTACAGCTTCGAGGTCGAGAGAGAAAGATTGATCTTCTCTTCGATTATGGCTATGGGAGCTTAGATTTGAGTAAGCTTAGCAGGCTTTGAATCAAGTTGGCTAGAAGAAGCTTAGCTTAGGCTATGGAGTTTTTGCCTTATGAGCGGTTTTTGGAAATTTGGTTTAGACTTTGAATTAGAATGGCTTATGCCAGCTTATTTTAGGACTAGAATGACCATAGAGGCTTGGATTTTGAGGAGAAGCCGAAGAAGCTCGCATGCAGGAAGCATCCCCTCTGCAGAGCCGAAGTTGAAGCCGCTGCGGCCGATGCGTGGGTAACACGGCTTGTGAGGAAGGTCAACCATAGCGACCTGCGAGGTTTGCAACATGACTGGCCCCAAAAGGGAGTTCCCTCGCGAGCTGGACCGTTCTTGACTTTGCACAACAGGCAGCAGGAGGAGAAGACAACCCCACAGGGCGCTACAAGCAGGTTTTTCTTGCGCAAGCATCGATGGCAGAAATCCGCCATGGTTGGCCTTGATTTCACATAAGTCAAAAGGGGAACCCTATTTTGCCCCCCCCCCCCCCCCCCCCCCCCCCCCCCAGTTTAGGAGATTTTTCCCATGCGGAAGGGAAACAAGAAAGCAATACGATGCATGTTGTGTTCCAAAGCAAGGCACTGAGACAAGCAATACGATGCATGTCGATTTTCAAAGCAAGGCACTAAGACAAAGTGTAGAAATTCTGATTGCACCACACCGGGCAGTCATAATGTTAGCATCGCTTGGCCGGTGCACAACTACGGATGCAGAAGGGCTACAAAGTGCGTATTTGGCAAGATGGATTTGCATGCATGATCATGTGACATGTGAGATGTTAATAACAAGGACAAAGGCCGCCGAGGATAAGCAGGTTCAAAAATCATGGCGGCTCCACCACACAAATCATGCAAGGCATGTCGCGTGGGTAGCAAAAATTTTGAAAGCAAGCAAAGAGCGTTAGTATGAATTAAGATCGGTCAAAGTAGGACCCCAATCAACAACGATACCAAGGATCAAGCAGAAGGTGACAACATTGGACATCATGGTTTTCTCGGTTTTCTTCTTCCTTCGCTTAGTACAACGGTAAGACCAGACGTCATGAGCACTTATTGAGGTATGTATGATTCCATGCAGCAATGCTTGTGAGCATTCTTACAAGCATGGTACTTTTGTTTTTGTACACACGATACACACCAACCACTCACAATGAAGCAAGGCTTGGGTGAGAAATGGTTTTGTTTCCCAGCAAGGCTTCTGTCCATGTCTGGCAAAGGTTAGAGCATGGTAGTGCTGGAGAATCTAACGGAGATCGGCATGGTCTGTTGCTAATCTTGATGAAGGAGGCAGCAGATGCTTGGCAGGACCAACCATTACCAACCATTTCAAGAAGTTTGTTTTCTAGACATCACTGGAGCAAGGATTCATCTTCGTAATCAAGCCATGCATGTACGAGGTACATACTTTGCAAGAACTTTTTATTTTTATTTTTTGGTTTTCAATACATTGTACAATTTGACAAGGTTGATTATTTGTGACTGCTTGACAAGGTCAACTTTCTTTTAATATGACATTTGTCTATGAGCAAGAGTATATGTAGCTCTGAGGCAAGGTAGCATCCAAAGTGGGTCTACTGGGAAGTATCATGCAAAGACAAGACTTCCATGTTTGGACTCTGCTAGAAGCATACGAACTTGAAGAAACTTGTCGAGATGTTTCCATTTTTTTTTTTTTAACATCACAAAAGCATGTATATGCTCCATCCGCTAGCTCACTCAGGCGGTACATATGGCTATGAGCCGGCTTAGACTGCCTTACCAAACTCCTGGCCACAAATGGGAGACAAGGTTAGTCAATTTTCAAACTATGTTTGTTTTTGTCTATGTTTTCCTTTCTTTTTGGAAAGGATCCTTCCGTTGTGCAAAGCAAAGTGCTTGGGCAGACTCCTTACGAAGCAACTGTACAAGCAAAGTGCTTTGCCTGTCTTCATATGAAGCATGACTTCTCTTATGTGCCATAGACTTATCGATCGACTTTGGATGATTGATAATGACACACATCTCTAGCGCTATATGGATATAAGCTCATAGTTTACGCAACGGTGCACTGTGATGTATCCATGCCAAGTGTAGTCGTCCTACCAGTTTAGACTGTGCAAGGCATTGCTGGTTTTGGTTCTCACGCTTGAGGCCGTCGTTTTTGCCAAGGGCTTAAAATTATGTATGCACGGCATGCTAGCTAGGTGGATTCAATTCTAACGCCTCGCAAAACACGCTTTCCATTAACACTAGACACTTTGTCAAGGACAAGATAAGTTCTGGATTGTTTAACATGATTTTTGGGTCGTTGTCAAAACACAACACTAAAAAGAACCTAAAACTTGGACTTAATTCAAAGGCAAAGTGCTATCATTAAGTCACACTGGTGTCTTCATAACCACATACACGGTAGGTGAGTCAGTCTGTGACTTGTTCGTGTTTTCCTGTTACCTCTCTCGATGATAGTCATAGCAGCAAAACTGTTGCATGCTTATAGGATAAGTTGCACGTTAGGCATAAGATGCATAAGAGCATCGCAATCAACTATACATGTCATAGTCGTTTAAGGAACGTTCCTCAACCCAACATGCTCTTCTTTTCTCTCTTTCTTATTTCTCATAAAGAATAATGAAAACTTTTTTAGAATATTTTGATACATGCTTTGCTCGTGAGTCAGCCTGAGCCAAGGTGCTCTACCTCTTAGCTAGTAAGTGGCCAAGATGCCACTCCAATTAGTCTTCATCGGTTTCTCAATTGAACACGAATTTGTTATTGGCATAAGGGCTATGAGACACACAGGCTAAGAGCCATTGTCAGACCTAGGGTAAGACCCAATGCTGGTATCTCTTGGGTGATTTTTTTCCAGCCTGAACAGATCTATCCCATGGAGTTCCCATTGATGTTAATGGCCAAGCAAGAGTCTTGCCATTACAGATCTTTTGCGTATTCCGCACAACAGGTTTTTAGTGCAACACTTGAATTGAGTCTCTAATAATCTTAAATTCACATTAGCTGATCTCTACCACGGACTATAGATGCAGCAATCAGTTGAGACAGCATGGCTGTCCATAAGAGCTAGGCATCTTCCTTGTGTAGATCTCTTGCTCTCTCTATAGCACTGCGAGTGTCTATGGCAACACATTTTTGGGGTAAGACCCAGTGGGTGATTTTTTTTGATCTATTCCCGTTATATTTTCAAGGAAATAAGTCTACAATAAAATACCACGCGGTAGCAGGTAAATTCAACTTTTTAAGTTGATTCCAGTCATTCTCTACATAGTTGACTATGTTGGTTAGCGTTACCTGCTCGTTGAGTAGTTTCTACAAAGGATCTTACCAAGGGCTTGGACTACGCAGATTCTAACCAACGGGTTTGAGTTGCGTAGGCAACACCCAGGGTTTCCAGTGAAATGTTCCTTGGTTTTTCTTCAGGTGGGCGACGTGCTCCTCTGCATTTGAATACGGGTAAGTGACCATTAAGTTCAAATCTCTAGGTACACATCTATTGATTTGGTGTTACTCCATTTTTTAGTATGCTTTGCTTGGTTTCTTCAAGTCGTATAAATCTGCTTGAATATTTCTAAGCCATGCCAAGGGCATGTTGGAACACAGTATTTTGGGCTGTAGTGCCCAATCTACATTATGCTATTATGAACCCACTTGTCGGGTTTGATTTGGCACATGTTGTCACCTGGAATACAACATTATCTAGGAACTCAAGGAGTTCAGTTTAGCCAATGTGCAGCAATGATAATAAGGGTCCCTCTCACTCTTCTCGCGGAGAGTTTTGTAGTTACCTTCACACACAAGTACATCTTGTACTTGATGGATGTCACTTTTTTTTGGCCATCCTTGTTTGAGACATATTCCACATGTGGAGAATATGAGTCTCTGGGACTGACACTGGCACCTAATTCCTAATGATGTGTGGTGACGCAGTCCCTACGTGCTGGTCGCATTTGTTTATTTGACCATTTGGAGCACAACGTATCAGGAACAATTTCAGTGGCTAGAAATTGTCGTGTACCTAGTACAAACTTGTTCCGATTACAAGTGCTGTGAAATCACCTTAATGGAGGATTGTTTCTACATCTAGCCAAGTATGCTACGTTCATGAGAATGTCTCGTGGTTGGTACCTAGGTGTGAGTGGGTTGTCACATTATGTTATGGTCCAACTTTGTTGCAAGACTTTCACGTACGTATCGTGGAAAGTCTCGTCATGGAATTGCGGTTTGGATAATTTTGTGTTAAATGCATGCACACTAGGTGTTATGGGCCCTAGTGTTTAACACTGATTTATTGGGAACGGCATGCAAATTCATGGACTTTATTCTTTTTGCACCTCTTTTACTGCAAGTGCAATCTACTATAGAATTATTATGCGTTTACACCCTGCCATACAAGGTCATGGCACATCAATGGTATCTGTGGTTGTTTGGTCTAAACTATAAGAGTTTACTCCACTCCAACCCGCTTTCAACCTAGTTGGTTGTCTCCACTCCATATCAAATATATGGATGGATATTGAATGGTTGAGTCCTAGTTTATCATCAGTCGTGAAGACTGCCTGTAAGTGATTGGGGAAAAGCACCTCACTCTTACTGTTGCTACTTTTGCTAAAGGACCTCCTATGAGCATATGTTAGCACAACACATTTTGAATGGGCGATTCTCTCCCTATTCTAGAATTTTCTTACGTAAGGTTTTCAACTTTGAACACCTGTTGTGGTGCGGTTGGATACCGTTGGAGAGGGGGAATGGGGAGCACGCCCAGCGCACCAACACGGAATGCCTCCTATAGCCCAAGGCACACACTGCACCCCAATCCACTTTGCGAGCACCTTCGACTCGCTCGATTCACCGAACTCTGCGCGCACACGCGCTCACATAGACACACTTGAACTCACACAACCCGCACCCATCTGCAATAGCCTTTGCGCGCTCCCACTCATTCAAAACACCACACGCACTCTCTCTCTCTCTCTCTCTCTCTCTCTCTCTCTCTCTCTCTCTGTGCAACACTCCATCGGGGCGGTACACACTTGTCGACACGCCCGCACGCACACACACGAGAGCACAAGAGAAGGGGGGAAAGGGGGCGAGAGGACGCACAAAACTCACTGCAATGGGGGCTTTCTCTTTCATAGGCACACCAAAAAAACTGTACAATCCTCATCGTCGCAACCGACGTGGACCAAAACACATGAAAGGGCGAGCCCCGCTCAAGCCCGGCTTCAAAGACTCCATGGCCTGTGCTCCTCGTGAGATTCTTGTGGCTCCAAACGAGCAAGCAACTCCAAAGCTCTCAAAAAAACTGTCGAGAGCGCGAGTGTATGAGGATCTCCTTCCTCCTTCCTTAAGCCAAAAAGAAAACCCTCCTCCTTTTCGAAGCTCGCTGCCTCCCGCTTGATCACTTTCACCTCTTCTCTTTAAAAAGGAAAAAAACATTCTTTTTTAAGCAACAGCGCCCGGCGCTATTGGTTTGAGGCCTCTCTTTTCTTTAATTTAGCTTTGAACCTCATTTTCCCTTTGAGTCCATACACCCCTTTTCCTTTTCTTTTCAATTCACAACCAAAGAGGTTTTTTAATCCTTGCTTCCCATGCAATCATGCAATCGGTGCTCCGCGTGCTCAAGTTTGTTGAACTCACCTTCTCGCCAAGCCACCCCCCTGCCAGCTTCACCTCTTTCTTTTGCACTTATACCCAAGGGTCTTTTTTTGTATTCATTTCCTATGGTGTCGATGCTTCTCTGCGGTCAAATTCACCAAATGAGCTTCCTCGGTCACGCCGCATGGGAACTTCATCTACCGGCTCCGAACCATGACGCCTTGACAGCCTCAAACGACGTGTCCCAAACCTAGGGAAAAGCATCCGATCATCCACGTTCGCTACGAACTGCCGACCTCGGCCGAGCATACCTCCATGCTCCGGACTCCGATTCAGGTGCCATCGACTCCGACTAGCATCACATGCTGCATACTATCCACCAGACACCTGGCGAGCTCAAGAAAACACCAAATTGCAGATTTTCCAACGCGGCCCTGCCGCCTCGAAATTGACCCCCGTCAAAACTTCGACGGCCCATAACTTGCTATCCGTAGCTCTGATCGCCAATCCGAAAAGACCGGCATGCATCACAACTCGAGCCCTTCACGTGTACTGATATCACACCCGCCTTGAATAAACACCTATCCGCCCAATCCGGCGAGGATCTGCAAACGCATCCCACTTCAACATGCCATATCTCGCACATCCGGGCTCCCCGTTTGACGAGCTGTCTGGATGAGCTTCTAGAGAATCTCAAATACTACATTTCGGCACACAAAACCATCACTTCGGACACATGAGGCCACCCTTCAATTTAGCACCTGGCAGCATACCATCGGCCTAAAAAGCCACATCAAAGATACACTTTCGCGACGACATTCTCTCCCAGGGCCTTCGTTCCTGCTTTAGACCTTTGCCATGCGTATGCTAGCACCCTTTGCACTACATAGCACACTTTCCAGCGCGAACCAACTTTGGCTGCACCACCGTTTCCATAGTTTCATAAGTCAAGGACTTAATAGGTGTGCTGACAAAGTATGTTGGCAGGTAACCTTCATTAGGGGTGAAGATGTAGTTTTGGGTGTTCCAAAATGTTTAGAAGTCTGGCATAAGGACACACCCTATTCTACTTCTTAGTAGCTATGAGATTTTTAAGATACTCACGCGAGTTGGAAATCTGGCTCATAACTTCATGGAAAGTTGCACCAAGGTTTTCTTGCATTATTCCAGTACCTTCAGAAGATCTGAAAACTGGTTATGGTTTGGACAACTCTTAGTTGTGGTTACTCCTTTACAATACTCAAGTGAGTTATAAATGGAGTTACCATTTAGACCCAAGTGCTTGCAAAAGGACAACAATGTTGAAAATCAAGATGTTACTCTTGGTTTCATTGAACCTCCTCACTGCATCAAGTATCCATTGGCTCGTGTATGGGATGCCAACATGGAAAACATCAGTGTTCTTATGAAGATACTACCACTTGTGTTTTCGAGGACGAAAACGCTTCTCCAAGGGGGGAGTAATGTCAGGACAAGGATCCTAAGCCTAGGGGGTCAGGGACCTAAGCGAGGGGCTCGGACTGGACCAGTGTGGACTGGGGATCCATATGATGGCTAGGGCTAGGAGCTGGTCTATACATAGGGTGGTAGGGCGGTGGATCCAGTATCAAAGTTCCCTAGGTCTTACACATATAGAATTCAAATAAACCTGATTGGCTTCGCTTTTCTCATTTTCTTGTCATGGAAGAGGAGCTGTACGACAACGAGGTGATGTGCTCTCTCTCTCTCTCTCTCTCTCTCTCTCTCTCTCTCTCTCTCTCTCTCTCTCTCTCTCTCCCTCCATCTTGCTATGCCAAACGTTCTCTCTCCTCTCCTATGCAAGCTGAAATCTCTCTCCCTCTTGTCAAATGCTGAGGGAGGGTATTGGATTGAAAAATGGCATTGTTATGGGTTGTTTTTAGCCATCATTGAGGGCTTAAATGGCTATTGAAATGGGATGTAGTTGTGATTAGGGGCTGAAAATGATGTTGCAATGGGCCTTCTTGTGTGCTACTCAAAACCACCCCTAGTTTGGCACTATC
Organism: Adiantum capillus-veneris; assembly: GCF_014529385.1. Classification (NCBI taxonomy): domain Eukaryota; kingdom Viridiplantae; phylum Streptophyta; class Polypodiopsida; order Polypodiales; family Pteridaceae; genus Adiantum; species Adiantum capillus-veneris. Next base: position 49,055,551 of record NC_140957.1, read on the forward strand.
TACTACAAACATGGGCTGAGAATGCAAGTATAGAATGCATATCCATAACTCCTGCGCTCAGAGCTTACATAGCCGAGAGGTGTGGTTGTGGAACTAAAGAGAAGTATAATCTCTCTCTCTCTCTCTCTCTCTCTCTCTCTCTCTCTCTCTCTGTGTGTGTGTGTGTGTGTGTGTGTGTGTGTGTGTGCCCCCCTCGCCGCCAGGCACGAGCATTGAGAGATACCCCTCCCCAAGGGTCTATGCCCAAAATATACAAAATTTATTTCAATTTTTCATATACAAATTTCCATATACATCAAAGTTGTGAAATCATTTGCATGGGGGGGAGTTCTCAGTGCTCGACCTAGCATGGAGTTTATGCTAAGAGCCGGACTGCATCTAGAGGCACCTAGCGACTGGTGCTACCTTTGAATGGGTGATATGAATGAAAGCATACTCATGAGAAATAACATTGTGGAGGGTGAATATACGTGTACACCACCACATTGCAGGAATAGAGAAAGAGAGAGAAAATAGTGGAGGGCGATATAGAGTGCACAAATACATAGGAGAATGACAAAACAGAATCTTTAAATGCCCCATCTAAATGAAACATGCAAACAATCATGTATTAATGCAATAATAAAATTTGGGCATACCATAACATCAAAAATATAACAAAATGACTAGTAGAGCACCGAACCCTTTGTAGGGATCGACTAGTCCACCCATCCACTTCCGCTCTACTACCGACAGAGAGAATTTCACTTCAGTGAAGTGAGTCAGAACACCTCCAACCTAGGTGAGCCAGACATTAGGCGGACGCCGCTTCGCCTCCCTCCATGAACCTTAGCTCTGAAAGGATCCCAAATACCAACAGGTGGTAGGGTATCAACACTTATCATAGGCAAAGCCAAGGTAAGATTCCTGATGCGTTAGCCATGTAAATCATTCAACCCCCAATGCACTAACCGTGTAGATAAGCCTAACAAAACAGAAGACCTAACCAATATCCTTGATCCAGAAAATCCCCAGGTCAATGACCCTTATGTTTAAGGCTAAGCGATATAGGTGATCCTAGTCTTGTAGCGATGCTGCCATGAGAAACATAACACATGAGTCCAATCACAATAGCATCTTCCATATTTATGCACAAACAATCATTTCCAAGCAGTCAGACTTTAGAGGGTCTCTATCCTTACACGTTGATAGCCGTTTTTCGGCTCTCATAAAATATTTTAAGAAGTCACTTCACCCCACAAAAACACCCTAGCACAATGACTAGGCTCGCTTTTTCATTGTAAATAGTGTGTGTGTGTTTAGGGTTTTTATCCCATTTTTTAATTAAATCATTGAACGAGTCATTGGGCTAGGAGACCAAAAAAATAAAATTATATTATTACGGTCCTTTTTACATGTAAATATTTTTTATCAAATAAAGGACCTAAGTATAAAGGGGTTTTTTAAAAAAAAAATGTATTTATGTAAATACATATTCCTAGGTGTGCATTATCAGGCCTAAGTATGCTAGCTTCCATCGCGTATCATTTCTTATACATATTTTACTATCATTCTATCCCTTAAGCTCAACTCACACACGCCTTGAAAAACCTTTATGTGACTTCATTGTAAAAATCACCAATAACCTTATCGGCTCCGTTATATTTTTCTCCATTCCTCCCAGTTAAATATTCACAAGTACATAGATTTTATCTTCAAATAAATTCCATGAATTACTCAATGTAGGGAATAACTAAGGTTCCCTTCCCTCAGGATTTTCCTCCTTTTATTTTATATATTTTTTGCCACCATGCATCCCATGTGTCCATTTTTCATGACTAGCTAGCCTATCTTTTTACCCCACAAGTATATATTATATTTGATACTATCCTATACCATACATGTGTGCAAGCTCCTTGGCAATATAATTTCATGGTTGATGTATGGGGGGACTCACTTGGAAGACTACAAAGGAAAAAGAATCAAATAGTAGCCCACTTCAAGCTTTATTAGGTGCTGCGGGGACAGCTTTTTGCTTGAATTTTGGCACCTTCTTATAATCCGAATTTGAGGATAATTCCAAAAGACAAAACGTAGCTCGTGAGCTGATGTATTTTCCATAATTTTTTCAAAAATTTTAAAGTCAAAGGCGATTTTACATGAAATTTATGGCCGACTTTAAAACTGCCACCTCATACACCCAAAAAATCTTCCTATTTCTCTCACCCTTCCACACACCTACTCACTCTTACACACTCCTCCCTCTCCTTCCCACTCCCAAACCTGCAACTCCCATGTCCTAATTCACCCTCTTCACCATTTTCACTTCTCTCACACCTCCATAGTCTTCATCCTCCATTTCTACACCCTATGTGTCCCCCTTTCTCTCTACATATATGTCCATATTACCATACCCTCTTCAGCTTTGTAAAGAACTTCAATTTATCAGCAAAAATCCAAGGTTAACCTCTGGAAATGAAGGCTTTTATCATGAATTTTCCAAAGTTTGAGGATAACATAGCTTCATCGACACGCGCTACTTCGCCATGTTGACCGATTCTTCTACCGGTGTTGTAAAGAGGTGATGTGAACTTCTCCAAAGCTTCAACCTCTCTTTACAAGCTTATCCCTTCTCTAACTTTTCTCATCATATATCTCACCATTTGGTGAATGATTTTGTAAATATTTTATAGTGATAATTACTAACTACTAACCACTAACCTTATTGTAAAATGCACCCTCTACTAGAGTAGGTACTCCCAAATTATTCACTCAATCCTCTCTCCTTTCATCCTCAAAAAGTCTCTTCCCTTGAGCCCACATCCATGTGACTCAAAGGACAAGAGAGACCCACCCTCATTAAAAAAAAAATAAAAAAAATGCATAATCTTTTATTCCTTCAAATAAACTTGATTAGGCCTAATCCTAATCGGGGCTTCTAAAACCTATAAATAGAGCCCTTCTCTCCCTTGTTAATCACCACATGATGACACTACACCACACCATTCTCAACACATAACACACCACTCTTCAAGCCTAGTTGTGTAGAGTGTGTGCACTATGAGTGCTCTATTCCATCACTACACATAGGTGCATGGAGAAGCTTGAAGTTAGTTATGCCATCTAGAGGAGTGGAGTGATACCATCTCTACATCACAATTATAGCCTACTCTTGTCCATAAATAAGATTCATAGTTTTGGGTGCAATTGTATGCTGCAACTACGACTCTTCTCTCCAAATTGACTTGATAAGTTGGCTCATCAGGTGGTTGAAGGTATATTTTCCTTGAAGTCTATTGTGCTATTTCATGCTTGGTGGTTTGAGGGCTTGTTGAATTGTTTACCTAAAAAGTCAATTGTAAGAGGGTGCTCGGTGAGAGGGCTCCCGTGACCCTAAGACAATTTGTGTATTGGCAACAAGGTCAAGTTTTGTGTTGTCTCTCTATTTCTCATCAAGCTTTGTGTGCATCTAGCCTTTAAGGCTAAGACTGAGTTGCTCAAGTTGATTTGTGCTCTTATCTCTCTTTGGCATGGTGAATGTTTGTGTTTGGTGTGTGTGGCTATCTTGCATTCCCCTCTCTTTGTGCGTTTGAGTATAAGGAGATATCACGTACGTTTGAGTATAAGGAGATATCACGTGCGTCCTAGTTCGCATCTACAACTAGGTGGTGCCCATTTTCTTGTTTGGTTTCTGGCTGTGGGTTGTTGTTGTCTCTGATTGTGCTTGCCCCAGCCCCAATTGAGCAGCACGGGAGCCTGGAAGGGTGTTTAGAGGCCGCTCTTCTTGTTGCCCGCCCCGGACCGCCTCAAATTGGTGCCCCCACGGAGGATGGCTTGTGTATGTTTTGTGTAGGCTCAACCTTTAGGATAATCAAGTAGCTTGCATGAATCACGAGGCAAAAAGTGCACATAATTGTTAGTACTAAGTTACAATTTCAACGAGTAATTCGTAGAATTTTGGACCCTCATAGGTTGGCTGAGATAAACGCTTCAATAAATCCTTTTATTTTTCCTCTTATTAGGTACGACCTTAGTTTGGACGTCCATATTTTTGTTTTGTTTTAAGAATTAGGTCATGCATAGACCATGGATAATGGCCCAGGAATAGAGGTTTTCCCCTTCCATTTCACTCCACACATTAGAGTAAACATTGCAATTAGTAGAAAAATCCATTTTCAACAACGTATGGTGTTCATGTTTGGTGCCCAAAGAGTAGGAGAAATTCTCGCGTCACCAAACCCTGTCATCCTACCTCTAATTGATTAGCATAGGTCATTTGATGTGAATATTTTTATTTTGTTGTAGAATAGATTGCAATTTAGAAAATATTATTGAAAAAAACAAAAAAGTGCGTCACTTTGGAATCAATTCGATGGAGAGCCAACGCCAAATGTCTGGATATCCTCTTTTCTTTGGAGAGCCTAGAGAGAATGCAGAATTATTTTTGGCGAATTTCAAGATGTCTTGCCGTATCAAGAGGATAGTAACTGATCAAGAACGTGTAGAAATGTTTGAGGTGGTCCTTAGGAAAGATGCTAGCACTTGGTTTGACTCTTTGCCTGAGGAAGTTAAGGGGAATTACACAGAAGTTTTGAATCGTTTCAAGAAATACTTCTTTGATCCCCAAAACACTCAAAAACTATGGCAAGACATTGTTTCTCATAAGCAAAAAGACTTAGATGACTACTACTTGTACAAGCAAGAGTTTCTACATCTTTGCGATGTATGCGTGAGAAATGTTGCTAACTCGGGTGATGGTGCAGAGTTCCTAAAGAAGGAGAGGTTCATAGCCGGACTCTTTCTTGACCTTAAGGTAAAAGTTGAGGCGGGTGCACCTGCTACCTTTGATGCAACTGAAACTAGGGCTGCTGAAAAATATAGGAAACTCAAGTTCTTAAGGGGGGAGGTTCCAATAGAAGGTCTTAAACCCAAAGGTAAGTCACAAGCATCAACATCTAGGGAGCTTCCTGAGGTAACGGCGGAAGTGATCGAGAAGTTAAATGAATCTTTAAGCAGCCTGTCAATTCACCTTGCACAAGCTGTAGGTCCAAAGGGACAAGCAAAGAAGTCTGAAGAGCGAGATTCACGACCTAGGAGAGTCTTGCAATGTTGGAATTGCGGTGAGTCTGGACATGGGATGTATAATTGTCCTTGACCCCGTGGGGAGCCAGGGAGACCTAACTTGAATTACCCAGTGATGAATGCAGGTGAAGGAACTAGTTAGCAACCACGGCTTCTACAAAGGCCAAATGGAGCAAGACCACCTCCACAAAGAGTAGAAGGAGTTCCAGCTTTGCCAGACCCAAATGTGCATGTGGTAGAGGTGACAAATTCAAGAGAGGTTGACATGGAAGGAAATGGAATTAAGCGTGGCCAAGGAAAAGGTAAGGAGAAACAAGGGGTTACATCACAAAGTGACCATGGATGAGAAAAGAAGGCAAAGGAGACCAAGGAAGCTAAAAGGACTCGACGTCGTATCAACCTCTAAGAATTCCCTCTTGGACATGGTATGGCTCCATACAACCTATTGGAAGACATGAGAGGTAAGGGTCCTGATATCTCATGGCCTCAGTTTCTTGCATTATGCCCACAAGTTAGGAGGGATTTAACGAAGGCAGTTAGCACTAGGAGAAAGATAAAAGAGAGCGTTCCTGTTGTAAAAATTGCACATGCTGAAATGAATGAGGATATTACACCTGTGCTAGATTGTTACATCAAAGGAAGATTGGTTAGGAAAGGTCTAGTGGATGGGGGTGCACAAATTTGCATCATGACAGAGGGACTCATGCAAAGACTAGGCATGCACATCCATGAGACACCTGAAATCAAAGTGAAGATGGCAAACAATAGCAAATCTAGGTGTGTAGGCATTTGTAAAAATGTTTTTGTAGAGGCCTTTGGCATTAAGAAGCCGGTGGATTTTTATGTTATGTCGACCAAGGGAAGTGGTTATCCATTTATCCTAGGAAGACCATGGCTAATGAAAATGCGAGCTTTGCAGAATTGGGAGAGTGGAAAATTAATTTGTAGGAATGACAATCATAAGAAGGTTGTCTTTGACATGAAGGAGCAACTCCAAGAGAAGCTCCATGAAGAATCATCTCAAAGTGAGACGGAGGAAGGCTGGACCGATAGCACTTCAGAAGGAGAAAGTAGTGGCAGCATTACTGAAGAGGAGTCTTCCATCAAAGTCATGGGGGTAAGGTTTAAGCCAAACAACCAGGAGACCTCTTGCCCAGGTTTGGAAGAGGTAGGTTCCCAAGAAAACCAAAATGTGCAAGATGAAGGAATGTTAGAAGGTATGTTGTTTACAATACTTACAAAGGACGAAAGAGAGAAGTTCAAATGTGTGCTAAGGAAATTTCCTAGGCTTTTTGCTAAAGACTACACCGATGGGCGTGGAGTAGATGTTGTTCAACACAAAATTGAGTTGAAGCCAGATGCCACACCTAAGGCTCAAAAGCTACGAAGGCTAGGAGTCATCAAGGAGCAGGCTTTACTCAAGGAGGTAATAAAGCTTCTAGCAACAGGTTTCATTTATCCAGTGGAGAATTCAGAGTGGGTCTCTCCCGTTGTTGTCACTCCTAAGAAAAACGGCAGGTGGAGGGTGTGTGTGGATTACCATCCACTCAATGAGGCAACAAAAAGAGATCACTTTCCCCTGCCATTTCAGGATGAGATACTAAATGAGGTAGCTGGTCATGAGAAGTACATTGTGTGTGATGGCTACTCAGGTTACTTTCAAATAGGTATCACATTGGAAGATCAATTGAAAACAACCTTTATCACTCCTTTGGGTTGTTATGCTTTTAGAGTCATGCCATTTGGTCTGACAAATGCTCTTGCAACATTCCAACATTTCATGAACATGGTGTTTCAAGCATTCTTTGGAAAGCCAATTAGGGTGTTCATTGATGATTTCTGCATTTATAGCTCAAAATCATTGCATCTACAAAGGGTAGAAGAAGGTTTAAAGAAGCTCTACGACACCCCGACAAATGTCACATAGGTGAAGATGAAGTGATCTTGCTTGGTCACAAGGTTTCCTATAAAGGCATTGAGGTGGATCCTTCAAAGGCAAAGGCTCTTATTGAGCTCCCATCACCCAAGAATCTCAAAGAGGTCATCTCATTCATTCAAACGGTGAAGTATATGTCACGCTTTATTCACTTAGCTTCGGAGTTGCTTCATTCTTTGCAAAAGTTGACACAACAAGTAGAATTTGCATGGTCTGATGAGCTTGAAGAGTGCTTTTGTAACATTAAAGTCATTTTGTCAGAGCTACCGACACTCATGCCTCCTTGTTGGGAGTACACATTCTTTGTTAGCTCTAGTGTTGGAAGGGAAACAATTGGTGCTGTGTTGCTGCAACACGATCCCCACAGTACCAGGATGCGACCCATCTACTTTGCTAGTAGGGTCATGAATGCTTTGGAAAGAGGCTACACAGAAGCAGAACTCATGATGATTTCTCTCATGTTGGCGGTGGGAAAGTTTAGATCCTACTTGCTACCAAAACCTTTTGTAATTCTCACTGCAAAAAATTTGTTCCCTTGGGTGTCATCTCAAATGAATCTTAGTACTAGGATCTCAAAGTGGATTATGGAGTTGCAAGAGTTTCAATACTCTTTCAAAGTAGAAGATAGTGTGCGTGCACAATTGGCAGGGATCCTTACTTATAGGGTACATGAGAAGGAGATTAAGGTGCCTGAAGTAAAGACCTTACCATTGCCACCACCTAAAAGTATTCCTAATGCTTTTACCTTGTTCTTTGATGGAGGTTTTCGACGAGCCACAGGAAAAGCAGGGGGAGGGCTAGTGTTGCTCAACCCAAGTGGAGAGGTGGTCATGAAAGAGAAGGTCAATCTACCAGATTCAACTAGCAACAATGAAGCAGAATACGACACACTACTTCATGGTTTAAAGATGTGCATTGGCCAAGGTATACGACGTCTCATGGTAAAGGGGGATGCACTTCTCATTGTGAATCAAATTTTAGGCATTTGGGCATGCAAGAATGAAAACCTAAGGACAAAAGTTCATGCCATTCATAGGTTGTTTAATGAATTTGAAGAAGTGCAACTATATCATATCCCTAGGAAACAAAATGAAGATGCACATCTACTTGCACAAAAAGCAGTTGCATGTGTTAAAGGTGAAGTGCAGGTCATCATGGCAGCAACAGTGATAAAGCAACCAAGGTACCAGGGGATGGAGTCATTGGCTCCCATTGTGAGCTACATTTTAGAGGGCGAGTTTCCAGAGGGCTTCACAAAGGCTCAATAGCGGACGCTCATTAAGAGGGCGAGTTCATATTTGTTTTTGGAAGGTGCCCTCTACCAAAGGGGAAAATATCAATTTTGTAGGAGAATACCAACAACCAAGGAGATTCCAGCCATTCTTGAAGGTTTGCATGAGGAAGCGTGTGGTGGTCATTTTGCACAGGAACTCACTGCAAAAAAGATTTTGCTTGCCGGATATGTTTGGCCAAGCTTGCACATTGATGTTCAACATTGGTGTAAAATCTGCCACAATTGTCAGATTAATGGAAACAAGCGTCTGTTACATGGTCCACGTCAGTTAGTCCTTGCAAATGGTCCCTTTGAAAAATGGGGCATTGATGCTATGGGTCCATTGCCCAGGACTAAAAATGGAAAATTGTATATCTTGGTGGCTATAGACTACATGACTAGGTGGGTAGAAGCTCAAAGTGTGGCAAGAGTGAATGAGAGGACAGTTAGCAAGTTTGTGTACACTCACATTTCTTGCAGATTTGGCACACCTTTGGAGATTGTTTCTGATAATGGTCCAGGGTTTAGGAAGGGCTTGCTCATGGAAGTTTGTGATGAGCTTCACATTCTACATCGGCATAGCACACCCTACTACCCTCAGTCAAATGGTTTGGTAGAGAAGGCTAATGGTATCATTGCAGTAATCATCCGGAAGATGGTAAAGAACAAGACAAATCTATGGGATGACTTCTTGGATGGAGCATTGTGGGCCTATCAGACTACCTACAAGGAAGCGACAGAGTTCACACCCTTCCACCTAGTCTATGGTCAAGAAGCTTTGCAACCCATCGAGCTCAACATTCCAACAATGAAACTTTATGGAAAGGTGGCACAAGGAGAAGAAGCAGCATGGGAAGATCGACTTCTCACCCTCGCAGAACTAGAATGGAAACGGGAGGCGGCTTATGAGTGCTATAAAAGAAAGGCTACGCAAATAAAGGACAAGCTCGACAAAAAGGTGAAAGACAAAGGGATCAAGGAAGGAGATTTGGTGCTAAGGTACGATAATCGCCTTGACAATCGCTTTGATGTGAATTTCAATACAATATGGCAGGGACCATACATTGTCAAGAAGACCTTCAACTCTAGCTACTATCAACTCATGGATTTGGATGGCAAGGAGCACCCCAAGAAGGTGAATGGGTATCGATTAAAGCCTTACTTGAGTCGAGTTCTACCAGAGGATCTACAAGAGCATGGAACAACTACAATACCATGTAAGTCTTTGATCTTGGTACTACAAGATGAAGATTCAACTAAGCCACCAAATATCACGAAGGATTGAAAAACACTCTCATTGGAAGATATGCCTTTTGATGGTACATGAATGTACCATCATCTAGGGGAGGGCTAAATGATAGCCGTTTTTCGGCTCTCATAAAATATTTTAAGAAGTCACTTCACCCCACAAAAACACCCTAGCATAATGACTAGGCTCGCTTTTTCATTGTAAATAGTGTGTGTGTGTTTAGGGTTTTTATCCCATTTTTTAATTAAATCATTGAGCGAGTCATTGGGCTAGGAGACCAAAAAAATAAAATTATAATATTACGGTCCTATTTACATGTAAGTATTTCTTATCAAATAAAGGACCTAAGTATAAAGGGTTTTTTTTTAAAAAATTGTATTTATGTAAATATATATTCTTAGGTGTGCGTTATCAGGCCTAAGTATGCTAGCTTCCACTGCGTGTCATTTCTTATACATATTTTACTATCATTCTATCCCTTAAGCTCAACTCACACACGCCTTGAAAAACCTTTATGTGATTTCATTGTAAAAATCACCAATAACCTTATCGGCTCCGTTATATTTTTCTCCATCCCTCCCAGTTAAATATTCACAAGTACATAGATTTTATCTTCAAATAAATTCCATGAATTACTCAAAGTAGGGAATAACTAAGGTTCCCTTCCCTCATGATTTTCCTCCTTTTATTTTATATATTTTTTGCCACCATGCATCCCATGTGTCCATTTTTCATGACTAGCTAGCCTATCTTTTTACCCCACAAGTATATATTATATTTGATACTATCCTATACCATACATGTGTGCAAGCTCCTTGGCAATATCATGTCATGGTTGATGTATGGGGGGCTCACTTGGAAGACTAAAAAGGAAAAAGAATCAAATAGTGGCCCACTTCAAGCTTTATTAGGTGCTGTAGGGACAGCTTTTTGCTTGAATTTTGGCACCTTCTTATGATCCGAATTTGAGGATACTTTCAAACGACAAAACGTAGCTCGTGAGCTGAAGTATTTTCCATAATTTTTTCAAAATTTTTGAAGTCAAAGGCGATTCTACATGAAATTTATGGCCGACTTCAAAACTGCCACCTCATACACCCAAAAAATCTTCCTATTTCTCTCACCCTTCCACACACCTACTCACTCTTACACACTCCTCCCTCTCCTTCCCACTCCCAAACCTGCAACTCCCATGTACTAATTCACCCTCTTCACCATTTCCACTTCTCTCACACCTCCATAGCCTTCATCCTCCATTTCTACACCCTATGTGTCCCCCTTTCTCTCTACATATATGTCCATATTACCATACCCTCTTCAGCTTTGTAAAGAACTTCAAAAAATCAGCAAAAATCCAAGGTTAACCTCTGGAAATGAAGGCTTTTATCATGAGTTTTCCAAGGTTTGAGGATAACATAGCTTCATCGACACGCGCTACTTCGCCATGCTGACCGCTTCTTCTACCGGTGCTATAAAGAGGTCAATGTCAACTTCTCCAAAGCTTCAACCTCTCTTTACAAGCTTATCCCTTCTCTAACTTTTCTCATCATATATCTCACCATTTGGTGAATGATTTTGTAAATATTTTGTAGTGATAATTACTAACTACTAACCACTAACCTTATTGTAAAATGCACCCTCTACTAGAGTAGGCACTCCCAAATTATTCACTCAATCCTCTCTCCTTTCATCCTCAATAAGTCTCTTCCCTTGAGCTCACATCCATGTGACTCAAAGGACAAGAGAGAACCACCCTCATTTAAAAAAAATAAAAAAATACATAATCTTTGATTCCTTCAAATAAACTTGATTAAGCCTAATCCTAATTGGGGCTTCTAAAACCTATAAATAGAGCATTCTCTCCCTTGTAAATCACCACATGATCACACTACACCACACCATTCTCAACACATAATACACCACTCTTCAAGCCTAGTTGTGTAGAGTGTGTGCACTGTGAGTGCTCTATTCCATCACTACACATAGGTGCATGGAGAAGCTTGAAGTTAGTTATGCCATCTAGAGGAGTGGAGTGATACCATACTCTACATCACACTTGTAGCCTACTCTTGTCCATAAATAAGATTCATAGTTTTGGGTGCAATTGTATGCTGCAACTACGACTTTTCTCTCCAAATTGACTTGATAAGTTGGCTCATCAGGTGGTTGAAGGTATATTGTCCTTGAAGTCTATTGTGCTATTTCATGCTTGGTGGTTTGAGGGCTTGTTGAATTGTTTGCCTAAAAAGTCAATTGTAAGAGGGTTCTCGGTGAGAGGGCTCCCGTGACCCTAAGACAATTTGTGTATTGGCAACAAGGTCAAGTTTTGTGTTGTCTCTCTATTTCTCATCAAGCTTTGTGTGCATCTAGCCTTTAAGGCTAAGACTGAGTTGGTCAAGTTGATTTGTGCTCTTACCTCTCTCTGGCGTGGTGAATGTTTGTGTTTGGTGTGTGTGGCTATCTTGCATTCCCCTCTCATTGTGCGTTTGAGTATAAGGAGATATCACGTGCGTCCTAGTTCGCATCTACAACTAGGTGGTGCCCCTTTTCTTGTTTGGTTTCTGGCTGTAGGTTGTGGTTGTCTCTGATTGTGCTTGCCCTAGCCCCAATTGAGCAGCACGGGAGGCTCGAAGGGTGTTTAGAGGCCGCTCTTCTTGTTGCCCGCCCCGAACTGTCTCAACGCCCACCATAAACCATAATCCAATCACATCACATGGCGAGCACTCCACCCAACTCAGGTTGATGCACATCCATCCTCGTAGAAACCACTTTAACACATCAAATGGCTGCAACAATTTTGACACCATAACCATACCTAGAAAAAAAATCCAAGAGCCGCATCGGCTTCTACAATCAAAACCACAACCATAAATCATGAGGGATCTCAACCTTTGACCATAAACCATATTTGACATATCCCCGGAGTTTGACATATCCTCTACAATTAAACTGAGCCCACATACATGGCCCTTAAAACCCGTAAAACATGAACCTTTTATGTAAAAAAAAATCATGACCAGCAACTAAACATAATATTAAAATTTAATTTTGACAATATTGAATCATGCATAAGTGATGCACCATATCTGCATTGCACGCCTCTAGCACAAAGAGCTAGTTTTGACCTAGAAAGGTGGAAAGCAATCATAGACATGCACAGGAGGCATCCTCATCCATTGTGGAAAGGTGGAAAGCAATCATAGACATTCACATGAGGCATCCTCATCCATTGTGGGGTTCTATACATCATATGATAGCATTCCATCAACATAAACATGATGCAAAACAGCTCCCACACTTAGGTCGACCATAAACCATAACTTCACATATATGCAAAAAATAACTTTTTGTCATTTTTGGATGCATGCATAACACACAAAGGAAAGTATTTGACCTCAAACCAATGCATCAAGCTCAGATCCATAATATAGACTAACAACTTATCACATCACGTTTCTCATATGAAACTCATGCAACAAACGATAACACAAATGAAAATCCACTTTATTCATATCTGCTCATAAAGTGTTCTGGTTGACTTACCATATACCCTCATATAAGTTTATGAACATCTAACACTTGAAATCAACTCACCTAAACAAACCATAAATCATATATATACAACTCGGTCAACTCATGACGTCATATGGTACTCCCCCCACTGGTAGCACCCCTACACGAATATGTAAACCCGATTATGGAATAGTTAATAACTTGCATTCACGAAGTGATATCGAAGACCTAAACACATTTATCATCAAGTTTAATCAATATTTTTAGTTTTCTAAGTGGGTTTTCCCATCCGATGAATATTTATAGTGGTTTTCCATGGAGCCTGGGGATCCAAACTTTTAACTATACAGTGGACAACAAGTTGTTTTTTGACCATATCTCGTAGCTCATGCATGATTTTCACATGACACCCAAAAGAGAAATTGTTCTAAATGAAGTGTATCTCTGGTTAAAAGTGTTTGGGATAATTCATAACGGTTTGTGAGTTATTACCAAAACAATGTTCCTACCGTCTACATGACGTGAAACGAAAAGTACTTTTTATGTACACACATGACCATAAACACATTGTGTGTTTAAATCAGCGTAATAAACATGATTAAATAAGCATGGAGGAACTTCATACACATTTGGAAAGTCCATACATACACTCATATACAAAAAAGAAACCACGAAGGGGGTAGCTACTTAGAAAGAAGACACACAAAGAGAGAGAGAGAGAGAGAGAGAGAGAGAGAGACAGAGAGAGAGAGAGAGAGAGAGAGAGATGATGGCTATGGAGTTTAGAACTTCTCACCGTGCTTTAGGATTGATTAGGGGCTGTGGAAAGGCTTCTTGCTTTGCTGCAAAAGAGTGGTGATAGGAACTACGTAGAGGTTTTCACCACAAAAGCCATCGGAGAGCGTGTACACACTGTAAAAAGAGGAAGGAGATAGTAAGCAAGTAGACAGAGAGTATTCTTCTTCTTCTTCTTCTCGTGAATGAGACAGAAAAGCTTATAGAGATGGTGATGAAGAGCTCACAACACTCCGTATAATAGGTATATATTGCCTTGTCCTAGTAGACACAATTGACGGCACTAAAAGCTGAGGCCGCTATGTGAATTTATAGTTGCTCTACTAGGACGGCTTACTCCCGAAGCAGAAACAGGGCATCCCCTTCTTTGCCAGGAATAGCTGCTAGCTTTTGGGAAAAGACTCCATTATTTTCTAAAAACATGGCACAGCTTTTGGTGGTCAACTCTCATCCCTTACCCTTCAATTTTTGTAGTAAAGATTGATTAATTGAAAAAAATCCAGGCAACTAATGAAATTGTAACTAGACTATGCTGCACAGTGATGCTCCACAGTGATGCTCCAACATAATTAAAAAACTTTTGTACTACCCTGACGTATTTACGGTACCGTCTTTTATTTTCATTAAAAAGAAATTTAATCTCGTTGGTGCATCAATTAGGTGGCCATGGTAATGCCTACGGGTGGCTCCTGCTTGATGGTATGCGGTCCTTGTCCGACCATGTAATATGGCTAATATTTGGAAGGGATAAGCACCTCGTCTTTTCTCGGGGTGGTCATTTTAAAACCCAATGGAGACTAAAAATTAAGATTTTTATGTTTAGGTCATCTTAAAAGCACTGCTTTTCAAAAATACCAAAAAACACGAAAAGCTAAAAATAACATAAAAAGCAAAAAAAATAAAAAATTGATCACGGGTTCTCCTTCTCCGTTGGAATAAGAAAGCGGATTTGTTTTTCATCATTAAAAAGCTTAAAAAAGCATGAAAAGCTAAACATAGCGTGAAAAGCGCTCAAAAGGCATATTTTTACAAAATTGAACCGTACCTTTCTCGAGACTGGTAGATTAAGGATCATGTCTTTCTTTTGTAAAAAACACCAAAAAGTGTCATAAAATCTAATATCTAACCAACCCAAATGATTTTCTCATATTAAACTGATCATTTAATGTGGGAGAATAAACGAGAACAAAGGTTAGAATATAGAAATGTGCTTTTAGATCTCTCTCAACACGGGGACAAGCTCAAAGGGGTCCAAATGAGAGATGGTCTGTTAAAGAGAAATGCTACCTAATGGAGCCTAAAGACCTTGGGATAAGCTTCATCAAAGACCTCCCAAAGTTAGTGTTAAAAAGTCATTGACCTTAGGCAAGCTAGGACTGACCTTGAAGTGGAAATCCAACCTAAGCATGAGGTGCTTGTCGTGCTTGCTAACTAAGGAGCTTAAGGTGTTGTGGGAACCTTGCTCAAAATTGAGGTGCTTCTCATGCTTGAATGACTAAGGTTTTTGCAGTGTTCAATTCAAACATGATCTCTCAAGAGGCATAAATGATTTTCATGCTTAAATGACTAAGGTGCTTGAAGTGTTCAATTCAAACATGATATCTTAAGAAGCATAAGAGACACATGTCAAGATCCTCCCCATTTGGCCATCATGATGTGCTTGAATCTTATTGGATAGGTTTTAAAGGGGTCCAATGAGAATTTAGATGCATAAAAATAAATAATTAAGTTCTTTCTTTCAAAGAGGAAAAAGAGGACACATGTCCAAATAAAATAATTAAATAATACAAAAGAGAGACAGAGAGAGACAAAGAGAGAGAGAGAGAGAGAGAGAGAGAGAGAGAGAGAGAGAGAGAGAGAGAGAGTGGTGGACCAAGCATGAGAGGGGATATACTCTTCCATACCCACATGCACACTCTCTCATTGTGTGAAGTCCAAAGTGCAAGAGCTCCATCTTCTTCTCCAAGCTTGTTGAGAAGTTGAGAGCCTACACCCACACTCTTGTCTATGGAATGCAAATTGAATCAAGAGCCATGCTTCAATGCTTAAGCTTGTCAACCTCTTCGTCTTCACTACTATGCTATTATGCTATGCTAATCAAGATGAGTGATGATAAGTGCGGAACTATTTCTTTCTCCTATGAATGATTCTTCTTCCTCTTGCCTACCCTCATTCCCCGCTAGCTCTCTCCACCATCGAAGGTATCTGAGGCCTTGGGATAGTTAATGCTTTTTGTAAAATTTATGTTATGGTCGTGATGCATAAAGCTTTTCATCTTCATTGCATCACCTAGCTCACAAGGAGCACAAAGATTGTATTGTACCAAGTCTCTCTTGATGGGAGAATCTATAATACAAATGCCTTTTGGAGGGGGGACCGCCTCCAAGTACATCCGGTCCTAAACTATTGTCATGTAAGTTCCCATTGTATCTTGAGAGAGAGAAAGAAAGAAGTATCTTAATTTTGACTCCCCTCTTTTTCTTTCCTAAAAATACTATCTCTAAGCTTTACATTATAAACCTATTGTTCCACATAAAGAAAGATCATAAATAAATATATTCTGAACCTGATTTTCAATCCGATTGCTCTGATAAACTCATGATGACTCACAAAATTGAGAATTTCAGTTACTTTGCAAAATAACTGAAATGACTTATATGGATAAATGTTGGGTACATTACAATCAATTTAATATTTTGTTAAAATTGATTGATTCTTTCTTTTAAAATAAAATTATGTAAGCTTTGTATGTTGTGTAGAGATCAAACTCTCACTCATACAAGGTGTTTATTTTTTAGGAGTCATTTGCTACGTTGTCAGTTTATTGACATGTGGAAGTGAATTAATGATATAATTTAGAGATCTCACATGAGGCTGTCTCTTTGTAAAATATAATAGAATAGAGGTCAGCTTTATTTAGGTAGATTCGATTTTGATGTGCGGATACTTTCTCACCTCAAAGTGAACATAGATATAATTTTTTTGTCTTGTATACACTATACTCTCACTCGAATCAAAATTAAGGAATCTCATGTCCAAATACATTGATATTACATTACCTTTATTTGGATTGCTACATCTATTATACTGTGTGATTGTACACATGCATCAATTGCAGATAGATAAGCTTTTAAAGATCTACCGTGGAGTGTGAGAACTTCATGTTCACACTTCAGATAGATATGACAATCGTCAAAGTTTGCAATTAATCCTCATGTTCCAATGAGAATCAATTGCAAGATTTGATCAATACTATCGATTATCATAATGTGTGAAAGCCAAAATCTTGCACTTTAGATTAATCGATATAATGCAATGTGATTTAAATGTTTTGTTTGAAGTGATGAAGTTATTTAGCACAACCTATATAATTTGATTGACATGAGTTTATTGAAGAATGCTAAGACTATCATTGTTTCTTGTTAATTGATAATGTAGCGTGAGACTAATGAATAGTGTGGACAAATTTTGATCACAATATTGATCGATAGAGCATTGCTTGTGTAGTTTGTTGCTTTCAATTAGTTTTGACCTCAAAACTAACAAGTGGATTTGTTGATCTAGCAGTTTAAATTTATCTGTCATCATGGTGAAAGAACATGAGTGGAGTTATGTCCATGGGATGCGTGCTGGAAAGAACACATCTCGATTGAAATGCAAAACCTATGGCCATAGTGTGGTAATGCAACCAGAATCAAAGAGCATTTGTTTAAAGTCCTTGTTGATGTCTCCAAGTGTACGGCTCCACCAAGAGATATTCATATTTCAAGATGCTTTAAGGAGCACGACGAAAAAAGGGTTTGTGCTTCTTGATTATAATAAGATGCACATAGAGTATCTAGATAAAGTTAACAAAAGTATTGAACCATCCTCAAGCGCATCATGGTGGACTTTGTTCTTGCATATGGTTGCACCATAGTGTTGGATGGATGGACCAACTGAGAGAATAAGTTGCTCATCAATGTGATGATTATCAATCCTAGAGGGTCTATGTTGGTAGAAGCCATTGATATATCTTTAAAAGAGAAGACCAATGATTATCTTGCAAGGATATATGAGCGCTCCATAGCAAAGCAGGTGGGCCAAAGAATGTGACTGCAATTGTCACAAATAATGCATCCAATTACAAGGCTGCAGGAAGGGCTATCCAAGCTAAGTACCCTGAAGCTACTTGGGTGCCATGTGTTGTGCATACTCTTAACTTTATATTAAAAGACATTGAAAAAATGGGTGCCATAAAACAAACGCTGCTGGATTCAAATCAAGTGGTGAAATTTATTAGAGATCATCATTTTTCGTATGCTCTTTTTGAATAAAATCACCCAAAAAAACTTTGTAGATATTTTGTGCGACAAGGTTTGCAACTGCATGATTAGGTCTTGCCACCTTGCAAGAAGTGAAGTTTGCATTGAATGAAATGGTAGCTGGTAGAAAATGAGATGCTTAGCTCAACAAGTATCCTAGCTATCAAGAGGCAGCTACAAACTGTGAACTCGCAAGATTTTAATTGGTGCAATGTAGAGAGAATTGTCACCCTGGCCAATCTATTTGTAGATCTTTTGCAAATAGTTGGCAAAGACTCTTTTGTCTTTGGTCAAGTATATTGGTATATGTCAGAGGCATTATGAAAAGTAAGAGAGCATGCTGGCTTTGGTGCAAAGGACAAAGCTTCCATAATCACAACTGCCAACAGGCGATGGGTGCAATTGCATATGCCGTTGCATGGTGCTGCGTTTGTATTGGATCCAAAATTTCAAATGCACCAACATTCCACCAATAAAAAAGTCATGAATTACTTTAAAACAATGTGCTCTCAACTACGACAAGAGGATGGGAGGACTGCTTTTGATCAGCGAGTCTATTATGCTAATAGAACTGGCATGTTCCAGGATCCCTGGCATATAGATTTCATTGTACACACAAGTGAGCCTCTATGGTGGAAAAAGTATGGTGGGGAGAAAGGGGAGTTGCAACACATTGCTATTAGAGTTCTATTTGTTGCTGCATCAAGTGGAAGCTGTGAGAGAGATTGATCAGCTTTGGAATTTGCATACCAGGAAACGAAACCAGCTTTATCCTAAACATGCTACTGATTTGGTTTATGTTTTATGCAACAAGAGACTTATCCATAAGCCAGTGAGCATTGCTTCAAGAGCAACACAAAAGCACTATGGTGTCTTTCAAACCCATGAAGCTATAGCTATGGAAGTAGACGATGGCAATGAAGTGGAATGGGAGATAGTTTCTGAATTCTTTGATATGGATGAAATAGATGATATGATTGGTGTGTTTGATGGAGACGAAGATGTATGACTAAAGGCCTATAAGTAATTATGACACATCACCATTTTACACTACAAGATGTTCACCTCTCTCTCTCTCTCTCTCTCTCTCTCTCTCTATATATATATATATATATATATATATATTCTCAATTTACTTTTGCAATAAGAGTCACAACTACAGCTAGATACAATACAATACAATTTGTTTGATCAAGAATACAAAAATGGATAGTTGAGGGGATAAATGACAAGCTTGATTACAAAACCTGTAGCCCTTTGCCAAAATAGATAAGGGCAAAGTGAGCGAAGTGATCAAGTCAAAGATTGAACTAGCTCACCGAGTAGTTCATTTATGTCATACTGAGTACTTTCATGCGCATGAGAAGAGCCTGGAGGTTCTTGTTGCGAAGGACTAGCCTGATCTGGCAATGGTCCGTAGAGTGTTGCACACTGTTGAAGCTTGTCTTGGGCCTCTAATAGATCTATCTCAAGATCAAGGATTCTACCACACAAAATATCAGGTGTCTCTCCTTGGCTTGCAAGATCTTTCCCTTGGCTTGCCAATGCAATAAGCGTCTATGATTCTTTGAGAAGCAGAACTATGGGACGTTTGCGTGCAAGCATTGGATTATTGGTGTGAGTTGCTACCACTTTCTTTGCAAGTTGACCATGCCCAATGCTAGAATTCTTGGGGCAGTCTAACCAATCTACACCCCTCCCAAGGATGTCGTAAACATAACATTGATGTATAAAGTAGAGTGCCATTTGGTTATTGTTTGGCATCACTCTCTCTCGATGTATGGATCTTTGTAGAAATACTCATGCAAGTCCTTTGTGCTGCAAATATGATAGGTTTATAGAAGCTGATTCTTTGGCATTGCCGCTGATTCAAAATAGATGTTGGCATACAATGTGGCTTGGACATAGCGTCCTGCACTCCTTAAGGCTGTGAGGTTTGCCTTGCAACCCGGACTCGTCCTCTTTGATTTGTGCAATAGCTTCGAGGTCTTTCTCTTGGCCATAACGCTCTCTCTCAATGGCCTGTGCTTTAGGGTGGTTAAGTTCTTCTTCCATGTCTGTCAATCAGGCAAACATGTCATCATTAAAAAGACTTATCGTAAAGTTAACAGGTTATCAGTCTCAAATCTTCAAAGAAATAGACAGGATAACTTAATCATGATGCAAGAAAGAGCCATAATATTTATCGCCATGTTGTTGGAAGAGACAAGATAACTATATCAATTATATAATTTACAAGCGCAACACATGAGGACAATAAATAATGCATCACTTTAATCATCAGTTGGTTGTAGAACAAAAATCATTACAATGTCATAGCCCACTCTATGGGCATATTTTAGATAGAGAGAAAGATCAAAAGCGTTAGGTCGGGTTGAGGGATTGTTTCGCTTGCCACTCTCAAGGTGGGTAAGTACATTGCTTTAAAAAATATATATTTTTTGCTCTTGTGGCACTGTTATGAACTTCAAGAGTCGTTTACAAGTATGACACATAGAGTAGATATCCATGGATTTATTCCAAGGAGGGGGATTAGTAGGTATGCATTCTGGGGTAGCCCATGGAAAATCTCTCTCGTTCTGCATTCTAGTTTCTACTTGCAAGTTGTGGAGGAGAGGAGGAAAGCATGTCGTTGTTCTGGTATTTGTACATGACCCTCAATGCACAATGCCTACATAGACCTCTTCTGTCCAAAGTGAAGAATCATGTTGTGGGAGTGAAGGTCATTGTGGAGATAGTCGTGCACATGTAGATACTTTAGGGTCTGCAGAAGAGCGTTTATTATCAGCAAAATGTTACTTTGGAAAAGCTCTATTTTTCCTTCACTGGGTTACATAATTGCAAATGGCAGGTTGACTGCCATCTGTAGTGCACTCTTTTATCCACTGTTCTACATGGCCGCCATTCCAAAAACATGAAATGAGCATTGGATGCTCTATATGGTGGACCATGGCAAGTGGATAAATAATGCCGCAATGAGCGATGTCCAAAACTGTGGCTTCGTCCATGACCTGCTAATCCACTATGGGTCCATGCAAGTGGACTTTGAAGATCTTTGCTGCATACAGTGGCTCTTTAAAATGCAGGATGTGTGACACCTACACTCTTCACATGTGCCCATCTCCCTTCTCCTAGTTTCGAAGCCTGTATGTCGAAGATTTTGTTTTTGGCAAAAGTTATAATACAGGGGGCAGCTGAGATCAAGAGCGAGAGTGGCACTAGCAGTAGACTCTATTTTAACCATAGTTTCTGGCTCTCCTATAGAATCAAAAGAGCTAATTTCCACTCTCATGCGCTTTACTGCTCTTTCCAGCTTTCCCTTGCTCTTGAACTCAGTATACAACTGTTGCACAAGTTGTATGCGAGTAGCTATGCCTGACAAAGTAATGATTTTAGGATTCTTTTAGATCCTGAAAAATCTTTGCAATTTGTCCAATAGACTGCTTGACCATGTTCAATAATGACATGATGTCCTTAGAGATATGTCCTTCAATAATGTACATGATGTCCTTAGAGATATGTCAAAAGCAGCGGGCGTAAATGCGTGTTGAAGCTACTCAAATACAGACTTCGCTAAGGCCGCTATGAACTCGTAGTAATATTTTAGAGTAGAGGGTTTTAGATAACGATGAAGTTCAAGCTCTGGCATGTGATGAAAGTGACGTACTATCACTTCGAAGGAAAATTTTTGTTGAGGTTTCGTTAGCTTAATTTTTGCCATAGCTGCAAGATATAATTTTAAAACATAAACATTGTCAGAGGGGAGGAGAAACTCTCAAAATCATGTCATGATCCTAATCCATACACAATTGACATAATTCATAGAAAACAATGATAAATTATGTTTGCAATACATACATTGTACAATGGAGAGGAGAATACACAAAGAGAGAGATAGAGAGAGGTGAACATGCCAAGAGTGTGAGGGACGCTCATCAAGAGAACTGGACCATGTTATGTGCGTTACATAATACACGTAAATGATCAGAGTTTGAATGTGAACAACCCAGCTTGTGTGAAGTACACTCAACACAAGTCCTAGACATTGTTGTAATGTTGATTGATAGTTTAATCAATCTAATCCCTAATGAAGTGTGTGGAGCTCACAACACAACCATAAGCAGATAATTAAAAAATCTCAGATTGTGGACAAACATCGTACATATTTACACCAAGTCATCTACAGATGAGTGGCGTATCTACTTGTCATGCTAAGATGAAGAGGGCATAGGTATGCATCTCTCCACTCTTAGGTAGAAAATCGTATCTCTCATATTTCTATGTAGTAAGAACAATGACACGACTTAATCCAATCCTTGATGAAGTGTGTATAACTCAACACAAACATCAGCGGACAATTTAACAATCTCAGATGTAAGCCAAATATCGTATGCATCTACATCCAAGACAACACCAAGTCATCTAGTGACAAAACAATGACGTGTCTATGGAGTTTGAAACAAAAAAGTATATAGTGCATCACACACAAATGAAGAGGGCATAAACTATGCATATCTTCACTCTCTATTTGACGAGCAGAACTCTTGTGTTTCTACGTGATACAAACAATGATTTGAGCCGATCTAAATTTGAGAAACCTATAGGTCACTCTGAAGTGAGAGGTGTAGCATCATGCCTACTGCACTCCATGAGTCAACTACCAAATTCTAACTCAGCCTTGTGGTGAGAGATAAGACTACTACACCACACAAGTGAGAATCTAAGTCTGTACTAAAACCCTTCTCTACAGTGAGCCAAGTGGCTGCACAACACGAGAAAAGTAACTAGTTTCTATCTACTTCTGGAGTGAGTCAAATGGCTACATACCACGAAGTGGCCTGTAACCTGCAAGCCAACTCTGTGGTGAGAGAAAAACAAATGCACCACACGAGTCTGACACAACACACAAAAACAAGTTAGAAAAAATAGATGATTTCGATCAAAACCGGTGATAGTCTTTATATAAATATTTTTTCGATTGAAAAGAAATCAAACATCTATTCGGTGATTATTCGGGATTTTTCTTATAAGACTAATCCTCTTTTGTGCTTAGAATCATGTTTGTGATGACGACTTCACTCAAACACCAAGTAGAATTTGTCACTCTACTTTGGGAGTATGATATGGACTAAAGAGCAAACACGCTTGCGGCAGCTAAGTCTCCCAAGCACCAAATGGACTAGTCATTTGTTCTGGAGTGATGTCGTAGGGTGAAAAGAGATCCGTAGATACGCCACTCATCTGTAGATGCACGTCGAAAGCACAATCACATATCAATGATATAAAGCCACAATTTGCTCCAAAAGACGAAGCACTCTATGTCGGGAAGCAAGAGAATTGTTGTCATGTGTATGTTTTCTAAACACACCTCTTGTGAGGCTGAAGATGCTACCCTGCTTGCTCTGTCGCTGAGAGATTGTGTCGTGAGAGGCAAGAAAACTCTCTCTCTTTTCTTCTCTGCCTTCTAGAATCGACTGTGTGTGTGTGTATATGTGTATTGCCCACACACGCCCTTACTTTGTCCTCTCGAGCGCTCTCTATTTTTTCAAGTGTTTCCTTCTGTAATGCTATAGAATAGCCAAGGAGCTTTTGAGTTAGAGTTTAGAAAGAAAAGGGCTTGCGTCAATAGATTTTAATGTTTTCTGTATCTTCTTCCTAGGCTTCGTTTAAGGCTCTCTTCAAATTTGTCTCCTTACATGTGAAGTAATTGCGCTATCGAGTCTACACAATTTTGTACTAATGCGAAGTTTGAACTTAGGTGAATTTCTAGAGTGTCCAATGTTGAGTCTTGAGTAAGCTTTCACACAAAGCTTTTCCCCCATACTCTTCCCAAGCTTGTGCACAATTTGCAGAGCTCTGCAAAGCTTTGCATAGTGTACAATCGTGTACTTAGAACAATTAGTATTTATTGTGCACTTCACTTAAGGCTGCAAGCCTTAGCTTGTTTTGAAGCTCGTGCATGCGTGTGGAAGAGGTCAATATTGATGCTTCCTCCTATCACAGCTCTGGAGTACATGATACCTGTGGACGTGTGCGGGGGAGAAGTAGAGCGGACAGACTATATCGATGGAGAATGGAGCAACAAGCTTTATCAGCTTATATTTTGTATAAAATTAAATAAGGTACGTTAGTACAATCAATGAGCGACTGAACTGCAAACATCCGATTTGAGGCAAAGACACATGCACCTTTAACCTAACATAATACTCATACCAATGCATGGACAAACATGATTTGCGTCAAATTTTAAGGTAGTTACCATTATTTACAATTAAAATACAATTCACATGTCCAAGCACTATTTGGTCATAGCAATCACAAAAAATTGTCAAGTGTGCATTGCTTGTAAGCTATATTCCAAACATGCGTTAGTTGCTGTCCAACAAAAACTATATTCCAAACATGCGTTGGTTGCTGTCCAACAAAGTTTTTGAGAATTACCTCAATAAAGCTCGGCATCTAAAGTACTTGAATTATTTTTTATAGTGTGCACAAGTGAGTGTGACACTCATTTAGTCACTCTCTTGCAGGATATTGGCCATATACAAAAATAAATAAAATCACAATTCTGAAATTTTTAGTGTCCTTCAACAATTCTCAAGGATAATTCCTCTACCAATATGAAAAAAACCAAGGTACAGTGTATTTTAACCGGCTAAAATCATAAAATCTTGGTTAGATATTAAGCTTGCCTTGAAGAAAATCAGCAAATTTACTCAAGTTTTAGTGTAAATATCGGCAAAAGCTTCAAAGTTTGACCTAAAACCTGTAGAATTTCACATTTGCCTTTATTTTCTTTGGTTAGAGAAAATTTATTTTTCTAGCCCTGTCCTTTGGTACAATTCAATACTAGTTGTTGTTGTTGTGGTGTGTGTGTGTGTGTGTGTGTGTATGTGTGTGTGTGTGTGTTTTTGTTTTGTGTGTATGTGTGTGTACGCACGCACGTGCACGCGCGCGCGAGAGAGAGAGAGAGAGAGGGAGAGAGGGAGAGAGAGAGACTCTATTTGGGGGAGGGGGGGACTAAAGCCCACGGGGTCTTTCATCAAGACCCCGTCATGGGCTCATCGGCTGGGAGCAATGCACACGGATCACAAGGAGATTGGACGACCAACAAAAAATCAATGCAACTTGTTCCCTCCCTGATTCGAACTCAAGTGTACATCGTGGGAGCCTAATGCTATAACCACGTGCACGCGTGGCTTTTGCTATCTAAGAGGCATACCTCACACATGTGGATAAATGGTTAGTGGTTTATGACCTCCCCAATTATGAGCCTCTCGCAATAATGTGGAATAATAAGGCCATAAATCATTTATCCATAAGAGAGAGGAGGCATTGCCTCAGGACTAAGTGACACGGATCATTTAAGAAGGGGGGGTGAGGGGATCAATGGACGGGAACTCCACACGCGACCGTCGAGGTGTTTTGAACCGTAGATGGCTTATTAAAACTAAACCCGGCCAAGGGTCCCATCTGGGTTTAGTTTTAGACCGTCCAGGTTTATCGTTTATATCATTGTGTAAAACGGCTTTGGTTTCAAATGTGTGTGGGGCGCGTAGTGGTTAGCCTATGCTTTAAAAAGCATTGAGGGACGATGTCATGGGTTCAAACCCTCGGCCTCCAACGGCGCCGCCATTTTTTGGGTGGACTTGCCCACCTCGAGATCCCCACCATCGTCCTTCACCGTCGATCCCTTTACCCGCCCCCACGTCCCATCCTGTGTCACTTAGTGTCGTGAGAGGCCTTGTCTACATGATGTGTGTGTGTGTGTGTGTTTGGTGTGGGGGGGGGGGGGGGGGCTCTTATAGTCCGTAGGATGGGTAGCACACATGTCTATAATCAAGCGCGACGTAATGACAAGGTGACGGTTGACCCACTGTACAAAATTAAGACAATCTTACAAGGTTGTTTGCAAGCACGATGGAATGACAAGGTGACAATTGACGCATTGTACAGATATTACTACAATTTTACAAGGTTGTTTGGGAACAAACCTCTCCAATATGTTCTACAATCATTTTTTTCATTTGTTTTAAGAGGAATCAGAGAAGATATTGTTTGAGTTCAAAGTACAAGTTTGGGTGAATACCTTTTACTTTTGCATCTCATCTCATTTGTAGTATCTTAGCGAAATTGGCTCGGTTGAAAAGGCCAAACGGGATCACGGCACTTGGAGGAGAGAGGTAGGGAGATTTTTCTGGATTTAGACCCAGCACCTTTAAAATTTCAAAATTCCAAAAAACAATTGAGATCTGTTTTTTGGCGCTTGATTGCCCCGCGAAAAAGGCAATCATGTCTAAAATTAATGAAGCGATCCATCTCCAAAGCTTACATACCAACTCAAACTCTACTTTTATCAACTTGTATTCACAGACAATCAGTCTTCCTATGGAAAGCTACAAGTTTTGCTATCTTTGAAGAAATTTCATCTCCCAACTGGGGGTGTTTTCGAAATTTTGAAAAATTTGAAGCGCGTTTTGGGAATTTATGACAAAATATTGGGGGTGCTCTGTGAATTTTTGAAATTTGATCAGCGGTGTTTACTTCGTTAGCATAGTGGAGATTTTCACATCTCTCACCTCCCATTCACCCACGTGGCAGCTATTTCCAGCACTAAAAAAAAAGCTGCGCCGTCAAAAGCTAACGATCAAAAGCTAACGAAGTATAAATAAAAACAGCTACATCGACTACGCTCTTCACAGTGCACAGGGTATTGAATAGAAATTTGCCACCACGATTGACGATGCGCAGGATTGACGACGCGCAGGTCGCTTCAGAGTTATAGCAACCAGGCTCACGTTCTCTCTCAGCTTCAGGTTCTCTCTCTCTCTCTCTCTCTCTCTCTCTCTCTCTCTCTCTCTCTCTCTCTCTCTCTCCTCTCCTCTCCCTTATCCACTGTTTTTTCCTTGTTTTCAATCGGTTCAAAAGGCCTAAGGTTCTCTCTCTCTCTCTCTCTCTCTCTCTCTCTCTCTCTCTCTCTCTCTCTCTCTCTCTCTCTCTCTCTCTCTCTCTCTCTATACTTGCCTTCCAACTTTGTGTTGGCTGCGCAAATCATCTTTCATGCGTGCTGCAGAGAAAATAGCAGCAGCAAACGTGCAAGTAGAGGCATATTGGCCTGCGCACTTTGCTAAGTTATTGGAAAAGCGCACTGTCGAAGACCTGATCACCAATGTTGGCTCTGGTGGAGGTGGTGCTCCTGTTGCTGTTGCGGGTGCAACCGTGTCTGCTCCACCTGTTGAAGAGAAAAAGGAGGAACCCAAGGAAGAAAGCGATGACGATATGGGTTTCAGTTAATTTGTTTGATTAGTATGATTGCTTTTGTGCCCAATAGCCCAATTTTGTAGGGATGATAGTATGGTGCTTGTCAAAATTTAAGATGCCGCTGAACCTTCTAATTGCCTTGCTATTTAGTCAAAAACCATGATCGCTTCTTACCGACAAAAAAAGAGAGGCATGTACCTACGTGTGCATCTTGCAGGCATGTGCCTCTATGCAAGATGTTGATAAGGGCACAAAAAATTATTCAAAGGCTGTTGAAAAGATATGTCGTACTTAGCATTGCCTTTGTTGACACGTATGCCAAACGAGCTTGCTAGAACCTAGACATCTACTTGAAGAAGTTTTGGATTACTTCGCCTTCGGTGACTTATCCCATTAAGAGACACTGATAGAGTAGGCCCAACGATTTTGCTATGGATGACTTAAAATTCTATGCTCTATGATAGTACAAAGTGTGCACCATGTCTGAGTCCTAAAAAAATTTCTTAGAATACCCATCACATGCTAACAAGAAAGGCAGATGGGTCTGCCAAGATGGAGAAGCATCACTTCAGATGCAAGGATCACAAGGAGGAGAAAAAACCTTTAGCCTGGTTCTTTCCTACACTTTTGGGGCTATGTGTATGAGTTTAAGTCTGGCAGCGAAATTGACTGCCTACAAGTTTGTTGTAAAATCTCTTGAGCAATTTTGCATTGGATACATCTGATTCATCACGAGACGTCGTCGTTTTTGACAAGTTTGGATATGGTTGGATGCTTGTGAGTCTTTGTGCATACAATAATGTATATGTATGCAAGCTCCAAAGTATGTATGTGTGTTGCTTTTCTGAGATTTAATGTTGGTCTCTGTTGCTCAAATGTGGAAAGTTAAGTCACACCACTTCACTTATGCTCGTGGGTGACTCTGATCGGCTCCCAGTGTGCTGCTATGTATTTGCGAGATCGATTTTCTCAGCAGCTATGGGTAATTTGTTTATCTGAGGCAATCATCATATACCAAATGCAAGATGTTTGCTGATCTCGTTGCCACGTACATGGAAAATACCTCTATTGATACAATGCAGTCAGAGGGGAATCGCCTCTTTTTTGAGTGCACGTGGCTCTGCAGATATGGTGCTTGAATGTCAGAACCTGAGAATTTCCCCTTAGTGAGAACTCAGCATGTCCACTGTACTCGTCGCTCACGATGTGATTATGATGCAAATATGGAGTGATGGCAAAAGAGTTGAAAATCTTGCCAGAAGCAGATCTTCCAAGTCTTGTGCTCTCCAGACATTGTCGATGGCGATGCATACAGATGCTCCTGATGTTTGTAGAGTTTCCAGCCTTTCTTTCAATTTTCCTTTCCCCGCCAGCACACTTTGGAAGTATATGGATTGACCTCCTAATTGCCACAATAGGGATGATTGCGTCTCTCTGATCCCCATACTATCAGGGCTTTCATTCACAAATACCACATGTGCCACATGATTGAATGCACATTGCAATTGTTGCATCTCTTCTGAAATGTGAGCCAAGAGCGTCACTTTGCCGAGCCCACCTTGGCCCACTATACCCACTAGACAGAGTCATGGTGCCCTAAAACTCAATGCTCCAAGGTTTGTGGCGATGATGCAGGGTGTGGTAGTAGCGTTGGGGAAATACGATCTATTGCATGTTGTCGGTAAGAGTAGTTGGAGGACCTTGAGGGCCATGGAGAACAAGCAAATCCCTCTTATCAACTCTAATTGTTTGGTTGGTGATTCCTCGTTTCACAATGCTGCCAATTGTCCTGTAGATCTTCATTACTTGCTAGTGCATCTTGCATGGATAACTAATTTGATGTTTTGAGACCATGTCCACCTTCTACAACGTCTAGGAGGGGAGAGTTATTATGCACGGGTAGGGGGTGTCCATGCTGAGGATAAAGGGGTCTCACTAGCAATTATAGCAGCTATGTGTGTATGTCCACCTTCAACTACCTTACTCGTCTCATTTCTGCAGGCGCAACTACTTATGGCCTAACTCTACCGTGTTTCATTGCAGACAGATCAAGAGAAACTTGGACGCAACTCCTCTACATTTGCAACGACGACATATTCCAACGTGCGGTGAGTACAAAGTGCCACATTTTAATCTTGAACGCTGAGGACACAGTAAAAAAGAACACACCGAAAATTGCATGCTGCCATGGGAATGGCACGTTCCCTCGTATTATAAAAATTGGGGAGGACTGTGCAAACTCCCCCGTGCAGGGACACCGGCACGTTTTCTTTTTGTTCTATAACATAAGAGATAAAGAACACATACAAATAATGAGATTACTCTCAGAACCTTAAACATTGTGCTATTACTTTTCTAACGCTTCGTACTTATTCTTTGCAAGGGACATTCAAGAAATCAGCTACCGCTTGCCTCTTCTCAGTCCGAAACCCCACAACAGCGCAATCCAGCACCAGGTACATAGTTGTTTCAAACGCTTGAACTATTCGTTGCTTAGCCGTGACTAGTAACTAAATATCACAAGGTTCTGATCGCATTGAACCATTAAGATTGAGTCCGATTGAAAGCGTAGGATACACCTCACCAAATCGAAAGCGAGACATCGCACTTCAATCAAGAAGAAGGTTAGATTTCTACCATGCTCACAATCATGGATTGATATCATCAATTTAGTACACCGATGGAGTTCAGAAATAGCAACGACATTCAGACCTTTAAGCATATGCTTTGTTTGTGGTGTAGTTTTCATCCAAAGAAGTGCCTCTTTTCATTGTACTCAAGCTCCAAATGAGACATCGGTTGCAATGTTCGGTAGCAGTCTACTGGTATCCAGCTTAGAGGCTACACAAATAGAAACACAATGGGTGAGAACTCAACTGCACGTCGCAAATATTGTGTGCCGTTACTTCCAGACTACACAAGAAGAATACTGAATGGAAATCAGCTTCACATACAGCTACTGAGCGTCATTGACATATCTATCAACGCCATCTCAACAATGAAAACAATTGCACGTGGTACACTAGACAGACGTTCAATATTAGATAATCCTCTGCTGGCATGGAGTAAAGAGCATAGAACAACCTTCACAGAGCAAGACCTAGCTACATCACAAGTGGCAGACATACTTGCATTCAATCTTGAGAACAACTTCGTACTACAAAAGTACATGTCGATGGCTGAACGACCGAATAAGAAGCTTGGCCTCTGCATACTAAGTCAAGATAGTGTGAGCAAGATCATTCAGCACCAACAAGACAACGCACCGTTTGCACTAATGGCGCAGCTTGACACGAGTTTGATGTTTGGTATCATCGAAAACATCGTTGAACCAGCCAGGAGAAGAGCATTAACCGCTAGCGATACTTACGAATTTGCTTCTCTGCAGCTCCGTGGCCGTCAACAATTGCTTGAGAGAACAGTTACTTTCAAGCCCAACTGCATGCCTGCCGCATCAAGCTCCGTGAACGACATCACAATAGAGACGACAGCGTTTCCATTCCTGTTTCCTTTCGGGGCAGGCCAATATGATGGTACAATCAACTTCAGTATATATGTAAAGATACGTGCATCGACTTTGTTCTCCGTTTACACCCTGTACAAGCCACACCTGCTCATAATGTACCAAGTAAAGCAGGCTCTTATGTTGGCTAACAATACACACACGAGCTTGTTGCAAAGGGACATTGACAACTACAAGAAGGCCAATCGTACATCAACTGACGAGGACACTGTGAGACATGTGCTTCGGTACAGCACCCCTTCCAGCATGCCAGGCTCCTGCTAATGGCACCGCAAGAACCTAAAGGACTTGATAGCAATGGTGGACGAATGGGGAATGCCTGATTTCTTCTTGACTTTCACTGCCGATGAGGTCACAGACACAAGATGGCCTGAGATTGACTCGATCGAGCTAATTGCACGTCATTTGAACGCCTCCTTCACTTGGACAGATTGCCCGGTCGAATGCGCCCTCACCTTCCACACTAAATTCCAAATGCTTATGTCCAAATATATACTTGCAAAAGGTGTGTTGGGCCGTGTGGCCGTGTGCAACACCACTTGGTTAGATATGAGGTCCAAAATAGAGGATCACTACATGCTCATGTCATACTGTGGATGCATGAAGAAGACAAAGAGCAACTATCTGCTGAGATAACTGCATACATCCCGCAAGAAACCAGCACTGTGGTTTTGCCAGAAGTGAGCCGCCTCCGACAACTCGTGCTCAGGAAACAACGTCACAAGTGTAGTACAAGTTGTTACCACGGTCAAAGAGATGGAGTATGTAAACACGGTTTTCCATTTCATGCGCAACCAAATCCAAACCCAGTCTTCAACGAACAAAATCACAGATGGCAATACTTCAGGCCCCGGCATGAAGACAGAAATGTCGTACCATACCACCCTACACTGCTTCTGCTATGGGGTGCACATATGAATATACAGCGGGTCACCAATTCATCATTGTCCTATTACCTCCTGAAGTATGCACTCAAAACTGAACCAATGGGCCATCTCAACATCCGCTCAGAAGATGCAGAGCGCTTAGGCCTAGGTAGCCTTGACACTGTGAAATTGAAGCTGATCTCAACATCTTTATTGTCGAAGCCTATCTCAGCAACAGAAGTGGCATTAAATTGTTTTCAAATCCCAACCGTTTCAAAGAGTGACACCGTCCAATACGTCGACTCATCACCCCCGGCACTACGACAACGAATCATTTCTCACAACAATGATGTGGTGTTGCACTCTGTCGATCTGTACTGCGCACGACCACAAAGTCTGGAGAATCTTACGTTCTACGACTTCCACAAGAATTACATAGTGACGAAGGGAAAAAAAGGAAAAAAAAGTATTTCAGAGGCAAACACCTACGGCCAATTGCTGGAGCGGCAACACCGACTGGTCCGTTTCACACACTTCCACCCAGGGCATCATCCGGAGGCTTTTACAATGTACTACTAAAGAGGATCACCTTCAGAAACAAATCCCAGCTGCTCTCACCGGAGAACACGTCCAGGTCATACTATCTTGAGTGCAAACTTAGAAATTTGATACTGACAGATGAGGACCTTGAGATGTACATCACAGAGTATACACAACGAAATATGCTCACGACAGATCAAACACACCAATTTCAGAATATGATACTACAGAAGACATCCTCAACAAAGGCTACCTCATTTCAATCTCCAGATGTGCAAACAAACTACGAGCAACAAGACACGACTTCTCGTATCTGTGCCCTTCTAAACGAGCTTCAAAACGTCCAGAACGCGTCACTGACATCTGAACAAGCAGAGATCTACAAGAAGCTCACAGCAGCAAAGGGTGGTCTGCATGTGATCACAGGCACTCCTGGTAGTGGCAAAAGCTTCCTCATAAGATATATCACAAGCCAACTTATAATGCAAGGGAAAACTATCACACTCGCTGCTTCGACTGGTGCAACGGCCACGAGGTTAAGCAGCATCGCAACAACTGTCCATTACCAATTCAAGATACCGGTGCGCACACAGCAGTATCCCCTGTCAATCTCCAAAACTGATGACATATACGTCAGTATCAAAGAAGCAGACACGATTATCATAGACGAGATTTCTATGTTGACAAAGCAAACTTTTGATCTCATAGTACGACAAATTGTGAATGTCACCAACGGCACACTACTAGACCCATTCAAAGATAAAAAGCTCTTCTTGTTCGGTGATTTGGCACAGTTGCCGCCGGTATGCAGGCATCAAAGTGATCATTTCTACTCATGCCACATCACAAGCTCCACTTATTGGTCCATTGCTACTACGTATATTATTTCTTGCTCAGTGCGCCATGCAAAAGATATCTCTTTCATAGAGTTCCTCACTACAATAAGAGTCAGGCTCCCCACAAAGAAAGAGATCCACGATGCGCTCGGTGACCGCATCATAACGCAGGATCAAATAGAGCAACACATGGATAGGAATATGACAATCATTTGCACACACAAGAGTGACGCTCGATATTATAATAACCTTCTCTTCGAACGCTTCCATCGGCATAGTCACATCATCCAAATTGGCCTCAAGACAAACGCACACAACGTCCCTGAGCTCCAAGCATGGCTTGAAGATCCTGACTTCCACGCAATTGACAGAATAGCAGAAGGAGCAAAGGTGCTGATAACAGAGAACATAGACTTAACAATTGGAGCAGCCAATGGATCACTATGTCGCGTAGACGAAATCCTCCAAGATGAAGAAGGAGGCATCAAAGCAATCAAAGTCACACTCGACACATCCAAACAGGAACTTACGCTTAGACGGTCCAAGCATAGCAGAGGGACATTCAATGGGCACTGGTACCATAAATCCACATTCCCACTAGCTCTCACCTACGCTATGACTGGACACAAGTCCCAAGGCGCAACAATCAACTCCAAAGTCTTGATCATTGTAAAAGAAGTTTTTGCCCCTGGCCTTCTATACGTGATGCTATCACGCATCACTGAGTGAACCCGGATACATTTACTAGAGCTACCTACGCCAGAGATGTTCACACCATCTAGATTTTTGAACTTCTAGCCGGGAATGTTTCCTACGTCCTCTTCAGTATCAATTCCTGTTTCTATTAAACAGATGAAATCGCCTTGTAACTGCCTTCTATATAAAGCATGAAGTTTTGTTTAACTTCTTGTCTTCTCTTCTGTGGACTTCTCATGTTCAATATGTTGCACTGCTGAGACACCTTCCCTATCACCCCTGCTCACTCTGATCCACCTTCTGTAAATTTACTGCTCTTTCCTTTTTCACTTCATTCATTTGTGTTTAAACGTTTGTCAGATCTTATGCTTCAGAAATACTGCAAGATGTCATCAAACAATGGATCACAACACGGTACATTTTGCACGCTTCTTTGATCTTGCATTTGCCTGTGTATACACATGCAAATCAATCACTCGTTTTGCTATACAGCTCTTCAAGCAATACACGAACAACGCAAAGGAAACGCAACCAGCGACACAACCTAAGAGATTTTACCTCACGACTAAGAAAATGAGATTGGCAAACTCAGCAGGCGAGAAACCCCATGCGTATATTGAGGGGTTCCATACTTTTCAAGAACGTCGCAACTTCATGAATAAGTGCGACGCAAGATATAAAGCTCTAGACCAAAGGATGGCGACACCAAACACAGAAAGGATGACAACAGGTACTATTAGAAAAGGAAAATATAATGCCTTCTATCTGTTGTGCTAACAAGCTTGCTCCTACATCCTGCAGGTCTCATGAAGCAAATACTTGAAGAGCTTGATATCCAGTACGAGGATGATGAGAGTATGTTGCGTAATGTTGAAGCACAACAACTCCTCGACACAAAAACTGAAGGAATTACATTGTACGCGATGGAGCAGCTGCGGTTTGGTTACAACATTGACTTGGTTGAACTTTCAAAAGCTACTCAAGAAAAATGTGCCGCTATCTTGACAAATTTCATGACTTCGGCAAACCACACGCACGACGCAACTAATCCACCTATCACAATCCAGAAGGTAGCATGGCACTACAGCGAACACAAGGTAATAAATTATGGACAACCAGCCTCCCCATACGAGCCAGTTGCAACAGACCAAGGCAAGTATGGATAACAAGTATCACTAGCTTCCATTCACTTCTCCGTAGCAATGTCATTTTTTTATTGACCTAACCAATCTGGATGTACTGCAGATTTAGACACTCATCAACAACCAGAGACAAGCATTGGCCTTCCACCCCAGAAAAAGCAGCGTCGCGGGAAGAATACATAGTCTACAGTATACGCTGCACGAAGAATGATAGGAGATATATTGGAGTTACGAATAACATCCATAAACGCATTGGCCAGCACAAGCGCAATCCTTTGAAGAGAATGCGAGCGGACATGCAGACACAAATTCCTTTCGAGGACAATTTTGAAATTACCACTTTAGCAACCAGTACCAATATTCATAAAGCTAGAAACTTAGAATATTTCTATATTAAACAACACAAGACAACAACTGCATTAGGTTATAACGTTTGTTCTGGACATCCACCAAGGTTGAGAAAATATTATTTTTTGAAAAAAAACAAGAAGGTATAGCTGTGAACTTCTGCCGTCTTCATTTCATTGTTTTGTTCACTGTCTTTGTCACATAACTTTGATCATTGCCTACAACAATGTCTTTTTTTTTCCATTCAAACTATGGCAGACATGACAACTTATCAACTTTTTTGATTTAAATGCCTTTTCTTTTCAGTTTAGAATGGGTAGGCCAGTTCCAACTGATCTGATTGAGCAGCAGCCAGAATTTGAGACTGCAATGTACAAGTTCCAATACTGTCTTTACCCACATTTGCAAGAGCGGGTCCTCAAACACTACATGCATAAATGGAGCGAGTTCATTCCATGGCCAGTTCAACCACCTACCCCATGGCATCCACATTACATCACCTGGGATACACTCAGTCGACAAATCACCATCGACATTGCCGTGTTGGCTAGTTGCTCCACAAAACACCATTGTATGTTGTTCGTACAGATCGCAGACGTGCTCGGCCTACTCGAGACTATAGAATTAAATTACTCTAACGTGGTCTCCAACCACCTTCAGTCAGTTAAACAATTCGTTTCACGCTATTTTTCTGTCAACCAGTTTCCCACACGCGCAACTCTGAAGAGCATCTTACCGATATAGTCCTCCTCCTCTTCTCCATAGAAGATTTTTCCATTTCATTGTAAAGAAATCATTGCATGCTACATACAATCTTCCGTTCATAATTCCTCAACTTTTTGGCATACTATTTTCATCAAATCGTTTCAGTCACTTACACTCACTTGGCGTAAGAAGATTTGTGCAAAACAAATAATACGTGCTCTCTCTCTCTCTCTCTCTCTCTCTCTCTCTCTCTCTCTCTCTCTCACACACACACACACACACACACACACACACACACACACACACACACACACACACACACACATTTCATTTCGAGAATCTTCTTTACGGATCTATACTCTTGTTCAGTGCTTGCTCTCTCTAATTGCAATCGCCTTGAAGGCTTGTACCTGTATACAGGCTAACAAAGCACTCTAGTTTGGGAATAGAGGCGAAACAAACTCAACATCTTACTTTGGGGGTTTATTAAGGCTTTAGGCCTGTGGGAAGGTGGCACGTGAGAAGGAAGAGGAGAGAGAGAGAGAGAGACAGAGAGAGAACTAGAAGCTGTCATGTGTCAGCGCAATGGCGAAGCGACAAAAGCGGATTTTTTTCGATGCCAGTGTGAGGCGATGGGGCGAGAGAGAGGGAGCTGATCGTCTTTGCCTGGAGGTTCTTGCGATAAGGATACGAGACATGCGCAACTGCAGCACAGACGGAAACGACGCGCTGCGCGGAAAAGGGGGGCATGGGTCGCACAGGGAAGCAAGGGGGGGGGTCTGCAGAGGGTCTGTTCTGTCGAGTGTCTTCCACAGCTGCAGAGAGAGGAGCAGATTGCAAGAAGCAATGCACGAGAGAGATGTCTGTCGTGTCGAGTGTTTTCCACAGCTGCAGAGAGAGGAGTAGATTGCAAGAAGGAATGCACGAAAACCTCTCTCTCTCTCTCTCTCTCGTTTCTTGATTGTTTTGCCTCCCATGTAGCAGAAATAGAGATCCGTTTAATGGAAGCTCATCAAGGGATAGGGCAAGGCGATTTGGGTGGGGGGGGATCAGACACAGTCTGACTCCACCGCAGGAACAAGGGCAAATAGGGAACCCTTCACTTTTGAGGGAGGTGGGAGAAAGAATCTTGCCATCAAATTAATTAATGCAAGCGAACATGAAACCAAGTTTTGCAAACTAAGAACAAGACTTTCACCTTAGAAGAATGTCTTTATTATAACTAGGTCGTAGGGTAAAAGTAGCAAACAAATGAGACATAAATCCTTAGGAACCTGCCTGCATCTTCTCTTTCATGGCCTGTACAAACTCCACCACCTTGCGAGGGGGTGCAATGGATAGGGCCTCTTTTACACATGGCACCTCCCACACTGCCTCTGCCCACTTGGAGAGGTGTGGGCACTTGGCTCCTTCCCACACATTGAACTCCCCTAGAGCCTCATAAACTTCAAACTAGCAGAAGAAAGGGGCCAAGGCTATATCAACAAACCCTATGTTGTGCCCTCCAAAAAAAGGGCCTTCACCAAAGACATCTCCTTGTGCTCCATCCAGTGTCTCTAACACCTCTATGAAGTCCTTCTTGCCTTGTTCTCTCTGCTCTGCATCATACATTTACACCAAGCAGAAGCTATCACTACTTGAAAATTCCAAGAGAAGATTATGTCTATGCACACATACATAGCCACATACACACTATCCAGCTTAAAATGCAAATTCAAGCTCTACATCTAAGTACCTCAACACCATGCACCAAGCCAAGCTTTGCACACATGGCTAAGTCATTTTCCTTTGAATTATAGCAAGTGGGACATAAATGAGCAGGAGTGTAACAAAATAAAGTGACGTAAGCTCACCTTCTTGTCAATATAGTCAATCTAGAAGAGGGTGACGGCACAATCATAGGGGTCCTTGGGGAGGAAGGATGCATGAGGAGAGGGCCAAGAATATCGATGTATTTCAAGATGATGAGGGACTCACAAACAGGTTTGCCATTGTGGATGAGCACAGGGACCTTCTTGAGGATGGGGTTGGACTGTAGCAAGACCTGGCTCTTGTTTTGAAGGTCCTACTTGAGGTATTCATAGTGGACGCCCTTGGCGTGAGGGCAATGACGACCCTCAAGCCAAACATGTTGAGCCACATGTTGAGAGAACTTGAACTTGGTCTGAAGGCATGGTTTGTGAGCGAAATCAAGTGTGCAGACGAGGACGTGACTTTTGCTGAGAGAGTGTGTGTTTTTGAGAGTGTGAGTGTGTGCATTTGTTAGCCTGCGCACATGCACTGTTATCGCCGGTCACTACATGCAATTTTTCCACGGGCCGGTTTAGGTCTCATTGTGCACATGCTGCAACGATAGCTCGACGGAGGTTGTTCTATTGACCTGAAAAAAGGAGGTGGACAATTTTTTCATTTTTGGCCTTCCATAACTCCCACGTATGATCTCCAACTTAAGCGGAGATCATTGATCTGAATCTATGCATTGAGCTCTTTCCATAGATATGCTACATGATATGGTTTCACGTGCTAGATTTTAAATCCATTTTGGTGAATTCAAATAAAGTAGTTGTTTTGCCTCTTTGAATTCAAAAGCTGTCCTTTGATTACTTTCTTAACACTAAAGGTTTGACTTCCTTAAACTACCCAATAAAGAGGCCCTCCTAGACCCCATTCTCTTCCTAATGGTCACGAGCTATGCTTTGGACACTACTTGCAGTAGCGTATAGCTGAGATTTTCCTGCTTAAAATGTAGCTGCAGTCGGCTAAGAAAGCGATTGATGGGTGTGCGCAAAATAATACCCTTACTAAGTTTAGTTTGGCACCACTTTTGTATCATCTTAAACGGCTAGGTTAGAGGACTCACTTTCTAATGGAAGCGACACGAGAGCGGCGCACAAACGATACACTACTGTCCAAAAAAGAATGGTGGGATGCATAAGAATCTCCACCAATCGAGTCGTTGCAGATGGTGTATGTGCACACCCACTGTGTGTGTGTGTGTGTGTGTGTGTCAGAGTGTGTGTGTGTGTGTGTGTGTGTGTGTGTGAGAGAGAGAGAGAGAGAGAGAGAGAGAGAGAGAGAGAGAAAGAGATGAAATGTCATATTAACGTCTAGCATAGGGTAGAGCATAGGGCTTATTAACATCGCCTTGGCCCCTTCCCTCTGCTGGTTTGAAGCTTATGAGGCTCTGGGGGACTTCAAGGTGTGGGAAGCTTCCAAGTGCCCACACCTCTCCGAGTATGACTCTAGCCTAGTACAATGTTGGGAACATACAAATAAAAAAGGAAAATTACCAAAATACCCCTATAATTTGTACATGAATGACTCTAGCCTAGTACCATATTGGGACCATACAAATATCTCTAAAAACAATTTCGTTTTTGCACTTCATAGAGGGAGTGGTTCTTCTCCATAGAAGATTATATAACTAGGATTTTGGATGGCTCTTTTATTGAAATCGTTTATCATTTTTGAACAATAGACCATGTAAAAATTGGCCCAAATCTATCCCAAACAGATGCAAGGGTATATTGGATATTTTTGAAATTTGAGGGGTATTTTGGGAATTCCCACAAATTCAGGGGCATTTTGGTAATTTCATTAAATAAAAATAAAAGAGGGTACCTAGAGTCAAAAGGCGTGTGTCGCGTGTGTTTTTCCAAAAACATGGCAAAACTATGTATAAGAAATTTTTTAGGCAAATTGAGTTAGACCTCAATTTTTAGGCAAATTGAGAGTGAATGATGGTAACTGTCTTAGATAGGCCTTTCATCCAAGTTGACAATATGATATGAGTATCACTCCTTGGATATGAACATATTGCATGTGTGCCATGTATGATCTCAGTGTGTGTGTGTGTGTGTGAGAGAGAGAGAGAGAGAGAGAGAGAGAGAGGGGTTTGCAAACTTAGAGGGGTTTCACACAAGAGGATTTTCATGTTCTCCATCAACTCCCATTGAGTAGTAAAATAAACCCCGCCTTCGTGCGCAACAGATCCCCGCCCGGCATGTGTCTTGAAGCTCTTAAGTAGTGCAATTCAGCTGACTTTTCCCATTTGGACGGAGTCACACCAGCTTTGCATGGTTAAACCCCGCATGCACGTGTGAAACCCTTCCTTGCTTGTAAAACGGGGGCAACCCTCTCCCGCCCGAAACACCTCTTAGCTAGTTGAAATTGTTTAGCTCTTGATAGAGAGAGATAGATGGTGCCTTGAAGAATCTCTAAGATAGTAGTTGTGCCAATGGAGTACTACCCCCCACACACACACACACACACAGAGAGAGAGAGAGAGAGAGAGAGAGAGAGAGAGAGAGAGAGAGAGAGAGAGAGAGATTATCCACGTGTTTGAGGAAGTGCAAAGTGAAAAGTATTTACACCTTGATGGTGAGGCAATGATCTTTTGGAGAGTTTGCAAGAGAGAGAAGATGCTCACCCTTTAGAGTTTTGCTTAAAGACTTAATAAAGAGCTGGTCAAGAGTCCCTCGCTTCCCTTGAATCCGACTTGTCCACCAACAATCTTCCATGATTGGATTGTTGTCCACTAATGATGCTCACCTCCATCAATGTTTCTACTCACCCTAACCCTCATCCAATCCACTCAAATAAGCTCACATATAATCAACTCAAAATAATTTTCATCTCCTACAATGGCTACCCTCCTACCGTGAGCTCCTCTACTCTACCCATGCTTACATGCAATATAGTAGTACTTCCATCCACAATACGCGCAATAGATGGAAGGTTAAGTTTCTTTTAGTCTATGCAAAGGTGAGGGCACTTTGGAATGTCATGCCTTTCCTTGCAATTTGAAATATGATTAACATTTTGAAAATGAGGATACTAGCCATAGGTGCTTGCAAAGAAAAAAAACATTCTATATGGCTTGCACAGTTTACCAAGTCTAGCTGGCCTCACTTACATTCATAATGATACCTTGTGATCACCTCATCATTGTATATGCATCTCTGCAAATCCCACAGACATCCCTACATGGTCTACATGGCTAACCAACAAATGAGATACACCTTGTCTCTCGGTCCTCACACGTCACTATTGTCACTGCGACTATGTTGTCTCATACCTAAGAAACTTGCAATGGGTAGAAAATGTAGGACCTAGATCCTCGTACAATGACCAGAAAACCGAATTGCATCTAAAAGACTACTCTTGAAGTAGTATTTGACAACCATTGTCTCTCCAAAATCTCAATGAGATCAAGCTGTGCACAATCTCGGGAGCATAATGCATGTTGTCGTGCTGTTTTGTGTGCACAAGCTGAAAAATGGAGTTTTGTTTGTACTTATGAGCTTTGACAAATCTATGCATTATGTTAGAATTGTTTATGGCATCAGATTAGCAGAAATATATATATTATGTGGGTTTTTGTAGACCAAAGTAAACTAAGTGGGCTGAGAGGTGAAGAAAGGAAGAAGGGTTGGTTTTCTACTTAGAAATGTAGAGCTTGAAGTGCTGAAGGAACATGTGAAGACGGTTTATCAAACAGAGCTACGGAGCCCAAGATATTGAAGTATGAAGGTGCAGTGCATTGCAGATTCTTGCCAGACAGGACAACTTGGGACAGGTGGACCAAGGGGATGTCAGGGTATAGGTATGTAGTGCTCTATTTAGGGAGCCTACCTGTCTTTTCAGATTGCAGATCAAAGCCACAGTTTGCATTTTATTGCCAGTTGAATTTTTGTCGGGGGCTAGGTTGGTGCCTACCTGACCACATGAGGAGTCGTGCCATTTGGCAATTTTTGGACTGTGCGACAAAGTGTGAGGAGGTGATGTGCAGTATATGGAGCTAGCAAGAATCAATTGCTCGTGAAACGGAGCCCAAAGCAAAAAGTTGTAGCAATTGGAAGTCGAGGTGCAGCTGCTCGGAGCTTGCTACAGATGATTTTCTAACTTTTTGCGGCCTTGGTTCAGGGTCTTGGAGAATCTTGAAATGCGGCAAGACTCGGGGGCTTTCAAGTCAACATGGTGAAGTATTCACCGGGCCTTGCGGCTTGGCTATCGAACATTGGAGCCACAAATGGCAAAGCTTGTAAACTAAAGGGCACCCAAGGGGGTTTTATTCTTATCAAATGAAGTTTCCTTTATA
Source organism: Adiantum capillus-veneris (assembly GCF_014529385.1). Classification (NCBI taxonomy): domain Eukaryota; kingdom Viridiplantae; phylum Streptophyta; class Polypodiopsida; order Polypodiales; family Pteridaceae; genus Adiantum; species Adiantum capillus-veneris. The sequence goes on from NC_140957.1 coordinate 49,097,699, forward strand.
AAAAAATAAAAAAGAAGAAGCTTGAGGGGTGGCCACCCAGGAGGGCGCCATGTGGCATCAAAGTTCCGGAAGGCTCGGCGACTAGGTCCTTAAGCAACATCTGGTAAGTAGAACAGAAGAGACCAAAAATTGGTTCATTTTGGGTTTTATTTCCCAAGGAAATGGGTGGGGGTCTTTGGAGGCAGCTCATGAGCGCTCGCCACGTGGCGGCTTGAATGAAGCCACATGCGATAGCAAGGGTCAAAACTCAGGGGTATATAGTATGCATCGTGAGCCTCAATGGAGATGTATGATAGAAGTGGGAGCTCCGTGAGCTCTCGCTTTGGATGAGCGGGAAGCAAAGATGACGTGGCATTTCTTAAGGTGAGGGGTCCCACACCAGGTGAGTGAGTGAGAAGGACATACCAAGGCAGCCTAAAAGCAATTACAAGGGGCTCAAAAGGCAATTATAAGAGCCCATCAAAGGGGTCTCATGGCGATGCCAGGGGAGCAAGAGAGAGGGCGAAGCAAAGGAGCAAGGTCGGTCAAAAGGGGGAGTGCAAAGAGGAAATGGGCGACCAAATTGGGCGGACAAAAGACGAAAATGGATGCACCATGCAAGGAGATACTAAAAGCAAAGTGAGCCAAGTGCAAGGAATTAAGGGAAATTCCAAAAGGAACTGAAAGAGGAGGGCACGAGCAAAGAGAGATTCATTTTTTCCCTTTCTTTGGGGAGATTGGGACCTCTATAAAAGGGGTATTTTTGCACTAAAGAGGGGTTGGGATCTTTAAGGTTTGGTTGGGTTTTTGGGAGGGGTAAAATCTTCAAACATTTTGGGGGAAAAGATTTTGGGAGTGAGAACCTGCTGGAGCAGAGGGGAGTCCTTCTGCCTGGGAGCAATTGGAGAAGCCAAAGCACGAGGAAACGAGTGTACAGCCTGGGGAAGAATTCTGACGCGAGGATTGTAGTTCGAAAGGCATACCAATCGGGCGTATGAAACTGGATTGTAAAAGTGCATCTAGAATTCTTATATTGTATATGTTGTACCACAGCTCTTGAATTTGGAAGCTTTGTTTCTTCATTATATCAATACTTATTGTTCTTAATTGCAATCTCTCTCTCTACTCTCTTGAATCTTCAGTACTATGTGTATTAACCTATTGAATACTTCTACCTACACTCTATTATCCTAGTTTGAACGCCTACTAAGCTCCTGTCTACAACCAAAGGCCCGGTCCTTTCCCGGTCAACCCTGGAGAACCATGCACTCCGACAAATTTGGTGAACTCGACGTGAAACTAACCGGGGTAGACGGAGCCAGCCATGTCAGCAGGCCAAGATAATGGGATGCAGCAATTGATGCAGTAATTTGCTGCGATTATGCATCAACAACATCTGCACCATCAGCACATGATGACTCAAAGTTCAACAAGACAAATGGAAGCACGGAGTCGTGAAGGTAGGCAAACAGTGACAAATAAAGTGGGGCGGTTTGAAGGCCGTGATGTTACTAAATTCTGTCAATTGTATGAACAGGCAATGGAAAACAAGGGAGGAGATGAACAAGCTACAATGGAGAATTTTGTGTTGGTAGTCATGCCTGAACTGCTGACACGGGTTGAAGAGCTTCGGGCTGCGCATGGGGAAACTTGGGCGGGGTTCAAACAAGCTCTCAAAGATGACTACTTTCTAGAAGATAAGGAGCGTGCTACAAAGAAAAGCTTTTTGAAATGGGTGTAACACCACAATAAGGGGCTTTCTGCACTTGAGCTGCTACGGGAATTTGAGAAAAGATTTGGTCAGTTATCTGCTACCGAACGTGCCGCTTTGAATTCTGAAAAGGTAGAATTGTTTGTGCAGGCTGCAGACTTGAAACTGCAAAAGAGCTTAGTGGATCTCCTTGAGGATCCAGCAGGGGAATTAGGGCTAAAATTAGATTGGAAAGAAGTAATTGAAGCTGTCAATATGGTGGTAAAGAGACAGAAAAGGCTGGACAAGTTAGTCGGGATGACTATCGACGTGGAAGATAAAGTGGAAGAGGTCCCTCTGCTGTTAAAGGAGAAGACCTCGAAGTTAGAGGAGTCTTTTACCGACGAGCTTGTGAAGGGAATCCATGAGTTAAATATTAATTTGAAGGCAGTTAAGCTGGAACAAAAAGGTCCAGCATCTCGATCAAAACGAGGCGGGCAGCAGAGAGGAAGTGGTGATCAAAATTGCATGTGGTGCGACAGTCTTGATCATATCAGGAGTGACTGTGATGAATTTGCAGAAGCCAAGCCTAAAGACGTGGTTTTCTGGAAGGATGGGTTAATACATCTTTGGGAGACAGGTTTTCCCTTAAAGACCAAATATGGGAAAGGACGGATGAAGAAGAGTATGGAAGAAATGCCACGCACGGGGACTCCATGACCCAGTTTCGGGGTCGTCGGCTCGTAGTCGGCGGGTCTCTTTCGGCGAGCGTCGGCAAGGCGCCTCATGCGGACAGGTGATCCGTTTTGGACGTTCAAGTACTCCCCGCGGAGGTCTTGACTTCCTCTACAAGCTCATCTATGCACATTCACGAACGCGCGCCCGACGCGCTCCTCGTTCGCGGACGAAGGCTGCGGCAGATTCATAGTCGGTTCTTTTCGGCGAGCGTCGGCTCGACGCTACACGCGAACGGTATGTCCGAATTGGACGTTTAGGTGCTCCACGCGGAGACCTCGTCTTCCTCTTTGAGATCAGCCATGTACATTCATGAACGCGCGCCCGTGGAGCTCCTCGTTCTCAACCGACGGGCTGCTGGCAGGTTCAGCCCACCCCAACCCGAGGCGGTCCGGGGTCCATTTCGGCAATATTTCCAAGATAGCCCAAAGTGGCCTGAGGGAGTTCCAAGGAGACCTCTCAGATATGTGCTCAAGGCCCGAATGGTCTCGTTCGCTCAACTTGAACATAAAGACGCTTCCGCACTCAACTAAACTTCATCTCCGCGCGGTGCCACCAAGGCTCCCGCGTGCGTCAAGCTAGACGTGATCTCGGGTCGTTTTCTGGACGAGCCCATCAACGAGCCACCAAAAGGGACTCAAGTCAGAGGATGCGAGTCTCCCAGCGAGTGAGCTCTAAGTTACGGGCCCTTGGCCTCTTGGTGAAGGTGTTCATCTCGAGTGTCCCGGGACTCCCCGTAACACTTGGTATCAGAGCTAAACCCGCGATTTCCAACGGCGGGACAACAAAAGCAAAGTACGCAAAATCTACTACCAAGAAGATCACAGTTGTGCAAGCTAGCGATGCAAACGCACTGGGTCACCAGGAATGTGACCGGGGTTGCAAAGTAAAGCGACTCCAATGGAATGTGGGAAGCCCGGCGGCTGAGGCCCAACCGTGGCTCAAGGAATGCACAGAAGATATGCCCAGCAGAGGTATTTCGAGTCGTCAGGATACGTCGGCTCCAATTTTTTTTTGGCGGGGGCTCTAGGTGAAGAGACCCTCCATGCTACCAAAGCAGCAATCAAGAACAAAGCAACGGCCAGTCATTGGGTAGCCGCGGGGACACAAGGCTAAGTGTACCCCCCTCTGCTTTCACCTACAGTCGGCCTCCAGTTGGATCGGCCCTCAAGATATGCTACTTATCATCAGTCAGGCTCATCAGGAGTTGACCAACACCTTGTGAAGAGGTAAGCGGACCCGGAGTCAATCGTGACCATCAAGCATTGAGCTTCAACCTGGTATTGGTAAGGCTTGGCAGAGCGGCCCAAGATAAGGGACCGACTCACTCAGATACAGCCTCAGCTGTCAACAAGGGCAGCGAGGTGACTTAGCATTGGCACTTTAAGCCTGCGTGGCACAGGCTTAGAGTCACAGTGGCAGTGGCTCAACTTCAGAATGCAGCATATGCACTTAGACCCCTGTGGCAGGGTCACGGGCAGCGTGACAGGCTGTCCCTCGTTCAGAATATGAAACCCAGCATCATCGAGCTAAAGGGTACAAGGAATGAAGATGTACAGGGAGTGTGATCCTTGACATGAACATCGACGGCAAGTGCAGTTGTCTACAAGGGCTTTGAGCCCAAATAGCAATCAAGCTTGGACGGCATCTCCAGCTCAAGACATCACAGGTGGAAAGAAAAGCAAAGCAGTTCAGCGGCCAAGGCCTGGGAACCTAGCCGTCATAGCAGCGGAGCTAAGTGTAGCTCTCACCAGAATCACCTGGGCAAGCCCCCATGAGAAATCGGAACCATAGCGCCGTGGATGGAGGGCGTGTTAGGAATACTCCACCCTCATGCATGTTTGGGGCGGGAACCTAAGGACTGGATTGAGGCCACTTCAGAAGAAGTAGGCACAGGTACAAGGATGCTACCACAAAATGTATCAACCGACAAAGGACACAACGAAGCCGCGAGCTACAAAGCACCCGGGATGGGACGGGGTTGCTCATCCTTCTAAGTATCTCCTGGATTGTGTTGGGTGCAGTTCAGAGACGCGGCGACTTGATGTAAGACAACACAAAGAAGCCAGCCACCAGCCAGAGTTTATCTTAAGATGACCAAGGCCTGCTTCGGCGCAGTCAGAGCAAAGGAGTAGAGCCAAGGCTTCTTCACCGTGAGGGGACAACGAGATGTCACCCCCAGCATGTAGTCCAGTGGGACTCTCTCGAGGTCAGGCTAGATAGCCCCCTCCAACCAGCAGCATCAGCAGCAGCGAGGTAGGAGCCAAGAAGGGCCCTCCTCATCAAAGGCAAAGACTAGCCGGCAAGGTAAGGCCGAGCTATATCAGCGTAAGGTCAAGAGCACCTCTGAGGAGAATTCAATCAGCAGGTGAAGGCAGGCAGACCGGATCCTAGCCCCAATCTTCGGCGGTTGAGCCCGAGGCTTTGGCAAAACACCCGAGAGAGGTTGAGCCCCCTCGAGGCAAAAACACCCCAACTCAATCAGACGCAAGCAGCAACCTACACAAGCAGACCTTCACAAGCAGGACCGAGTGCCTGCGGAATATCAGGCTACCTCGAGAGCCCCTTCAACACAAAGAGACAGGAGCTACACAAGCAGGACATGCGCCTGCAGACAATCTGGCTATGTAAGAGCCCATTAGCATCAGCAAAGTCGGGGACCCGATTTCGACTCAGGTGGACCGCGCACCATCAGCGAAGCCGGGGACCCGATTTCGACTCGGGTGGACCGCGCATCAGCAACAGCGAAGCCGGGTACCCTGAAATTGGGCAGACCGAGCACCAACCATCGAAGCCGGATGACCCAGAAGTGGTGGACCGAGCCAACCCTCGAAGCCGGATGACCCTAAAGTGGTGGACCGAGCACCACAGCGAAGCTGAAGGCCTGCGTGCGGGCGGGCCATGCATCTTTTTCCTTTGCACACAGATTCGGGGATAGCCCCCCATAAAGACGGCTCAACGCAAGGGCCACATGAGGAAGGCCCCCTCTCAAGAAGGCCGGAGGTTGAGTGATGCCTCCCGCAGTGACGGTCTACGAGATAGCACTGCTCATACACTCAAGCCAACATCTGCCCAATCAGAGTGGGCACATCTTCCTTTTGAAGATAAACCCAAAAATCCTAAAGAAACAGCCTCTCCGGAAACACCTGCCGTTAACGAGAACTTCTCCTTCAAAGCACCATCATAGTCTCGTTTTACAATGGCACTTGGAAAAATCCGGGAATCCCCTGTTCTCCTTAAATTCCTTAACTTCGACAATGGATGATCCCTTAAGGCGTCCCTGTTCCTAGCATGGTCTACACAAACAGTTAAAAATTGTACTGCTTTCTTTCCATTAAGACTTCGGATCCTAGCATATGCAGATCCATCATCCAAAACCTTAGTTTCTATTCACACCACAGTAATATAAGGTTGTCCCAATATAATTGGATAATTCGAGTGCTCTTGCACGAAGAAATTATGTTCATCACTCACATCTCCTATAGCTACTTTAACATTAGGACACGCAAAATACAAATCACCTGATTGTGCATTAGCAGCTCGAATATTCCACCCATGTTCGACATCAACGGGCCACTTCCCTTTTGAATATAAGCTTTTTGACATAAGATTAACTTATGAGCCATAGTCTACCAATGCAGCAATTGGCTCGTCCAAATCGCCTATCTTTACCAAAGTTTCAGTACTAGCTCTGGCCCAATGATTCCGCGTAAAATGACTTTGAGGTACTTCTTCACAATACTCATCCTCTTGAAATATAATATGCTGGACCTGCCTTGAAAACTCGTTGTTGTCAACTATGCTTCCCCATTCATCATCCCCAAATTCTTCTTCATTCACACTGCCCAATATGGCTTTATCTTCAGAAGGATCAGTATCATACAGGAAATTCAACGACTTATGCAAATGGGAGAAGCAACATGTTTGCAATGTCCAAGGTATGTTTCAGGAATGTGAGTTATTGGATCCAAATGAAGCAATTTCAAGAATTTTTGAAGAATATGCATTTGTGGACACAATGGGAGAATTGGATGTAGCCATGCAATCCAATGATCAAGCTAAGGGTAAGATTGTGAAGGTAAACTCTCTGGATATGTATGATGTCCTTTTCCAATTCAAAGCAGAGTTGGATGCAGAGGAAATACAGGTGAATACAAAATACAAAACAGGGGCAAAGAAGGTCAGACCCGTGCCTACTCCATTACCAAAAGAGAGTGACACCGTATGGAGAAATCATCTCGACAGCCTATTCTCCGAGATCTAGGTAAAATTGAGCACTCATTTACTGAAGAAACTTTACAATAATTACAAATCAGTGATGCAGAGTTTTTAAATAAAAAAGGAAAAGCACGTTTTCAAGAAATTTCAAAGAAGCATGGGAAGTCTTTTTCTTTCCAACCAGGAGAGATTGGATGTGTGGATCCTAGTGTTGTGGCTCCCAGGTGATCTTCATTGTGCCACATCTTCCTTGGAATCTACGACCTATACCTGTTCAGAAAGATCATCTTCCTAAGTTGGTCGATCTATTAAATGAGAAGATAAAGATGGGCATTTTGGAGCCCTCTTGTGCTCCTTACTCTAACAGGTGGTTTACGGTTCTCGAGAAGAATGGTACATTGAAGTTTATATAGGATATGCAGCCAGTAAACAAGGTAACTATCAGAAATGTAGGTACAGGTCCAGTGGTTGATGAATTTGATGAGGCTTTTGTAGGAAGAGCCATTTATTCTATGGGAGACTTGTATTCAGGTTATGATCAATTTCAATTGGCTAGACAAATCAGGGATCTGACAACCATGCATATTCCTTTGGGATTAGTAAGAATGTGTACATTGCCACAGGGTGCAACTAACTCAGTTGCACACATGATGAATGGAATGAACAAAGTGTTACGGGATTTCATTCCCCAGATCACCATGCCATTTATTGACGACGTACCGATAAGAGGGTGTGACGAGGGTGAAAAAGATGAATCCAAAGATCAGAGGGGGTGCATACATTTTGTGGCTAACCATATTGTTGATTGTGACAGGATATTATCTAGGCTTGAAGAGTTCAACCTTACACTCTCAGGCCAAAAGTCTATGTTTGGGGTCAAGGAATTTTTGATTGTGGGGCACTTATGTGGACCATCTGGTAGAAGACCGAGCCCTGTCAAAGTGGAGGCTATACACAGGATCAAGGAGACATGCAGTTCAATTATAGAAGTGCGAATATTTCTGGGTGCATATGTTAACTACTTGATATGGTTACCCCATTTTTCACATGTTGCAGAGGTTTTATACCACTTACTCAAGAAAGGACAGAAATGTTTTTGGAAAGAAGAACACTTGAGAGCTGTGCGAAAACTGAAGAAGATGTTACAAGAGGCTCCTACATTAAGGAAGGTAGACTATAAAAGTGGAAAACCAATTATTGTGATGGTTGACACGAGTCCTACAGGTATTGGGTGGGCTATTGGACAGGATGACAAGCAAGGACAAAGGTGTGCTATCAGATTTGGAGCTAAAGTGTTAAGTGATCAACAGAGAGCATATCCGCAGGTTAAAAGGGAACTTTGGGGTGTAGCAACTGCCCTAAGGTGTGACAAAAATTACTTTATCGGTGCTTCTGTAATAGTAGAGACAAATTGCTTACCATTGCTTGGGATGATCACAAGTTGTTCTACACCAGATATAGCCATGCTACATTGGATAGCATATATTAAGTCATTAAATCCTCAGTTTCAACATATTGTAGGAAAAGATAATCCAGTGGCTGATATGCTATCCAGGGCCAGGTTTGAAGATGAGGAGATTGTGGTTTCTGAAGCTGAAGATGTGGGATTGAGGTTCTTTACCTCTTCAAAACTGCATGTAGAATGTAAAAACACGGTTTTTGCACTACAGTCTTTTGCCGAGGACAAGTACGAAGGTGAATGGTTACTGATTGGGAGATATTTGAGTACACTAAAGAAATAGGAGGAGTGGACCGGACAAGAGTCTAAACGTATTCAAAAGAAAACTTTTGGGTATTTCTTGAAGGATGGGTTTCTATGGCGGCATCCAAAAAGCGTAGAGGAACCCCTCAGCGAGTTCTTTGTGATAAGGCAACACAACTTCAAGTACTTAAAGAACTTCATGAGTTGCTATGGGCAGGACACAGGGGAGTTTGGCAACTTTTTCTAAAATCAAAGAACGATTTTGGTGGAAGGGTATGTATAAAGATGTGGAGCACTTTGTTGAAACTTGTTTTGTATGTCAAATGTACTCAAATGTAAAGCATCGAGATGGATTACATCCAACATATCCATTGTGCATGCATTTCAAATGGGTAGTCGTCTTGATTACAATGCCCACATGATTATGGAAAATGAGATACATCGTGCTTGCCAGGGAAGATTTGATGAACCAGGTTGAAGGGAGGGCTTTGCGAACTAAAGCTACAAGTATGGTATGCAAATTTTTGTTAGAAGATGTGATATGTAGATATGGTTGTGTTGGGAAAATTATTGCAGATAGAGGAGAGCTGAATGCTGATAAAGCCAAAGATTATTTTGCTCGTATGGGTGTAAAATTAACACTCACTACTGCATACAATCCTGAAGGGAATGGTAAAAGTGAAAGAGGGCATCCGCCCATTGTCAAGGCATTGGCTAAGGCATGTAAAGACCGAATTGATGAGTGGCCTCGGCTACTTCCTTATGCTTTATAAGTGGGCCGCACTACACACAACATAGTTACAGGTTTTATGCCATCGGAGCTTATATATGGACAAAATCCTATTATGCCTTATGAGGAGGCAGTGACTACATGGAGCATATTGCCTTGGGATTTAGAAATGAGCAGAGAAAATTTGCTTGCTTCAAGGATTCGACAGCTAGAACGGAGAAGCGAAGATATAGAAGCTGCAAAGGAGAAATTGAGGAGTGCTCGTTTGAGAAATAAGGAGGCTTTTGACAAGCGGCATAGGCTAAGGACCTGTGCTATTCAAGAAGGGGATTGGGTTCTTGTTTATGATAGCAGTTTGGACAACGAGTACACAGCTATGCGGAAGATGGTTAAGCGATGGTTTGGCCCGTATGTGGTTACACATGCTTTTCCTAATGCTACGTACAAATTATGTGAGATGGATGGTTCAAAGTTGAAGCTTACAATTGTAGGTAAGCGTGTCAAGCTATATAAAAGAAAGAATGGGGAGCTTTAACTTGCAGACAAAGACTTCAATGTGGACGAAGATAAGGATTTAAATGATGAAGATGAGATTGCTGATGAGGATGTTAGCTTGGACAACCTCTAAAGTTGGCACATACCAGAGGATGTGCAGGTTTAGAGGGGGTGGATGTCGTGCCGCTTTGCATGAACAAGCTGAAAAACAGAGTTTTGTTTATATTTATGAACTTTGACAAATCTATGAATTATGTTAGAATTGTTTATGGCATCAGATTAGCACAAATATATGTATTATGTGGGTTTTTGTAGACCAAAGTAAACTAAGTGGGATGACAGGTGAAGAAAGGAAGAAGGGCTAGTTTTCTACTTGGAAATGTAGATCTTGAAGGATTAGGTCAAGACGGTTTATCAAACATAGCTACGCAGCCGAAGATATTGAAGTATGAAGGTGCAGTGCATTGTAGATTCTTGCCAGACAGGACAACTGGGGACAGGTGGACCAAGGGGATGTCAGGGTATAGGTATGTAGTGCTCTATTTAGGGAGCCTACCCGTCTTTTCAGATTGCAGATCAAAGCCACGGTTTGCATTTTATTGCCGATTGAATTTTTGTTGGGGGCTAGGTTGGTGTCTACCTGACCACATGGGGAGTCGTGCCATCCGGAAATTTTTGGACTGCGATAGAGTGTGAGGAGGTGATGTGCAGTATATGGAGCTAGCAGGAATCAATTGCTCGTCAAACGGAGCCCGGAGCAGAAAGTTGTAGCAGTTGGAAGTCGGGGTGCAGTTGCTCGGAGCTCGCTACATATGATTTTTTGACTTTTTGCGGCATCGATTCAGGGTCTTGGAGAATCTTGAAATGCGGCAAGACCCGGGGGCTTTCAAGTCAACATGGTGAAGTATTGACCGGGCCTTGCGGCTTGGCGATCCAACATTGGAGCCACAAATGGCAAAGCTTGTAAACTAAAGGGCACCCAAGGGGGGTTTATTCTTATCAAATGAAGTTTCCTTTATAAAAAAATAAAAAGAAGAAGCTTGAGGGGTGGCCACCTAGGAGGGCGCCACGTGGAATCAAAGTTCCGAAAGGCAGCTCATGGTGGAACTTTACGGCTCGGCGACTGGGTCCTTAAGCAACATCTGGTAAGTAGAAGAGAAGAGACCAAAAATTGGTTCATTTTGGGTTTTTTTTCCCAAGGAAATGGGGTTCTTTGGAGGCGGCTCACGAACGCTCGCCACATGGCGGCTTGAATGAAGCCACATCCGATAGCAAGGGTATATAATATGCACCATGAGCCTCAATGGAGATGTATGATTGGGAGTGGGATCTCCCTGAGCACAACGATGGCGGTTTTGCTGTGTTGCCGAGTCGGCCGTGCATGCTGGTGCACTCGCGCGAAGCCAGGCGGTTTTTGGCCGGCGACGGTTGGCGTTGGTCCAGTGGCTCTAGATGAGTGAGAGAGAGAGATGATGTGGCATTGATTAGGGCGATGCCCCGCGCGCCGTCCCTCCCCCCCCCCCCAATCGTGAGGTCGCTATTGATCGGGTAGGGGAGGGGTCCCGCAACATGTGAGTGAGTGAAGGACATACCAAGCCGGCCTAAAAGCAATTACAAGGGGCCTAAAAGGCAATTATAAGAGCCCATCAAAGGGGTCTCGTGGCAATGAGAGGGGAGTAAGAGAGAGGGCAAAGCAAAGGAGCAAGGCCGGCCAAAAGGGGGAGTGCAAAGAGGAAATGGGCAACCGAATTGGGCGGACAAAAGACGAAAATGGATGCACCATGCAAGGAGATACTAAAAGTTAAGTGAGCCAAGTGCAAGGAATGCAAGGGAAATTCCAAAAGGAACTGAAAGAGGAGGGCACGAGCAAAGAGAGCTTCATTTTTTTCATTCTTTTTGGGGAGATTGGGACCTCTATAAAAGTGGTTTTTTTGCACTAAAGAGGGGTTGGGATCTTTTAGGTTTGGTTGGGTTTTTGGAGGGGTAAAATCTTCAAGCATTTTGGGGGAAGAGCTTTTGGGAGGGAGAACCTGCTGGAGGAGAGGGGAGTCCTTCTGCCTGGGAGCAATTGGAGAAGCCAAAGCACGAGAAAATAGGATAGTGGGCAGCCTGGGGAAGAATTTTAAGGCGAGGATTGCAATTCGAAAGGCATAGCAATTGGGCGTATGCAACTGGATTGTAAAAGTGCATCTAGAATTCTTACAGTGTATCTGTTATACCACATCTCTTGAATTTGGAAGCTTTGTTTCTTCATCATATTGATACTTATTGTTCTTCATTGCAATCTTCTCTCTCTACTCTCTTGAATCTTCAGTACTATGTGTATTAACCTATTAAATACTTCTACCTGTACTCTATTATCCTAGTATGAATGCCTGCTAAGCTCATGTCTATAGCCAGAGGCCTAGTGCTTTCCCGATGAACCCTGGAGAACCGTGCACTCCGACAGCGTGTTGTAGCATATAAGATGCATCACTCGGCTATGAAAAACATACATCTCCTACAACTTCTATGTCATATGCTAATATATCAGCTAGATACACACAACCAAGGATTCCACTAGCAAAAGTGCCAAATAACTCACCACATGATGTGACTCACCTAACATCTATTAAGAGCAAGTGCCATGTCTATTAGATAGTAAAGCAAGAGGAACACTAGCGGTAGCTTTGACATTATCATCATTGGCATACAAAGCCATATCTCTAGTCTATGTCAATACATCACATACAGATGTCGCACATACATCTCCATTGCTATCTCATATGTACGAAACAACAACATCTAATGTGTCCTATGTGACCTCAATGCCAACAACACATGTATCGACAAGAGTGAGATTTCCATCTCTCACGAATCACTGGTGAGTTTGATCTGTTATCTCTCAAAAATGAATGTCCAATCTAATTTGTCACACATAATGGATGCTCCCATATCCAATTTGGAGTCTTACCATACACCAAGCGAGTTTTTCCAAGCGAAGGCAAACCCGAGCAAAATTTTTATGCACCTATAAACATCTTATAGAAGATAAATAATATAAGTCATTTTTTGACAGACTTCTTCTATTTCAATTAACAAAAAGACTTCTTCTATTTTATTTTGAGAAGAGAGATTAGCTAAGTCTACTTTCTAACATCAATAAGCTACTCCTATCAAAATCAATTGCTACAGGTGTTGGAAATCTACCACTATGTCATTGGCCCCTTGCTTGAACGTATTGTTGCCCCTCACCAACCCTTATCACCATTGCCGATCACATCTCACCTCACCATGCACATATATAGCCGATAAAATAGTCCCGCTCTCTACAACTGAGGCAATTCTCACCTTGGCCCAACTCTACAAAAGCATCTTCACCCCACTTCCATCTAACGTGGCTGCCTGAGGTGCCATCTAGGCGTTTAATTAGAGCCACTATAATACACTTCGAATTTTTATCATTAGAAACATCCCAAAATGGAGTGATGACCTTTATAGGCCTCTCGAATGGCCCACATCATCACCTGTTGGAATTGGTCCGTGTCAATGCGAAATAGTTTGGAGTAGCTTCAAATGCAATGATTTGATTTAAAAAAAATGCAAAAACCTCACGAGGTGATACCCAGTTTGAAAATAAAAATGAGAGGAGAATCTCTGTAGATTCTCTCTCTCACTCTTTTATTTCTGAGCACAAAGAGAGCAGTCTTCATGGAATCGGCGGTTCTTTCCCACTCACTTTAGTCTGCTTGATCTTTCACCTTCAACCACTCCATTGAGTACCTTGCACACCATGGCTGCATCCGTTAGCCATGACTACCACCAACCACCTCTCTTTGCAAGTTTCTAAAACGAATGAGCTGCAAGGCTCATCAAACAAGAGAGATCAAGAAGAAAACCCTATTGAAGGAATCAAGATTCACCTCTCTCTCTCTCTCTCTCTCTCTCTCTCAGGTGTTTCTTCGTGTTGTTTAGAGCAGAAGGGCATGCTGCAGACGCACTGGAACAGAGAAGGCACATGCAAATGTGGGAGAGGAGGGAGGGTGGAGGAGGTGTAATCAAATGTCGTGTGAAGGGAGAGAAATATTCTTCGTTAATGATTTTTTTAACCTCATTAGTATACCATGTTATGTTAACACTAGAATGGTAACCTAACAGGACATAAAAGTGTCCTTTCAGGGTTTTGGGAAAAAATTCCAAAACCATAGTAGATCCACTCATTTTGAAAAATCCTTTCATGAGCTTATAGTTCAATAACTACTACATATGGAAAAAATGAGAAACTTGTAATTTTTCTCATCCCTTGGTCACTACAAGCCTCCAAAGTTGATGGACCAGTGCATTTTGCCCAAAACAGCAATTTCTTACGGTTGATTGCATATAAATAAGAGTGGAGATTTTTGTAGGACATGAGATAAAATGCTCCGTTAACTTCAATGGGTTGGTGACCAAAACATATGGTTGCTTTTACCTCACTAAATTTTTTTTGGGAAAAAAAAAGGTACAAAAAAGTTGCATTTTTGCCATTCTGCGGACCTATCATCAAAGTTTCTACAGTCACACTCAATACAGATACTATATACATGTTTTCTTAGTTCCCTTTGGGCCTCTTGATTCAAAAGGAGCCATGGAGCATGTCAAAAGGATAATGGATCTCTTACAATTGGAACCTTGGGGGCAATGATAAAGTGCTAAATACAGCAAACATGAAAAAACTGGGTTTAGCATTATGACCGCTAGAAACCCATAGAAACTACTCAATATCTAGCCAAGTTTGTAGTCTATGATTAGATATGGTCACTACCTACAAAATACACACAATTGACCTAAGACACTAGCAATATTGAGAAAGTTATACTTGCTACTCTAAAATGTATCGTATTCTTCAACAATCAAAAAACTCAACCATCATTATATACTATGCTATATAGCATATTAGGTTCCCCAAAACTCATGGAAGATTAGTTTTATGTTATACATTACACTTACACAATCAAAATTGAATTTGGATATCAAGAAAGCCACAAAAAAAATCATAAAAGTGCTAATTTTGCCCAAAAAACAGGATAATGCAATTCTTGTAAATTGGTCATAACTTTCAATTTTAACACTTAGCTCTCCCTACAAGCATCAAAACATGTTGAGAACTATGAAGGCCTAACCTCTAGCCATCTAAACCTCACAAACATGAAGTTTAGAGTGGTATAGTTGCCAAAAATTGAAAAAAAAAGCCAAAAACAGGACCCGTTTTTTCACACCGTTTAGGTTCAAAAATGTTGTGCAAGAGTAAGGTTAATGGTGAGATCTATACTAAAAAAAAAATGCTAAGTTTTTTTCAGCTCATAAGGCAACTTTGTGGATATATAGCACCTAGAAATGATTTTTCATACTCTTCAAATAATTCAAGCAAAATGGTCACTTAACAGGACACAAAAGTGTCCAAGGACATAAAAGTGTCATGTTACCATTCTAGTGTTAAAGGGCATTAGTATTGCTTTTGAATGATGCTAACTAAGGGCTTTAGTCTTGCTTGCGAACGCTGCTACAGTGAACCAGCCCGCGCCAACGTGGACTGGTTTCAACAGCTTACACAAGGTGGAGCCAACACCTAGCAGCTGAGGGCTGACAAAACCTATTGGCGGTGACACTAGGATGGAAAGTAGCGGCTGATTAATCAACTTTGCTGACTAAGTGTCAATTGGCTGGAGAACATTCCTTGCAGGGGGGTCGACGATGCGAAGGCATGGTGAGCTCCATAGAGCTGAGAGAGGATGAGCATAGTTGAGCGAGCGCACACAAACACACATGCTTGCTGCCTCGCACATGCAGGCCCAATATATCCTGCCCCACAGGTAAGAAAAGAGAGCTAATATCACATTCACAGGAATAAACCTCTCTCTTTGCAGCAGTTTGAGTGCATGCGCGTCCGCTCCCCTTTTGACAATAGCCCTCCACAAACTCTTCTTCCCTCCTCCCCATGTCGCCTCATCAACAAACCGCTTCAGCTCAATGATGCGCGAGAGAGGGAGAGCATACACATGGTCGGACGCCTCAGGTCAGAGATTCAAGAGAGAGGGACAACATCGCAACACTCACAGAGAGGACCGAAGGGCAAACACTGGAAGATTGACCCTTTGGCCTTTGGGGTTTGAGGGGCATTGATATATTGTTTATTAATAGCATTCTTAATCATCCAACCCTAAGAGGGAGAGGAGGGAGGACATTGGAAGGTTGACCCTTTGGGTTTGGGGGACATCTCTTTCATTCTTTATCATGCAACCCAGTATGTATGTATGCCATTAGAAAATAAATAAAGAGCAGAATAAAAAACGATGTTGCATCGTCATTGAAGCAGGGAAGGAAAGGGGGGGGGGGGGGGGGGGGGGGGGGGGGGGGGGGGGGGATGCATCCATCTCAAAGTGATGCAACACAGTAGGCTTTTTTCAACGTGATGCAAAAGGTCTTGTTGACGACAGACAGAAATAGTTTTAACTACTGTAGGCAAAGCTGGCAAAGTACACCAAGTATGTGGATGGGTTGGTTAGGGAAGTAGGTTTGTTATTGTCACACAGGATGTCTGTAGTTCGCGATTCCTTGCTAAATCACAGTTTTTCTAAAAGGTAAGAATCATGAAGCCTGGGTGAAGGTATTCATGAAGATTCATTTGAATTGAATTAGAAGCCTACCAGTAGTAGCATTGAATACCCGTCTGGAAAAAATAAAAAATGGGCAGAGAATCTACGCAGATGTGAGGTGCGGGACAACATGGGGCGACGCAACACACAGAGAGTAGAAATTAACCGCATTATATGTAATTTTGTGACTTGGGATTTTGTTAGGATCGCTGCTTTTTGGTAATTCTAGATGTATGACCATTTGTGTTGAGAACCTGGTCGAATTTAAAATGACGTGAGTATTTTCTTCAATATACCTTGCACTCGCATCAATTTTGTTAGGATCGCTGCTTTTTGGTAATTCTAGATGTATGACCATTTGTGTTGAGAACCTGGTCGAATTTAAAATGAGGTGAGTATTTTCTTCAATATACCTTGCACTCGCATCAATTTTGCAAGGGTGTTGCTCATATTTTCTTAGATATTGGTTTCACTCAATTTTCTTTGCTTGTTGATTGGAAAGCCACTCAATTTGTAGCTTGACTATCACAAGATATATTGGCTTGCATGTCCAACACCTGTTCTACACCAAACAGAATTTGTGCATAAATAAACGCCAAGTGAAACACAAGCACAAAGAGTATTAGCTCAAGCATGGGATAAAAAACTCTTAGCTGAGTATTAAAGCGCATAACCATACACGCAAGTTGTGAGCAAACAATGTGCACAAATATTCATCCCATAAGAAGTACAATGAATCCAACAACATCATAAATCTACATCTCTAAGCATGTAGAATCTATAACTAGTGACTACCTATGAGCTGTATGTAGTAGACTCACGAGCAAATTGTCAATTGATTAAAAAAAATGCATACCAAAAATATATATGTAGCCACTACGAGTATACTATAACTCTTACTCCGGAAAAAGTGAGTATAAGAACCCTAAATCCATGTCCAAGCGGATAAAATCTATCAAAATGAGGGTAAAAACTTGATTATTGCCCAATGGGAGTAAATTGACCACTATATCATCATAGAATAATGTTGCAGATTTGTGCAATATATGCTGAGAATTTAGAGAAAATCAGACATAGTCTTCCCTTCAAAATGAGGAAAATCTCAAGGAACAAAGAACGCATCCAAGATGCCAAAGTGGGAGATAATCACAAGCACTACAAAATGACAAAAAATTATGTCAACTATTGAACATAGATAGACTACCATAAATGCCAACAATGGCTCCATAGAAGCGTACAATGGAAGGAATTACATATAGCGTAAATACATGGCAAGTCGGTATAGAACATAGTAGGACATGTGCTCAAGCTGACATAATTTGATGCAACCAGTACTTGTGGGGGTACACGCTCTATGATGGGGCTCAATCCACACTCCTTAGTGCCATACACATAAAGACACTCATATGCATCAACGTCACACACTTGTGAACTACCGTGAAACCATAACCTACTAAGTATAGCTATTATCTATAAATCTGTAAATTGTGAAGAGCTATGATAGCCAACTAGGTTAGAGCAAGTCAAACCGTAGATTTCATAGATCACAACTTTGGGGATCCAAAATTTTGACTATGCAGTGGACAACAAGTTGTTTTTTGACCATAGCTCTTAGCTCATGCATGATTTTCACATGACACCCGAGAGAGAAAATAGTCTAAATGATGTGTTATATCTCTGGTTAAAATTGTTTGGGCTAATTCATAACGGTTTGTGAATTATTACCAAACAGTGCTCCTATTGCCTACATGGTGACGTGAAACGAAAAGTGCTTTTTATGTACACACATGAACATAAACACATTGTGTGCTTAAATGAGTGTGATAAACATAATGAAATAAGCATAGAGCAACTTCATACACATTTGGAAAGTCCATACATACACTCATGTTCCTTAGCCTCTCCTTCAACAAAGACCTGATATGGCTTATTGAACACATTAGCAAGTTCATGTTCAAGTTTAGCTTTAGATTCATGTTCAAGTTCAAGTTCAAGGTCAGGTTTAGGTTTCTCTTCAAAACAATTGAAGAAGGATTGAAGGTAGGATGAAAATTTTGCAACCATTAGACACTGTCTCTTGAACATATCCAATTTCTTTGCATGTAGATGAAACACTGAGAAACCTGATTTAGACTCTGTATGCCAAAACAATTGATTATCTTGAAAATTTTGATTCAAGAAACACCAAAATTGATCTTCTTCTTCATCAAACTGATCTGATTAAGGTTTAAAAATAAGAGTTGAACTCTCCTTCACGCATAAAAGACACCACCAAGATGGCTTTCTTACATTCCTTCTCAAAAACATAAAGAAATCCACTTTGTAGCTGCAAATCTCTCCAATCAGTGATATCTCCTTGATACTAAAAACCTTTGACTTTTGCTCCCTAAAAAATCTCCCTTATGTCATCAAGAATGAAGACATAAAACCAATGAGATATAATAATATCAACATCATATCCTCCATAAACAACATCACATAAAAATATAGAACCATCTTCAGGAAAACCCACTTCACCATCATCAAGAACTTGCAAAAGGCTTGCATAATCATCAGTCAAAACCTTCTCCTCAGCATCAACAAAACCAGTGCCAACAGGAACTTGGTATATATCATTAATAATATCATTAGTAAACTGAACTTCATTGAAAAAAGATGGACTTCCAGTCTGCTTAACTGAATTTGCAAAAGCACCAATGTCATAAAGATAATTGATGATAACATCATCATTCAAGACATCTTCCATAACATCAAGGTTTGAAGAAGACTCCACATTGTTGATTTGAGTAAGTTAACGATTCAAATCCTTAATTTGATTATCCTTGTCCAAAATAACTTGCTTAAGAGAATCATGAACTTCATAACAGTAAGAAATATGCAAGTCAAATTCACCTCAAACCTGAGAAATCTCCACCATCAATGATGCCTTCTCTTCTTGAAGTTGACCGATTTTGGAAACCGCTTCATTAAACGCAACCATATTTGAATACCTCTCATTCTTCAAATCCAAAGAAAGATTATGGATCATCTCAGATTGAGAAATAGCAAGACTTTGTAGTTCACAACAAATTCAGGTACATAACTTCTTTGAAAATCAGTATTATCAAGCTCAATATTAGTCTGCTTGCTTATTTCCCCTACAACTTCAACTTCTTTTGGAGTTTCAACTATCTCTGCAACCTTCATATCTTCTAAAACTTGAACATCTTCATTTGTACTTTTGACATTATTTGCAAGTGGTATATCATCTTCAATGATAAAATTGATTTGAAGTTGATTGCTGTGTTCCTGCTTCCTCACGCTTTGTCACTACAACTCCATCCTGCACTACACCTTGGACAAAATCTCTTTGGAAATTAGTAAGTTTTTGTTCAAGGGCCTCCATTATGGAATTTTGTAAATCAAGGACCTTCGGCATTGAAACTTGCAATTCAGGGACCTGAAATTGGAGATCATTATCTTCACAATCTGAATAACTCATATCCATGTTTGGAAATTGGCTTTCAGTCCTTAAAACTCAAAAAAACACTTCTCTATCAACACACTCTATCACTTATGGGATACTCCTCATCAAGATACATCAAAAGTTGATTCATCACATCATCCTCATCGTCAATACACATTATGTCTTCAACTATATTCGTCTCTTCCCGTTCAATACATTGTAATATGATTTCTTCTTGAATTTCAACCTCTTCAAGATTGATGTCCAAGGTTGGTATGTGGTATTGGTGGCTTCTTTGGCTCACTCCCACTTGCATTTCCTTCTTCTCAATTTCCAGCTCTTCTTTGGTGTAGCTCTTGTTCTCTTCTTGCAAAGATACAAGTCTCTTTGATGTGAGGTTTGGGAATAGTTGGCAGTCTTCTTATCTCCTTTGGCTCATGAGATGCTCTTGGCTTCCACTTTCTTCCACCAACATCTTTTGGACTCCATCTAGCTTGCATTGAGCTTCAACTTCTCCATGTTTGACAAACCCATTCTCAACCTTTCTCTTAGTCTCCTGCAATTGGAAAGTATCTACAGCATGAACGGTAACCTGGTCTTTCACAAATTCAATTTCCTGCAAATTTTTAGGAACAAGCATGCCTTCAGAACCTTCCATGCTACTAGAATTTGAATGTCTTCTTCAGGACCCTGCATACTTTTTACTTTTGTCTTCAATTTCTTGACCTGATTTGCAAATACCTCTCTATTGTTGATTCAAGTTCTTCAGCATTCTGCAAACCCTTGAGTCTATTTGGAGTGTGGTTTTGGGATACTAAGTGCTCATTTTGGCTTCTTTGACTCTTAGGATGCTCCTTTTCTTCTTTGCTTTCCAACATCACCTTCTTGACTTCTACAGATTGGCTTTGTGCTTGGACTTTTTTCATTGATTTGGGACTTACAACAAGTGCATTTGGAGAAGTTAAACATGATTGTACCTGATTTTTCCCAACCAAGGGAAACATTGATGTTGTAACTCCCCACTTATCATCACTTTCATCTTACTCCTGAAACTGATCTTCATACTTCTCTGTCAAGCCTTCCATTGCTACTTGTAACATTTGTATCCTGCGTATACTAGAGCACAACTTTCTTATTTTTCCTTCATGACCTTCATGCCAATCTTCCACATTGTCAAGAAGATTAGAAAAATCATCCGAATCCTCTTGTGTATCACATAGTTCCTCATGATTTGATGCATTTCAAAAAGATCTGCCAATCCGATACAACTTCTTGCATAATTTATGCATACAATATTTGACACATACATCTTCCTTTTGACAGGGGTTGCACATGTAAGGGCATTCGTTTGTGCAATGCTCATATTTTTGACATATTGCACACTTTGTCTTCTTCTTCTTTGCTATTAATCACACATCAAAAGAATAGAAAGAATTTGTACCTATTTAAACCTTGGAACTGCTTAAATTGCATTGCAAACTGAAAGACCTAAAACTGCATTCTCTAAACTGAAAAATTAAAACTGCATTCTACAAACTAAAAAACTGAAACTGCATATTCTGCAAACTGGAATGCTATAATCTGCAATATGTAAACAGTTGAGTTGCAAACTGCAAAAAGCAAACTGCAAACTGCAGTCTGCTCATTGCCTATAATTGCAGACTGCAAACAACAAATTGTAGGTTCCAAACTGCTACCTGCATGCTGTCAGGGATCTGAAAAATTATCAGAAAGTTGAAAACGAACAAAACCCTAAGTATAATATTTCTTCTAGGTTGTACCTTTTTTGGCACCACAACAAAAACGAGCAGGAATCTAAATAAGAAGTTCAACAATCAAGAACTTTCAAACAACCCCAACGTCTCTCCTTGCCCAGTTGTTCCTCTTCGGTACCATGGCCAAAGCCAGCAGGATCGAGACAACGACGATTAACACACAAGAGAGAAACTTTGCAGCATAACCGACTCACCATTTGCTTTGAGATTGTTGGGATTTGCTCCCATGTCCATTAGGACACTCACAACAGGATCACCAAAGTGTTAGGGGATCACAGTCCTAACAGGTTGTCAATACAAGAATGATGCAATTTAGAGATAAGTGAGGCAATAGACTGCACATTACACCATGAAAACTGCAGACTGTGTGAACACAAGAGACCATGGTTAAGCCATAGAAATTATTACGCTACCCTGTATTCATTGTGAACATCCATTGGCCCAAAATAACAACACGGCTGCAGGAAAATTTCAAACTGCCTGTTAGTTACATCCAAAAATTGCTACTCCGCCATGTGACCATTTGGGTATTTCCAACTACCTAGGCATAAAGTCCTTGTGTAAACATGCTTTTAAGGCTTAAAGCTAAGACCTTAGTTAAAAGTCCAAAAAGTAGTACCCTGAACATCAGGCACTAACAAGAGAACGAGAGAGAGAGAGAGAGAGAGAGAGAGAGAGAGAGAGAGAGAGAGAGAGAGAGAGAGAGAGAGAGAGAGATGATGATGATGATGTCTATGGAGTTTATAAATTCTCACTATGCTTTAGGATTGATTAGGGGCTATGAAAGATGATGGTTATGGAGTATATAATTTCTGTTCGTGCTTTAGGATTGATTTGGGTCTATGGAAAGGCTTTTTGCTTTGTTGCAAAAGAGTGGTGATGAGAACTACGTAGAGGTTTTCACCACGAAAGGCATCGGAGAGCGCGTACACCATAAAAGAGAGAGGAGATATTAAGCAAGTATAGAGAGAGAGTATTCTACTTCTTCTTCCCATGAACGAGAAAGAAAAGGTTATAGAGATGGTGATGAAGAGCTTACAAAACTCCGTATAATAGGTACATATTGCCTTTCGGTGGTAGACGCAACTGAAAATTGAGGCCTCCATGTGGTTTATAACTGCTCTACCAGGCCGGCTTACTCTCCAAGCAGAAACATGGTGTCCGCTTCTTTTGCCAGGAATAGCTGCTAGCTTTTGGAAAAAGACTCTTCTTTTTTAGAAACATGGCACAACTTTTGGTGGTCAACTCTGATCCCTTACCCTTCAATTTCTACAGTAAAGATTGATTAATTGGACAAAATTTGGGCATCTAATGAAACCGTAACTGGACTATGCCACACCGTGATGCTTTGACATAATTATGACTTTTTTGTAATGCCCCGACGTATTTATAGTACCGTCTTTTATAAGAATAATTTTCATAAAAAGTTTGTTTAATCCCATTGGTACATCAATTAGGAGGCCTTTGGTGATGCGTGAAGGAGGAGACGCGTGAGCAGGCAGAGGCGACGACCTGAGAGCAGATTGGCCGAGGGTGGTTCATTTTTTTATATTAAAATCGGGCGCGCTGCAGCACCAACGACAGCCTGGTTTGATGGTTACCTCGTGCTGAGTCGTGCATTTCTGTACTCTACTGAGGCTGCCAGAGTTCAAAACATGTTTTCTCATTTAACTTTTAATAGCTGGTTTGAGGTGATTGATGTGGGAATCAGACAGGATTCTCCATAATAAAATCCAAAAGTCACCAGTATGACCGATTATTAGAAAGCATTAAAAATCATGAAAAGCTAAAAATAGCATGAAAAGCGCTCAAAAAACATAATTTTACAAAATTGAACCATAGATTTCTCGGGACTCGTAGATTAAGGATCCGGACCTTCTTTTTGTAAAAAAACACCAAAAAGTGTCATAAAATCTAATATCTAACCAACCCAAATTATTTTCTCATATTAAACCGATCATTTAATGTGGGAGAAAAACGGGAACAAGGGTTAGAATATAGACATGTGCTTATGGATCTCTCTCAACACGGGGATAAGGTTAAAGGGGTCCAACTGAGAGATGGTATGTTAAAGAGAAATGCTATCTAATGGATCCTAAAGACCTGAGGGTTAGCTTCATTAAAGACCTCCAAAAATTAGTGTGAAAAAGTCATTGACCTTAGGCAAGCTAGGGCTTACCTTGAGGTTGGAATCCTACCCAAGCATGAGGTTCTTGTCGTGCTTGCTAGCTAAGGTGCTTAAATGAATAAGGTTCTTGAATTTTTCAATTCAAACATGATCTCTCAAGAGGCACAAATGATTTGCATGCTTAAATGAATAAGGTGCTTGAAGTGTTCAATTCAAACATGATATATTAAGAAGCATAAAAGATAGATGTCAAGATCCTCCCCATTTGGTCCTCATGATGTGTTTGAATCATATCACATAGGCTTTGAAGGGTTTCAAAGAGAATTTAGATGCATAAAAATAAATAATTAAGTTCTTTCTCTCAAAGAGGAAAAAGAGGAGACATGTTCAAATGATACTCTCTCACACCCACACCCACACACACTCTCATTGTGTGAAGTGCAAAGTGCAAGAGCTCCATCTCCTTCTCCAAGCTTGTTGAGAAGTTGAGAGCCTACACCAACACTCTTGGCTATGTAATGCAAATCCAACCAAGAGCTATGACAATTCTTAAGCTTGTCATTTTCTTCATCTTCATTACTATGCTATTAAGCTATGCTAAGCAAGACGAGTGATAATAAGTGAGTAACTATTTCTTTCTCCTATGAATGATTCTTCTTCCTCTTGCCTACCCTCATTCCCCGCTAGCTCTCTCCACCTTCGAAGGTGTTTGAGGCCTTGGGATAGTTAATGATTTTTGCAAATTTAATGTTATTTATGTGATGCATGAAGCCAAGTTAATCAAGTACTATTTTTATGTTGCTACCATCAATTAAGTTCACCCTCTATGTTCTAAGAGTAATCTCACAAAAATGATCACTCTACTTCTCTTAATTACGCTATTCTCAAAGTTCATAGGCCATTTCCATTACATTGTATAAGAGCATTTGGTTTCTCTTTTCTTGCTTAAGAAGAGAGGTCCTTAAGTAGCCTATTAATGGTTGATTTTGTTAATTATATTAGGGTAAGTGGGGCTAGGATCTTTTATCGATTTTTTTGAGCCCACTATGTAGGATATGGTGCACACCTCGAGAGCTTTGGTCTTAAAAATGAGATCTTTTTAGAATTACCTACGACTTTACCATTAATGATCCATAAAAAGTTCAAAAGGAGCTAGCCCTTAGCAATTCTAAAATATTAGACCACTCCACTACTCTCTATAATTAACCAGTTTGAGCCATGGGTGTAGATACTTAAGTGCTGGTTTTCAAAGGCTAAGAGGAGTAGAAACTAAGGTTTTGAATTGCCAAAGAATACACTAAGTAAACACATAAGTATAGCTAGCATGGATGACAATAACCAAGAGAGTAGAATGAACATTGATAACTTTGATTTTTCACATGAAGGTTCTAATGATTATCCCCCCATGTTTGTCAATTATCTTGCTACTAGGATGCATCAAGCTATGGGCAACCCTGCTTTGCAAGCTGAAGCTACTTAACAACTTTGTGCTTATGGGATTTCCCCTCGTCTCCAAGAGGAGAGAGAGAGCTTAGGAGGCCTCTTGATGAGACCCCCAAAAGAAGAATCTCTTCCATACAAGAGGAAGAATCCAAAGAACAAGAGATGAATGAATCTCTAAGTTTCTCTGAAGATGTGGCTCCATGAAGATGACGGTTTAGATGATCTCCAACTCCTCCCAAAAGGAAACGGTCAACACACAGTCCTTCTCCTCATCACTTCAAAAGGGAAGAGAGGAAACAAAGGAAGGAAAATTCAAGAAAGAGGTCACCCTCTTCTACTTCTTCTT
This sequence comes from Adiantum capillus-veneris, assembly GCF_014529385.1. Classification (NCBI taxonomy): domain Eukaryota; kingdom Viridiplantae; phylum Streptophyta; class Polypodiopsida; order Polypodiales; family Pteridaceae; genus Adiantum; species Adiantum capillus-veneris. Next base: position 49,122,999 of record NC_140957.1, read on the forward strand.
CACCTTCCTCTTCTTCCGATGAAAGCTATGGCTATTCTCCTAGAGAATACAACCTAACTTTGAAGTTAGCTCCTATAGAGGAAGTTTGGTTAGACAATCTATATCCTGATATGAGCATGGATGTACAATCCTTGTATGGGGATTGCAGCTCTGAAGCTTCACAAATGTCTAAACTAATGATGCTGAAAACACTACCCTTTTACTTGGGAGATAACAAACACGAATCCATAGTTTGTAAAACCACTCAAATAAGAAGAGCGAAATAGACCCTAGAGGTAGACAACATCCATTTAATCATGTCTACACCCATTCAATGTACTCTTACTTTAGGAAAAATCGGACCATATTTATGAAATGATCTACAAAAAACTCTAGAGAAGGTGGAGATAACATGGCTAATTGCAAAACATTTGGGAAAATTGAAACACGAATTAGATAACAAAGAGATTAGATCCCTCTGAAATGAATAAAGTTGGAGAATACTATGAAGGGGAAGAAGGAAACACAACCCTTCCAGTGAGATTTAATAATATAGAAACCATGGAAATACTAGATAGTGGGTAGGCATAGCCATAGCCACAAAAGCAGTATGGGATCATGGGGAAACCAACCATTAGACAAACTCGAATGAAATTATAATTGGCTGATGGACACATTGAAAGACCCTTAGGACTGCTTGAAAAAGTCATAGTTAGTTCCCATGGAATTGGTTATCAACATACTTTTTCAATAGTGCACTTTGGAAAGAAAGTCAATTATGAAATCATCTTGGGAAGACTTTTCATGCAACAAGTACAACACATTCAGGATTGAGAAAATAATTACTTGTACTTGAAGGAAACGGGATCAATAACAAGGGTTAATCTAAAAGATCATTTTTATAGAGATGTCATGAAAACATCCATACAAGAATTTTACCTAGTCTCTTCGATTGAAACGAAACCTCCATCTTGTTTAAACAAAGATATGCCTATTTGGATGTGTGGAGCCTCAAAAAAACCGGAGCTTAAAATGAGAAGAATGTATCCTAGAAAGGGATTGCACATATGAAGCCTATATACCTAAACCCTTTTCGGAGCATTTGTTTGAGCCATTTGAGTGGACTCAAATTTTGGCAACATCGGATGTATGTGTGAATACATCTATGCCTACTCAATTTTGCAATGAGGATGGCTATGAAATAATTCCCATACAAATGATTTCAACCCTTCACACTGAAGAAGAAATTCAAGAACCTAAGGACTTAATGAAAGCTCAACCAGTCTTTTCAGACCTCTACTATGATGCAACAGACGAGCAAGAAGAACATTCAGTTACCTATGATGATCTGGGGTTGGAAAAAGAACATGTGAGAGCTAAAATACTCATGAAAGGAGGAGAGGAAAAGTTTTTTGACTTTCCCAACCAGAAACCGAGAAGACTGAAATGGTATAGAAAAAAAAGAGACACCAAAAACTTGAAATATAAACCCATGCCATCAGTATCTAGTAAAACACAGTTTCTAATGCAGATAGATGCACATGATTCTGTCAAAGTCAAAATTAGAGGGCAAATATCCTTCAAACAAAAAGCAAGAAATATAAAAAACATCGAGAAAAATGAGAAAGTAAACTCAATCAAAATCTAAATACCAGGACAAGGATTCAACCATGACACGAGCTGAATGGAAAACGGAGTATCAAGAGTTGAAGAAAGCTCTAAAGGAGATGTATACCACTGAAATTGAAACAATTGAGGTAGAGGGTGAAGATGTAACTTTGTGTTTCATCCCATTACAAGAAATATAATCTCCAAGACCAAAATATTATAGTTGAATAACCCGTCAGGGAACTAAGAAAACGGGGTGAGTCCTACAAAGGACCAGAAAATGCAAAAAAGATAGATTTGGTTGAACTAGGAGAAGAGCCTAGACCTACCTACATTGCAAATGACCTAGCTGAAGAAGAAGAAGAGATTTTGTTAAGCTTACTAAAAGAATACCGGGATATATTTGCTTGGTCTTATAAGGATCTCAAGGGTGTTGATCCAGAAATTTGTCAATATACCATACCTTTGAGAGATGATGCAAAAGCAAGTAGACAAAGGCCATATACTTATAACGAAACATTTTCTAGAAAGATCGAAGAAGAGATAGAAAAGATAAAAGAATTTGAATTAATTTATGAAATTGAACACATGGATTGGATGTCTCTAATTGTGGTAGTACCCAAGAAAAATGGAAAATTAAGAGTGTGTGTCAATCTCAAGAAAGTGGATGCAACTACCATTAGAGATAACTTTCCTCTTCCAATCACTAAGCATGTTTAGTTGTAAGAAAAGAAGCTTAAATCTTTTAGATGTCTTTTCGAGATACAATCACCTTTTGGTTGACCCAAAGATCAACACAAAATTGCCTTTGCAACTGAATGGGGTATTTTTGCCTATTGGGTTATACCTTTTGGGTTAACTAATGCTCTTGACACCTTTCAAAGATTGATGAGCCATGCTTTTAAAGAATATCTTTGGAATTTCTTGAAAGTATACATGGATAATCTATGTGTACATTCGTCAATCTGAGCTGATCATTTTGAACACCTCAAAAAGGTATTCAAAAAATGTATACTTTATAGGATTTTCTTAAAATTTCCTGAAAAGTGCACGTTTATGGACAAGGAAACATTCTTGGACATATAGTGTCTAAAAATAGCATAGCTACTGATATGGATAAATTTCATGTTATTGTTGAATTGCCTAGACCAACAACAAGTAAAGGGTTTCAAGCTTTCATGGGACATTGTGGATATTACAGACGATTCATTTACATATACACTATAATTGCAAAACCCATGTACAACTTGATTACACTCTTTGAATGGACTGATGAGTGTGAAGAATCCTTCATGAAGCTTAAGCAAGCTCTCACTTCAGCCCCAATATTGAAAGCATCAGATTGGAATAAGATGTTCCACATACATTGACGGTCGGTTTTCAGAACCGCAGCCGTAAGAACCAACCCCAATCAGGAAGGAGCGTAATACAAGGAAAACAATATTTGAAAGAAAACATTTTTAGCATGCATCACCACCCCTTCCATGCTTGCAAGTGGTGTACTGCCCCTCAATTTGGCCACACTCCTCCATTATCACCAGAGGACAACTCCTCTCTCTCTCTCTCTCCTGCTCGGCCAACATCATCTTTCTCTTTTGCTCCTGTATCACCAAGCCCAATGGGCGCATAAAAATGAACTTTCTCTCTGTCAAGGGCCACCATGCTTGAGACAAGAAGTCTCCCTCTCTCTCTTTCATTATTCACACACCCTCTCACTATAGTCTCTCCCCACCCCTCTCATCCATACTCTCTCTTTCTCCCTCTTGCGGGCTGCCATGCCACTTCCCCTCTCCCCCCATCACAAACTCTCATCCTTCTCTCTCACCCTCTCTTTCTCTCCATCCCTCGTTCAGCCCCTACTCTCACTCTCTCTCACCACCCCTTGATCTCCCCTCGCTCGCTCATTTCTTCCTCAGCCGCCATATAGAGCAAGGAATGTCTCTTTTTCTCTCTCTATGTACACATACACTCATGCCCACACACTCTCACATAGACTCACACACACCCTCTCATCCCTTCCCTCAGCCTCACATTCTCTCTCCCCGGCCCGCCTCTCTCTCATCCCCTCTCACTCGTTGACTCTCACTCTCTCCCTCCTTTTTCTGTAACACGAACCATCCAGTAAGAACCGGTTCTCTCTCTCTCTCTCTCTCTCTCTCTCTCTCTATGTACACACAGCCACACACATACACTCTCGCACGCACACACACACACACACACACACACACACACACACACACACTCTCACACCCCCTCTCTTTCCAACTCCCTCATCTTCTCCCTCCCCTCGCTCGCTCACGCTGACTCTCTCCCTCCTTTTAGTAATGCGGACCAACCAGTGTAGGAATCTTTCTCTCTCTTTCTATACACACACACACACACACACACACACACACCCTCTCTCAGCCCCTCACCATTCCCCCCCCCCTCTCACTCACACCATTGCCATCTTTCCACCCCCATTCTCTGTATGCCTACACATAAGCAGCGCATAATATATATATATAATAAATTACTCTCGCTCTCGTTCCAACACACGCTCTCGTTGCACACACACACACACACACGCACACACACGCTATCACACACTTCAAATACATACACACACCCCTCACTGCAACCTCGCCCATTTTTTTTCTCTCTTTCTGTACACACTCACATGCACATACAAATCAAGAAGTGATGCCGAAGGCATGCCCCAGATGACCCCGAAACTGGTGAACGCACTACACCGAAGCACCAGCAAGGCCTGACATTCATTGGCATCTTGTCCACAATGCATCTCTGCAATCACATCCGTAGGGTATTATTATTTTCCGGTTTCAAGCCAAAAGTCTTGTATAAAAACCCATTGTAAATTGCCACCTCTCTCTAGGTGATGGTCATAAAGGCCCACCTAGAAGATATCATTTTAAAATTCTCCTAAAATAAAGCAAGGGTCAACCATCTGGGACCCAACTCCTTGATTTGTCTCTCCTGATTAGGGCCCTAACGTGTTCTTATTATCCTAGCCTAATGCAGTCTGCACCTATAAAAGGGCACTGAGAGGTCACTATCAAGGGGATGGGAAACACTTGAAGAGAAGAGGGGGGTTTTTAGGGCAGCATTTTGGGAAGTTAGCACTATGGAAAGGAAGCCATTTCCACACCTTGACTCCAAGGTTCGCCACACATACACGAGAGTGGAATCTCCGTGCTTATGAAATCATCTCTAGAGAATGCACCGTAGGCTCACTATTTCTCTCTCTCTCTCTCTCTCTCTCTCTCTCTCTCTCTCTCTCTCTCTCTCTCTCTCTCTCTCTCTCTCTCTCTCTCTCTCTCTATCACCATAGTCGTCGTCTCGCTGAAGCTAAGGTTTTTGTAAATATTGCATTGAATCATTTTTCCCTCACATCCGGAGGGGTTTTCATCACCTACATCTCTCTCATTATCTCTCTCTCTCTCTCTCTCTCTCTCTCTCTCTCTCTCTCCCCCCCCCCCCCCCCTCCCCCTGGTCCACAGTGTTTATGCTATTTTAAATCACTGTGTCCACGTCCTAGCCGCTCAAAGCTAGGTGGTGCTCCCCGTTCATTCACCGTGACCAGCTCGGCATGCACGGTCCAGGCGTTGAAGCCGTCAAGATGTGTGTTTCACTTTGCACTTGTCATTTTGTTCCCCCACTGAGGATCGGGATTCTCAAAAACCTCCATTTAATTACAATGCTGAAAACAACATACATCGTTGACCATGGACGAATGTTTGCAAGAATTCTCCGATTGGAAAACGGAGGAGGAGGAGATTAAAAAACTACTGACCGCCTTCATTGAAATACTACTGCTAGGCTGTAGCATCCTGCGTTGCATTTATATGCCCGTATAGCAAAAATTATACGTATAAAACGTCAATATACGCTTTATTTCCGAATAATTACCGAATAACCGTATAAAACCATTTTCGATCAAGATATTTTTCAATCGAAATAGTTTTCGATCGAAAAATATCTCGATCGAAAAACTGTATATATATACAATCATCGCCGTATTCGATCAAAAAGCATTGTGGACTTTTTTGGAGTTTGGAGAGCTTGGAGCTTTTGAGAGTTTGGCAGATAGCAATAGCGTCTTCGGTTTACAGCGGTTTCAGGTATATTTTTTAAATTTTCAGTAAATACTAACTTTTTCTTTGTGTTGTTCCAGACTTGTGTGGTGCAGTAGTTTCGGCTCTCACCACAAAGTTGGCTTGCAGGTCGTAGGCCACTTCGTGGTGTGTAGCCATATGGCTCACTCCGGAGGTGTGCAGAATATAGTTTCCTTTCCCGTGGTGTGTAGTTATATAACTCACTCCAGGGAAAGTTTAAGGTAAATTTAGATTCTCACTCGTATGGTGTAGTAGTATATCTCTCACCATAGAGATGAGTTAGGATTAGTGGTCGACTCGTGGAGTGTAGTAGGCATGATGCTACACCTCTCACTTCAGAGTGGCCTATAAAATTTACAATCTTAAAGTAAATCATTATTGATTATTCTACATAGAAGCACAAAGATTAACGTTCGTCATTTTAAGAGTGTAGAGATGCATACTTTATGCCCTCTTCATCTTAATGCGACTTTCGTTATTTTTGTGCTTCTATTTCTATAGCAACATCATTGTTCATCATCAGATGATTTGGTATTACTCTGAACGTAGATATATACAACAATTGATTTACATTTGAGATTGTTTACGTCCAAAACAACACCAAGTCATTTAATGATGAAAACAACACAACAAGTCGTTGTGTTGTGTGTTCCACACACTCCATTAGAAATAGCTTATAAAATTTAAAATTTTAGATTAAGTTTTCTGCCATATGTGTTACATAGAAACACAATCGTTACCACTCGTTATATTAAGAGTGAAGAGATGCATATTTTCATGCCCTGCCCTCTTCATCTTAATGTGACATACTGGTTACTTGTGTGTTTCATATTCCAAAAGAACATCATTTTTCATCATTAAATGACTTGGTGTTTTTTTGGACGTAAACACATACGATAGGTAACTTACGTCTGCAATTGTTAATTTATCCGTTGATAGTTGTGTTGTGAGTTCCACACACTTTATCAGGGATTAGATTGATAAAAACTATCAATCTATTTTACAACAGCATCTAGGACTTGTGCTGAGAATATCTCACACTAGCTGAGCTGTTCACATGTACGATTTTCCAACCCGTTAGATGTAATTTCTTTCATCATCTCACACTTCTGCACATAGCAGGGTTGAGTTCTTGTGATGAGAGCATCTCACACTCCTCCTGGCTTGTTTCTCTCTCTCTCTCTCTCTCTCTCTCTCATTTAATTTTCATGGTCGATTTGCACAATGTTTTTTGTAATCATAAGATTTTCTCTTTAATTTGCAATAATTTAATATTGTTTAATAAATGGGTATCATCATTTAATATATATAGGGTTAACACTCATTATATAATAACTATGTTACTATGGTGTACAATCTTTTCGTAAGATTCTTAATTTATAATTTTGTCATACAGATATGGCAGACACGAAGCTAGCAAAACATCAACAAAATTTCGTCTTCGAAGTGATTGTGAGACACTTCCATTACACGTCAGAGGCAGAGATTAGGCGCTGTTTAAACCCTGTCGCTCCGGAGCATTTTTATCAGCTTACAGAGACTCTAACCAAGTCTGTGTTTGAGCAGCTCCATGCAGAGTTTGCACCAGCTAGTTTTGACATAGCCCTCCTGACATCAGGTGCTTTAGTAAACATGGCCAAACAAACCATTGGACAGATCATGAAAACCTTTCAAGAACTCAAAAATCCTGCAATTACTTCCTTGCCAAACATAGCTGAGCGCATACATCTTGTGTAACAGCTTTACACGTTGTTCAAGAGCAAGAAAAAGTTAGAAAGAGCATCAAAGCGTGCAAGAGTGGAATCCACCTCTTCTGAAGCTGCTGTTGAACCAGAAATCATTCTTAGAATAGAGCCTGCAATGTCATCCGTTGCTACATTAGACCTCTTTCAGCTACCACCTATTTTACACCTTTTACCCGACACAGCCGTCTTCAATATCCAAGCTCCACAGCTGGGAGAGGGAATATGGGCACATGTGAAGCATGTGGGCGTCACACATCCCGCTTTCAAAGATCAAGTGTATGCTGCAAAAGTGTTCAAAGTACACTTACATGGGCCCACCATGGAGAAACAGGTCAAAGACGAAGCAACAATTTTGGATATTTCACATCAAGGTATTATCTACCCTCTTGCCATGGTGCGCCACGTGGAGCGACCAATGCTCATTTCACGATTTTGGAATGGAGGCCATGTGGAGCAATGGATCAAAGAATTCACTGCAGACGGCAGCTAGCCTGTCATTCACGATTACGTACTCACTGCAGGAACAGTAGAGCTATTCCAGGAGAATATTTTGCAGATCATCAATGCTCTCCTTCAAACTCTAAAGTATATACATACGCATAACTACCTCCACAATGATCTACACTCTCGGAATATGATGCTGCATTTTGGCAAAAAAGGTGTTTACGCCGGCATTGTGGATTGGGGTTCATGCACCAAAACAAATACGACAGCCGGTTTTCCTCCTCTACGCGATATGCAGATAGAAACTAGAAAACAATATGAGAGAGATTATCCATGGGTACCCGTCGAATGTATATCTAGTAATCCTTCCTCCTGGACCAAAGCTATGGATATTTATTCCATGTGTCATACATGTAAACGCATTCTGAAGTGCTTACCAGAGCCCCAAGAACAAAGCAAGAGACATTTTTTGAGTAATATACTTGCTCATCTTGAAGCCGGCAAGCGCCAAAACCCCAAAACCCGGCCTAATGCTTTTGATCCCTCCTTATGTTTAAATGGTGCCCATAGAGTGGGTTACAACATTGTAATGACATCTGGCTTACGACCAACTGATGATTAATGAAAACACAGTCTCATGATTTCATCATTGTTTTACTTTTGGTGTCAGATTTAATTGTATGTTTAATTGAACAAAATATCTATGTTTGTAATTCGATATACTATCCAATGTCAAATTAATTGAATGGGTATTTAAAAGTAATGACATGTTCACTGATATGCATATATGGAAGAAGAACTCAACCACGCTGAAGCTCAGGCAATTTTTAAAGAAGAATAAGTTAGATGTGGACAAGCAGATCTTTCTACTATTGCCAACATTGAAGAAGATGAATCTGAGCTGCAGGGCGAACCATTAACCCTTAGAGAGTGTAAAAAGATTTTCTCTAATCACTTTGTATGCCATCAACTATTTCAAATAAGTGGCAATGCAAAAGATACAGCTCCGTTAAAGCTCTCTGATTTGCAACATAAAGGACTGGCACGTTGTCGTGCTGTGACACGTACATAGTGGGAACGCATGCTACAAGATCTATCTTGTATTTTTTTTAGATACATAATTATATTTCCTATAGTGTACATATGCATATTTAAGTATAATAATAAGCCTTCTATCTCATCCTATTATTTTTCTCAAGGGTAACATATCCTTACTTTACCATCAGAAAATATTATGGGAAAAGCATCAATAGCTCCGCCTCTTTAACTTGGGGCAAAAAACATTGATTCTTTATTTCTACTATTTCATTATCATCTCACACCCTAGCTAGATCCTATATCTAGGGTAAACTCCAATATATATATATTCTATGTATTTTTTATACTTTTCTTATATTTCTTTTTAAATAGCTACTAGGAGAGAATCAAATCCTAGTGGGACACTAGGTGGCATGATTTCAAAGATACACTTATTTTAATGCATTATTGCAAGCATGATTACAAAACTTAGTCAAGGAGCAATGTCATGCTTTCATATGGCATGAGGTGTCCTTTGGAATTAAATGAAAGTCTAGGCTAAGGAGACCACATGAAGACTTTTGCTGCCATAAATGGACCCTATTTTGATGAATTTTTTACACAAGGTTCCAATCCGAATTGGAAAACGATTTTAAAATAAAAATCGTAGCTAATGAGCTGAAGTTTTTGTCCATATTTTTACTTTTTTATTTGGAGCCACGGCTGAGGAGATATGATCAAAATACTAGACCCCAGTCTGCCCACATCATGAAGCGACAGCTCATTTCCAACTTTTCCAATTCGTGTTCACACTAGCTCCTCTCTTCTTGTGTAAACCCTTGGGGGTTCTCTTCACCTATAAAAGGGGACCTCTTCTTCCTTGAAAGGAACTCAAGCATTCAAGCCATTGATGAGAGGAATTCTCAAGGGAGTGAGTAGTAATGCCTAATTGTACTTAGCCATTAACATAAGCCCAAGCCTACACTTTCTCCTAGAGGGAGACTAGCCATTCTTGCAACAAGCTAACCTTGGAAGATCAACTCTAATCAAAGAAGGTCTTGCACTTGGTGTATCAATCAAAGTGGAATTATCCACTCTTCTTCTCTCTCCCATCAATAATGGTGCCGAAGGGTTTCAAGTAAGATGTGTTCTACATTGATGTTTTCTTGATTTCTTGTTGTTTTCATTTTCATCTCTAATCCAACACACACATATATATATATATATATATATATATATATATATATATATATATATATATATATATATATATATATATATATATATATATATGTATCTAATCTCATCTCCTTAACCAAACCTATCTCTCTCATTCTTAGTAATTCACCCTCTCTAGGTTCTCTTGCTACAGGTACATCTCTCCCCGCAGTATCTTTATTGCCTACGGGCAAGAATAGGGCTTTGGAGGGAAACTTCTCATCTCTTCACTTCTCTCATATCTACATTTCTCACATACTATCCTAGATGAATAACCCACATGATGATCATTTCTATCACTTTCACTTTGTACGATCTATTAGAATTAACGTATGGATTAGCCGTAAAATACACTTTCAACAACGTATAGTGTTTCTCTTCGGTCCTGAAAGGCTCAATGAAATACTTCTATCACCGGATCCCATCATACTACCTCTCATAGACTATAATTTTTCTTTTGATGTAAGCGTAGTTATCTTGCTATGAATTAAGAGGATTTGTACACACAATTAATCCCAATCACTAGACAAAATATATATATTATGGAAAGCACAAAACTACAATTCCAAAGAACAATTCGTAGCCTATTTGGTCAGCCAAGATTGAATGCCATTAACTCATCCATTAACCCTTTCATATTACCCATGATACGATATGACCATAGCCTTGATGTTTTCATCTTCGTATTGTTTTGACATTCTCTTTTGCGTTCTTTCTTTGTGTGTGTGATTGCAAGAGAGAAAGAGTGAGTCTTCTTTGATTGCACTTCTTTCCAAACCCTATTCTTCATGGCATCTATGGTTTAACTCCTTCATATAGTTTTTGTTGAGTTCTCTCACAAAATCTCACAGCCATAAGCCCGGTGCTTTCCTGGCAAGACCGCAAATTTCTCGACATATTTTTGGTGAACTCGACGCGAATCTGCTAGGGTGAGAGTTTGTGGGTAACCATGGGTGATCATGTTGAGCAACAGGGTATGCATTTTGACCCAGCAACAATGCAAATGTTTCAAGCATTTGCAATGTTCATGCAACAACAACATGCTACTGAAAGAAGGGAGATTTCAGCAACGAAGGCCATACAAGCGGTCGTCAACAGAATGGATCAGTTCAATGGAAAAGATGTAACCAAGTACTTACGCGAGTATGTGAAGGAGATGGAGCTGCATCGCGTGTCAGAAGGTGAGATGATTCAAAGCTTTGAGCTAGTTGTTGCTCTAGAAATTAGGGAGCATGTTAGGGAAATTAAAGATGGGCATGGGAGAAATTGGGAAGAACTCAAAGTAGATTTAAAGGAGGAATATTTCATGGAGGACTCGAAGAGAGTGACCAAAAGGACATTCTTAGAATGGGTAGTCAAGCCAAAGCAAGGACTATCAATAACAGAGCTACTTAGGGAATTTGAGCGGCGCTATGCACAACTCACTAGGACAGAAAGGTCCACACTAGATGCAGAGAAGACAGATCTTTTCTTACAAGCTGCAGGTAAAGAGTTTCAAGAAAATTTGGAGCTTCTTCTTGAAGATAAAGATGCTGAGCAAGGACTAAAGACCGACTGGAATGAGGTTGAAGGTGCTGTCTCACTGCTTGCCAAACGACAAAGAAGAAGGGACAAGATGGTAGTAAACACTACAAGTCCTTCCACCTCAACTTCTGACAAAATTGTAAAGCCTACTTTTATCGCTCCTAAGTTTGATGAGTCCATGCTAGATGATCTTGTGAAGGGAATGCGTGACTTGAAGGTGAAGTTTGCAAAGCTTGAAGAAAAAGGCCAACCATTAGGGCCACTTCCTAGGCAAAGACAACAACCCAAAGAAGGGTTTGTTAATAGATGTATTTGGTGTGATAGTACAGACCATGTAAGAAGGGATTGTGATGATTTTAGTGATGCTTTGTCAAAAGATGTTGTCTTTTTTAAGGATGGTAAAATCCACTTAAGAGAGACAGGTCTACCCTTGAGAACTAACTTTGGGAAGGGGGGAATGCAAACCTTAGTTGAAGATATGGCAACCAAGCATGCCACCTCTTTAGTTGAGGCAGCTACTTATGGAGTAAAAATTGAACATTTTTGTGATGAAGAGGTGAGTGACCATCATGGTCAAATTTGGCCAAATGTCATGCAATTAGCTAAAAATGGAAAGCTTACAAAAGAGATTCTACATGAAGCAGGTGATTGCATACGTCTAGAAACAGGATGGAATGATCCAGTGGACTCATTGTCAGTGCATGCTTACATTACAAAATGCCAACAAAATGAGGCAATTGTAGAAGAGAAGCGCAGACGTGAGAATGATGATGAAGGACCATCAAAAAGAGCTTCTAGAAGTGGGGGAAGAAGCGACTCAATGCCTTCTCAAACACCCTCAACACAAGGAGCATCTCCACCTGAAGTACTTATGGAGGAGTCTACAACAGGAAAGAAGAAAGAGCCAATGAAAGGTAAGACAAAAGGCCCAACTTATAAACTACAATCTGATATTGAGGTTGCTACAGATTTAAAGAAATTCTTGGAGGAAAGGATCTTGAATATCAAGATTGAGTTTACTCTGGGAGAAGTTCTTGGAATTGCAAAGTGTGAATTCCATGAGGAGATCATTGACATCATCAAGAGAAAGAGGCAAACCCTTACTGAAGTTTCTCGTCCACAGGTTGAAGGGGAAGCCTCAAAGACACAAGGGATGCAACTGCAAAATAAGGAGAATGATGGAGTTGTGGTAGGATGCTACCAATCTAGTGGGAGAGTGAAGCAAGTGTATTTCTCAAATGATGATGAAGAAGTTGAAGATATTCCTAGGAGTTACTATTCACGAAGTCATTGGGCAAGGGCTACTACAGAAACTTTGGTCAAGGTAGGTGATCTTGAAGAGCCATTTGTTGTCTTGATTGACCATGGTTCAGAAATAAACATAATGTCAAAGAGTCTCTACAACAAGTGCAAATGGCCGATGGACACAGATCATGGCTGGATGGTAAAAGTGGCAAACAATTCATCCGGTGAATTGTATGCAGCATGTCCAGGTGTGAAGGTAACAATAGGTGATGTAAAGATTGACCAAAACTTCTTTGTACAGGATACATCTTCATATCATCTCATCCTTGGACAACCCTACATTGTGGGAGTTTGAATGGAAACAAAGGTAATGGACGATGGTTCAGCATATGCTAGAATACGTAGCAAAGATGGTAATCGAGTTGTCCAATTTCTCACAGTCTGTGTAAACCATGAAAGAAATCGTGACAACCTCAGAGAACATCCTCTACTAAAGGTAAGCAAAGAGTTTCATGATCATAGAGAAATGATGGGTTTTGGCCAAGTACCATTGTAAAGAGGGATTGCAGTGGTACAGAAAGAAAAAGGGTCAAAAAATAGGTGAAACTTTCTCGATGAGCTCCTTGGTAACAAGGAATGGATCAATATGTTTTACAAAACTTGAAGATTTGAAGAGATATGAGAGGCAATATGTGCATAATGTACAAATAGGCATGAAAAAGAGTGGGTTGCTAAAGCCTACTGAAAATGTTTTGGGTTTGTGTGAACAAGTTTCTTTTGTAGATACTATGGGTGAGCTTGATGCTATAATGAGGTCTAGTTTGCATCTTGAAAATGAAGTTGTGGAAGTTTGCTCTATGGAAATGTATCAAGTAATAGAAGCCTTTAAAGAAAGCCAAACAGTTGGCCTAGAAGTCCATGTTGAAACTAAATACAAGAGTGTAGCAAAGAAGGTGAAACCATTAGCTTCACCCTTACCACCCAACAAGAGGGAAAAGATTAAACAGGCTTCTTTACAACCAAGTTTGCGGAATCCTAAAAAGATCGGGCATACCTTCACAAAGGAGTCTTTTCAAGAGTTGCAGATTGGTTGCGAGGAGTTTCTAACACAGGAGGAGACAAAGTGCTTCAAAGAAATTCTTTCAAAGCATGGTAGGGCTTTTGCATTTGAGCCACATGAGATAGGATGTGTTGATCCTTATATTGTAGCTCCTATGGTAATTTTCACAATACCTCATGTGCCTTGGAATCTGCGGCCTATTCCGGTTCCAAAGGCTCATTTGCCAAAGTTAGTAGAGCTACTGAATGAGAAAATCAAAATGGGAATCTTGGAGCCTTCTTGTGCTCCATACTCAAACAGGTGGTTCACAGTTCCAAAGAAGAATGGTTCTCTATGCTTCATCCAAGATATGCAACCAGTGAACAAGGTGACAATTAGAAATGTAGGTACAGGTCAATTGTGGATGAATTTGCAGAGGCGTTTGCAGGGAGGGCAATCTACTCAATGGGGGATCTCTACTCAGGGTATGATCAATTTCAGCTTGCAATCGAAAGCAGAGACTTGACAACCATGAGGACACCTTTGGGTTTGGTAAGGATATGTACCTTGCCACAGGGAGCAACCAACTCGGTTGCACATATGATGAATGGGATGAATAAGGTCTTACGTGACTTTATTCCTCAAATCACAATGCCTTTCATTGATGATTTGAGTAGCAAAGGATCTGAAGAAAGTGACAAAGATGAAGCTTTGGATCTCAAGGGATGTCGCAGGTTTGTGGTAAATCACATAAATGATTGTGATAAAATTTTGTCTAGGTTGGAAGAAGTGAATCTTACATTGTCAGGGAAAAAGTCTATGTTTGGTGTCAAAGAAGTGCTCATTGTGGGTCACATGTGCGGGCCATATGGTAGGAAACCTTGTCCATCAAAGGTAGATGCCATCCAAAGAATGAAAGAAACATGCACTAGCATCACTGAGGTTAGATGGTTTCTGGGAGCATGTGTCTTCTATGTTATTTGGATTCCACATTATGCACATGTAGCTGATCCTCTTTATCAGCTGCTTAGAAAGAATCAAAAGTTTAAATGGACAGAAGCACATGTAAAATCCATGAAAAATCTAAAGGAGTTACTCCAGTCAGCAACGACTTTGAGAAAGGTAGACTATGAGTGTCAAAGGCCAGTGATTGTGACAGTAGATACCAGTCCTACAGGGATTGGATGGGCAATAGGGCAAGATGACAAAGAAGGACACAGGTATGTGGTAAGATTTGGAGCAAAGGTACTAAGTGCTCGCCAAAGAAACTATCCACAGATAAAGAGAGAGTTATGGGGTATGGTTACAGCCTTGAAAAGTGGGAAAGAGTACCTAATTGGTGCATATGTGGTTGTAGAAACAGATTGTCTACCACTTCTTGGGATGATTACAAGCTGCTCAACACTAGACATTGCTATGTTGCGGTGGATTGCCTACATTAAGTCCTTAAATCCCGAGTTTAAGCACATTGCAGGTAAAGACAATACAATGGCAGATATGCTATCAAGGGCAAGGTATGAAGATGAGTCACAAATGATTGATGAGGGAGATGATGTAGGCACAAAATTCTATTCTATCTCTCATGTCAAAGGTAACAATGTCTGCATGACTAATTCACTTGAATTGTTCTTGAAAGATCTTTATGAAGGTGATTGGCTTTCTATTGGAAGGTACTTGAGTACTCTAACAAAACAGGATGATTGGTCTGAACAAGAATTCAAGAGGATACGCAGGAAAGCATATGGGTACTTTTTAAGGGATGGTTACTTGTGGAAGCATCCTAAACAAAAGGGTGCTACACCACAACGGGTTATATCTAAAAAAGAGACTCAAGTAAAGCTCATGCAAGAGTTTCATGAGAGCCAATGGGCTGGACACAGGGGTGTGTGGGCAACCTTCTCCAAGTTGAAAGAAAAATACTGGTGGAAGGGTATGTATAAAGATGTATCTCAGTTTGTAGAGTCATGCATAACTTGTCAAATGTATTCAAATGTTCGACATCGTGATGGATTTACCCTACATATCCACTAGCCATGCACTATAAATGGGTTGTGGATCTAGTCACGATGCCTTTAGGACTCTGGCAGATGAGATACTTGGTTCTTGCACGAGAGAACCTAACTAACCAGGTTGAATGAAGAGCATTAAGAGCTAAGACCACAGAAGCTGTGTGCAAATTCCTTCTTGATGAGGTGATTTGCCGTTATGGTTGTGTGGGAAAAATCACTGCAGATCGAGGTGAACTGGATGCCGAAGAAGCAAGGGAGTTCTTTTATAGATTAGGGATCAAGCTTTCTCTTACTACAGCTTACAACCCTGAAGGCACTGGAAAGAGTGAAAGAGGGCATCCTCCTATCATCAAAGCTTTGGCCAAGGCTTGCGAAGGAAGAGTTGGTGAGTGGCCAAAATTGTTACCATATGCTTTATGGGCTGATCGTACAACACATAGCTCAGTAACTGGCTACATGCCTACGGAGCTAATGCATGGTCAAAAGCCAGTGATGCCGATTGAGGATACAATTCCCACATGGAATGTACTACCTTGGCAAGAGGGTCTTAGTAGGGAAGATATCCTTGCACTGCGTATAAGGCAGCTAGAGAGAAGACCTGGAGACATTGAAGCTGCAAAAGAACGACTCAAAAATGCAAGGTTGAAAAACAAGGACTATTTTGATAAGCGACATCGACTCAGGAGCAAAGCAATTGACAAAGGTGATTGGGTTTTAGTGTATGATAGTAGCCTTGATAACCAGCACACAGTCATGCGTAAGTTCTCAAAAAGATGGTTTGGACCGTATGTTGTAAAGCATGTGCATGAAAATGCTCCTTACAGCTTGTCTGAACTAGATGGTACAGAAGTAAATATTCCCATTGCAGGAAAAAGGATTAAAATGTTTAAGAGAAGAGGAGACAATGATCTAGAAGATATTGATGAGGAAGAAGAGAAAAACACAGGTGAAGATCAAAGTGAACATGAACCTCTGGAATCATCCAGTGAAGAAGAAGAAAAGGAAGATGTACAAGAGGTCTAATCTTACAAAGAGACAATGTGGAACATACCGGAGGATGTGCAGGTTTAGAGGGGGTGGATGTCGTGCTGTGACACGTACATAGTGGGAACGCATGCTACAAGATCTATCTTGTATTTTTTTTAGATACATAATTATATTTTCTATAGTGTAAATATGCATATTTAAGTATAATAATAAGCCTTCTATCTCATCCTATTATTTTTCTCAAGGGTAACATATCCTTACTTTACCATCAGAAAATATTATGGGAAAAGCATCAATAGCTCCGCCTCTTTAACTTGGGGCAAAAAGCATTGATTCTTTATTTCTACTATTTCATTATCATCTCACACCCTAGCTAGATCCTATATCTAGGGTAAACTCCAATATATATATATTCTATGTATTTTTTATACTTTTCTTATATTTCTTTTTAAATAGCTACTAGGAGAGAATCAAATCCTAGTGGGAGACTAGGTGGCATGATTTCAAAGATACACTTATTTTAATGCATTATTGCAAGCATGATTACAAAACTTTGTCAAGGAGTAAT
Source organism: Adiantum capillus-veneris (assembly GCF_014529385.1). Classification (NCBI taxonomy): domain Eukaryota; kingdom Viridiplantae; phylum Streptophyta; class Polypodiopsida; order Polypodiales; family Pteridaceae; genus Adiantum; species Adiantum capillus-veneris. The sequence goes on from NC_140957.1 coordinate 49,140,497, forward strand.
GTCATGCTTTCATATGGCATGAGGTGTCCTTTGGAATTAAATGAAAGTCTAGGCTAAGGAGACCACATGAAGACTTTTTCTGCCATAAATGGACCCTATTTTGATGAATTTTTTACTCAAGGTTCCAATCCGAATTGGAAAACTATTTTAGAATGAAAATCGTAGATAATGAGCTGAAGTTTTTGCCCATATTTTTACTTTTTTATTTGGAGCCACGGATGAGGAGATATGATCAAAATACTGGACCCTAGTCTGCCTACATCATGAAGCGACAGCTCATTTCCAGCTTTTCCAATTCCTGTTCACACTGGCTCCTCTCTTCTTGTGTAAACCCTTGGGGGTTCCCTTAACCTATAAAAGGGGACCTCTTCTTCCTTGAAAGGAACTCAAGCATTCAAGCCATTGATGAGAGGAATGCTCGAGGGAGTGAATAGTAATGCCTAATTGTACTTAGCCATTAACATAAGCCCAAGCCTACACTTTCTCCTAGAGGGAGACTAGCCATTCTTGCAACAAGCTAACCTTGGAAGATCAACTCTAATCAAAGAAGGTCTTGCACTTGGTGTATCAATCAAAGTGGAATTATCCACTCTTCTTCTCTCTCCCATCAATAATGGTGCCGAAGGGTTTCAAGTAAGATGTGTTCTACATTGATGTTTTCTTGATTTCTTGTTGTTTTCATTTTCATCTCTAATCCAACACATATATATATATATATATGTGTATCTAATCTCA